>NC_081174.1:10388856-11588856 GCF_012432095.1 Onychostoma macrolepis
ATAATTGATTTCTTAAAAAAAAAAAAAAATCGTATATACCAGTTATATAATGTATTATTTAATATTTAATGAATACTACTTGTAGTAGTAGTAGTAGTAGTAATAGTAATAACACCTATATTTTTTACATTTTATGGAACAAAAAAAAAAAAGAGTGACTACTTCTATTCAGTTGCAGAAGCATCTTCTGTCTTTTTGTACATTGTCAGGGTGTTACTAGGTTGTTTTCGATGGCTGAAAGAGCCTCTGTAACATGCTGACCCCTAAATATTGCCTGTTTTCTTCAACTGCAGTCAAACATTTGCAATAAGTAACTATTATTAAACTGTTCTTCTGTCAAATTATACAGTTTATTTGCATAGGTGCGGTACTTCAACGTCCATAATACACTAGGCTCGATTTTGCTTTCCGTGAAAAAGTAAAGCATAATGTGTAGTTTTCACAAAAGACGAATAAAGCAAATGTTGTTCAATTATACAGTATTTACTACTGTAAAAATTCAGAAATTGATTGGAAATGGTCAGATTTACCCTTTATGCATTCAAGAAATGTCCAGTGTAGCTCAATAAATTTGATTTTAGACTCCGAGCTTTTCATTTTTAGAATGATTATTTATTTATTTATTTTTTTGTAATTACCGATGTAATCACATTTATGCCTGCTCAACAGGAAACCACTTTAGCCAGATGTGTGTCTCAATCATCACACACAGATGTTCTGTCTGAGGAGCGGTGGGAGGGAAAGGTGGGCTAGAGCCTGTGAGAGGGGGAGCAATAGAGGGCTAGCAGGAAGAGAAGAACAGATTATAATGACTTGAGGAAAATATAATGTAATTCTGTCTTGCAATGAAGTGTGCTGTCAGCTTTATGACAAAGGCTACATCCTTTCCTTTTCATATCCTCTCCACCCTCTCATGCCCTCACCCCTCCTCTTCTCCAAATCTCTTTTTCCTCTCCATTTTCTCCTCTCCTCACCCGCTCTCTCGATTGGCTTATTGAGGTTGTACAGCAGCACCTGATGGCATTTGAGATTCTCCTTTATTCTTGTTGAGCTCTTGTCAGCTCACTGTATATGTGTGTGCTTGTGTGTTGACTATTAAACTAGCCACTAGAGAATGACATTTACTGCAAATGAACTGTTCCTCTGACACATGTCGTTGTTTAATGAACTGGGGATATGTATTGACAGAGAGGCTTAGTCCTTAGGTGTGTGCGTGTGTGGGAGTTAAAATGACACTTTATCTTGTGTCTTTATGCATGTGCGTCTGTATTCTATTGGAACTCTGTAATCTGAGTGTTTGTATTTGCATTGTAGGCCTGTATGCATTGAACAGGTTGTACCTACACTGAAAAAAAATGGTGTAGAAACAATTTTAACTCAGAAATTGCTAGCAAATTTCACACACACACACACACACACACTGCCACTCAAAAGTTTGGGATTAGTAAGATTTTTAATGTTTTTTAAAGAAGTTAATTATTCACATCAAGGCTATATTTATTTGAATAAAAATACAGAAAAAAACCCTGTAATTTTGTGAAATATTATTGCAATTTAAAATAAGTCTTCTATTTTAATATACTTTAAAATATAATTTATTCCTGTGAAGCAAAGCTGAATTTTCAGCATAATTTCTCCATTAAAAAACATTAAAAATCGTACTAATCCCAAACTTTTGAACGGCATATCACGCTGCTCTTTTCAGTGCTGCAACAGTCTAATAATCGAGATAAAAAATAGAAAAAAAACTAACAACCAAAACCAAATTTTGAAAATTGTTTTTGGACTGTGAAACTTAAACTGTTAGTAAGTCTCAATTTTAAATAAACGTGTTTCATATTTCAGTGTTTGAAAAGTTACAATAAAGATTTTCTGTAGTATTATTATTATTATTTTGACTTTTTAGTGTTTTTCAAAGTGGTCTTTTAACACAATAGGGGTCAAAAATTATGACACAACAATTGTTGTACAGCCTTTCTAAAAAGTATCTACAGTAGGTGTCAAAAGCCTTGCACGCATTTGAAATTCGAAATCGAAATTCGTGAAATAATCTTTGTTTTACAAATTCGGAAAATCATTTTTTACGAATTAAATACAGTGATAATGGTCTGCTGTGTGGATATTGCGGGAATGCATCTGGCAGCAAACACACTGTAATTGCTGAGGTGGATTTCTGGAAATTAACTTTATTTGAGTCTTTTTTCCTTCATTTTGGGAGTTTTAATTATATTTTTATCTTTTCTCAGAGGCTGTGAGTGTCTGTTCTCCACATTAAAAGATCTTTTAATGGCCATCTGTTGTAATGCAATCATCCAAACACATAAACTCTGCCAATTTTGATAACTTTTTTGCTTTCAAAGTGCTCCTGGCTCTATGCCGTCTGCACTTTACATGACACAGACTCATTATTGTTGATTAGACTGATGTGGATGTTGAACACAAGATTCATGACAATTAGGTATGCTAATGAACATGCACAATTTCTCTTTTATGCACACACTTGCATCCTTTAGGACTCTGTAAATGTTATCACAACACAGGAGACAATTATTTTTGAATGCAGAATTTGTGGAGCTCTTTGTCTAGTCTGCAAGTTCTTCTGACTGGTTAACCCATTGTGATGGGGTTAAAAGTAATGCTGCATGCATACACATCTGATCAATGAAGCTGATTGATATTTTTTTTTTATATATGTTTGAAGTCTGACATTTTTCAATGTTTCATAGCTGCATTTTTTTAACCACAATAAAACAAAAACAGTAATATTATAACAAATATTATGGCAATTTAAAATAACTTTTCTGGTTTAATATATGTATATTAAAATGTTAATTATTCTTGTGATGGTAAAGCTGATTTTCAGCATCATTAATCCAGTCTTCAGTGTCACATGTTCCTTCAGAAATCATTCTAATATGCTGATATGGTGCTCAAGAAACATTTCTCATCATTATTAACACTGAAAACAGTTCTGCTTACAGTTTTTCTCAAATGCTTAAACACATTTCTTGAGATTATGCCTTTTTTTTTTTTTTTGGCGAAAAACTCAATTCCCCAAACTTCCTATATTCAGGTCAAAATGAAGCTCTCCACTCAAAACGACTCAATCTTGCTAAAAAAAAAACAAACCTTTGCTCTCAGACATGACACACAAATCCTCAAAACACACACACACACACACACACACACACACACACACACTACAACACAGTCTTACACACTGATGAGATCAATTTAAAACAATACTACAAAAACTGCTAATAAGTTATCTTGCTTGTTCCCCCCCAACATCACAGGCTATATTGGCAGCGGGGGTAAAATCCTCTTGCATGCCTGATCCAACTCTGGCACACATCCACTGAAATATCCAGGCAGGTTTCTTCCATGGCCTGGAGGAGGTGAACACGGATGTAAGGTTCTCGGTCATATACTTTCCATCGCCCTGCCGAAAAAAACACTCCTTTATTTGGTTTAGAAAGGGAGAGTATGCAGGTAGAAAGATGTTTGAAAACCTTGGGTTATTGGTAAACCAGTCACGAACCAGAGCAGAGCGATGGAAACTGACGTTATCCCAAACAACAATGTAGCAAGGCTGCACTGGTTGTGCTGGCTCCCTTTGGTCAAGCTGGAACACACGCTCTCTTAGACCATCAATGAAACCAAGGAGTAGCATAGTGTTATAAGGTCCAAGAATGGCATGGCGGTGGAGTACCCATACACATACCCATGCAGCAAAAAATATATTTTCAAATATATTTAAAAATATGCAAAAAAAAATGGCCAAAAATATATATTAGCGAAAATATATTTATGTAAATATATTTTCTACCAATATATTTTGCCCATATATAAATATATTTGTAAAAGCATTTAAAAAACATATCAGTCCAAGAAAATGCATTTTCTTGCCACAGAAATACATTTAGAAATATATTTTGGAATATGATGGTTGAAGCTAAATATATTTACTATTTCAAATATATATTTAATTGAGCTTCACTGTTAGCAACATATATTTTGCATATTTAAAAAAAAAAAAAATTCCCCATATGGGCTTCACTCCTCCTCCTCCTCCTCTTCCTCTCCGTACTCCTCCTCCACCTCATACTCTTCATCTTTTTTATTTCTTCCTCCACTCCCTTCTCCTCTCTGGTGTCCTCAGCCTCTTCCTTCATGTCTCTCTGGATACATTGTTTCCCTTACAGAAAAACCACATGAATTTCACACGTGCAAATTCATGTGGTTTTTCTGTAAGGGAACCTGAATGAGCAGACTTTGGCCCTTTTATCATCGAAGCTTCTGATTGGTGTGTGATCATTTTTGACTCCTAGTTTTTCAGCTTGAGTACTTGTGTGCTAATTGAGCTCAAACTGTGCTGACTTGAGTGAACAATGTTGAACGCTAGTGCTTTCTAAATGACCACGTGGAGAAATGTAGGGATTTTTGTGAAAACCATTACACTTTTTTTTTCTTTTTTTTCTTTCATGATTCTTTGAATAAATGAAGCATTTATTTGAAATATAAATCTTTTGCAGCATTCTAAATTCTTTACAGTCACTCTTACTGAGTCATTTCCAAATAAAACTGACCCCAACTTTTGGAATGATAGTGCATGAATGCCATGTTGAAATATGGTGTAAATACTAATAGGTGTTTCTCCATTTTTTTTCTCCTAATTAAAATATTTCAAACAAAATTTGAAAATATTTTGTTTATTAATAATTAGTTAGTCGTTAGTCTGTTTTCTATAACAATAATCTATTTATTAATAAAGAATTTGGCATGATCATGTGCTATTATACTTTGTTTGCATTGTAATATTTATCTTGCATTTAATATTACAATGACTAAACAGGCTCAATAACTTTTAGTTAAAAAATAAATAGATATACACTACCAGTCAAATGTTTTTGAACTGTAAGATTTTTAATGTTTTTAAATAATTCTCTTCTTATAGAAATTTATACTTTTATTTAGCTAGGATGATTTAAATTGACCAAAAGTGATGATAAAGACATTTAAAATGTTAAAAAATTGAACTCTCTAATCAAAGAAACCTGAAAAATTCTACTAAGCTGTTTTCAACATAAGAATAATAATACTTTTTTTTTTTTTTTTTGAGCAGCAAATAAGAATATTATAATTATTTCTGAAGGATCATGTGACTGGAGTAATAATACTAAAAAGTCAGCTTTGAAATCACAAGAATAAATTACACTTTAAAATATATTCAAATAGAAAACAGTTATTTTAAATAGTAAAAATATTTCAAAATTTTACTGTTTTTGCTGTACTTTGGATCAAATAAATGCAAGCTTGGTGAGCAGAAGAGACTTAAAAAAAAAAAACGTTCTAAAACTTTTGACTGGTAGTGTAACTTAAAAAAAAAAAAAATTATATTGTACTTTTTTGGTGTCTTGTTGCCACGGATATTTATATATTGTGATGTTTCCTTCTGTTTGGCTGAAAAAGTCACACAATCTCATGCACAAACAGAATGTGATATGTCCAGCATGATTCCATAGCTTTTTCTATGCTCTTTCCCCATTTCTCGGTCTATGTCTAACCGGTTTGGACAGATGCACACGTACACAAACATCCAGGCCGACATAGAGACTGCAACACTTCTGTCACCTGTGGAAAAAAGTAGTGTAGCTTTGTAGGACACTGTATTGCCAAAATACCCAGGAGTAAGACAGAGGTGGGGAGGTTAAACGAACAGACTGAGCTCAAATAGAAGCCGTGGACACACAAGGTTATAGAGGTATTCATATGAAACGCTAATATGCAAACACACACACACACAGGGGGTGCTAAAGGTGGGATGGGGTCTGGAGCGTGGTGTGTGGTTTATTTTTAATGAGACACTTCTGTCATGTTTATTTATTCATCTCTCCTCTTAATTAATATAGCATAGCACACACACACATGTGCTGACGGAGTATGTGTTTTAGCATGCTTCCTCCATTTATAATTAGGAAGGCAATACTGTGGAGGCCAGCACTGGAAGGAAGCTCTTCTATCTGAAGTATCTTTGTGATTAAATGAAGTATTTTCCATTACAGATACTCCCAGATCATTAGCATTATCCGATACGAAATCCAAGAGATAATTTTAAGCATATCACCTCAATTTACTTGCATCTTCTCAGAACTGTCAGGCTCAAATCAAATAATTGCATATCATCCAGCATGCGTGTGTATTTATCGCTGGTGTTTGTGTGACCTCGCCATGCAGCCTCAAATCTTAGATATTCATTATCATATATATGGACTGATGGTGCGGGGAATATTCGAGAAGGCTTTCAGAAAGCTCACCTGTCCTTCCTCTTCACTTAAAGTGATTAAAAAGCCATCTCTTCCCTTCTCATCTAATATTCCTCATGATTGACGGCCCACTGTCCTTTACGAGGGTGGAAATCGTGGATGTGCGTTAATGAAAATGGAGTCCGTCGGTTTGCATGATGAAACAGGCTTAATGTGGATGCTCGCTAACAAGGCCGTGTGTGTTTTAAAGGTGAAGGGCGAAAGCAGGGGGCAGGAAAAATAATAACAGTCGTATTTAGATGTTGGCTTCGAGGATTAGTTGTATTTGCATAATGCTGTACGTCTGCTGGGTGAGTAGTGTAAGGTTTTAGGGTGTGGATGGGCAGCTAACGCTAACGGCGTTTCGAGGTGTTGCTTTTGGTGGAATAAGGAAGTCGTTGACATGCTCTGTAGGTTTTCGTATGAATGTGATTAAATATTTTACTTGCACTGGGAGTTCTGAGTGGATTTCATTGGATTTCAAGGGCTGTTAGAGACGAGCTCCACCCAGTTCCATATGTGGACCCTTGAGTGAGTGTGTGTGAGTGACACAAATGAAGATGAAGGCGATGAAAAGAAGGGTTTTAATTTGTGCTTGAGGCGTTAGTCAGGATTTAATGGTTGAGTACGGGTTAAATTGTGTGTGTGCGCATGAACGTGGCCTAAATTAACTGAATTAATAGGTTTGCTCCCAAAATCACTGTGACATTGGTGTGTTGATAATTATATTGAATAAAAAGGGACATGAAGATATTTTTGGTTCAGTGACACACAAGAGACAAGAAAAAAAAAAATCTTTTAAATTCTAGTGAAAACTTAAAACACATTTGCTATGTTCTTAGAAATAGTATTTATATAGATTTCATGTGCTTTTGAAAAAAAAAAAAACATTTTTCAAGAAAAAATTAACTTTAATTGAAAATTGTAACTTTGAATACATGTGAAGGGTACAAATCCTAATGACTAATTTCAAAAACATTTTGAATCTGTTTTTAAAAGTAAAAGTATTTTTAAACATCAGGTTTCATTTATTCATTTGTAAATATCAGAGTGTTTTTGAGTCACAATACATGGCTCGCATGTCATAAAACTATTTGTGATTTTTAAAAAAATAAAACAAAACAAAACATACCATTTTATTTTATTTTATTTTATTTTATTTTATTTTATTTTATTTTATTTTATTTTATTTTATTTTATTTTATTTTATTTTATTTTATTTGTTTTGTTTTGTTTTGTTTTGTTTTGTTTTGTTTTGTTTTGTTTTGTTTTCTGCATGTTGGTCACCTCACATGTCTTTGATTTGGTAGAAAAAGGGTTTTCCAAATACCGTAGCGCTTAAGAATTTTTTTATTAATAAGGCTTTCTTTGAAAGGTTTCCTCTTCATTATGATATCAGGAAAAGTATATCACCCTGACTTTTTTGACTCCCAATATGTAAAAAAAAAATTTAATTCAGAAATTAAAACCATGCTCATTATAGAAGAGGTATTCAAGTCATTGCAAGACATGGGTTGCATTTTTATGCATTTTTGAATAAATTAATAGATCTGGGACAGAAAAAAAAGAGACAAAAATCTTGTTGACCCTTATATGCATGTTGAGCATGTGCATGTTTGTCTGGGCCCAATCTCCCATTCATCTGAATATTTGCAGACTGAGGCAGAATATGAATCATTTCCCCTCACTGCAATTAGCCTGAAATATGTAGGTCCTTAGTGTGTGTGTGTGTGTTCTTTGAAAGGGTGAGGTAGGCTTAATGTAGCTGAACTCCCTGCATGCAAAAACAATGTGGAGAAGTGCACCGTAAAAAAACATGCTGACAAGATCTCGCACACGACCACGCAAACTAAAATTTTAAATAATTTTTGTTGTGCTTGAATTATGATGATTCTTTTAACAATCTTGTTAGAGAACAACAGAATAGAGATTTCTGGGATAGTGGAAGCTATCTGCTATTGGACCTACTGTAGGAATAAACTAACTTTTCCTTTTACTGTAGGAATAAGCTACACTTTACCAGACCACTTACTTTTTCACACAGAAATTGAGAGAGAGAGGACCAATTTAACCCTCATGTTGTGTTTGTAGTATGAAACCATAAGTGCCTTTTAATATCTCCAAAAATCTTCTTGACAAGGTCAAATTAGCTTCAACAGAAGCAGCAGTAATATTTTCGATAACATATCTGAAAAGAGCATGTCTGCTTTGTGACACTGAAAATTAGATTAAAGCTTCAATGATACCTCTCAGACTGAATTATACTGGGTTAAATGAAAATACTGAAATAATCAGAAAGGAAATTAGAGATTTTGATATTACTGCAATTATTATTATAATCATAAGGACTTTCAAGCTTCCTGTGATCTTAAAGCACAACTAAAGTATAAAAAAAAAAAATCAGAGTTGAACTTGAGAACTGGATTTGGGAACAAATCATTCAGAATCGCATCCGATTCAGTGAAAAGATGGATTCATTCTTGAATTGGATAACACTATTTTACAGATGAACTCTCAGATGCTGTTTTCAATAAAAATGGAGAGAGGTGATCACGTTTGAGTGCTGATAGTTGGGCTGAGATGTACGACATGGGGCTGAAGCCCCCTACAGGAGGCTCAGATTTGCCTGCGGTCAAACAAAAAACAAAAAAAAACAATTCTTCCCCCTCAAGTCCACTTATAATATTAGTCAAGTGTTTTAAAAGTATTTTCCATCCTCTCTTCGAATGCCAAAAGCCATTTTTGTGGCTTATTTTCAATAGATGGCCTTGTATGGATTCAGCGGGAAATGTTGGGTCCTGAAAATTTCACAGTTTTCATTGTACAATGAACTCTTTTATGATAAAATATAAACAGTTTTTGACAGTAGGCTCACTAGGCTAACTAACTATTTCTTGTAAAACTTAACACACACTCTGATAAGAAATAGCCTTAAGCAAATTAACTTTTACTGTAAACATTCTACTGTAAACCGTTGTTTGCTATCCAGCCTTTATGCTGCATATGGTAATGCTAATAAAACAATCCACCAAACTGCCGGTCAACAAGCACGATGCGTGCTAAAGATCCAGTGTGATTTCCAGTTTCAGTTCATCCTCTGTCGGGCTTTGGTCCCTTGAGAGAACAGGAAGTTCCCGCCTCATCTTCAGACTGAGCCAGGAAGTGGAAAAGCCCTCTGGGCTCTGCAGGAAATGGGCAAAGCTGTTACCGTAGCAACACATTTCTGCCTTATTAGCTCAGAAATAAATGAATCCTGAGGAAATCAGGGCAAATGCCCAAATCTCCCACTTCTTGTATTTTCTTTTTTTTTTTCTTTTTTAGATTTATTTCGGTTTCAGATCTCTTTCCTTTATAATAATAGCTTTTTCCCCATCCTCAGTTTGGCTAAAATGCATTTCTACACATATGTATGCACATACATTTTTGAGGCCGATATGCTTATGGAAATCAAGCAGCGTCATGCTCTGACAGACAGCTGCATATTTAATAAAGTCTGTGTGACGTTTGAACTGCCGGGTGAACACAGATTCAGGCCTGTGTGGCTTATGCCCACATAAATGCGGAATCCTAAAGAGTTCTGAGTGAAAGAGGAAGAGAAAAGAGAAACGAGAGGCTTTTGCCACTGGATGGCATCAGCCGATCTTAGTCGCTGTTTCTTTGCTGTCTCTGGATTTAATTCAACGAGTGCTTTTTAAATGTTCTGATCATCTCTGAATATGAGTTGGAGTCACAGACACTGCAC
The DNA here is from genome assembly GCF_012432095.1 of Onychostoma macrolepis. Taxonomy (NCBI): domain Eukaryota; kingdom Metazoa; phylum Chordata; class Actinopteri; order Cypriniformes; family Cyprinidae; genus Onychostoma; species Onychostoma macrolepis. Next base: position 10,398,904 of record NC_081174.1, read on the forward strand.
TGATGCAGGCATTATGGGGGAGTTTTTAACATTGGAATAGCTTGTGGCTAATTTAGAAGGAAGTGCCCTTATCTTGCTTTCTGGTTGTTGAGTAGTTAATGACTTTTTATTAAATACATTTGCTATGTCATCTCATTTTAAGGTTTGGACTTTTAATGAACAGCATCTGAGTGTGTGTAAGTGTGTCTGTGTGAGTGGTCGACAGGAAACCGAGGTTAAAAAAAGAAAACAGCAGTATTGAGTGTCAAAAGCCTCTGCAGTGGAAGCTGCTATTGTCCTGAGACATGTCCAGAGAGAGTCGATGGAAAACATCTTCACTTTACTGAGGCAGGATGAACATTCAGAAGAAAAGAATCTCGCAACCCAAGATCATTGGAAAAATGCGCCAGACATTTCTGCAAGATGATATTATGCTGGTTTTTGCACCTTTCGTGACACTTTCAAAATGATATATACAGTGAGTGGTGCTAAACACACATACACCAAAATGGATGAACTTGATTCTGGCAATGCTTTCATACATAGGTTGTTGTATGTATTGTGGTAGTTTGGACATACAATAAGATTCCAACTTATTTGTTGCTAAAAGGTCTATCACATTTGACAATAATGTACCAACCAAGTATACTAAACTTTACTCTAAACCTAACCAATTGTGTTAACAAAAGCAAACATGACATACAAACCCATTTGCTGAAGGATCATGCCATTTTAGTTTGCTTTGAGCTTTTTCGTCCTGACTCATGTTTCACGGGATTTGCGCGCTCCACATTGCAATTGCAATGTTGTAGTCCTATCAGCTGCGCTACCGAGCAAGTTTACACTGTCAGAAAAGCCATGCATATGGAGCTGGTTATGCCATGCAAACATCAAAATGTATTAGTTTACAAATAATGCACTATGATAAAAGTCCTTTGAGGTTATAGATGTGTAGATGTTTTGCTTTAGTGACAGAAGTGGCAGCAGAGATGGACCACTTCTAAATAATAATGGTATTATAATTCTGAATATGGCTGCTGTAAGAAAGGGATGTGCTGTACTTGGGTTAAAATTGCTGTTTGCCTTTTGATAGAAACTTCAAGTGAGACTAAGCTGGTTTTCATCCGGTCCAAGCAGATGTTTAGCTGGTGCAGGTTGGTAATTTGCTGGTGGACCAGCTACTATGTTCTAAAAACCTGACTGACCACCTTTAGCTGGTGTGTTGCTGGAACAAGATGGTCTACTTAGGAGCTTTAACTAGCTAATGACTAGCTAGAAACCAGCTAATGACCTGTTTGAACAGGCTAATGAATACCAGCTGGAATCCAGCTAGTGACCAACTAATAACCAGCTTTGTTCTATTTGTAAATTTATGGCGACGGTCTGTTGTAGCATTTTGTGAAATCGACTAACAACTGTACATTGTATATTTGAAAATATCATTTGATTTTTGTGGTCACTCAAAAATATAAGCCACTCAAAGTCTATACGTGTGGACACTCAAATGCTTGTGTGGAAACGCAGACAGAGAAAAAAAAAAGACATCAAACATTCATACCGCTAAACATCTGTACCAACAAGCACATCTTCTGAGCTTCTTTTGCAGGATTATTCATGCAGCAAGAGTGAGTGCAGAGCTATATTGTATTTCTGCATTGCTTTATCTCCTCACACATCCCTTTGTTTAGCCGTCTTTATGTCTGAGTAAGCATTTGGTCCAATCATTTGGGCATATGCAAAGCCAGCATCGCTCTCATCTTCTCACATGCCAAACCGCAACTTCAAAGAGCCTGTTTCAAGCCCAGTGATGCAGAATGCTGTTTCTCTCTTTCTCTCTGACCACTTCTGACAGCTTCCCTAACTTTCCCTTATCCTCTCATTCTGAACCTCCCATGCACATTCTCTCTTCCTTTATCACACGTTCACTTTCTCCAGCCTTAATCAAAGTGCAGGTCAGGATGCAGTTCCACTGGAGCCTTGATCAATAGCTGTTGCACATGAAGAAAGAATGAATATGGAGGAAAAGGCGAAAGAGTGCATGGACTTATTTTCGTGTTCTACTTCGTATGCATGGTCTATGCGGGTCTCCTCAGAGACTTAAGACACTGTTTAAAATGTGGAAAACAAGGTCCATTTGTACTGCACAAAACCATGAATGTGTGGATACATTTCTGATATACCTGTGTATTTCCAAAAGTAGTCAGAGTTTAGGGTGTCCTGAGTGGCATCACTGTCATTTTTTAACATTAAGTATGAGAATTTAAAGGGGTCATCGGATGCAAAATTCAATGATAAAAATCCATGCAGTGGTTTTTTTAAAAATCCCTATTTAAAATCCCCTTTCTCAGATGACGTAGACGAGTCAGAATGACGTAGTTCTGTACAGGCCGCTCCGCGATAGTTGATTGACAAGGCAGTCTTACCTTAGACCTGCCCTGAGTGAGCTGAGAGCTGTCAGCCATTGTGTCAAATCTGGTGCAGGGGAAGACGTCTCAGATTAAGCGATTGAGGTGTTCTGTTGTTGGATGTAATAATGAATATAGCAGTCGTCATTTACTCCCGACATCTGAGCTGCTGAAGACACAGTGGGTTATGTTTGTTTTTGAAGGGAATGTGCCCCCTGATCTGCCTAAATGCGTCTATGTTCACGCGAATCATTGGTGATCCAGCTTCATGTACTGAAGAAGCGAGTATAAGGGTTTTTAATGAATCTTTGCAAATCGCCTTTCCTAATAATGTGCTAATTAGCAAGTTTCACAATGAATGCGGCTAAAGTACAGTCCTTCAACAGTCCCTCAGAGATCGGCTCGGAAGAGAGGGGCGGAGTCAGCAGAGCTCATTAACATTTAAAGGAAAATGCTACAAAGCGGCTTGCTCTGACAAGAGCTGTTTATAACAGGTTTAAAAAGGTGTTTTTTTACACTACCATTAAGAATGTTAACCAAACTATGTTACAGACTATTCATTAAGACCCTAAAGAATCATATCAACTTGTGGAAAATGGGCATCCGATGACCCCATGAGCATTCTTATGATTTTCACATAATTTTGTTAATTGCTATGCATAATGATCTGTATGATAGGATACCTATATATAATTCTATAATTAGATGACCATGCATGGAAAAAATATATGTTGTACTTTTAAATGAAAAAAAAAAAAATATATATATATATATATATATATATATACACACATATATTTCCTTTATTTAACCAGGAAATCACATTGAGATATTGCTATCTCTTCTTCCAGTGAGACCTGATATAATATAAAAAGTATTAATTCTACATCTAAAGTTCTTATGTGCAGTATAATTTTAGGTTTTGTATATTTTTTATATATATATATATATATATAATTTGTTTTATTGTTTGCCCATAAAATCGAATAACATTAACAGTATCACATCATATATTCATATTACAGAATGTACAAAACCCTAAAGATAAAAAGTGAAAGTGGATGGAAAAAAGCAAAGAAAAACTAATTTTATATATATATAAATAAAATAATAATAATAAAACACACCATTTTAGAACATTTTTTAAATAAGAATTATACAAAAATTTAAGGAAATAAAAAAAAAAAATAAAATAAAATAAAAAACAGTCCTGTATATATTTCTGTTATATTTTAATATATTTTACCTGTGATGGCAAAGCCATAATTTTCAGCATCATTACTCCATTCATCAGTGTCACATAATCCTTCAGAAATCATTCTAATCTGCTGATTTGCTGATCAAGACAAAAAAAAAAAAAAAAAAAAAAAATCTTATTATTATCAATGTTGAAAACAGTAGTGCTGCTTAATATTTGTGTGGAAACATTTATAATTTTTTTTAGGATTGTAACATTGCCATAAGTTAGCTCTAATTTTTATGTGGCATGTGCTTGTTTGGTTTATATTATTTGTATAAATGTTCATTTTCCCCATTGTTTGTTTAGAGATAATTCTGTTGTCTTTACAAACATTATTACAAATAATATAAACCAAATAAACACATGACATATAAAAATTAGAGCTAACTTATGACATCATCGCAATAATTCTTTGAATAAAGTTCAAAGTTGTAATATAAATTATTTGTAACATTACGAATGTCTTTACTGATCAATTTAATGTTTCAATTCAGTATTTAATATTTCTTAAAAACACTTTTGAATAATAGTGTATGAATTTTTTTTTTACATTGTTTGTTGTACACTTCTTTTCTCTTAGAGTCAAACTGTGCTGCTATTATGAGAATTAGTGCATGTCTTTTTCTGTATTGCAGTTGTGATTACTGCAACGTATATTTATTGCTTATGTTCGTTAAAAAGTCTGTTTAAAAGCATGCATTCTGCTAGATATGGCCAGGGTCCAAAATTAACACACTTAGTGCCAAATGTGAGTAAATTTGGCTTTGCTGAGTAAACAAATGAATTTAATGACCATTTGGCAGGTAACTTTATAAGAACGGCAACATAATTAATTTTTAAAAATGATTTAAATTACAAAAACGATATCTGGCCTTTCCTGTTTTTTACATAAGTGATGTGAGCAAATCAAATTAAAGATATGCAAGCACTCTACTAAAGCAACTGTTAAATAAGGATGATTGTGTTTGTTTCTTTTCCTCCGGTGTCTTCTAACTACCTCACAATTCCATATAACCACACATTTTTATGAGATGGATTATGTAGCATTTCACTTGACTAAAAACAAAAATAGTTTCATTACTGGAAATATATTTTTTGTTATATATACAGTATTTATTACAGAATTGTTTTCCTGGAAGTTGTTTGGTTGGTTGGTTTAAATTTCATTTTTCATATTGACTTTAGTTGTCCGTCCAAGGGTGGCTCTAATGCCACCGTTTTATAACATTTGGTCAGACAGTTGAGTTCCATTCTATTACAATGTAAAATAAAGAGTGTGAACAAGCACAATACATGAATACCCAGACTGGCAATCCCACTGCAATATTCACTCCTTGTTAGCGAAGCGCAAAGGGGCTCTCTTCTGTTTCTCCTGCTGTAAAGCTTTATTACTGAAATGTCAAAGACACCTCCAGAACGACAGTTATTCATTATTCAGTTAGACTTTTTTAAACCTGCTGAGCTAAAAGTTGTGATGTTTCATTTGAGTTCACTCCCTGAGAGGAAGACGCTGCAGTCCTGCTGAGTCTCTGTTCAAGAACACACTTAAGCATGCTGAGGCCTTGACAAACACAACACGGCCCTGCACTTAATATGCTGTTTTACGGAAACCATGGTTTTCCATTTGTGGTTTTAGCTTTGTTTCAATAAACAGGAAGCTGCCGCGGCCCAATTATATACCATGGGACGTTGCTGATGTGTGCACCCAAGCTTAAGCTTAAAGTGCTGCTGCTGTTTTCTCGACAAAGCAATATGCTCTTATGAAACTTCTGTACCTTAAAGGGTTACTCCACCCCAAAATGAAAATTTTGTAATTAATCACTTACCCCCAGGGACGTGCAGAGAATTCCTCAGGAGTTAGGGGCTCAAATGTAAAAAAGGGGCAATATGAGGAAAAAAACATATACTGTATATACAGGTGCTGGTCATATAATTAGAATATCATCAAAAAGTTGATTTATTTCACTAATTCCATTCAAAAAGTGAAACTTGTATATTATATTCATTCATTACACACAGACTGATATATTTCAAATGTTTATTTCTTTTAATTTTGATGATTAGAGCTTACAGCTCATGAAAGTCAAAAATCAGTATCTCAAAATATTAGAATATTTACATTTGAGTTTGAATAAATGACCATCCCTACAGTATAAATTCTGGGTATCTCTTGTTCTTTGAAACCACAATAATGGGGAAGACTGCTGACTTGGCAATGATCCAGAAGACGAACATTGACACCCTCCACAAAGAGGGTAAGTCACAGAAGGTCATTACTGAAAGGTGTGGCTGTTTACAGAGTGCTGTATCAAAGCATATTAAATGCAAAGTTGACTGGAAGGAAGAATTTGGGTAGGAAAAGGTGCACAAGCAACAGGGATGACCGCAAGCTTGAGAATACAGTCAAGCAAAGCGATTCAAACACTTGGGAGAGCTTCACAAGGAGAGAACTGAAGCTGGAGTCAGTGCATCAAGAGTCACCACGCTCAGACGTCTTCAGGAAAAGGGCTACCAAGCCACTTCTGAACCAGAGACAACGTCAGAAGCATCTTAACTGGGCTGTGGAGAAAAAGAACTGGACTGTTGCTCAGTGGTCCAAAGTCCTCTTTTCAGATGAAAGTAAATTTTACATTTCATTTGGAAATCAAGGTCCCAGAGTCTGAAGGAAGAGTGGAGAGGCACAGAATCCATGTTGCTTGAAGTCCAGTGTGAAGTTTCCACAGTCAGTGATGATTTGGGTGCCATGTCATCTGCTGGTGTTGGTCCCACTGTGTTTTCTGAAGTCCACAGTCAACGCAGCCATCTACCAGGAAATTTTAGAGCACTTCATGCTTCCTTCTGTTGACAAGCTTTATGGAGATGCTGATTTCATTTACCAGCAGGACTTGGCACCTGCCCACACTGCCAAAGGTACCAAAAGCTGGTTCAATGACCATAGTGTTACTGTGCTTACTGAACCCCATAGAGAATCTATGGGGTATTGTCAAGAGGAAGTTGAGAGACACCAGACCCAACAATGCAGATGAGCTGAAGGCCACTATCAGAGCAACCTGGGCTCTCATAACACCTGAGCAGTGCCACAGACTGATCGACTCCATGCCACGCCGCATTGCTGCAGTAATTCAGGCAAAAGGAGCCCCAACTAAGTATTGAGTGCTGTACATGCTCATACTTTTCATGTTCATACTTTTCAGTTGGCCAAGATTTCTAAAAATCCTTTCTTTGTATTGGTCTTAAGTAATATTCTAATATTTTGAGATACTGATTTTTGACTTTCATGAGCTGTAAGCTCTAATCATCAAAATTAAAAGAAATAAACATTTGAAATATATCAGTCTGTGTGTAATGAATGAATATAATATACAAGTTTCACTTTTTGAATGGAATTAGTGAAATAAATCAACTTTTTGATATTCTAATTATATGACCAGCACCTGTATATATAGGTCAGATAATCGGATACATTACCCTTCTGCACGTGCCTGCTTACCCCCATGTCGTTCCAAACCCATAAAAGCTTTCTTCGTCTTCAGAACACAATTTAAGGTATTTTGGATGAAAACCGGGAGGCTTGTGACTGTCCCATTGACTGCATAGTAAATTGCACTAAGGTCCATAAAAGTATGAAAAGCATCGTCAGAATAGTCCATCTGGCATCAGTGGTTCAATCTGAATTTAATGACATGACGAGAACAAGTTTTCTGCTCAGAGAAAACAAAACAATGACTTTATTCAACAATTCGTCTCCTCTGGTTCAGCGAAGCACCATTTTGGAGAATATGCACTGGACGCAAACAGCATATGCTCTTCTGTGTCAGCTGCGCCACAAGGATAGGGCCTACGTCTTCTACGTTTGTTAACGCTTTGATTTGATGCAATTTACTATACAGTCAATGGGACAGTCACAAGCCTCCCGGTTTTCATCCAAAATATCTTAAATTGTGTTCCGAAGATGAACAAAGCTTTTATGGGTTTGGAACGACGTGGGGGTAAGTGATTAATGACACAATTTTCATTTTGGGGTGGAGTATCCCTTTAAGTACAGTGGAGTATCATGTTGTAGTGATGGTATTAGAGAGATGCTGAGATAAATAGTGTGGTACTGTGTGATTACCATATTCATGTACCATGGTATTTATATGACACATAAAAGGATACTAAAGTTTTGCACTGGTACATATCCAAAAAATATGACACTATGATGATAAAACATGGCAAAAACATGGCATTTCTATGGATTCTCTTGTTGATGTTTTAAAATGTGGCAATATCATATCACATATTGCTATTGAAAAGTAGTAATTAAAAATCAATATTATTAGTAGAACAAACCCTTTGATGACAGAATGAAAGAGAAAATAGAAAGCCTACACTGGATTAAAAAAAAATGTGTAGAAAATGTTTATTCAGAAATTGCTAGTAAATTTAACAAAAATATTACAAAGAAAGAAATAGTATTTTCTTGTAAAATGTACACCACTAATCTTTGTTTTAGTTAGAACTTCATCACAAAAATCATATTTTGAAGTGTACAAATAACTTTGTAATTTGTCTCATCTTTGCAAGAGTTTAGACTTTTTTTTGTGTAAAATGTAATTAAAAAAAGAATAAATATTTTGTGACAATACTTTTTTTGCTTTTATCTATTTTGCTAACAAATAATTAAAAACTATTTTTATTACATTTAATAAAATCTAATATTGAATTTATGGAACTATTAGGTCAACTTAGTTGCGTGTATAATGAATTAGATGAACTAAATCAAGTTTCATTATTTTACGTAATTATATGTCTATTCGAAAACCATAGTAAAGACCTCATGTGCAATGCGGCATAACGTAACAAACAAAACAAATATGAATGATAAATGCAGGTCTACTTCCTTGAAAAATTGGCAATGTTTCCCTCATGGTTTCGATCTTAATTAAGGAAATGAATGGCTGACAGTCATAACAGTAGGTATTCCCAAAACATCACACAACCAAAACCACCCGTACTGCTTCTGCCTAAAACTTCTGTCTGTCCCTGTCATGTCAAATTATGCCAAACAGTGTGGGAGTTTTATGAATTAGAATGAGTCAATCTGGATCGGAGAAATATGCTTAGCACGCAGAGATGCCATGTTTGATAAGTGCTCTGGCTGTCTGTTAGCTCTGAGGTGCTGTGTAATTGGGGGCGTCTCTGACTAAAAACTGTCCTTGGATCACAGGAGGCGCTCTGCGGTGGATTAAAACTCTTTGCTATCCTGCCGGCTGCCTGATTTGGAGGTAATTGATGTGAATTAGCGCTAAAGGGGCAGTAGGCTATTAATATTAGCAATAGATTTCTTGAGGGAACAGCTGTAGTGACTTGAGCCAGTTATGTCGTTATCATATTGAATTTTAAATAGTGAGATAAGCCTATATAGCTGAGAATACCAACAAGTTTCTATGTAGCTTGCTCTATACGGATCAATGACAATTAAGTGTCCACAATAATAATAATAATAATTTTTTTTTTTTCAAATCTAGATGAGTTCTCTTTTAGCTAGAAATCAATAAATGTACTCTTTAAATTCATGTTGTTTTTGAATGGTTTTGAAAATCTTTTATTCCTTTTTCAAGAAAAGATTCAATTTAGTGATAAAAAATGTCATGTGGTGTAACCATCAAGTAATTACACACACACATTTGAACAATTTATTTAAATCCACTTAAACGAAATACACACACACACACACACATACATGTGGGTGTATGTATTATTATTATTTTAGTTTTTAAACATATTTTCAAGGTAAAAGTATTTTTATAAAAAATAACATATTAATATAATTATTTTTTTCTTATTATTTAAAATATTTTATATATTATGAAAGGCCACACAGGAAATAACTATATAAAATTAAATATTTAATATAAATCAGAATATATAGTTATAAATTTGAATATAATTGTAAATCAGAATATATAGATAAAAATATGAATATATAAATATAAATTTAAATATATAGAAGTAATTTAGAATATATTATTTTAAGTCTGAATAAATAAATGTATATCATGAGTGTCCGTATAATTCTGAATATATAAATATTATAGGAAAAGTCTGAATGTGTAAGTACAAAACTGAATGTATAAATGTATAAATAAGTCTGATTAAATAAATGTAAATCGTGAATAAATTGTGAATATATCTAACTTTATATTTTCAAAATATATAAATATGTTCAATTTCCAATTATATAGTCGGAATTATAGCTATGTATTCACAATTTACATTTATACTGTATATTAAAACAAATATATTTTCGGATTACTTCTATACACACATTCAGAATTATAACTGCATAATCACATATATTCTGATTTTCTTGTATATATTCACAATGTACAATTTTATATTAATAAATGTTAATATATTTATATATAATCATTTATATATAATCAGTATCATTATTATCATATTTACATTTTAAATGTACATTTTTAAATTATTTTTTAAATTAATTATTTGGATACTGAAATAATAATATTATGCATTACAAAGTGTATTCATTCTATGGATATTCTTATTAATACCTTTAACATCCATTAATTTCAGAGTCACAGCTCAATGAGCTGTCCCTTGACATATCACAAGTCATGTGACTAGAACAATAGTCAGATTAACCCAGGCTGCAATGGACATTCTCAGGTATGCCCTTGAAAATGTCTTCTGTTCTTCTCTCCTGTAGTTTACTGCTTCTTGTCATTCAAAGACCAAAACACACACACAGACACACGTTTGTTTTTGTGAAAAGTGGGGACATCCCATAGCCGTAATGGTTTTTATTCTGTACAAATTGTATGTGCTATTTCCCTATACCAACCCTACACCTAAACCTACCCCTTACAGGAAACTTCGTGCTATTTCAGATTTTCAATACACTTCATTCTGTGTGATTTATAAGCGTTTTGAAAAGTGGGGACATGGGGTAATGTCCTGAAAAGTCACCTTCTCCTTATAATACCTAGTCATACCCTTGTCATTATACAAATTTATGTCCTCATTTGTCACAAAAACGCGCACACACACACACACACACACATAAATGGTGTCCTCTATGACAGTTTGGCTGGGATCCTGAGCCAAGACAATAGCTTCAAGACATCTGAGAGAGTTTGGCTAAAGAGTATACGCGCGCACACACACACACGGACACTGGCCTAACTCCATAACGACTTATGGCCTAGAGTGATGGGTCAGCACAGAAAAGCAGTTCAAGGACAGTGTTCGCGCAGAGAGCTCGTAAACCTGCTCGGCTCTGTGTGCGCATACAGAATGTCTGTGCTGGGGTTTGTAAATAAACTAGCAAGCGTCACCTTCACACTGATGAGACTGAACCTTCATGTTGTAAATGGAATTTTGCTTATGTGTTTGGTCTTCTATTTACAAAATATTCCTAATGTAAAGGGGTAGAAGATCAACTTCAAGGACATGTCGCATAAATCAAACAGCAGAGAACATTTAATGCTCACTCTCACGCTGTAGCCAAACAGATTTACTGAAACCAAGGGCAACACAATATCTTGAGCATTTTGAGAGGGCTGTGTTTGCAGTTGCTTGGTTTATCAGTGTATACGTTGACACAAATGTCTGCTATACTCCTGACATTAGCTTGTTTCATGTCAGGGTAGTGGTATTTTTAAAGATGAATTACATTTACACTTTATTTTTCATTTATAGAAATGTAAAACATTTAAAAAATAAGGTATCTGTGGCATTTTCTTACTCACAGCAGGGCTCAACTGTAACAGATATATTTGGTTTAACATATATGTTTTTATACATTTAAATTCATAATTTTACATGTACATTTATAAGTTTACAATTTTTAAAGTAAATCATTTAAAATATATATATAAGGTATTTTTTTTCAATAGTATTTATAATATATTTTTTAACATTAAGTTTTCTTTGCAAAGCATTTAGTCAAAAAATAATCAGTCACACAAATTGATATGGTATATGGCAAAGAGGCTAAAAATATATTTTTCAAAATTATTTTTGAGACAAATCTAAAGTTGAACTTTTATTAAGTCTTTGAAAAAAAAGCAAGAAAATCAAGTGGTGTTTATTTTATATAGATTCCCTAAAAAACATTTTTTATTTTTTTTTTTTTTAAGAATTTATATCTTTTTCAGGTCAGACTGACCTAGTTGTATTATTGGTGGAAAATAATGGCATACATGGCAAAACATTACTGATTGGTTTGTAATTTTCAGCCTTTTTTTAAACTGATGATACTACCAAGAGTATTGCAAGTCATTCTTGCAATTTTAATAAAAGCCTCAATCTGTATTAGTGAGTTAGATGTTGCTAGATGCAGTTACAGTAAATTCTGCTTGTCAATAAAATGATCTAACTTGCTAACACAGATTGAGGTTTAAAGTTTTAAGTTGATGAACAGCATTCATAACCAAATGTCACAGAAAATCAAATATTTACATTTTCAATGGATAAAAATGCATGTAGATGATCAAAAATAAGTAAGCTATAGCACTATAACAGGGCAAGTAACCACTTTGTCAGCTGACCTGAAACTTTCTCTGACTCTATAATAGGGGCCTATTTTTGGGCCCTGTATGGTAAAGGATACTAATAGGGTAAAAAAAAACATTACTAAAGCACTTTTAATAAGAAATGTTTTTATTTATTTATTTTACTCTGTATAAAAGCTATTTGGTTGTGATCCGATAACCAATTTATTCTTAATGTCAGGTGTAAATGCATCTTACGTTTATATGCTTTCAAAGACTGCATTTTGCAGTCCTTTACATGACCTTTCACATACTTCAAATAAGTTCTTAAAAATACTTATTAGCAATTAAAACTATAAGAAAATGTGCTGAATTTCAAGTTCTAAGATTAAAAACTCTCTAACAGCCTGCGGTCTCAGGGTTGCTGTAAAGTGAAGGGGGGATTTTCTACCGCAGAACTGCCATCTTGCTTTGTGTTGATTGCTCTTTGTTCTGCAATGTAATGCTGGATGAATTCAATTCTTAGGTGGCCCAATGGGGGCTCAGGCAGACAACAGGTCCAATCCAGTGCCATTGTCAGGCAGCTTAGCTGCCATTGTCTTTGTCATCGAGACTCTATGATGATCTCGTTCCATTTCAATAGGAGAGCGGTGACAATCCCCAGTGCTGGGACGAACATGTGCATATTATGAATCTGGAGTGACATAGTGTGTGTTGTGGTGTCTTGGACTTGTGTGCATGTGTGTGTAAGGATTGCACCTCTTTTCTATATTTATCTTCAAAGTGTGCCACCTCTCATGTGAGCTCTAGCCCAGAACCTGGAGGGAGGGAAGAAGGGAGGGAGGGAGAGGGAAATATAATGAAAAGGAGGAGGGTTTAGGGATGAACTGTGTTCATTGTGTTAGTTGGTATCTGGGACACTGCAATGCCACATCTCACCCCACTTTATTGTCTGCTTTCATACTGAGCTGTGTATGTGTGCACGTTCATGTGTGTATATGTCAGTGTGGTGGGTAAAATACTAATGAAACTGTACAAACAACCAATAAATTAATAAATTAAATAAGTTTTTATTAACATGCTACACTGATTAGCCACAACATTAAAACCACCTGCCTAATATCAAGACGTCTGAATTAGGGGTGTAATGGTACGCAGAAGTCAGTTTTGGGGTTATGGTTTGATATAAGTTGAATATTTTGAACAGACAGTAGTCCTACATACATGTAGCATGAGCAGTTGTTTTTGATTCAAATTAGATCTTACAAATTTAATAATTAAAGCAGAATGGTTTGACTAGATTTGAGAAATAAGACACCTGCACAAAACAAAAACAGCAGACGGACTGAATGAAAATGCAAATTCATTCTCTGACAGCAGGTGGTGCTTATGGAACAGCAGTGATACAGCGTTTCCTTGGTTTCTGCTATAAACAAAGCAGAGCAGCAATTATAAACAGTACTCCTCTTTGTAGGTAAGAGGAAAAGAAAATGCTAAAGATGATCAGTTCCTACAAAGTCCCTTTAAGGCAGCAAGTCATTTCACTCAGCGGCCATCTTTCAAACGCCTCTCAGGCCTGCAAGTGCAGCTCCTATCTCTTTGAATGGGGAAACATCTCAAAAACAATTCTCAAAAACATCAAAAACTGTTCGCCAAGCTTACGATTAAATTTCATATTTGAAATCACCAATGAAATCTGACAACAACAGTCTCAGAAATATTGATTCTTTTGCTCAAATAGCATTTTCATTTGCTCAAAGCTTATTTTTCAGGCTAGACCAGCCAGTGCACATGCGCAGTCGTAAACGCACGTCTCAGAACGCTGACTGTTTCTATAGCAACCAGGACTTCTAACAGCAGCTGCAGTGACGCGCTGACTTTATATTAGTGATCGACTCTTTTTCACAAATCTGATTGAAATCTGGGGAATTTGGAAGCCATGTAAACACCTTGAACTCTTTCATGTTCCTCAAACCATTTCTGAACCATTTTTGCAGTGTATTGTGAATGAAAGAGGCCACTGTCATCAGAGAACACTACTGTGCCATGAAGGGGATGTATGTGATCTACAATAATCTTTAGGTCGGTGGTACATGTCAAAAATCCACATGTCAGGACCCAAGGTTTCCCAGCAGAACATTGACCAGATCATAACACTGCTTTTGTCATCCTGCTGCCATCTCTTCCTCAAGTCAATGATGTACTGTACATGCACCCACCATTCACCTGATCTAAAAGAAAACATGATTCATTAGACCAGGCAACCTTCTTCCATTGCTCCACGTGCTTTCAGCTGTGGGCAGGGGTCATCATGGGCACTCTGACAGCAAACTGTGATCCGCTGTGTGTCTGTGTGACACCTTTCTATCATGGCCAGCATTAAGTTTTTCAGAAATTTGAGCTACAGTAGCTCTTCTGTGTGATCGGGCTGATCATGCTCTCCCCACTTGTGTCAATGAGCCTTGGCCACCCAAGACCTGACTACGGTTCACAGGCTGTCCTTCATTACTTGACTTTTGGTAGGTACTAACCACTGAATAGTGGGAACTCTCCACAAGAGTTGGCGTTTTGGAGATGCTCTGACCCAGTCATCTAGCCATCACTGTTTGGCCCTTATCAAAGTTACTTTTCTCTTGCCCACTTTTCCTGCTTCCAACACATGAAATTCAAGAACTGACTGTTCACATGCTGCCTAATATATCTCACACCTTGACAGGTTGCACTGTAATGATATAACCAATGCTATTTATTTCACCTGTCAGTGGTTTTAATTTTGTGGCTGATCAGAGTATTTATTACAACTAGGGTTGCACCAATATTCCTGGCTAATACAGATAGGTCATTAATTATTTTCATGTTATGGCTAATAAACGATGACCTATTTTACAATTCTATACTGTATTGTCAAAACATAAATTATATAAGAAATGAAGTGAATTGAGACATCACATAGTTTGCAATATGAACAATGGAAAATTCATTTTGAGATTGAGGAAGTGTTGTGTTATATATAAATATATGCAGTTTATTAAGATTAATACATAAATATATTCATTTTTAATCGTAGATTTAATTTCAGTTACATTCAGACATGACCGTATCGTATTTTTAGTTCTTTTTCTCCAGTTCAGTTCATGCGGATTTGTATTCCAGTCGGTTTGAATAGCCCTGATCCGAGGAGTGTGAGTGTGGTGTGTCTGTGAGTATTTGTGTGTTTGGATGAGGATTAACTGGAATCCTCTGTTTTAAACCTGCCGTTTGGCCCCTATCATTCAGTCCCTGCAGTCTTTCACTCCATTAAGCTGGACTTCACACACACATTAGTTAACAGACAGAAAAAGAGAAAGAGAGATGATAAGAGATACTCAAAGTCCATCCTGCGGGCCAAATCCGGACAGCCGCAACAATCTGAATGTTTTTTAGATTGAATTGTATTACTGCATATTTGTTTAGACTAGTGGAGTTTTATTATTCACCCTTATGTCATTTTTGACCCTGCGTAGACAGCAACGGAACTACCACGTTCAAGGCCCAGAAAGGTAGTAAGGATATTGTTAAAATAGTCCATGTAACATCAGTGGTTCAACTGTAATTTTAGGAAGCTACGAGAATACGTTTTGTGCGCAAAGAAAACAGAAATAATGACTTTACACAACAATTTCTTCTCTTCTGTTAGTCTTCAACACGCGTTCAAGAGAGGACCACAGGTCTTATTCAAAAATGTCTTACTCCTAAACAACAAAGTTCATCAATGTACCATTTATATCTCCATCTGATACCGTCACAGTACTTATTAAGAAATTGACAACTACTGTAAAAATCTTCCCAACTGATTCTAATGGTCATAATCAAACAAACATCTGGACAATGAAATGTATCTGAACATCTGCTAGCACTTATGTTTTCTGCAGGATGAAGCTCAAGGGACAAATATTACAGAATTGTCCACGTCTGACAAAAGACAAGGATTCCAGTCTTGTTCCAATCCGTTGTCATTGTCATAGTGACACAGGTTTCATTGTTCCATTGTCATTGTGATGAGAACACGCTGGTCATTGTTTCCTGTTCCCAGGAGTGAAAATATCACCTGCTTCTTGTTCTATTCATGTGTGAATTCCATTCTCGCCCAAGCTGTTGTGCATCTCAGATCGCTACAGCGAGCATGTTTATGTGTATGCAAGTCTGTAAAATCATGCCTAAATTACAACTGAAAATCGCTCAGTAGTGTAAATTAAAAGCCCCCAATGTCCAAATAACCATTCTGTGCTCTGGCATCTTTGAGCATGTATGGAGCGATTCTTCCCTCTAAATGCTCTTCAGCGTTAATGACGGTTGAGTGTCTAGTAAAGCCCTTCCATTACTTCGCATATCACACTAGAAGACAAACAATATTAATTATACAACCGATCCACATTTACCCACACAGTCCCATAGCATCTTATGTGTGAAACATAACATAATCCAAGCTCAGTGAGGATTTAATATCATATCTCTATTCATTCTTACAGTGCATTGCAAGGAATACATAGGCCCTATGAAATTCTATGAATCCTTTTTAAGTTTGATGATTGGTTTTATGCAGTTTTTTAAATTTAAAAAAATGTCTGATCAAATTTAACAATTGAATATGATTGATTTTCTTAGAAAACTGTCTATGAACTAGATGAGTGTAGTGTTTTTGTACTGTTGATATATTTCCGGAAAGGTCTTTAGGTTCGCCACACTAATGAAATGTGATTTTCTGCTTGCTAGTTGGTTTGTGTTTAAAATTGAAGGAATAGTTTACACATAAATTAAAATGCCATTGTTTGCTTATCCTTTCTTTCCTCTGTGCTCTACTAAATATTGTATTTTGAAAACAGCTTGGGTTACCACCGATCAAAATGATTTAAGTGATTTAATGATTTAAGTTCAACAAAAGAAAGTCATACAGGTTTGGACATGAGAGTGAGCAAATTATGATTTTCATTTTTATGTGAACTGTCCCTTTAAGAGGAGGGTCATTCTCAATCCAGAGTGCATCTGATTGGGCAAAAATCAGTGTAGTGCGGGATGAGTCATCGTTTTTCTCCATTTTGCCTTGAAGATAAAAACTGCAAATTTTAAATGTTTATCTGCTGCAGTTTCAATTATGAGTGCGATAATATATAATGTTGATCGCTTCATAACTAAAACACATGGACTAAAATCCGCAAAACTGATTTATTTTGATATCATGGGATCTTAAAGAACTTAGAAAAATAATATACCTACAAGACCCCTTTATATTCAACGTGGTTAGGAAAAACTAAGGAGCTGCAAAAAGCATATGTATTTGTCTTGTAATATCATGCCATGAAAGTGGAGCAAAGACTGCATTCATTTGCCTCCTATGGACTCTATAGACTGATGGAGAAATGCAAATGTGTGGCAAAGAGATGGGAGGAGGGGAGGCTGCAGAGGAAACATGGGGAAAAGATCTGTAAAGGAAGAGAAATCTGAGAGAATGTTACATGTTAAATGAGCTTATTATGGGATTATAATCAAGTAGATAAAGTCACTGAGGCTGAAAGATGCTGCACAAATCCCTTCCACCAGCGCTCTCTCTCTCTTTCGGTAAGTCTTATTCTTAGACAAATATGTAATGGCATATTTATTCTCTAACAGGCACTATGCTGTATTTGCCTTTTTTGTTTTTGATGTGTTTTTAGTCCATTTTGTTTAGTCCATGCTGCCTTTGTTTCTCTTTTTTCTGTCTGTTGTTTTGTGTTGGTATGCAGAGGCAGTCGCTGGCACTGCTTCCCAGTTCAAACACACACACACACACAACACAGGGACTGTCTCAGCTCCAACAGACAACAGACAGCGAGAGATTAGGATCAGTGTGAAGCCTGCACAGAGGCAGAGCTCTGAAAGAGAGTTGGTGATATAGAGAGGGCGGGGACAGATGGGGGAGAGGGCGGGGTCATTTGGAATGGGTGTGGTTTGGTAAGAGGTTGAGGAAAATTAATATTGAAGCAGATATAAAGGCAGTATAGGCCTATATGGTATCACACACAATTTAATTTAGATTGCAAATAACATTCATTATTTGTACAATTAAATGTTTATTTCACATAATATTTACGAAAAAAAAAAGAAAAATTAAAATAACTTGTGAAAATGAATACATTTATTCAAATAATTTGAACTTGATTAAGCGTTCAGGCGCTAGGTTCGCAGTGTTGCCAAAATAAAAGTCCTGTTTACAACCATTGTCAGCTAAACAGAAAACCTTAAAGGTGGTGTATGCATTTTTTCAAAAACGCTTTAGAAAACTGAGTCGGGCCAGTATCAAAACAAACTTGTAGCCAATCAGCAGTAAGGGGCGTGTCTACTCATGATGTGAGGAGAGAGCGCTCAGTGCACATGATGGAAATTAGCTGAGTCGAGTGACGACAGAAAGATAGAGATGGCGGACAAAAAACAAAAGAGGAAAACGTCTGTGGAACAAAAGAAGGCTTACGCCGTGTCTATACCGGATGCAACGGCTGTCCTGCCGCGGTCGCGACAAAGCGACCATTGAAAATCATTTTAAATTTGTGTCAATATGCCATAAATAGAATGTGGCAGCAGTTTACTGTCGGGGATTTGTCGTGTCGCGACAATAAGGCAAGAAGGAGGTCTCGTGTAAATATTGGATCAGCTTTCCAGCGCTGGAGAGAACTCAAGAAGCGGGAAGGCCTGCGATCGGGCGCTGAGGTTGCTTTGTTTCTTCTCGATAGGTGAGTAACATTGGTTTTGCTTTGTTTCACAGAACTAATCGTTGCCGTACGTACGTGTGGGGCGGAGCTATCAAAATAGGGGCAAGACCCTTTTGGGGTAGGGGCGTGTTTGTTTTGGTGTTTTCAAATGTCAACATTGGCTACCATAAATCACTTACCCCACCTTTAATAGCTGATGCTGATAATAAACATTCCAAAAAGCAGTGCAGGAAAATGGGTATTGAAGCTGATATAAATCCAATATAGGCCAATGTGATATTCTACAATTGAATTTAAAGATAGTAAATAACACATGCATACCATAAGATTAATTTCTGCTATTAAATTTATATACATTTCAGCTTTACTAAAATAATTACAAATAAATAATTAGAAAATAAATCGCTTTGAAAAAAAAAAAAAAAAAAACTTCATTTAAAAAAAGACGATATTCAGGTGTTAGATTCTCAGTGTTGTCAAAGTAAATGTCCCATTTCCTACCATTATCAGCCAAACAGAAAAACTTAACAGCTGATGCAGATAGTTTAAAGAATGCCAAATATCAGCCAATAATATTGGTTGACCACATTATTATTATTATTATTATTATTATGCTCTGTGATATATTTGTATATATTATATTTTATTCTGTTTGATGAATCTAGTTGTACTTAAATCAGTAATTATGGCAGCAATAAGGTAAGAATGAAATTAATCCTGGATTGACTAATTTCATTAAAACTGCCGGACAGAAAGAGAAGTGAATCTAAGAGGTATGAGGTATTTGCTCTAGGTTTGTTTGGGTAAATGATGTGTTTTTTCTCGGCTGGGCACCATCTGTGTATGTAAATCTTTTTTAAGCACAGGCAGTTCTGCACAACAGAGCCCCAAAGACCCCTCACACATTCAACAAGCAGCTCTTCTGTGTAGTGCGGTGTTTGTATGCCTGTCCCACAGATCACGATGACCTTGTTGGGTATCTTGCTGTGTGGTGTAGGGCTTTGTCCAGTCTATCTACACCGATATCTGCTCCTGATAGCAATTACTGCTTATACCTGCCATAGGAGGACAATCAGTAAGGAAATAAACAGGAAATAACACAATGTTCCATCCTGTTTTCTTCCTCACTGCTGAGTGAATCATAACCCAAAAAAGCCTTGAGAAGAGAATAACAATATTCATGTAAATGTCACATGAATGCATTACCAAAGCTCCAGGAGAAGGGGCCAGTTAAAGCGCTCATGGTGTCGTGGTGTGATGGAGCAGATCAGGCCAGGCATGGCCACTAATGCATTTCTTCTTTAATTGATGCGGGCTGCTGTGAACAGGCAGGACAAGTGGATGTATGGTCAACAGCTCACCATAGGTTATTAATGATTTTTTGCAAACGCTCTCTCATTCTGTATTTAACTCTCATTCTGTATTTATTTTGCAGCTTTCCTTCTATATGTTCTTCCTCTTAACAAAATCTTTTACTGTTTACAGTAGGTTACTTTGCCTAGCACATTTACACATGTTTACTTAGGAATCTAAATGATACCATACCATGCATTTCTATGTATATATACAGTATAATATATATTTAATGCATTGTCTTGTAATGCACCTTATAATGCATTGTACAATCTCATGAATAATTGTAACTACAGTTAATATATTATAAGACTTATCAATTCATTGTTACACTATGCATTTTAAATTCAGCTATAATTATTTATGGCAAGATTATATGTATAACAACGCACATTATGAATAATTATAATGCATTATACTCTCTAATAACCCTTTATAATGTATTATACATAAAGGTTTTAAGTAAAATGTTACCAAAAAAAAGTGCTGATTGAACTTTTAAATGGTAGATTATGTAAATTTCTAAAATATACAAACATTAAAATAATGTATAATGTTTTTAAGAATTGATATATATATATATATATATATATATACAGTGGGTACGGAAAGTATTCAGACCCCCTTAAATTTTTCACTCTTTGTTATATTGCAGCCATTTGCTAAAATCATTTAAGTAAATTTTTTTCCCTCATTAATGTACACACAGCACCCCATATTGACAGAAAAACACAGAATTGTTGACATTTTGCAGATTTATTAAAAAGAAAAACTGAAATATCACATGGTCCTAAGTATTCAGACCCTTTGCTCAGTATTTAGTAGAAGCACCCTTTTGATCTAATACAGCCATGAGTCTTTTGGGAAAGATGCAACAAGTTTTTCACACCTGGATTTGGGGATCCTCTGCCATTCCTCCTTGCAGATCCTCTCCAGTTCTGTCAGGTTGGATGGTAAACGTTGGTGGACAGCCATTTTAGGTCTCTCCAGAGATGCTCAATTGGGTTTAAGTCAGGGCTCTGGCTGGGCCATTCAAGAACAGTCACGGAGTTGTTGTGAAGCCACTCCTTCATTATTTTAGCTGTGTGCTTAGGGTCATTGTCTTGTTGGAAGGTAAACCTTCGGCCCAGTCTGAGGTCCTGAGCACTCTGGAGAAGGTTTTCGTCCAGGATATCCCTGTACTTGGCCGTATTCATCTTTCCCTCGATTGCAACCAGTCGTCCTGTCCCTGCAGCTGAAAAACACCCCCACAGCATGATGCTGCCACCACCATGCTTCACTGTTGGGACTGTATTGGACAGGTGATGAGCAGTGCCTGGTTTTCTCCACACATACCGCTTAGAATTAAGGCCAAAAAGTTCTATCTTGGTCTCATCAGACCAGATAATCTTATTTCTCACCATCTTGGAGTCCTCCATGCGGGCTTTCATGTGTCTTGCACTGAGGAGAGGCTTCCGTTGGGCCACTCTTCCATAAAGCCCCGACTGGTGGAGGGCTGCAGTGATGGTCGACTTTCTACAACTTTCTCCCATCTCCCGACTGCATCTCTGGAGCTCAGCCACAGTGATCTTTGGGTTCTTCTTTACCTCTCTCACCAAGGCTCTTCTCCCCCGATAGCTCAGTTTGGCCGGACGGCCAGCTCTAGGAAGGGTTCTGGTCGTCCCAAACGTCTTCCATTTAAGGATTATGGAGGCCACTGTGCTCTTAGGAACCTTAAGTGCAGCAGAAATGTTTTTGTAGCCTTGGCCAGATCTGTGCCTTGCCACAATTCTGTCTCTGAGCTCTTCAGGCAGTTCCTTTGACCTCATGATTCTCATTTGCTCTGACATGCACTGTGAGCTGTAAGGTCTTATATAGACAGGTGTGTGGCTTTCCTAATCAAGTCCAATCAGTATAATCAAACACAGCTGGACTCAAATGAAGGTGTAGAACCATCTCAATGATGATCAGAAGAAATGGACAGCACCTGAGTTAAATATATGAGTGTCACAGCAAAGGGTCTGAATACTTAGCAAAATAACTAAAATATAATAAAATACCTAACTACATAATACTACTATTGTTAGAAATTGTAACAAAATGAAAATAGAAATATAAACTTTTGAACTGCGGGTTTCGTCTGGTCAGAGGAGAACTGGCCCCCCGACTGAGCCTGGTTTCTCCCAAGGTTTTTTTCTCCATTCTGTCACAGAGGGAGTTTTGGTTCCTTGCCGCTGTCGCCTCTGGCTTGCTCAGTTGGGGACACTTAATTTCTAGCGATTATCGCTGATTTGATTGCACAGATACTATTTAAACTAAACTGAGCTAGACAATGACATCTCTGAATTCAATAATGAAATGCCTTTAACTGAAAATTGAAAATTGAGTGTTTAATCTTATTATACATTACTGACACTCTATCCTCCAATTTGATACTGTTAAGTGCTTTGACACAATCTGTATTGTAAAAGCGCTATATAAATAAAGGTGACTTGACTTGACTTAACTTAGGACCATGTGATATTTCAGTTTTTCTTTTTTAATAAATCTGCAAAAATGTCAACAATTCTGTGTTTTTCTGTCAATATGGGGTGCTGTGTGTACATTAATGAGGAAAAAAATTAACTTAAATGATTTTAGCAAATGGCTGCAATATAACAAAGAGTGAAAAATTTAAGGGGGTCTGAATACTTTCCGTACCCACTGTATATATATATATGTATATATATATAATTTTTCCCATAGGAAACCCCTTGAGAACCATTGACTTAGACTTCTATTGTATGTTATTATATTATATTATATTATATTATGTTTTTAATGTCTTTTTCTTGTTTGTTTCATTAGCACACAAACACCTTACTACACTGTAAAAAATCTAGTAAAAAAATCCATAACAAAATGTTGGAAGGGCAGAACTATTTAAGTTAACTAATTTTATTGCTTGGGCTTAGTTGAAAATACATATTATATTAAGTCTGCACAAATATATTTTAAAAACATTAAATGAATGGTTATTTTCAAATCCAGTCAACATTCAGTATGCTAAATGTTGACTAAACTAATAAAAACAAATCCAGCCAACACTGAGATCATTCTGCACATGCACGCGCCTGAGTGACTTCGCGGGAGAAACAGCGCCGCTATCTTGTCAAGTTCACGCGTCAGGTAAGTTGCACTAAATAAATGTTATTTTTTTAGACTAAATTTAATGAGAAAATCATGCAACATATTCGATTTTTTTGAGTGGACATTTAGAAAGGGTTTTATGAGTTGGATATTTAAGTGCATGTCAAGTTCAGGCTTCAGGTAAGTGGCATTGAATAAATAGTTGTAGCCTACTTGAGGTTAGACTGAATTTATCAAAATATATATTAAAAAGGTGTAGGCCTAAATGTTTTATTTAAAACGTATACAGTATTTATAAGCGTTGTATGATGTCTGAGGAAATTTAAGTGAAGGGAATGCCACAAGTAACATAGCCCTTGTTTAATCCATAAAACACTTAATGTCAAAAGCTGTGTTACTATAATGATTTTTAGCTAATTTTGGCGTGTTGTATGATATTTTTGTCTTTCCGTGATGTGAAAAGATATGAAGAAATCGCGCGGTCTTTCTCTCTTTTATAAGCCGTTATGCTTAATACAACTAAAGTAAATCACAGTAATGAGCTCATTTGAAGTTAACATGGGCGTGTTGAATGGATTTTTGCGTGTGTAAACTTTTGCAATTGTCCTGTGAGGTAAAAAAGACGACATTAAACGTGACTAACAACACGGTGAAATGTACGTCGCTCTTTTCAAACGGGGCGGATTAACATCACGGCGTTTCTGGTCTCGTAAAGGAGCTAAGGAAGAGAAGTTCATCGTTCCGAACGGAAATGAACAACTGAATCGTTTCACAAGACTGTTAAAAGCGTCTCAGTCAGTTCCCTTAGTGAATCAGTAGATCTTGCACTGGGGAAGACCGTGGCTCAGTAAACACCGAGACAACTGATCAATCAATTTATCAACAACAGGCAGGCACACTGAAAAAAACAATAAGTAAATTTACTTAATTTTTATTTGGCAAGTTTTTGCACAAATAAATTTTAAGTAAAATTTAAGTACTGAATTAAGTAAAATCTACTTGGCTAAGTTAGGTAAAATTAGCAAAGGAAATAAGTAAAATTAACATGGCCAGATAGAGTTTGATGAGTAAATTTTACTTGATTATTTTAAGTTAAATCTGCAATAATTAAGTACTTTTCACTCAGTCATGGCTTCTAAAATTTACTCAAACAATGTAGTACTGGGAAACAACCATGCTATTAAAGCATGTGATTCACTTACAAACATGTAAGTAAGCAAGCAAGCAGACAGCTTATTATCCTTTTAAGATAATATATCCACTGAAAAGAGTTGTTACCCAAATGAACACAGAGACCTCAATACTTGGTACACCATACACAATGACGGTGACAATCAATGGATAGTGTTTGAGTAAGAATGGGTCATTTTGAGTAGAAAATCAACTCCAGATGTCACAAAACAGTAAGTTACTAAACCTAACAACAAAAGCAACCTTAAAACAGTGTAAATATAACTAAAAAACAGTGACAAATTTAACCTTTTTAATTATTCATGCCCCAGTGCATGATGGGAAAAACGGATCATAACTTTGATATTTACTTAAAGAATCCTTGTAAACATAACAAACAATTCCAAGTAAAATATACTTATAAGTTCAAATTTTAATTTCTACAAGCTTAAATTGAGTACTAATATAGAATTTACTTAAATTTTTTAATTCTTGCCTGAACTAAATTATTTAATGTAGAAATTACATTTGTTTTTATGTAGTATTTACTTCACCAAAAAAATCATTTTTATCAGTGAGGCAGGACCATTTTATTTTGATTTTATTTTTATGCTATTTAAGGTAACTTAGCCCTATAATATGAAATGTAATTGTTCTATCGCAAATCCAGTCAGTATCAATGCTCCTTGTTGTGCAATGGATTGTGGAATGGATTTGTGCCAAAAAAAAAGGTTGCAACTTTTGTTTAATCACAAATTTAATTAACTGGTATTGATACATCATGTATTCATACATGATTTAAAAGGCATCATTTCATTTTTTGAACTTAAAATGTACTTTTCTTTCTCCACCAGGGTGTGGCCAAAGATTTCATTGGTGCTTTGTCATCATTGCAAGATTTCAGTTGCAACCCAGTCAGTTCTTCCAAGGCACCAAACACTGGCACATGACCAGACCGCTCCACTGCAACTACATACTGTGAGTTTATTGCTTTCATTCCAGGTAATATGTGTAGATGTTTAGAGTTTTTACTACAATTCTAATGTGCTTTATTGTTCTCAGTGGCATCTACGGTAATATTAGTCTTTTTCATTACGAATTCACCGTAGCCACCCAGATCCAGTCTGTATCCAGATCAGATGGTGCACCTAGAGATGACCTAGACAGCCCTGAATGTCAGCGGAGACCATGTCAACTAGATGAGCCCCAGAGACAGATCACCTCCGAAGACCTTGTTGGCCAATGGGACAAGACCACGAAAAGTCCTCTGCTCAATCTGACCTTTGTTGCAGCCTAGAATTAAACCACACCATGCTGGTTTCGTCTGGCCAGAGGAGAACTGCCCCCACTGACTGAGTCTGGTTTCTCCCAAGGTTTTCTACTCAATTTCTGTCACCGATGGAGTTTTGAGTCCTTGCCGCTGTTGCCTTTGGCTTGCTTATTTGGGGACACTTGGCTGGTTGCACAGACATTATTGGAAGAGAGCTGAACTGGATGATGTCAACACTGAATCACCAATGAACTGACTTTAACTGGAAAAATGTCCTCTTGCATTATTCACAAACTATTTTCCTGTTTGACTTTGTAAAGCTGCTTTGACACAATCAGTATTGTTTAAAGCACTATATAAATAAAGGTGACTTGACTTGATTTTATATACTGTAACACCTGGTTCATTTTTTTTTTTTTTAAATTTCTGCCTCAGGTATGAATCTTAGTTGAGTTAACATATAAAACACATGGAGCCAACGGTTAAATTTTAATTGACATAACTTGCTGTAGTCTTCTAAATGTTTGACCAATTAAAACATTTTAGTTGAATGGACTGTAAAACTAGTTCGGTAAAGACTGAGCCAACTAAAAAATAACAATTCAGATAACACTTTGAAGTCAGAAATTGACTGAACGTAAACTTTCTGTGGAACTAGTTACTAAATAATAATTAGTTGAAACCGCTTGAAATTTTTTACAGTGTATGATCTCTTTTTTTCTTTCTTTCATCATCCCTTCATTCTCTTGTTTATTTGTCTCATCCTGTCTCCATCCTTCCTCTTTCCATCAAACTCTCATCTTCTTTCTGTCCCTGGTTCCTTCCACTTTCTTTCTTGGATATCCTCCAAGCCTTGCTCTCCTGCCAAAAAACACGCAAGTCCACACGTACATGTGTGTGTGTGTGTGTGTGTGTGTGTGTGTGGCAGTGGAGGGCGTAACACAGTGCTGTTCATCCTTTTCCAAGTCCTTTTTGTCTGTCTTTCATCCAGACTCCCTACCTCTGTCCCCTTTCATCCAAAAACCCTCCATCTCGAGGTGGCAGTCCCACCGGTCATAGCAGGCCGAGCTCGCTGATCTGTACCTACAGTGACAGGATGATTCGGAGAAACAAAAAAATCAATCATCTTAATTTCTGGATGCACTGAAGTGAACTCATGCAATCTAATGCACACAGACTCCGCCGCAGTTAAACACACCATCGGCAGTATTGATTATGCCACCTGCTGTGTATTTGTGTTGTGCGTGTATGTGTGTGTTGCACAGAGACACTAAAATATTCCATTCATGCGCAACTATTCATCATATAATCTTTTTCAGTCTTGCCTCCCCATCCTGCCTTGATTTTTATTCCTCTCCCTCCCTCTCTGTAGTTTATATCTACAGCAATTCCAGGCTGCTTTATGACACTCAGCTGAACAATAGAGACAAGCCTTTCTCTCTTTTTCGTTTGCACTCTTTTGATCTTGCTTCTTTTCTGCCTCGTTCTGCTGCTTCCGTAATTAAAACCAACAGCTTTCCATTGCACTGACAGATACAGGAAAGATTATAAAGAAACAGTAATACTAAATGATTCAGAACGTGTTGTAACTCAAAGGGATAGTTCACACAAAAATGAAAATTATGTCATAATTTTTCACTTCAGCCCCTGCAAACTTGAATGGCTTGGATTCTTCTGTGGAACACAATGAATTTTAATGTACAGTGTTGGTCATTTTATACAGGGAATATATACAAATTTAAGCTATTTTTTTTACTGAATTGAGCATTGAAACAGATCAGTTTCATTTGTGAACGTGTCATTCAGACAGAACATTCTTGAAAGTTGATTGAAAGTCCATTGTGTTCAATGGAAAAAAATTCCCATGGGTTTGAACTGACATGGAGGTGAGTAAATTATGGCAGAATTTTCATTTTTGTGTGAACAATCCTTTTAACCTCTGTGAAAAGTTTTTAAAGTGGCATCTTGCCTAAATCAGATGGTTTACTTTGCATACTCAGAGGTCATGTCGATTACTTGTGGATTATTGTAGTGTTTTTATCAGCAGTTTAGACTCATTCTGACGGCACCCATTCACTGCAGAGGATGCATTGGTGAGCAAGTTATGCAATGCTAAATTTCCCCAAATCTGTTCCGATAAAGAAACAAACTCATCTGCATCTCGGATGGCCCACAGTTGAAAAGTTTTAAGAACTATCCTTTAATATTATTACAATATAAAATGTATTTATTTATTTATTTGTCATAGATGTTCCAATGCATATCAGTTACCAGTGTATATTAGAACAACAAATAGAAGCCATATTTAGCTTGAGTATGTATCTGGATATGATGTTGATATGAGGACTGTTCCATAACTGCGTAATAAAATTGATTTAATACATTTTTAAAATTGAAAATCTAATTTCAATTCTAATCTATTTTAGACATTCCACCCATTATTGTTAAACTCAATTATTTACAGAGACATTTTTTAAAAGTACCATTTTATCCACAATATATTTTCAAGCTAAAGGAAAAGGCATTTAAAGTGTTTCTGGCAAAAATTTTAATGTTGTAATGCAACACTAGAAGTTTTTTTTTTTTTTCAATACAATACTGTATATATATATATACTGTATATAATGGTAACATAATTGAAAGTAAAAATAATATTAAACTTAAGACCGAAAATAAAATTCAGACACATAAGTTTAGAATCAAGTTGCTTTTTGCCAAATAAGAATGCACTGGCTTACAGTCTTTATATGCTTACCATGCGACAAGCTCTCCGCTGAGATTCCCATAGTTAAATCAAGCTGTTGTGTGCTCTGACACCTCTGATTTCAACCAGTAGGGAGTCCAGGGTCCGTCACGGGTTAGCAGGCAGGTGAAGTTCCTCTGAAGTGCCCAATCGATTTCTTTCCTCTCAGAAACCCTGGTGGCAAAAAATCTATCCCACATAACATCAAATAGCTCTCAGACCATGCACATGTCCTCTGGCGTATGTCCTCTGGCTTTCTCCCTGCTGCTGTTGGGAGCTGACAAAGGCCCCTCAAGTCATTTCCAGAGCTGGCATTTGGCATGTCGTCCCTAAGAGTGTGATTGTGTGACCTGTGGACTGTGTGTGTGACAGTGCCCATTGAGCTGCTAAAAGCTCTTAATAACAACACCAACCACTTCAGCACTTCTCAGAAAACACAAGCGGGACGGTGACCTTTAGTCTGGTCAAATCACAGCACTGCAAAAAACACTTTAACTCAGAGTACTTCCTTTCTACAAATAAAGGCAAACTGAGGATTTTTATCAGTGATGAAGAAGCTACTAGATTCTCTTAACTCTCATAAGTAGTTAAATTGCAGTTATGAGACTCTTTTGAAAAAGTGTTCTGCTTTTCAATCTGCTAAAGAATCTTTTTTGGGAGGAAGTACATTGAAAAAGGTGGGTGGATGCATTGATAATTACAAGATTGAACAAAATTAAAAATGGCCCATCAAGTCTTCATATAATATAATGTGAAAAAGGTAATGTAACATTTTAACATGTTACACCACTTTTAGTTGAAAAAAAGTTAAGTTGTGGTCATATTAGCAGTCTATTTTAAACCAAACTGCTTACTTTTGATCAACTTGGGCGACGAACTTGAACACAAGCAACATCTGCATTTAATCTATAAACTTTTTTGTCCTCAAGCGAAACTCTCGATTTCGAATATTTCTGTCTAAAACGACTGGATTTCGCCTGTAATAATTCACCAAGCAGTGGTAAATGTGACAGCGCTTTACTGCAAAAACTGCATATTTTGCTTAAATCCAACCAAAAACCAACTACAGACTCGAGCCCACCTTTGAACAATTATTTAAACCAGTACAAGTCTGTTCTTTCTGTATGAGTAATGACTTTTAAACAGTAAATAATAGATGAGCCTCTGAAAATTCACCCAGGGTTATGTTTATTTATTAGCCTGTTTTCTCTCATTAGACTCCATCTGACATTTGATCTGGCCACGGCTGCACTTTCCACATGAGTCTAGACTGTGTCACCCTTCAAATTAACGAATATGAAGGGGTGCCACGGCAAGTAAAGCTCTGTAATATGAATAAAAATGGTATTTAAATCAGGATCCAGCTGATCTCCTGTCAGGCCCGGCTGTCTCTCCTCCCATTCATTATACAGCTTTGTCACCAGTGTCTCTTTTTCACTCCACCTCCTCTTCCCCTTTTCCTTTTCATCCTGCCATCCTCCAGCGAGGACCCTTTGTAGTGACAAAAAGCATGTGTGTTTGTCTATGACAGGTGTGTTAATGTGCCTCTGTTTAGCACATTGGGTGCTAATGGGAGTCTTCGCTGTGAAGAGAGCGAGCGCGACAGGGTAACTGAAGAACAGAAAGAGCGTGCGTCCAAGCTCAAGAGGTGAGACGGAGCTCTAATTTGCCTTGGCTCCAGACAAACCCCACTCTAATCCCACATCGGGCTGTCAAATAGGGCAGAAGATCCAGGATTCTGTACCTAAAGAACCACATGTTTGAAGTGTGCACCATGCTGCCTGCCTGTCTTTGTGTCTGGAGCAGTCTGCCTCAAGGACAAGCTAAAAGTTTAGTCGAATGAAATCCCTCAGAACTCTTCAAACTCAAATGGCCGGAGGCCTGTATGGATTAGCTATTTCTCTTCAAAGCGTTGAATCAAGATTTTGGCTGCTAATTTACACATTTGAACAAAATGTCAAAATTGCTGGTGGTTTTGCGTGCCAGGTAATGACTACCTTTGAGACGGCTCTGCCAAGGCAAACCTCGCTCATCAATTTACCACATCAGGCGAGCCTTTCCAGCAATGCTAATGTTGCTGTGAAAACCGAGAGCATGGTCTGCTGAGAGTTTCTTTGAGGTTGCACTGTGGTCTCAGGAGGTCTTGATTTATTGTGTGGTTGAATTAGCGGGAGTATCTCTCTTGTAGCGCTGGAACCTTGCTGGCCCGTAATATTTTTCAGTGCTCTCAATCTTGTTGTATCTCTGTGTGCAGTGTACCGATCTATCGCTCAAAGTTGTTTTTGTCTCTCCGCGCTTCGCTTATTGTGTTTTATCTGTACTGAAAGCCATTGTGCTTTGTAGTGGCCATGCTTGTCTTTTTTTTTTTTTAAGGCAGGGAAGCAGGGATCGGTCTGATGAGTAAATATGTGGAATTTTGTTCAAACCTCTGTAGACTTTTTCATTTGAAGGGGGATGTGATCCATCAGGTCATGGGTAATTCTCAAAACCAGACGCTATTATCTCCTTGCCATTTTGTAAATGACCCAGCCACCAATTAAGCCATAAAAATAAGAGCTGTCAAACAAATCAATGGGGAAATGTAAAAAGTGTAGCTGTGAAAATGAAATAAGATAGCATAAGGTAGCATTGACTTTTCTTTGAACAATTAAAGTTAATGGCAGCCACTTCTGCAAGAGAAATAATTTTTTTTTTTTGCTATTAAAGAAGTTTCACACAATTTGTAGTTTATCTATACTGACATGAGATGAATATTAATCTAGAAAACAACTGTTTTATATTACATAAGGATAACACAATGTTGATATCACACAGTTACTAGTGAGCAACGTAAACTTAAGACACAATATTATAAGTTGATTTATCTATTTTTACTCTTACTTAATGGCAAAGAAACAAAGTTGCAACAGAATCAACCGTTGTGATTAAAGGACCCACTCAAAAAGACAGTCACTTGTTTTGTTCTCAAATAACTTAAAAGTTTGTCAGCGAATCAATGAATGAATGATTCTTTGTGGATTTGTTTAAATTGATTGCTGAGTGAATCATTCAGTGACTCACTCATGATGTTAGTCACTTGTTTTATTCTCAAATAACTCAAACGTTTGTGAGTGAATCGATGAATTAATATTTCTTTGTCTCGCTCACAAAGACACAATGTAACCTGCAGAAAGAGTTAATGAAAAATCCCCACATCTAATTCAAGGACATGATAGTCTGTCTGGAACTCGCAAATGTAGACAAGCAAAGATTAAGTAAATGAAAAAGTGACAAGTCTTTTGTTATTAGACTGCACATCAGCACTGTTTGAACTCAGCACCAATTGAATCCAAGGACCGGAACAAACCGTCCAATATTACTGCACAAAAACTTACTTTAATGCTGTTTTTATTAGTCATTCATTTCTCTAGTAAAAAGAGTTATAAGTATATATACTTGTACAATGGGAGATTTATAAGGATTATGTGTCATAAGTTTTGCAGCTGTTATCTGTTTTCCAATCAGTCATTTATTGAAAGTGTTCGTCCCATATGTCCCTGGGCAGTCTTCTAAGACCAGGTGTGTGGAAAAGCAGGTGGCACTCTGAGAATAAATAGAGACGAGCAGTCAGCCACACCTGGTGATTTGAACCTAAACCCCCTCTGATTATGTCCATTATTCGAGTCACTGGTCCATGCTCCCATAATGCCACTCGACCAAACTATAGTCTTTTCTCTGACCTAATCCCCCCTGCCTTTCTGGCTAGTGGGAGTCAGCCTGAACTTTGATGTCTAGTGACGGAGAACAAATACCTGCTCTCCGCTGAAGGCAGGACTTGATTTCTCCACCTCCACAGGTTTACCCAGCCCTCCCCGCTGCGACCTGACATTAAATACACAAGGGCTGAGGGCAAGAGGTGTTGATCTGATTTGAAATTGAAGCCTCCATGAGTAGCAATCTGAGACAGGCCTCAAGAGGCCGTTTTTTAACTTTAGATGGACGCCACAAACACTTGGCGAAGAAGCAGGAAATTAATAAATTTAGGAGGAAATGTTTTTCCGAAATAACTCTATGCACATAGCTTTTATCATCTCTGTCGGTATGAATAATGATGAGTCAGACACACTATGTCTTTGTGTGTGGTGAAGCAAAAATGCAATATAACAATGAATAAATTCACAATGTGTTCCCTATAGAGAAGACTGTATGCAATTTTACTTGCAAATTAAATTTGGGATCATGTATGCATTTGCATTCATTTCACTGGCTGTTGCATACTATAATGAAATATTATCGATGTTTGTTGGTTGCGCACAATTTTATTTAGTCAGAATTCTTAACTACTTTTGGATGGTCGTCAGTGGAGAAAGATGCTTTTTGGTGCAGCGGCTAATGAGGTCACGCTAACTAGCTAAACTTTGACATCTTGATCATTTTATTTGCTCATTATTGTTCATGTGCATTTTGATGACTAATTGATTTTTGAATAATGTGTACTGTAAATTGCAATGTTTCCACGCACCTTTTAAGTCATCACTTTATTAAAGGGAAAGTTTACTGAAAAATAAAGATTCTGTCATCATTTTCTCCAGACAGACTTACTTCTGTGAAATGCATATTTGAACTGTTTTTAGCCATCATATCAAATTTAATAGGACTCAAAACTCTCAAGTTCCAAAAAGAAAGCTACATGTAAAATGAATCATATTTTTATTTGAATAATGTCACCATGTTTGTCTTTTGGTTTGATTGGGTTTTGAGGGTAAGTAAATGTTGACAGAATATACTTTTTTGGATGAATTATCCCTTGATATTATGAGATTTGGTTTCTGATGAGTTTGAGAAGTCAGATGTCAAAGATCATGCCAGTTTTGTCATGACAGGGCTTTTACTGTTAAACAGACTAACATTTCACATCTTGAGATGGGTCTGCCACATATTAAAATATGCTCCTAAATTCTGATTATACAGAAGAGCTACAGGATTGTCTGTCTCAAAGTCTTTACTCCTCCGCAATAGGGAAGACTCTTTGTGGGGAAAAATAGCAAGCTTTATTTCAACAAAGCAAAAGCACTATAAAAAGCAATTTTATTACACTTCCATTCTTTTATATCTTATTCAACCTCCAAGCCATGCAACTTCATATGATCTTTTCCCATTAGAATGATTGAACCATCTGCCATGTGTTTCTGACTTCCCACTTTAGCAGTGAAAATGTTCATAAAGGATCTAATGAGAGCTGTATGTTTTGTGTCAATAGTGAATTAGACTGTGACAAATGAAATCAGCGTAAAAAAGCCAGGCGGCTCGGGTTGGTGGAGCGGTTCCGCGCCTGTCAATGACAGGATGTGACACGTGTGGAATGCGTACGCATTTGTTTGACTGCAACACCTGCCACATGAAGGCACTCAGACTGCGAAAGTAGGAGTGAGTGCTGACAGTTTACATTCACATTCATACAGATCGACAACAATGCTGTTAATTACTTTATGACATTTTTTCTCCTTTATGCAGTTCCATCAATGCACTCAATCAAAATCAATTCTGTCATTTCCTCCAAAAGGTCTCCATTATTTACAGTGTTCAGAAAGCTGATCTAAAAATGGAGTTTGACGAGCTGCAAGCAACTCAACAGTAGTTAAAAGTGCAGAAAATACTGAACTGAAAATACTGTCATTTATTTTTAACTGTTTATCTTCTGTGGAACAGAAAATATATTTTAATTTAATATAGCTTTGTTTATTTGTGCATACAATGAAAGTCAGTAGGGTCCAGTGTTGTTTTGGACCCCACTGACTTTCATTATATTTACAAAAACAGTTGAAACATGCTTCAAAATGTTTTCCATAAAAGAAAGTAAGTCATATGGGTTTGGAATGACAGAAGGGTGAGTAAATTAAATATTTTTTTATTTTGGGTGAAACTATCCCTTTTAGCCACATTCAAGATACACAATCTACTAACAAAAATTGCTAACTACAGTGAAGCTATTTAAAGGGCCAATGCTTCTTAAATGTTAATGTTATTATCCAATTGCACTTAGCTTGTTGAAAGAACAGTAATTTTTTCCTTTGCAAACAAAATATGTATCTCATTTTGGGTATTTGTCTCACTGGGGCATGTGCATTTCCTCAAAATATAATTAATAAAACTAGCAACCTTTTTTTGAACCCCATACTTAATGCTCTAGATAAATAAACATTTGCAATGTTTTCTGGGAGCTCTGTGAATACTTCTGTGTGATGATTCAAATGAAAAGATGAACAGTGTTTTGACCCAAGCTACTGAAATGACAACACCGATATGAATAAATCAGACATTTCAACCTTACTTGAGAGTGATGGCATTATTAGAGAGTAGATTTGATACACTTGACTCTGCACTCTTAATGTACACTTAATTATACTTTTCCTAGTCAACAGAATCTCTGTTGTGGAGTTGAACTGACATTATGTATTGCAGTGCTTTGTCATGCTAACCCACTAAAGATTGCTTTTTGAAAAATGACACTATGCACTGCAAATATTGATTTCTCAATAAGTATTTTGAGATGTTTTTCAGTTAAAATGTCTAAAAATGATTGAAATAAGTAGCAACAACACCTAAGATAATAGTTAATTATTTTCATAATTTATGTCCAGAATATAAGTCTATTTTGTTTAACCGCACAAACAGATTTCACTTGTTCATTTATGCTTAAAACAAGTGAAAAAAAAAAAAAAAAAATCTGCTAGTGCTGTAATAATTTCATTATCCATTATTGGGGTGTGCAATATTATGATTTTTGATCGTGGATGATTAAAATATCTCCACGATCTGCTTTTAAAGTACCACCGTAGTATCGTGCTACAGCGCACATTCTATCAGTTGCAGTTCTGTTGCCTCCATCTCAATATACTGAGTGTTACGATCTTTAAAGATCTAGGGATTGGAACGCAACATTATTATTCAATATTGCTGGGAGAGTAGAGATGGTAGAAGAAAACAGGCAGGAAGAACGCTTGAATTCAATTAAATGTTTTAATTTCTTTAAGCCTGAGCCACTAAACAATGTGTGAGCTATATACAATGCATAATATATAAAGCAAAAATAATAAGAATACATTAAATTAGGAAAAACTGAGGAACGAAGGAGGCGTCAAATCAACAAAAATAATAAAACATAAATATTCTAAACTGAGTCCCCAAAACCCTCTTAACCTAACTAACCAAAGAAAAATGTAGAAAACAAACTCGATATCTTCGGCGTATGCGACGCCACAACCGAACTACACTAACTACAAACAAAAATACAAAAGAGACGCTCACCTCTCACCTAGTGTGTCTAACACTTGTTAACCGCGGGCGGAATGTATCCTAGGGCGCGCAATACGCTAACCTGTTCCTCATTTCCCCAATCAAAGAAAGAACAGTAAGCCTTATCGACACTCCACTCAGAGTCGCGATAACACAGCCACAAGTATAAATACTACAAACTCCAAAACAAACTAACTCAAAACACCTGAACACACACACTGAGCTGCCCAGAGTAACCGCCGGGAGATCTTTAAACAGCAAGGTGACTTCGGATTGGCCGCAGAGACGACGCCCTTAATGATGATTGACAGCCGTCTCCTCCAACCAGCAGAGACCTAAGAGCAATGATGACAGACTAGAGAACAGATTGATAGAAATAAGAGAAAAGAAACAAAAACAAACGCGGCACGTAACACTGAGCAACGCATCATATGTTAACTCAGCAGTTGAGTTAAACTCATGGGACACTGCACTTATTCGGATTAACAAAAGTACATTATTTGCATGTGCTTTAAAGCCATGCCGGCTTTAAAACACATGCTTCTGACAGGCGTTTTTTTCTGAGCACGTACAGTACACCTGAAGTGTGTGCACCCTAAAAAGCCTGTCAAACAAGGTATCTTTCACATCTGATTTCACTAATACTGTTAAAAACACACAAGGTTTACATATAAACACAGTTGGTTATGGCTAAAGTGAAAGTATAAACAGTTGAGAGAAAAATGGATGCGTGCCTGTATATTAGATGTGTGCAGGTCTTAAAGTGGCAGCAGTGTCATTAAAGGGATAGTTCAATGAAAAATGATAATTCTGTCATATTTACTCACGTTTATGTTGTCCCAAACATGTATTAATTTCTTTCTTGTGCTGAACACAATATATACATACATACATATACAGTATACTATATACAGGTGCTGGTCATATAATTAGAATATCATCAAAAAGTTGATTAATTTCATTAATTCCATTCAAAAAGTGAAACTTGTATATTATATTCATTCATTACACACAGACTGATATATTTCAAATGTTTATTTCTTTTAATTTTGATGATTAGAGCTTACAGCTCATGAAAGTCAAAAATCAGTATCTCAAAATATTAGAATATTACTTAAGACCAATACAAAGAAAGGATTTTTAGAAATCTTGGCCAACTGAAAAGTATGAAAATGAAAAGTATGAGCATGTACAGCACTCAATACTTAGTTGGGGCCCCTTTTGCCTGAATTACTGCAGCAATGCGGCGTGGCATGGAGTCGATCAGTCTGTGGCACTGCTCAGGTGTTATGAGAGCCCAGGTTGCTCTGATAGTGGCCTTCAGCTCATCTGCATTGTTGGATCTGGTGTCTCTCATCTTCCTCTTGACAATACCCCATAGATTCTCTATGGGGTTCAGGTCAGGCGAGTTTGCTGGCCAGTCAAGCACAGTAACACTATGGTCATTGAACCAGCTTTTGGTACCTTTGGCAGTGTGGGCAGGTGCCAAGTCCTGCTGGAAAATGAAATCAGCATCTCCATAAAGCTTGTCAACAGAAGAAAGCATGAAGTACTCTAAAATCTCCTGGTAGATGGCTGTGTTGACTGTGGACATCAGAAAACACAGTGGACCAACACCAGCAGATGACATGGCAGCCCAAATCATCACTGACTGTGGAAACTTCACACTGGACTTCAAGCAACATGGATTCTGTGCCTCTCCACTCTTCCTCCAGACTCTGGGACCTTGATTTCCAAATGAAATGTAAAATTTACTTTCATCTGAAAAGAGGACTTTGGACCACTGAGCAACAGTCCAGTTCTTTTTCTCCACAGCCCAGTTAAGACGCTTCTGACGTTGTCTCTGGTTCAGAAGTGGCTTGGTAGCCCTTTTCCTGAAGACGTCTGAGCGTGGTGACTCTTGATGCACTGACTCCAGCTTCAGTTCTTTCCTTGTGAAGCTCTCCCAAGTGTTTGAACCGGCTTTGCTTGACTGTATTCTCAAGCTCGCGGTCATCCCTGTTGCTTGTGCACCTTTTCCTACCCAAATTCTTCCTTCCAGTCAACTTTGCATTTAATATGCTTTGATACAGCACTCTGTAAACAGCCACACCTTTCAGTAATGACCTTCTGTGACTTACCGTCTTTGTGAAGGGTGTCAATGTTCGTCTTCTGGATCATTGCCAAGTCAGCAGTCTTCCCCATTATTGTGGTTTCAAAGAACAAGAGATACCCAGAATTTATACTGTAGGGATGGTCATTTATTCAAACTCAAATGTAAATATTCTAATATTCTGAGATACTGATTTTTGACTTTCATGAGCTGTAAGCTCTAATCATCAAAATTAAAAGAAATAAACATTTGAAATATATCAGTCTGTGTATAATGAATGAATATAATATATAAGTTTCACTTTTTGAATGGAATTAGTGAAATAAATCAACTTTTTGATGATATTCTAATTATATGACCAGCACCTGTATATATAAAAGGATGTGAACAGTTGCTGGTCCCCGTTGACTTAGATAGTATAGGACTTGCTATGGAAGTCACCGGGGACCAGAAACTTGGTTACCCACATTCTTCAAAATAACTTTTATGTTCAACAGAAGAAAGGTATTCATTCATGTTTAAAACATCTTGAGAGTGAGTAAATGATGACAGAATTTTCTTTATTTGGGTGAGCTATTCTATAAGAAACTTTACTTTTCCTTGCGTCAAGTACTTATTGGGTATTTTTATCTAAATCGAGAGACTTTTCCATCATTTCATTTCTTTTCCAATCAATAAGTCTTTTTCCAAGTACTTTACACAAGTAGTCTTTGGTTAAGTCAATTTGAGGAGTTGTAATGAAGACGAATCCTCAACAGTTCCTGTGAGAGATTTAGCGAAACATCTTCAGGTTTTTACGAGCATCTCCATGGTAATGAGTGCTTCTGGGTAGTTTTTTATTTTTTTTTATTTGAAGAGATGTATGTAAGGGCCAGGTGTTTGTCTGCTTCCCCTCAGACTTTCTTCAGTGTTAATCCACTGCAGTCTCCCAAGTAATCCCATCAACCTCTTCTCTGCCGCCGAACGAGAGCATAAATTACTTAAAGGCATTACTACTAGGGAGAGCATGGTGCGGCTTTTTATTCACACACACACACACTTGTTCATTCTCTTATTCTCTCCCTGCAGCTTCTCTCCATGTCATCTAGTTATTGCCCTGATGTAACTATTGACATTGGATAAGCCGCGATGGAATATCAAGCTAAATGAAGTGCTCTGCTGGGTGGGAAGGCAGAGAGGGAGGGATCGCTGGAAGATTAGCTTGTTTTGGATTCAGCATTTGCAGTCGGGGACCCATAACCATCAAGAGGAGAAATGACAAGGTGCGAGGAATCGGTATTGTATGATGATTTCATGCTGAGCGAAGGAGGTAGTGCTTTCATACGAAACTCATAAAGAAGGATTAAAGAGATTACAGAGCAATGCCAGACTCAGTGGGACAACACAACAGTCTAACCTCTATTTTTAAATTCATATCTCCCTTTTCTAATGGATGGAGTGAGAATGGCTTCAACATCCTGGAGGAACCATAAGTTATCATCAAAGGTGATGGGCAATGAGCTGTTTTTCCCCACAGTTTCCAAATGTCAGTGGGTCAGTGACAAATAAGACTGTCAACAATAAAGGAAAAGAAAGATCTTTTGAAAATCTAATTTAAAACGCAAGCTGAGTTTTAGGAATGTACTCTTTGTATTCATGTCAGTTTCATGTGGTTTTATAAAACACTACTTTTTACTACTTTCAATGTTTAAATTTGACTGTAACCAAGTAAAAGTAATAATTTTTGTTTTTTTTGCACTTTGAATTCACGTGAGTGTACATACGTTAATGTTAATGTTTTAAGTGTTGGTAACATATATTTTTAATCTTTTTTAATATCTATAAAATAAATATCAATATGTTTTTGAGGAGTCTTACCAGGTGAACTAACCTTTCGTTTTAATAAGTCAAATCATTTGATATTTTAAAATCATATATTTTTGATTTTACTTTACTTTACTTTGATTTGACAAAAAAACAACAACAACAACAAAAAAACAAATGGTAGGAAGCAGCGAAGTAGTTTTAATAAAATATGAAGTAAAACATAGAGTAAGAAAGTTTAAGCCAAGCTATTTTTTCTCATTCTTTCAACAGAACTGTCCTAATATCACAATGCCTTTTTTTTTTTTTTTTTTTTGCTTAATACACATCCGTTGGCCCATAAAAATAGGTTGGTTCATGTATGTATGGTTTGCATTTTCATATATTTTTGAACAAACAAAAATGAATAAAAAATAGTTGGGCATCACATCACTGACCCCATGTTTATAGACATTGACTTTTCTTCAGAGTCAGTGTTATGTCCGACACACTTCAACCTGTGTATGAATCTGCTCTCATACAAAAGCCTTACGCTTTGATCTATTGTTGACAGGCTTATATATCTATAGTCAACCATCTCTTCTCCTATTAGTCTAGTTTGCAGTTTATCTGACAGACAAGGTGCTGCAACAGCGGTACTCAGCTTTACAGTTAGTTTGGTGAGTTTGAATTGGAAACTTCTTGCCACCAGTGAGTGCTTGATGTGTCATGCTAATGAGAACTTTCAATGAGTGTGCCTTCAGGCCTGGGGAAGCTTGGAGATCATGCTGAGCTGTCAGACTACTTGTTTTGAAAGCCAAGAAAACACGATTCAGTCTCTTTTCTCTCCAAATCATGCCTGTCACATATACAGTATGTTTACTGAGCAGTCACCAGGCGATGATTCTCGCTTTTCAGCGATGCATCCTGTTGACTCTAAATGTAAAAGCGTCATGCTATTTTGAGCGATTTCCTTTTTCGTTCAGCTTTCATGCTGCTCAGTATGATTCTGTGCAGCTGTGCTCATTTGATTAAAAAGAGTTGTTCAGTGGCCAAACCCTAATAAGACAAATAGTCCTATTCCAGAAACATCAAGCATCTCTTGGCAGAGAGGCAATTGGTTTTGTAATTTTAGGTTTGAAATGCGAGTTGGCGAAATCAATGTCATTAAGAAAATTGTTGCTGTGGCAGGATGACATAGGAGAGAGAGTTTAATCACTTTTCTCTAGTGGCCCAGGCAAACATGAAAGTGTCCAAGAATTTTTGTATTGATTTAAAAAATATATATTTTTACTTCATTTTCTGAAACCTATCAAACTTAATTTTGTGAAATGTTTTGTTTGAAAAGTTTTATATTTATTTTACAAATGCTACTTTTGTTATATTATCCAAATATACGCTATTACTTGGTGTCATAAGAGTCCATGTTTAAGGATGCATTAAATTGATCAGTGACAGTAAACACTTATACAAATTTCTAATAAATTCTATTTCAAAATAAATAATTTTCTTTTAAACTTAAGATTCCTGAAAAAAAAGGTTTTCTCAAGAGTATTATTATATTAGAGTATAGAGAAGTATTATGTGATGCTGATCGAGTCCAGATTTATGGCTGAAGAAAATTCAGCTTTACCATCACTTGAATAAATTGTTTTAAAATATAATATATATATATATATATATATATATATATATATATATATATATATATATATATATATATATATATATATATATATATATTATATTTTAAATATTTTCACTGTAAAAAGTGATAAGTTGACTTAACTGAAAAAAATTAGAAACCCGTTGCCTTAAAATTAATAAGTAAATAATAAAAAAAAAAAACTTAAGTGAGCTTGACAATTCATTTAACTTATTTTTTAATTATCATTTACTTAAAAATTTTAAGGCAACGGGTTTCCTAAATTTTTTAAGTTAAGTCAACTTATCACTTTTTACAGTGATATATATATATGTATGTTTCTTTTTTTTTTCACAATATATTGTAGTACAATTAAATAGTTTTAAATAGTTTTTAAATAGTTTATAGTGTATTTTTGTCAAATAAATGTAGCCTTGGTAAGCATAAAAGACTTCTTTCCAAAACATGAAGAAAACTTAGATTGCGTTAGTGAACGTTAGTGTATATATTATTTTTATAATTCCTTTAGTCAGTTGCACACAGACATGCACAGACAGCACGTGGAGATAAACAATATTATTGAAGCATGCATTTCATTCTTAGTAATTTTTATTTCAACACTGATGACACTGGACTATGTTCAAAACCCATAATTCTGTCTTCCTAGATAATAGCTTGAAATTATTGTAATGAATGGATTGCAGTGAATGGATATCTAAAGGACAATTTAGAACTGGACAGACTTATAGAAAAGTGAAGGAGGGAGACAAAGAAATGGGCAAATGTTAGAGTCAAAGAGAAAAGGGGAGAGACTGCAGCAAATCGTTCGCTATCCTGCCAAGTAATGATTCAGACCGCTCCTTCTGAGCCTTGGATCCACATTGACTGGTCATCTTAAATCAAGATCTTGTGCTTTGCTTGAATTGTGTGCTGCCTTTGCAACCTTGCCCTGGAGGAAATCAAACCAGCTCAAAACCCCCCTTCCCTTCGAGCTATCATCCCCCTGACCAATTCCCTCACGCAAATTATTGACAGCTCAAAATAATGGATTGCTTCACCTCTAAGCCTATCAGATGGCAACTGAGTCTGTCAGGCTGGTGATGTGGTGTATTTACACCTTGGCTCCACGCTGCAATGGACACTGACCCTACGTTGGGCGCCATGTTCTTTAAAAGCTTACACTAAATCAATGACATGTGACGCAGCAAGGCTACGGTTGTGGAAGGGCACGGTGGCAGAAATATGATGGAGATGTTAAAACACTAGGGAGGAATGTTCCCAGAATTCCTGAGTGGAGGCATTGACCATGAATTTCTTTGAAGTTAGATATTTCCATTGGCTGGTGGAGATCTTAAATGGCGACTGCAAAACCACAAGTGAGATTTTGTGAATAGAATTTATGTCTGTAAAGTGAATTCAGCACAGAGGAGTGAGCATGATGCCACAACATGTCTACAGCTGTAGATTCTCTACTAGTAAATGGTATTTGCATATGAATCTTGTTGTTTATCCTTCTGATGTTCAGTTGCAGGATGTTTCCTTGAGTATAATGGAAGGAATGGATAATACTCAAGGCGCAGATTTGTTCTAGTAAAAAGACAATAGTACTATTACTGGAGAAGATCTTTTTTTGCTTATGTTGAGGCTGTTTCAGGACTATGTGGAAGCAGAAGACACAGATGTGTCGTGATGGGGGAATGGAAAAGCAATGCATTTGTCTGGGTAATTAGTCTATGATGAGTGCAAAGTGACAGGCTGACTGGTGAGAGGGTTCACTCTGCTGCCCGGTACATGGAAGGGATGTCGGGGGGACTTGCTTAAAATGAAAAGAAACTAAACTCCTCACGTACTCAAGTTAGCTTATCGGTATGTTAAGAATGGTTCTGCAGGTGTCATGGTTAGTTGACAAGAACATTCTGTCTAATGAGTATAATGATGTTACTGTTAAACAGGTGTCAAATGATTGTTCTTTAGTTTTTGCAAAAATGGGTAATTTTGAAATCATGACAACCATATAGGAGCCCATTCCTGTCTGATTAAAGGGGTGGTTGACTGTGATTTCACTTTTTTAATGTTAGTTAGTGTGTAAAGTTGCTGCACTGTAAAAAAAAAAAAAAAAGTTGAGCCAACTTAAAATTTTAAGGCAACCAGCTTCAGCAGATTTTTTAGTTTTGAGTTTTCTCAACTTGTCGTTTTAAGTTTATACAACAAAAATTTGAGAATCTCCCACAAAAATAAGTGGAGAAAACTCAAAAATCTGCTGAAGCTGGTTGCCTTAAAATTTTAAGTTGGCTCAACTTTTTTTTTTTTTTTTTTTACAGTGTGTTTGAGCATGAACAATATCTGCAAAGTTACGACTCTGAAAGTTAAATACAAACGGAGATATTGTCTTTTAAAATTATGGCAGTTTAATGCCTACAAAAACTGACCGCCTACAGCGGTTCTTAATCCTGTTCCTCGCGTCCCCCTGCTCTGCACACCTCTGCATCTCTCTCTCTCTCTCTCACCTGATCATCAGCTCCTCAGCTCCAATAAACTGTGTTCCAATTATACACTTTGTGTATAGACAGACAGATATTTTTCACATAGCAATGAGAAGCATTAAACATGGACATGCATGCGGTTGCCATGCTGTATTAAAGCTTTAATCTGGATAAAACCATATATTAAAAGCTAACATAAGCAGTGGCATTTACAAATAACAGTGTATCTAAAAGTATGAGACAACAACAAACAAAGAAACATACCATTAAGAGCTGTGCTTGCACAGGTTCTACGCGATCCTCTTCACTAATATCCTCTGCCTCTTAATCAAGCTCAAATTGATACGCGATATCGACAACGCCATTGTTTACAATACAACCGCACATTCTGAGGTGAGGAGCGTGACGTTTAGACACGT
The DNA here is from genome assembly GCF_012432095.1 of Onychostoma macrolepis. Taxonomy (NCBI): domain Eukaryota; kingdom Metazoa; phylum Chordata; class Actinopteri; order Cypriniformes; family Cyprinidae; genus Onychostoma; species Onychostoma macrolepis. The sequence goes on from NC_081174.1 coordinate 10,443,091, forward strand.
ACTGGCGGTTTAGCGAATCACAACACACTGGGCCAGTTAACCAATCTGAGCCCACTGCGTATTTCTGAGGGAGGGGCTTCATAAAAACAGGAAATCATTGAAGCGTTTATCAGAGAAGGGACAGAGCGGTATAGAATATAGATAAATCTTTTTTTTTTTTTAAACAAAACATTAACTCATGTTAGACTGCACCCCATAAACACAATCAAGCCTAGAAAAAAAGAAAAAAAGTCAACCACCCCTTTAAAAAATTAAAAAAGGTAATTATGACTTATCTCACAATTGACTTTTTTTTCTCACAAATGCGAATTTACATTTTGCAGTTCTGACTTTTTTCTCAGAATTGCGTGATATAAACTCAGTTGCAAGTTCTAAAGTCAGTATTGCATGATATAAACTCGCAATTGTGAGAAATGTTGTCCCAATTGCAAGTTATTAGGTCAGTGTTGTGAGATATAAACTCACAATTCTGAGAACATTTCAGTCTTTTTCCAGAATTGTGCCTTTTTAATTTTTTATTCATTGGTGGAAACGGGCTTCCATACAACCTTGATCATATTAACATACGACCACCATACTTATCTATCAGTGTTCAACATTAAAAAATCACTTTCTTTCATTTCACTGCTGGCCTTGTATTCAAGGACATTTATTTAATGAGAACACAGTCAGCAGTCGTGTCTCATCATGTTTTTGCTTCACACTGTCTGCTGACTCAGAGTTTCATCTCTCCTCATTTACGGCTAAATTAACAAGTCATTTGACTATGGGGTAACAAGCAGTGTGTGTTTGAGATGCTGTCATTCTAAATGATCAGTTTGGCTCAACTGTAGAAAGTTTCAGATGAGACAGACCCCCCGAGTCTATAGAATAATCAACCTCTGTTGTGCTGGTTCCTCATCATACAGACACAGATGGAGTCACTTCATTTATGTTCCAAGTGGTTTTCCATGCAGAGCTGGAGATGTAATATAAAGATTAGCATGGGCCAAAGCCCAGCTTTCACAGTGTTTGCTCACATAACACCTCCAAATGTGCACACACTGTACAATGCACTGTAAAGAATAATTTTTAATCAGTATTTTGCATGTTTTCCAATAAAAATTGATATAATGAAATGCCTTTAACAGTATATTACACACTGTAAAAAGTGAAAGTTAACTTAAAAAAATTGAGGAAACCCGTTGCCTTAAAATTATTAAATATATAATAATTATATATATAAAAAAAGTTAAGTGAACTTGACAATTCAATTAACTTATTTTTTTAATTATCATTTACTTAAAAATTTTAACGGGTTTCCTCAATTTTTTTAAGTTAACTTTCACTTTTTACAGTGTACATTGAAAAATATATAATGAATAATGTTGTAGCACTTACAGTTGACCATGAAATATATAGCAGGGATGACATTTCACAAACGGACTTATTGCAAAATAACCCATTATTTTTCAGAAAGGTTTTTAAATGGAGACTACATAGCTAGGCGCTTGAATTTATGACAATGTTTCCAATGGGTCTGATTAAAACAGCTTAATTCAATAATTAAAAGGTGCATCCCAATACTTTAGTCCATGTAGCAAACTTGCCATTGACTCTTGAAACATGTTAAAAATTATTTGCCAGTGGGGTAAAAATAAAATACACTTAGTTCAAGATATATTCTCGTAGAACAAGTCAGTATTGCTTCTCAGGTAAAACTACAGTAGTTTCAAAGATGTATAAATTACAAATACACTGATTAAGAGAATGAATTTATGCCCTGCGCATTGCTTGATTATTTCCTGCTTATTAATCTAAATCAGCACGTGTACCCCCATGGATATTATAATTGTATTGTACTCCTAGTGTAAATTCTGCTGACTCCCAGCAGAAATAAATGAGACCTCCGGTAGGACCCTTAATACTCTTAGCAGAGCAGCAGCGCTGTTGGACAGGCCTGATACTGCGGTACTGAAGAGCCCACGGCCAGGACCTCCACGGTGGAGCAGAATGTTAATTAAGAGAGTAGGAGGATGGATCAAGCTGGCTAATTAGAGCGAGTAGATGCGGAGAGAGAAAGAAAGCGAGCGAGTAGCGCAGAAGAGTGTCCTTTACTGAAGGGTGTAAGGCTGGGGAGTAATTAGGATAGTAACACCCATGCAACACATCAGAGAGGGAGAGAGAGAAATACAAAGCATGCCACCATCCACTCTTGGTGCCCTGCCACCATTTAAACAATATCTGCACCGCCTCATCCTCTATTGCAAATGTCATTAGACAAATTAGAAATATCAATAGTAATACGCCATAGTGTTTAAACAGAACTTCCTTATGGAGGAAGGCCACCGCGGGCCAAGCCTGGCTGCCCGCATATATGGTTTATTAATTGCATATTGATTGGCTGGATTCCACAGCGTCGGAATGTGCTAATGCATGATGACGCCTGCAAATGGTCCATTCTCTGCTCTGTGGCGTTTGAGGGTGAGAGAGAAGCTTTAGCGGGCAAACTGAGCTGGTATTGATGATTGAGTTAGACAGATTAATATATCTAGATTATAGCGGGTCATATATAATGGCCTTGTAAGGGTAAAGAGCACCCAAGGTGAAACGAGAACATCCCCGGTGTGGGCTGATGAATGCCTTTAGCCTCTATATGATGTGAACTTTAACCTCTGTTTACCCTTTATGGATCTGTTCAGTTGTGGGTCTCTTTGTGCGTACATTACAATGACTGTATGATGCAAATTATACACAAAAAATAAAGATATGTCTGAAATGGCCAGTTCTAATATGACTGTCTAGCATTCTGCTACATTTTATACAATATTTATTCTTTTTTTTTTTTTTTTCTCCTGTGCAAGTCTTTACTTGAGACTGAGACCAGGCCCCTCAAGGCTGAGATCCAGACCAAGGCTTGTCAGTTTAAGAACAAGGCTATGCGTTTTAATGAACTGAATAACAGCACTCATGTCAAAACACTCAGTATTTATGTTTTACTTCATTTTTCAAAAAACAGAAATTCAACATAAATTGTAAGAAAACTGTAAAATAACATTATAAACAATTATAAATAATTATAAACTAGGAATTTACATGGTCAAAAAACAAAACAAAAAAAACTTAACTTATTAAACTGTGTAAACGCTAATCAAAAGTTCCCCAAACCCAGATTAAGACACTCAAATTGTGCAACTCGTGTATTAAATAAATTCAATGCACACAGACTAAAGTAGTTTAAGTCTGGTTCTTTTCATTGTGATGATTTTGGCTCACATTTAACAAAAACCCACCAATTCACGATCTCAACAAATTAGAATATGGTGACATGCCAATCAGCTAATCAACTCAAAACACCTGCAAAGGTTTCCTGAGCCTTCAAAATGGTCTCTCAGTTTGATTCACTAGGCTACACAATCATGGGGAAGACTGCTGATCTGACAGTTGTCCAGAAGACAATCATTGACACCCTTCACAAGGAGGGTAAGCCACAAACATTCATTGCCAAAGAAGCTGGCTGTTCACAGAGTGCTGTATCCAAGCATGTTAACAGAAAGTTGAGTGGAAGGAAAAAGTGTGGAAGAAAAAGATGCACAACCAACCAAGAGAACCGCAGTCTTATGAGGATTGTCAAGCAAAATCGATTCAAGAATTTGGGTGAAATTCACAAGGAATGGACTGAGGCTGGGGTCAAGGCATCAAGAGCCACCACACACAGACGTGTCAAGAAATTTGGCTACAGTTGTCGTATTCCTCTTATTAAGCCACTCCTGAACCACAGACAACGTCAGAGGCGTCTTATCTGGGCTAAGGAGAAGAAGAACTGGACTGTTGCCCAGTGGTCCAAAGTCCTCTTTTCAGATGAGAGCAAGTTTTGTATTTCATTTGGAAACCAAGGTCCTAGAGTCTGGAGGAAGGGTGGAGAAGCTCAAAGCCCGAGTTGCTTGAAGTCCAGTGTTAAGTTTCCACAGTCTGTGATGATTTGGGGTGCAATGTCAGCTGCTGGTGTTGGTCCATTATGTTTTTTGAAAACCAAAGTCACTGCATCCGTTTATCAAGACATTTTGGAGCACTTCTTGCTTCCTTCTGTTGACCAGCTTTTTAAAGATGCTGATTTCATTTTCCAGCAGGATTTGGCACCTGCCCACACTGCCAAAAGCACCAAAAGTTGGTTAAATGACCATGGTGTTGGTGTGCTTGACTGGTCAGCAAACTCACCAGACCTGAACCCCACAGAGAATCTATGGGGTATTGTCAAGAGGAAAATGAGAAAAAAGAGACCAAAAAATGTAGATGAGCTGAAGGCCACTGTCAAAGAAACCTGGGCTTCCATACCACCTCAGCAGTGCCACAAACTGATCACCTCCATGCCACGCCGAATTGAGGCAGTAATTAAAGCAAAAGGAGCCCCTACCAAGTATTGAGTACATATACAGTAAATTAACATACTTTCCAGAAGGCCAACAATTCACTTTTTTTATTTTTATTTTATTGGTCTTATGAAGTATTCTAATTTGTTGAGAATTGGTGGGTTTTTGTTAAATGTGAGCCAAAATCATCACAATTAAAAGAACCAAAGACTTAAACTACTTCAGTCTGTGTGCATTGAATTTATTTAATCCACGAGTTTCACAATTTGAGTTGAATTACTGAAATAAATGAACTTTTCCATGACATTCTAATTTATTGAGATGCACCTGTATGTCGGTGGGGGATATACAGTATATGCTAATGTCTAAAATTGGAAATAAAGACTAGAAACATTCTAGTTGTTTCTTCATGTTTTTCTCTAATCAAATATGTAAATGGAATTTTTTGAGAAATATTCCAATTGCTTCTTCATGTTTTTCTCTTATCAGACTATTTAAAAATGACAAGTTATTAAAAATAAAATAAAATTCCAGTTGTTTTTAATGTTTTTCTCTAATTAGAAAGTTTTCCTGATAACATTGTTTTGCAGACAATTCATATTTTTTTCTTATGTGTCCTCAGTATAACTTTCCAGTATCACTGTCTTTTGTAATATCCTTTTAATAAACAAAAGCAAGTTCCTTAACGTCGTCATCATCTAGAAAGTGACATTATTTTGGTGACAAAACAAGCAGCAGAAAGTGAGTATTAGCTCAAAACATTACTAAATTCATCTGATATTTTGCTATTAGTTGGTTTGTCTTGATAAGGAAGCTAATTATCAAGCCCTCACTTCAAAACTTTAGCTCTGCATTTCCATCCTGTTAATTTTGTTGCCAAAGTATAAATACAGCCTTAAACTTGGGCATATTCATTTAAGTTCCTATAACCCTGTTGTGAATTCAGCTCACATCCCAGCATTCCTATCTGCATGAGCGCGAGTGTGTACACGTTAGCAACGGGCCAAAGGGAAGCTTTAGCCGACTGCAGATTGTTTCTTCTTTATCTGGCAGGTCTAATCCAGTGTGTGCTTGTGTGTCTGTGTTTGTACGCGTGTGTGTTGTGTGTTGACTCTCCATTAAGCCGGTCCAGAACTGTTTGCTTTGTTTATCAGGTAGCTACAGGCTTGACTCACTGCACACACAGCCACTACACACACAGCGCTCTGTCACTCTTACCCACAGTGACAATACACAAGACATCCGTCTTTCAAACAGCAGCACAAAGCCCAAAATATAACTGGAACTGGGTGTTTTTGTACTCACAGGCAGTTATATCAAAGGCCTAACCACATTGGCCCCCAGAAATACCTGGTGCCGTTAGCGCCGGTGTTTTATTTTGCTAATACTGTCTGTACATGTAGGTAAACTGCCCTCGGGTCTCGCTGCTGTCAGCGGTGCAGAGGTTGATGGGATTGTTCTGTCAGAGGAGTCATAGAGCACATCAAGCTCATTCTTCAGCTCTCTATTACCTCAGAGGTAACCCGTTTACTCCTGTCCCACCTCCTCTTTCCCCTGCGCCGCCCTCTCCTCCGTCTTCAGGACGCCACATTTCAGCCGCAAGCACGATTCCACCTCTGCCGAGTCATTTCTAACGCTCCCTTAGTGTCTCTTTTTGTCATCTTCTCTCTTATCCTCGCTCTGGCATGCAGTCGTACATATATTTTCCCACAGGCGAGCCGGAGCCGCCGCAATACGCACCGATATGAGCTAATAAAACTTATCCTATCAAATTCATGTTCTCCCAAATCACTGCCAGAGGTTTCACTCTAAACCAATTGAAGGAGGATCTATATACCGGCGTCTTCTTTTTTTATTGTCATCTCCACAAAATGCCTGTTCTACGCTTTTCATTTGAAAAGTGTAGCAGGGAAAAGCAATTCCTTTTTCCTTTTATCTCTTGCCTCTGTCAGCCTAAGTGGAGTTGACACTCGAGTACAAGCTGCAAGAGAGGCCAAGAAGAGCGTTTTAGCATCGAGAAGCCTCAGCTTGTGAGTATGTATGTGTGCTACCGAGAGATTAGCCTTCACTTCGGAGATGCTGACGCAGCAAAATTCCCAAATAAGAAGTTTGCATTCACAGCGCATTTGTTTTGGTGCATGTCTGTGATGTGTTCAAGGATATTGCTGCATCAGATTTTTGCATCTCTTTTTTTTGTCTTTGAGAATCAGAGTGTGTGTTTAGATGGATGGTTAAAAGTCTGATGAGTTTTTCTCATGCGGTCTGGAATGCATCACTGTGTCTGAGAGTGTGTTTGGGACTTTGCATACACTATCATTCAAAGGTTTAGGGTCGGTAAGTCGTCTTAAAGAAGTAGCTTATGTTTACCCAAGGTTGCATTAATTTGTTTAAAAATACAGTAAAAGCAGTAATGTTAGGAACTGATATTACAAGTTCAAATAACTGTAATATTTTAAAATGTAGTTTATTCCTGTGATGGTAAAGCTGAGTTTTCAGCATCATTACTCCAGCAGTGTCACATGATCCTTCTGAAAGTATATCTAATTAATTGATTTAGTGGTCAAGAAATATTTCTTGTTCATGTCAGTGTTGATAATACTGCTAAATATTTTTGTGGGAACTGATTTTTTTTTAGGGGCTGAAGAATAGAAATTTCAAAAGAAACATTATACATGTCTTTACTATCACTCTTGATCAATCTGATGCAGCTTGGTTGGTTTAAAAAAAATAAAAAATAAAAACTTACTGACCCCAAACATTTATAGTTTATATACAGTATGTAAACTTTTAATTTAAATACGCTACCTTCAAGTTATGTCTGAATGATAATTAGCAGCTGAACACCTCCACAATGTCATAATTACCAGCGAGAAACTTTCTCAAACAGACTTTCATGATTTAAGCAGAATTGTTTTGGTTATAAGTTGTATTTGCACGCATTTTATGAACCATTGATGAGGAATAGTGACAAATGTTCTTGACAGAAAAAACAACATAATTATCAAACTACATATAAATCAAGAATGAAGTAGAAGCTGCATATTAAATAACATCAAGTTCAATGAAACACAAGGCTTAAGTCCAATATCAACTTTTCCTTGTTTTTTTTGTTTTTTTGAATATATTTTTCCAAAAAACATTTCCCATCACACCTGTTTAAGCACAAAAACATCCAGTTTTTTCAATAAGTGGAAGAAATATGATGTTTTTAAACCAAAATCACATCACTGTAAGGAAGACTTTCAATCTAGAAACTAACCATGTGTGATCTATTTGTAAACACATACTACCATTCACTTAAAAAAAAAAAAAGTTTTTGCAGTAATGCTATAGTAGAACCATTTTAAGTTTCCCAAAGAACCTTTTAGTGAACGTTTTAAATAACTTTTTTTTTTTCTTAGTGTGAAGGACATTTTAATAATCTATAGAACCCTTTTACACTATAAAGAAAATTTTGTACAATGGAAATGTTTCATGAATGTATATTAATAGTTTATTCATGGAATTATAAATGCCACTGTATATCAAATCAAGTGAGTGTGTATTGTGTGTATTGAGTGAGTGAGTGAGTGAGTGTGTCCCAGCACTGGGGTTGCACAAGTTAGTGCAGGAAGTGCGGCAGGAAGGGCATCCAGCATAAAACAGTGTATATCGAATCAATTTTGCACAAAATAAAGGTAACACCTGTTATCATCTATAATGGTACTCGTGAGGAAAACAGCTTCAAAACATGCAAAGCAATGTCTTGATAAAAATCTAAAAGGGTTTGTGGGAGATTTAGTTGATAGAGAATTTGATTTGCTAAGCACAATAGAAGTCAATGTAAAGTCCTTGTGTGTGTGTGCTAAGTAAAATAAGTGATACATATTCCCAGCACTCCTGTTTAACCTTCTGAGTTTGAGGGAAAGTGGTCATAAATATACAGTAGCATCTGGCTGATATCAGTCCTGTCCGGCCAGGTAGGGGTGTCAGCCTGTTCCCCCCCGACAACCTCTGATCCACCCCAGCAGAGACACAATTCAAAATGACCAGGACAGATGGATTTGCATATGTATAAATCTTCAAGTATGGAAAAGCTTCTGTTTTTGAAAACTATTCCCCTTGTCACACCATATGGTGAGCAATTCATACTGAACTTTGGATCTTTTCATTTTGATGCAATTGAAAGGCTTTTCATGTTTTTTTTTGTTGTTGTTGTTGTTGTTGTTTTTTTGTTTTTTTTTTGTACCATGTCATGAATAATATTCTAGGGTTTCTCCACTTCATAAAACTTGAGTTCAGCTCCACTTCCTGTCACTCCTTCTAAACAGGAAGTGGCACTTCAGGACATGGTTATAGATGGTGCCTATTTTTCCAGCCCTGCTCCAGTGGGCGAGTGATAGAGAGACTGAATCAGTATGTCAGTGTCAGAGGACGCTATGGTGACAAGCATGCTAAAGATGAACGGTTGGGCTGTTCAAAACCGCTGTCAGAAGTTTGAACTAAGTTCATTACTTTCTCTGCAGGATTTAAAGTACAAGCAGAGTGGAGCATTTTATTTGATGCATGTCAAACTGTCACCTAATGTCTCTACCAGAGTTAAGATTACTGAACAAGTATGCAAATATTTACAGTAATCACAGTTCTGACTGAATGTCACCAAATATGTTGATGTTTTCATTCATGAAGTATGAAAACATTTTGGTAACACTTTACAATAAGATCCGATTATTTAATGTATTAACTAACATTAACTAATAATGAACAATATTTCCATTTCCATTTAGTCATTTAGCAGACGCTTTTATCCAAAGCGACTTACAAATGAGGACAATGGGAGCAACAAAAGAGCAATGATAACATTAGAAGACAATAAGAAAACAAGCAGTTAGTAAATGAATAGAGTGCAAAGGGGCACTTTTTTTTTTTTTTTTAAGAATAGAATTAGAATAGAGAGTGCTAGAGTTAGAAGGCCAAATAAAGATGGAACAATATACTTGTTATCATATTTGCTCATCTTTGTTAGGGTTAGCTAAAGAAATTGTTCATTCAAAAATGAAAATTTACTGAACGCCCTGATTCACCCCTCAGGACATCCAAGATGCAGATGAGTTTATTTCTTCATCAAAAGATTTTGGGAAATTTAGCATTACATCATTTGTTCACCAATGGATCCTCTGCAATGATTATAGTGATATTTTGATCATCTGTTTGGACTCACATTCTGACGGCACCCATTCACTGCAGAGAATCCATTGATGAGCAAGTGGTATCTGTATCTGTTAAGATAAAGAAAAAAACTCATCTATATCATTACTGTACTGAGGGTGAGTAAACTTTGGGTGAACAATTTAATAGGTTTAGTGCAACCGTATGATTTGATTTTTCATTTTAAAATGCCGCTATCAGTGTTAAAACCAAAATTAAACCAGAAAGTGGAAAAGTAAAGCTATGTTTAAAAACCAGCTAGAGCAGCATCAAACCGGCATGAACAGCATGCTAGTATTTTTAGCAGAGATTGCAACGTTATAGAGCAAAACATGAGTTGGATGAAAATTGTGGAATGAGCTTTCCTGGACAGCTGGAGATGGCTGTAAATATCGCTCTCATTCACCATCCATCCATCCATCCCTCCACCCACCACATGTTTCATTTGGCTGCTTCTTTTCTTGAGGTTTCCCTGATGGATCTCTCCACAGCTGGAGCCAGCCCAAACCTTCTGTTTATGAGTATTGAATGAAACATGTCTCAATATTGAGCTCTGTCAGGGTTCACCAGTGTGCACGTGGTCAGCTGTAGCTACAGACTTCATTATGCATACACATCGATTGCTGCAGCTTGTGCCACCAGGCAGACCGGCCTGAATTTGGCAGTATGTTATGACTTTTATTCTTCACTTTTTCAAAGCAGTAGAGAATTATACAGGTTCAGTGATCATGTCTATACAACAATCTCAAAATGATATCTGAATCATAAAGGACTGAAAGGAGGAGGCCCAAAGAGGAAAATAGCCTGTGGCCAATAGATTGATTGACTGATTTGTTTATATGTGTATTATTTAATTTGCTTATTTATATTTTTATTTGCTCATTCAATACCATAGTGTAAATCAAATAATATACCGTTGGTGCATATAGGGGACTCAAGCACCCACTAAAAAACACATATATTCTCCATTAATTTTAACCAATGATAAAGACATTCTCCATTCATTTTAATCAAAAAAATTCTCATTTTAATCAAAAATCTATTGTGTTTCAAGAACATCTCTGATTGGTAGATCTGGTGGGTTGTAATGCACACAAATGCCCAGAAATCGACAAGTAATACAAGCACTGAATCAGACTTGTCGTTATTTAGCCTTAGTTCATTTCATACTTCCATGATTCTGTGATGTTTTCAACATTAAATAAAATGTCTTAATGGATAAAACTTATGTTTGAGCGGTTTTCATTATCAGTAGCTAATTTTTAGGCGAATATATGCAGTTTTATATGGCAGTATGCTTCAACGTCAGAGAAAAACGAAAAGGATATTTGCCTAATTTCCTCTGTAAATCTCTATCTACAGTCAGAGTAAACATCTATACTAACTGTACATGCTCTTCATCCAGTATTCTTGTGTTTTCAAGAGATTTCATCATATGTGTGGCTTATTTGGTTTTATTTGAAAAAACAGAAGCATGCTGAATAGACATAATATGAATCTCTGGTTTCAACAGTGATGGGATGAAAGATGGGGATAGAAAGATGAGGATCCAAAGTACCACTTATTTTTTTGGAATCAAACTCATGTTCTTGGTGTTGTGAGCACAATCCTGAGGCACATCACCGTACTGTTTTTGTAAGGCTAGTTTTAACTGAAATCTTCCATTTTGCTTCTTGCTTTGAATAAAACTAATGCTTGAATAAACGACAGATGATTCAGTGTAAGCTTGAGATAGATTAGTCAATAATTATAATACCCAGCATTCAGAGATGTCTGTAGCTTTTTTTTCCACAGTGTTGTCATAAATTTCAGCTGCGCTCCGACTAGTGTTCTGGTGTTCCACCATGTTGCGGCTTGTTCTTATTTTGTTCTTTTCAATTTCAAAGCCCCACACCAACCGCACGGTCACAAATCCTCCCCTTAGCTACATTTAACTACAATGAAATATTCCACCACAATGTATGTGACAAATCAGAGTTTAAGACCCTCTTCTTGGGAGCAGTAATACATTTTGCGTTCATTGCTGGGCTACAGTGATAGAGAACAAAGTGCCTGAAGTGTGTCAAGCTTTTCTCTCAGATGCGTCCCTGCTCTTGCTCTCCCGTTGCTCTCCGTTCATTGTAATATTGAAATTTGCTAAAATCTGAAATGCTTATTTATTTCTGCCCTCCCCTCTACAAAAAAAGAAATCCATTTTAGCTGAGTGCTTCATATATCCCCGGAGGTAAGGAATAGCGATTGCTGGGCTGGACATGGATGCATTATGCATGAAGTTTCCCATGTCTCTCTCTCTCTCTTTCCATCTCTCTATCTCTCTCTACCCTTCAGCACAGCTGTAGTATTTTTCAGAAATGAGAGGGCGAGCAAGAAACGCAGAGAGAAGGTGAAGGATGGAATCGCTAACTTCATTGAAATAAGGAAGTATGCAGTCGGAAACTGCGCCATCCTTCATTCTGTCTAATCTATTGCATTTAGAAATGAGTAGAAGAGCTGTAAGGCATTGAAGTTGCCCTCAGTCAAGGACAGAAGCACCAGGTCTACTGGACGGCCCCGTAGGCAACTGCACAAGGTGTATATGTTTGTGTGTGTGTGGGGATCAAGAGATATCCGACAGATGGTTGGAGGTGGTTTATTCACAGTAACAGATTTGTAGCACAGGAGAGCTTGGCATTCTCATTGGGACTAGTGGAGATGAATAATTTATATCTCATGAATTATCTGCCAAGGAACAAACCTTTAGAATGCTGTTCCCTTTAATTAGGCAAAAGTGGCCAATGGTCACTTAATGCTACATTTAGTTGCATTAGTGGCTGAATTAGTGGACCCAAGGCGATAAGCTATGTCTTGCATTAGATCAGTGGGTCTCAACCGAATTTGCTTCAGGGGGCATCAGGTTCTGAAATAGCAGTATACTGTAAAGAAAGATTTTTAAGTTGTAAATAAAGCAAAATAAAATAAAACTGTTTCAAAGCAAATAAAACCGCTTCAAAGTAAAACCTGCACCAAAACTGTTTCAGTGCATTGCAGTTGTTTATCAAATAAGTCCTTAAAATTAAATCTGTTAATATTAACATGAACTGCATAGACAGAATAATATGCAATTTTGGTTTGTAAATATCTTAAATTTTAATGGTTTCATGCTTACTGTTTTTAGAAGTGCTGCTACACATTTTTATAAAGAAATCACTTATCAGATTAATAATTTAAATAAATAAAAAAATCACTTTTCAAATAGACAAATCAAGAGACATTTAAAATGGTTTAATTCATGTTAAAAATTTAGTTAAATATAATAAAACAACAAATTAAGTAACTTTAACAAATAAATAGTTATTTAAATTTGTTAATTTAATTTCAATTTAATTCACATGTTAAAATGTAGAAATGCATTAATATACATAAAATATAACATGTTAAAATGTAGTTATATGTTAATACACAAAATATGCATACGTTACATTATACGTTAAAATATAACAGTAATATAATACAGTAATCAATTTTACAAAAATACATTTTAAACCTGTTTTTGTAATTCATGTTCAAAAATGTAGTTAATATAGCAATACTAAATGAATAATGGTCTGATTTACAAATAGGCATATTTTAAAATACTTATTACATTATTAACATTTTTATATTGTTTAGTTAAATGCAATAAAATAACACATTAATAATCAATTTTTAAATGGAGCTGCACAAAACAACAACATTGTGACCTCAATTGTTTTTCCTAATCCGTTTGCCAATAGTAAGTATTTATTTATTTATGACAAATATATTTCTTTATTCTTTTGTGAATCAAATGTCACTGGATAGTTCAAACATGGGTGCATTTTAAACAATATTTTTTATATTGTACTCTTATTCTTATATATAAGCTTTTTATGTATTTTGTTTATAATCTATCTTTACTATGCAAAATAATATGTTAGTATTTTATTGCTTGCATTTTTTAATGTGTATTTTTCTCTAGGTCCACAACTCTAACAGCCTGCACATACCCACCTCTGCTTTAAACGAACCACAATTTAATGCAGTTAACTGGTTCTGTCTGATCTGGATGTCTAAAACCGGTAAAGTGAAAATGCTCTTAGTCAGTTTGGTGATTTTGTTCCACTGTGTTTTGAGAAAAGCTGGGCCAACCTTTGACCTGACCTTTGATTGGTCAGCTAGATTGTACTGCAGAGATATGCAGTGACTCAGGCTTTTTGACAAGTTGCTAAGTAACAGAGTGATGTGGCCTCTATACAGTCTGCATGCGGCTCTGCCTCACCTGCTTCATGCACCCTAGAGAGAAAAACACAGGAAAGTGTGTGTTGTTTGGGGGGGTTGCAAGCTGACTGAAAGCAGCTATTACTGAAGCCTTGATCCATGGCCGTCACTTTGTTTTAAAAAGCAGTGGGGACTGTTGTATTAGGGTGGGTGGTCAGATGTGCCGGCTATGATATCACAAAATAGTGAAGGATTAGATCATGAATATTAATTAGGTAATGCACAAATAATTTGGTCATTTACTGTTTTGCTGATTAGTCAGTGTGATAATCTGTGATAGAGCATTTGCTCATTTCGCCGTTCAAACTGAAACAAACAGTAGCGCTACGATTGGAAAATGTCCAAATATCAACAAAGCAATATTTTTAATGTTAATATGCCTAATTAATAAACATGTTAACACAATTTGCAATTTCATTTACCAAATTAGATTGTATTACTGTATAATTTTACTTGACATGCAATGCGACTGTCAGGCAAAGCAGTTGCGATCGCCTAGGTACCCTTTCAATAATATAAATAAATACACCTGAATAAATTCAGAGAAAAAAATAACATTCAATTCAGGAAATGTTTTTATGTCATTATAATGAAATAATATAATAATATTGTCATGGTGCACACAGCAGGGAGGAACGAGGAACACACAGACGAGGAGTAACTTCAAAATCATAGTCTTTAATGAGGACATCAGGACAGGGCAAGACAAGACAAGGCAAGGCAAGGCAAGGCAAGGCAAGGCAAGGCAAGGCAAGGCAAGGCAAGGCAAGGCAAGGCAAGGCAAGGCAAGGCAAGGCAAGGCAAGGCAAGGCAAGGCAAGGCAAGGCAAGGCAGACACGGACAGGAACACCGGGGAATAACGAGTAGACCAGACGAAAACTAACTAAACAGGCAGGAACTAAATACACATGACAATTACTGATAATTAGACGAAACACGGCTGGACAAGACTTAACTAATAATCACACTTAACAAGGACAGGAACATGACCAAAGAACACATGACACACACGACAGAGGACGTGACAAATATGATGCACACTATTTTTCTCACAAAATATACCATGTATATGCCATGTATATTTTGTCATCATATTTTGGTAAGATTTTTGTGTTGAGCACAAGTGGTTATAATTCAGATACCAGGATTTAAAATCAATAGATTGGAGAGTGAGCTGAAAGAACATCTGCCACTGATAACAACAGCAACAATCACTCGGCAAAATTAAATAACAAATTCTAGTGCCAGATTGGCACTTATTATAACACACACACAAAATAAACAGGGGAATTGGTTGTATTTTATTAGAGAAATCCTTGCCCCAAGCTATTTCATAAAGTGGTGTGGACAAATTCAACATTGGCAAATAGTGATTGGGACACATCCCATCCATCCCGCCACAAATGACGCCTGTGCCTGTCCTTTGAAAGGCAAGAAAAAAAGATAGATATACTGTATTATGAAACGGAACAGCAAAAAGACTATATTACTAACAGAAAAAAATGACCATAAAATGTCAAAAAAGATGGAGTTTGTGGCAGAAAGTGGGCTTGACTTTTGACCTGACCTTTGAGGAAACTCTCCTGGTTTCTCGCACTTTCTCTCTCCCCTCCTCTTCTTTTGCCAAACTGTCACATCGCATTAGCAACCCTTTCTCAACCTTGCCCAAATGTCTCTGCCGAGGAGCAACAACACATAAATTAATCAGCAGAGATCCGGCAGATAATTCTGATCAGGGATTTCAGGGACTGAGCCAAAGAAGTCTTGCGGCGTGAGAATACCCCGTAAAATAAAGTAAGATAGCACAGACTTTGATAGAGATATGAATACATTAATTCCTATTACCGTCTGCATAAGAGAGGGGCCATGCATAATGGATTATGGCAGCAGCTCCATAGGAACCACCAACCATCATGCACCAGGCCAAAGCCTAGAGGCCTAGTGGAGGAAAAGAGAGGGCAAAACTAGCCCAAGAAACATCTATCCATCTCTCTGAACGTGTCTCTTTCATTTGTTTCTTTTAAAGCTGTGAATATTAATGATGTGATGAAATTGCATAAATTCTGCCAGTGTGCTTGCAAGAAGATGATTCATTTACTTTAATAGAGCGTGCTAAATATCATAATCACTTACCATGGAGATAAAAATTAGGTTAAAATTGGGCTGCACGGACACATTATTTTATTATTCTCTCTTGAGACTGTCCTGGCAATATCACACAAGCAAACTGTTGTATATAGTATCTTGTGAGAAACAACAATGTTTAAGTTGTTGGAGGCGTGGCTTAGTTGTTAGTTCAAGTGTTTTGACACACTGGCTGTGGTGCTTATAAAGATGACTTAAACTGGAGTCTGGTTTGTGCCATTTTCTGATCCCATCTCCCTTTCTGTATTCCCTTAACTAGTGCCGTCTGAAATGAGCATTTTTATCAAGATCCTATGTTTAGGTTCAGTAATTTTCTCTAATGACAATTTATAGGTCTTTTTCTATGCAATTAAAGTGAAACAACTGAACATAAATATAGGAGCCTGAGAAAAATGCTCATTTTAGAAGAAAATTTCAGACAGCACTTAGAAGCTTTTGCATCTGCACTCTTCATATATATATAGCATATACGAATCACTCGTTAGTATGTTTAAATGCATTTATGCCTCCTGTATCCATAAACAGTCCATGTAAAAGCACCTTTTTGTGATTTTATATTCTTCTGAAACAAGTACTATATACCCACCCCCAATTTTTGCCAATGATTGAATCAGTTTCCAGACTTGACCCCAATCAGCCTCAGTCTCAGGGCACAAACCACAAAATCTTCTACCCACCCCATCAGCCCGTTACAGCTGTCAAACTCCTTGTCTATTTCCTCTTTACATAATGGCAGTCATGAAACCCACTGTGCAGTAATGAGGCCAGCCTGCTTTCTGAGCAAACCCAATGTGTTTCAGTGCTTTGAGTCACACACACTCACTATGCTTGAACTGTTATAATTCAGCTGAAGGGGCCGAATTCAGATAGACACTACAAACACACAGGCACAGTTATATACACATTCAAACACTCTACTTTTAAGACTTCCCTACATGCCACCAACAATAACATAATGATTTGATTTGATGATTTTGCAGTTGTCTGCTTTGCCAAGCGGGTGCGAATTCACATTGACATTTTGCATTGATTTTTGATGAATATTGTTATTTCTTCACCAAAACAAACATCATATTTTTGTGGGAGTTTTTCCCGAAGTAGTCGGCTGGTGACAGCTGGTGGGCTAGTCAGAGCGCTTTGAATTAGCTGATTGCTTTTTGAGTAGAGTGGGCTGGAGGCTCAGATAAGGATCTCTCGCTGTGTGACTTTGTGCCAGGGAACCTATGGCATTAAAGCAATATATTGTTTATCATTTTTTCCTAAC
The DNA here is from genome assembly GCF_012432095.1 of Onychostoma macrolepis. Lineage (NCBI taxonomy): Eukaryota > Metazoa > Chordata > Actinopteri > Cypriniformes > Cyprinidae > Onychostoma > Onychostoma macrolepis. Next base: position 10,460,311 of record NC_081174.1, read on the forward strand.
ACACTCACAGTTTCTGAAATAATGGGTGTGAAATCATATTTAGACTTGTTCAATCGCCTGTCACGCCACTTCCTGTTGCCTTACAGACTTGTCCTATTTAAATACACTCAAATATATGTCCATTAAAGCACACGTGAGTCTTTCCTGGTATCATTACTCTTCTGATTGTGAACAACTCTATAATGTGAGAGTTAAAAGGGCAATGCTAGTGACTCAGATTGGATATCGGATGTGTCAGATTTAATCAGTTTTTGTCAACAATGAAAATATTTAGTATTGACTGTTACAATATCATGTGGAGTTTTGTGGACAGTTTGAGAAAAACAATTACAATATAAAATCCAGTTATTTAAAAACAAATCTGATGTTTTTATACGGTTTAGACGGACAGATGGATGGATGGATGGACAGGTAGACAGATGTACAGATCTTTGGATGGATGGATAGACAGATAGAAGGATGAATGAAGGGATAGATGTGTAGAAAGACAATTGGATGGATGAATGGACGGACAGATGGATGGATGGATAGATAGATACCGAATGATAGATGAGTAGACAGACAGCTAGACAGATGGATGGATAGACAGGCAGGCATATATACAGATCACTGGATGGATGGAACCATGGATAGATGACAGTTGTACAGACCAGACAGATGGATTGTGGATGGAGGGATAGATGGATAGATGAGTAGACAGACAGCTGGCTGGATGGATGGATAGACAAAGAGGTAGACAGATATTCAGATAACAATACAGATAGATATTTAGATAGCTAGACAGATAGATGGATTAATAAACAGACAGGCATAAAAATGGATAGATAAATAGATAGATGGGTATACAGACAGCTAGACAGGTAGATAGGTGGATGGATGGATAGACAGACAGTTATATAGATAGACAGACCGAAAGCTTATAGAAATGTGTGTTTAGATTATATATTTAATCATATTTAGTAAAGTTAACTAAATGTTCTTGGATTTGAGGCTTCATTTTCCAAGAATGCATTGCCTGTGTTGAAATTCTTTGCATTTGCATTTTTTTTTTTTTCCTCTAATTTCTATTTTTATGTATACTTTTTATATTTGTTTCATTCCCATGGTTCCGGTTTCTCTGAGTCATAGGCTTGTTTTTGGAGGGCATGTCCTCATTTCATTTTTGGTTTAAATGAAATCTGTGCCACTGCGTGTGTTGTTTTTGTAATTTTAAGGTGATATATGTGTGTTTTTCTGAACAATTGTGCACATATGCATGCCTGTTTGACGTATGAATGAAAAGGAGAGTGAGAGAGGTATAGGGCAAGTTTCAGGCAAAGCTATTTCCAAAAGGTCACATCTCATGTAATGTGAAATACTGTATTACTCTGTTTCTTATTTATGCTGGCTCTTGCGCTCTTTCTTTCTTCTTTCTTTCTTTCTTTCAGCCTGTCATTCTCTCTATTTGTGTGTGTACCTGTGTTCATCTTTCTGTATATTTGTGCATGCTTCTTTAAGGTGGCTGTTTTCGTACAAGTGACAGAATATAACAGCCAATCTGACTTTAAAATGCATTGAAGAAGAAAGAAGGAAACACATTCAGAATGCACTCTGGGGTGTGAAGTATCTGTGTAGTCATCATTCACTGGAGGGAGTGTAACGTTGGTAGTGGTTTCTCAGACATCTGTGTTGTTCGAAGGGAAATGCAGATAAATATGCTGGCATCAGGATGGAAATAAAAGATGGTGCATACGAGCTATGAACCCACCATTCGGTTCTAGCTATCAATTATTCAGCGATGCCTATTGGCAAAATGAAGGGGGGAGGGGACATGAACATATTATAACATGCAAAAAAAAAAAAAAAAAAACTGGGTTCATGCAGATCAGTTAAGAGGAAAAGAAAGAGCAACAGAATAAATGGGTTTTTAGAAAGAAAAGGAGAAAATGCAGCTTTCACTGATCTGGAGAAAAAAACAAAAACATGAAAGAATAAAATCAGTGATGCAAATCTGTGATGGTAATAACCAGTTAATTTCCTTTAAATGGACTTGGTGCTTTTGAACTCTAACAGACCATTATAATTGTGGTATCAGAATTACCCACAACTGTTAAATTGCATCATGCAGCTATGCAGCAGAACTATTTTTTCCCCTGATTTGATCAGTACTGTATTTTCAAAACTCATTTTTTTTATTTTTATAAGTATGTCACTTTTTACAAATAATGCACAAAATCAAGCCTGGAACTCTTTTTAATGTTTCAACAAATGGTCACTGAAATAAGGTGTTTAACCTTCAGAAAATGATGATCGTCAACCTGGAGGTCAAAGTAAATATTATATGAGCTGTTTTACTTCACATGTATTTTATATGAGGTTTGCCATTTTTGCAAGTGTGCTTCAATAATGTTTAAAAAATTAAATTTCTCTGATTGGTATGATTTTATTTTTTAGCAATAAACATTACATTTCAAAATTAGACAACAGTAATTCTATCAACAATCTAATATTCAATTAAACATACACACATTTCTTTTTTTCTTTTTTTTGTTATTTGATGTTCAAACCCTACATGCATTGCTATTTTTAAAACTAGGTAATAGATTTCAATACATCTACAGTAATAGTTTTCAATACAAAAGCGTGGGATTTTTGCAATGATTTAATAAAAAGTAATGTGACATCAAAGTAAACCCTATGGATAATAAGTGCTTTATATGCATAACTGAATACACATGAACTACTGATCAAATAAGCATTGTGCAATGTTTGTAAATTGTTTTTGTGAAAGTTATTATAACATATTCACAATATACTGTTTTGTTAAACGTTTTGGGGTTGGTAAGATTTTGAAGTCACTTAGAAGTCACTTATGCTCACCAAGGCTCCGTTTATTTGATCAAAAATACAGTAAAAATATTGTGGAATATTATTACAATAAAAAAACTTTTTCATTTTAATATATTTTAAATGTAGTTATTTTCCTGTGATGGTAAAGCTGAATTTTTAGCAGTCAGTCTTCAGTGTCACATGATCCTTCAGAAATCATAATAATTTGCTGATTTGGTCCTCTATAAATATTTCATACTACTATAAATGTTGAAAATAGTTGTGTTGCTTCATACATTTTTTAGATTTTTTTTTTTTTGATGAATGGAAAGTAGTATATGCATGAAAATATGAAATCTATTTTGCATATATTTTGTTATTTTTAAAATGATTATGTGTCATTCTGTCCTACACGCATCAGGATTGCCGTTATAGTTTCTCATGTTTTCAGATCATTTTGAAAAGCTTACCATTGAACACACTAAGTTCTCCATCATTTTAATAAAGCCATCAGTGCCGAGATCTCCCAAGCTTCTCGTGGGCGGCGAGTCATTCGCTTTGGCAAAAAGAGCAAGTGTTTTAGCTGTAATTGTAATCCTCGCTTCCTGTGTAAGTGAAAGAGAGAGCGAGCAAGAGGTGTTATACATCTATGTCGAGTGAAGATGAAGACGCGTTCTGCAAATGCACTTCTAATTGTTTCTCAAGACATCCTGCACCATTTACCCTCCTACTCTAGCAGCGCATTCACACGCACTTCCACTAGAGCAAACCCTAATGCATAAACTGCCAGACACAGGGATAAAAACTATCTCCTATGAATCCCGGCCTGTCACTTTGAATTTCCGCCCCATCCAGAGACTAGCCACTCAAGGTTGAATTGGTATTGCTTTACATGAGCACCAGGCAGCATTTAAATTGAGAAAGCACGCAAGCCACTGCCAACTGTGTAGCAGATTGACATTTCCTTTGTGTACGGGGAGCTCTGTGAATTTACATTTGCTGTTATGTAGATGTGTGGGGCTTTAAACCTGTGCGTTACCTTCTCCGAGGGCCCCGAGGGGGAGGGTCAGCTCTGCGACACAGAGGCCCCTTGCGTCTGTGAGGTTTGCCTGGCCGTTGCATTATCGGGCTCCATTTACAGGGCAGCGAGGTGGGAAAAATGGCAGGTTGGATCTGATGAGAGAGGATGGAGTGTAACACTTGTAAATGTCAAGCTTCAGAGTAACTCTCGCTCCCAAGAGACCCTCACTCAAATCTCCCCTCTCATTCGCTCGCCGAGCTCTGGGAGCGTCTGCCAGGACAAGGTGTTTCTCTCGCTCCACTCCATGTTTATCTCTTCCTCTGTCCATCTTGCTCTTTCATCCTCTGCTTTGACTGCTTTTTCTGCTCTGGGAAATTTTCTTTCCTCTAAGTCTTGAGTTAAAAGGTGTAAAGTTTCAATTGTTTTCTCCATGCATTGATCACAAACCCTGCCGTATTCTAAAATGGATATTGAATTGTCAATTGTTTGTTTCTGTCAATAATTGATTTAAATAGCTAAAAATCAAATCAATCTTGATTCCATGAAGTATCATTTAATATTTTTAAATAATACTTTAAATACATAGAAAAATGTCTATACAGACAGAAAGGAGCACCCTTTCTGTCTATATAGACATTTTTCTATTTGTATCTCATGAGTAGATGACGGCTCTCTCACAATAGGCTATAGTCTTGAGTCCAACACACTTAAAACCATTGATAAAGCTGTCCTTTCATTGCCTCTATTACTAAAATCAAACCCTTCCATTGTGTTTGAATAGCCTAATATACACAGAATTATGTCAAAATGAGTATTCATCTTAATGTAATCGCTTATATCTTAGGTAAATGCAGACATGTGCTTTAGGTCTTAAAGTGACAGCAGCCTTTTTATGCCTGTTGCTGTCTATGCTCTTTTTGTTAAACAAAAAGCAAAAGAAATGAGAGAATCACTGGTTTTGACTGAATAACTTACAGAATCGAATCATTAATCAAATTGAATCTCATTGTGAATTGTATCAAATTGTATTGAATTGTCATTTTTGGGTCAACTGTGCCTTTAAATAATTGAATCACATAGATAAATCTTCTCTTTCTGACTTCATTTGTGATTTCACATCTTAATGTGATTATGAAGTAAAAGGCAAATCCTCAGTGATCCGTATCATTTTTCTGATCTAGCATCAAGATCCTTTTAACAGATTGTTCAGAATGCTTCGTCACCAAGGTGATAAGATGAGTCGAATATGGAGGAAGAGAGCGTGACAGCGGGTGGGCTGAAAGTGTTATGGGACCCTTGCCATGCAAACAAACACACACACAGACACACACACAAACACGCTCTCATACATAGATGTAATCTTCCACAAGCTCACAATTTTATAGGGCCCACGGGTATAATTTTATGCTTGAGTGAAGTGCTTACTAATAGCTACTGTTCTGCATTCACTATAGGGCAGAGACAATGACAGGGACAGAAAGACACGCACCACAGAGGAACGGCTTAAACAAATGAGTCAAAACTTGAAAAATCGACACTAATCTCAAAAGATTTATACCTACCGGTGAGTGAAAACAAATGAAACACACAAATAAATAAGATTGATCATTCTGCAAAGGTTAACACAATAATCCTGTTGTCAAAAGACAAACCTGAGCAAAGTTGGATTAAATTTCACCCTGAACTAAATATTATAGGTGTTAGTGAATGTATAGTTGTAAATAAACCTTTTATAAACTTAGCGTTGGTTACAAAGGCTTGGTCAAGATTTTGGTCTCGCGTGCTATTATGAATATTTTGTGTGATATCATCACCGCTTAAATAAATGTAGCATTTTCTTCATTTCAGTTCATGGATTTTTCAATAAATAGTTCATGGACAAAATCAGATTCTTTGACTGTCAAGTCTTAGTCTATATCTTGTTCTCAAGGGATGTAATTTTCATTTGGGTGTTATTAGATCTAGTCTTGGTTGGAGGCTGAATCTTAGGGGGTCTAGTTTTAGTCTAGTTTTGTATATGAGGTGTCTGGTTTTGGTCTGAATGTTCAACTGGGTGTCTAGTCTTAGTCTGGATTTAGATCTTAGGGAATCTAGTCTTGGTTGGGGTCTAGTTTTAGTCTAGTTCTGTATCTGAGGTGTCTGATTTTCATCTGAATCTGGGTTTCAAGGAGTCTAGTCTGCAGCTTCATCTTAGGGGGTCTGCTTCACAAAATCGTGTCCTTTCTGAATAGCTACTTCTTATAACAACTTAATTTGTGTCAATTCACGAAAATTCACACATTCTCTACCTGTCCTCTCTGGGATAGTAAAATGTCTATTGGATCAGCACTAAAGAATCTTGCCGGAAGTACTACGTCATATTGTTTTATGAATAGACTTGGTCGGCATTGCTGGGAACGCCCACAAAAACGTCATATTCGTTTATGCCGTGGGGGAAAACAAACCATTCAAATTAATGTACGGAGACATTGTTAAGCGCTTGATTTTTACTTTTTGTTATGATTTCGATTGATTTTTGCTTGGTGCAATACCGAAAAGTTGCTGTGTGGCATTCTGTACCTCTAATAAGTAAAAAAAAAAAAACAGATCTGAAGATTTTTATACTGCCGAATAATCAGACGGAGGTAGCACAATCTGAGCAGGTAATGTTAGCACACAGAACTCCGACAGCAGTTACGGATATACAACATATGAAACATATCAAGCTTAATATTTATGTGCACTCCAGATAGACTAGACTACTTACCCTTCAATGACCTGTCATTAGTCCCGTTCCCCTGCACCGCAACCCTGTTCTGATGGGGCTTACAGCAACCCTCCTTCACATCAAATAAATGTCACTCCCTGATATTTTGTGATTTAAATGTCATAATAATCTATTAAAACAATGAGGGGGAATGATTGTTTTCCCCCACACTGACTCCGCCCACATAGCTATGATGTGACACCGACCAAGTCTATGCTATGATTTTTTGGGCATAATACACTTTTACGGGTTTTTTTTTTTTTTTTTTTTGCCTATTATATTGTATGGAAGTATGCATATTCAAATGCATACGTTTTTTTGTGCGCTGCGGGTTTTTTGCTAGGCAACCACCAAATCAGCTGTCCTGTCAGTCGAGAGCTCTAAAATATTTGGTTTTTGCTGTTAATTAAATTCATATTTAAGTCATATTAGAAACATCTTTAAAAACGCAGCTCCGGGTTACGACGGCGTTTTAGTGCCTCGTTAAAAAAAAAAAAAAAATAAATTCTAAGATTACGAGATTAAAGTCGTAATATTTCGAGAATAAAGTCGTAATATTTCGAGAATAAAGTCGAAACTACGAGAATAAAGTCGAAACACTACGAGAATAAAGTCGAAACACTACGAGAATAAAGTCGAAACATTACGAGAATAAAGTCGAAACATTACGAGAATAAAGTTGAAACACTACGAGAATGAAGTCGAAACACTACGAGAATAAAGTCGAAACATTACGAGAATAAAGTCGAAACATTACGAGAATAAAGTCGAAACACTACGAGAATAAAGTCGAAACATTACGAGAATAAAGTCGAAACATTACGAGAATAAAGTCGAAACACTACGAGAATAAAGTCGAAATATTACGAGAATAAAGTCGAAACACTACGAGAATAATGTCGAAACACTACGAGAATAAAGTCGAAATGTTTCGAGATTAAAGATTATATAGTTATAATATTTTGAGATAGGCTATTCTAGCCTTTTGCTCATGCAAATAGCCCGGATTTGGAGCACCGGGAGATATTCCAAATTTCAGTTTTCAAAATCTGTCAGTTTTATAGCGAAATACAAACAATATGTAGGCTATATTGCAATAATATGTTTAAGCGGCATGTGAGTCAATCATCTTTCCAATTACAATAACGAACGACGAGACATTTTCATTATAAATTAGGCTAAACTTTTTTTTTTTATGCCTTATGATGTTCCTTCAATTTATATCTTGCTATAAACTTGAAATAAAGAGCAAAAACACATTTATAATTTGTATTTCGTTATAAAACCAGCAGAATTTGAAAGCTGAGCTGTGTGTAAAAGCAACAAAGCACAAAATTGTTGTGATTACTGGTTGGCTGGCGCGCTACAAATAATGAATGGAAGACATTAAATATTATGTCCTTATTTACAGTATACCATGAATAAAACAGTTTTTGAATAGTCACTTAACGTTTACAGCAGAAAAGACAACAATATAACGTATGTTAACAAATTTGAGTCCACTTCAACCTTTAGAACGTTTTATTGCTGTTTAATTAGACAGGCTATGTGAGGAATGAAAGTTTGGGACGTTTTTGCGGAGCAGGTGGTGGAATTTTCACAATGTAATGAATTTATTCACATAAATACAGCGATCTGTCACTCCACATTAAAGATCTTGAAAATCACATTATTGTAAGACACATAATTTGTGTTTCGTTATAAAACTGATTTTGAAAGCTGAGACTTTGTTTTATATTAAAAGCACAAAGCTTAAGCTATTGCTATTGTGTGGCTGGCGCACTACAAATAACGAATGCAATGTAATACATTAAATATTATTTCCAAGCATACTGTCCCCGCGAGTATGACACATGGTATGATTTCTGCTAATAATCCCACATAGCTATATTTGTAGTGTATTAAAAAAAGGGTTAAATAAGAGAGCTACAGCGCCCCCCAAAGGAATATCGATTGAATGTGTGAGTTTATGTTAAGATAAACAGTTGTTCCTGTTCAGTCTGTTAATAAATATCATATTCTTGATATTAAGCTGTTCCCGCGAGTCCTTAAAATTGACATCCCAGTAAGATGATGCAGTAACATTGATATATCAACAATGTTTATGCGGGGCGCATAAACAGCGCGCAGAATGCTCACTGCCAACAGAAAGCAGTTAAAAAAAAGTGCCGCTCACTACAAAAAAACGCGTTCGGTGTGATCGGGGCCTTACTGGGTTTGAATCTTAGGGGGTCCAGTCTTGGTTGGGGGCTGGGTCTTAGGGAGTCTAGTGTTTGTCTAGTTATGCATCCGAGGTATCTGGTCTTGGTCTAAATTTGGGTTTCAAGGAGTCTATCTGGGTCTAGTCTAAATCTGGTTCTTGGGGGTTCTGGTTTTGACTCCAACTCTTATAAACCTCCAGAATATACATAATTTCCAATTTGACAGAAGACTGGGAAAGAACATTGGCAGTTCATCCAGTAGGTTAAACTGTTGTTGTTTACCTGGTTTCATCAATTGACTGACAATTGTCTTTTTACCCAGCTGAACAGAAAGCGATCCAGTAGAAAGAACCAGCTAATGATATTATGACTGATAAGATACTAGCAGCAATTTTTCTGTTGCAGCCTTGAAAAAAAAAAAAGAAGCTCAGCATGTGTTAATATTATAGTAAACTGTGTATATGTGGCAATATCTCGTGTGCCTCGTTTGCTGGATTTTTAAGATCAATAGCGAATCTCTGTTGTCATGGTATTTGTTTTGTTCTCCGTAATGTGGTGTGAACATCATTACTTAAAGTTGTTGTGAATCCATCCCCAGTTGCTAAGGTGAAAGTCATGGGACCTGTTTGTTCATCTTCACTTTTTTCCCTTTCACACCTCTCCATCATGTTTTCACTAATGGTCTCACATGCGGCTGGGAATGTTATGAGGAGCAACAGGAATCTAATGATAACATTCTGGAGTTATAGACTTGCAACTCATCTGGAAACCCGTAAGGAACCTCGTTTTCTGCCACAACACCATGAAGTTTACTGCTTTTAGGTCAGTAACATGGTGTTTTTTTTTTCTGTTTTAATATATTCAGTATTACATTAAAAATGCAATTTATGCATACTTGACTCAAATACACCTTTTCTATAATGAGCATGTTATTGCTTTTTGAATATATGGTGGATGATGCTGTAGTGAATGGGTGCCATCAGAATGAGAGACCAAACAGCTGATACAAGCATCACAATAATCCATAAGTAATCCATACGATCTATTAACATATTGTAAAGCATATACAAATTAATCGTGAAGACCTTTTTGTATAATATTGCATTCTCCAGTGAAAAAGCTGTCTTGAATAAATCAGGAGAGAAATATACACAGACCAAGCACCGTTTGCAAGCGAAAACAGTCCAAAACAGTTCTAAACAAATATGTCAGTGGATTTTGATGTGAGAGAACAACTGGAGGAAGCATTATTATGGATTATGGACTCGTATTTTGGCCAGAAGCAATGGTTTAAAGTTAAAACTCTGAGTAGTAAGCAGTTCAGGCAAGAGGAATGCAAAGACGATTTGTGTGAGAGAGACAAAGCAGACTGGAGTGAGATCGCACTCTTTTAATAAAGCATTGCCAATAAAAGTCAGCAGCTTTGCCTAAACCTTCCCCAGAGCCACTCTTCATTATGACACCATCTCTCTTTTCATAGAAGCACCACTCCAAACCTAATATTGAGCTCATTGCTGGATAAACATCATAACCATGCTGTTTTGAGCGAAATAAATGTGTTACACAAATTCAAATTAAGTTCAGCTATGGTGAACTTTAGAAGACAAGTACTAAACACACAGAGAGGAAACACAGTGAGGATTTGATCGTGATTCTCTAAGAGCAAACAGTGGATTAAAGGCTTGTTTCTGCCCACACACTCAGCTGTGTCACTGACACGAAGAGGAGCCGTCACAGCGTTAATTAAGGGAGAGATCCCAACACTCTCCTGCGGTTTGTGTGGGGATGTACTCGTTTACAGACAGGATGGATCTTACTAATAGGAGTGATGTGTACCTGGAGGGCAGGTCTTAGGGTCGAATGTTTCCCCTCCCCACCGTATCAGATTCTGGTTTAGATATTCATTGTCATGGTTGGCTATAATTAGGCTGGCCAGCACAGACAAGATGAAATGCAAGCAATTACATTCAATAACACTTATGGAAGGTATGTTTCCAGCAGATTATTAACCCAAGTGACCAGTCACCATCATATATTTTTAATGGAAAAAAAAAAATATATATATATATATATATATATATATATATATATATGTGTGTGTGTGTGTGTGTATACACACATACACATGTATGTTATATGAATGTCATAATAATAATTTAATTATAACATTAAAATTAAACGTTTTACTAAGTAAATGATGAATTATTGGTGCATATATCTCTCTCTCTGTGTGTGTGTATATACATATAAACAAATGTAATTACAACAAAATGTTTATATGTACAGTATATGTACACACACACACACACACACATATATATGTAATAATAATAATTATTATTATAATAATTTAATTATCAGAATTTAAAATGTTTTGAAATATATTGAACATTAAAAATATTTATTAAGCATGTCATTTTTGTACATACTGGCTTAGTTTTGGTTGTGGCTCACCCAATATTATTTTTCAGCCAGAACTGTTCATTTTTATTTAAAAAATGACCAAAATCTCTACTAAACATATAAGCTTTTCAAAATCAAAACAGTTATTGCTTATCAAATCAAATGTCCAAACGTTTTTTAATTACAGTTTTTAGTAAAATGATCAAAGTATGAATTCATTGCAGACAAATTGTATCTGAAAGGGTTGGATTCGCTTTAGAGATTAAACTGGCTGTGACATGTCAGATGCAATCATCGAAATCACCACATTAAAGGTGCTCCCGTAACTGAAACAATATTTGTTTGATTGCATCATTTGATGTTTTTTTTTTTTTTCTTTGGCTCATCCACAAACGCAGTACCATTTCCTCTTGTGAGCGGTTGCAGCAGGTCTGTCAGACGCTGCTATGGCTGTAATAGACAGATGAATAGAGAGGGGAATTACTGGAAGGCCCATCTCAAATCAGCGCATCAATTCGCATCTCATCAGGGCATTGTGAGAAAACATCAAAGAGAGAGGAGGGAGGAGGGGATGTGAGATGTGTGAGAGAGGAGTGAGAATGGAGGGGGTAATGGAGGTGCATTGTGTTTCCCTTTACTGTGTTCCTTTGCTGATTAATAATTTTGCAGACTGCTGTTTTGACTTTGCACTCAATGTTTCATAATGTTGTACTTTCCTAGGTTAAGTCTAATTGTCACAACTCATCTTTTCTGAAATATTGTGTCCTGTGGAAATAGTTTGGAGAGACAAACAACAGTGCAACAAATTGAACTACTTCTATCACAACCTTGTTTTCAACCATGTCAAAAACAAACAAACAAAAAAGATACAACATACTAGTGTTTTTTTTTTTAGGTGTACAATATTTGTAGGTCAGTACATGTACATTGTGTGTGTAGATCTGCTGGGCTGCAAGGGCACAGACATGGATGTCGGGTTTGTAATCCAATCAGCCAAAGGAGGCAAATCAAATTATCCAGAGCAGCTAAAAGATGCATCTCTATACAGACAAAAAGCAGTCATAACATGAACAAAAGACAGAGGTAAATCTCAGTCCTGTGTAGATTGTATCTCCATGTAAGAACATATCTTTTCAGATCAGATCAGACAGCAAAAAGAAAATGCACACATGCACATGCAACAACAACAACAACAAAAAACGAACAAAAAAACAAAACAAAACAAAAAAACAATAATTATAATAGGGTATAGCCATATGAGAGGCTTGGTTCATTCCTCTGACTTTATATATAGATATTTTTATGTACATACTTTTATTAAAGCTAACAGGCTTTTTCAAGTTTTTTTATCATGTCTTCATTTATTTTTGCAATGTCTTAAATCATGTTTATGAATGGATTCATTCTTTCAGTCTTAAAATATTAAAATTAATTATACATATCATTGGATTATTGCAAGCTGTAAGAGTCTAAACAATAAGTGAAATTAAGAAGAACCATTTCAACATTTATTTTTTGAAGTCTCACAAAATTTGCAACTTTTATTTATTCATTTATTCTCTTATTCTTTTGTTTATTTTTCAGTTACTGTCAGTAAAAAATATGCACAAGATGAAACAAGACATGATGTGTGAAGAAAACAAAGAAAACTATGTGCCTAAATATGACTATTTTTAATTTTTTTGTGTAAATATTTCTATTTAGTTTTAATTAGTGCTGTCAAACGATTAATCACGATCAATCTCATCCAAAATAAAGGTTTTTTACACAATATATGTGTGTGTACTGTGTATATTTATTATGTGTATATAAATAGACACACATACAGTATATATTTTGAAAATATTTACATGTATTTACATGCATATATTTATATTCATATAATTTATATTATATAAAAATATATTTAATATACAAACATAACATTTTTCTGAAATATATACATGCATGCGTGTGTATTTATATATAAATAATAACTATACACAGTACACACACATATTATGTAAACAAAAACTTTTATTAATCGGGATTAATCATTTGACAGCACTAGTTTTAATTAATTTATTTAGTTTTAGTTTTAGTAATTTTAAATGCATGCAATTTAGATGAACTGTAGAGAGTGTGTAAAGTGTGTTGCAAGAATTCACAAAAGGTCTAGAGGGCCAAAAGAGCCCATAATTGAAGAAACCCCCATATGCAAAAGAAGGTTAGCCACCCTCTTCCTGTACACCTCCTTTTTCTTCCTCACAAACAAAAGGCAGTAAATTGGCTGCTAAAGAAGAAGTAAATTAATCTGCAGTTTATTTTAATAAGCCCTCACTAACTGAAGACCCGTGTGCACTCTGTCAGTGTGTCTCCCCACTGTCTGCCTTAACTGCCTCTGAAACCGCAATCAGCCGTTCTGGAACTGAAAGCTTTAGGATAAAGACAGTGAAACTAATTTCTTCCACTGGCTCAGGGGAAGGCGTCTGTGTGTGTGTGTGTGTGTGTGTAGGACTGTTGCTGTAGACTGTCTGCAGGTGCAAAGGCTAAGAGTGAGACTCCATTGAGGGCTTTTTTATATAGAAGCATGAATATCAAGATGTGAATATGAATTTTTAATGGCGTTGAACATAGCAGATTTTTGCGTAATGAAGTCTCCCTTTCTTACTTTCTTTTATGAGTTGATTGATCTTCGTGCCTATTAGTCTTTCATAACTTGTGATGAATAGATCTTTCTTTAAGAATTTTGCATGGGAAATCAGCAAGCTTGTTCTATGCGATTGCATGCAAGACATTTCTATTGTGCGAAGCAGATGCGAAAACAGAAAATCTTTTTGAAGTGGCAGTTTTAATAACCTTTTTTTTTTTTTTCTGGTGTGTGTACATTTCTGCAAGTCTTCGATGACTTTCATGGATCTTTGAACAACTCAATCCATGAAAATGTGAGACATTTTTTCTAGATCTATTGAAATGTGGAGGAGTAAATGAGCCAAAGCGCTGTCCGTGGTGCTGAACCTCATATAATGAGCTGATTTCTAGACCTGGTTCAATATTACCCTGCTTTTCAGTTCTTTCAACACTGTAACAAATGTTTTGTCACATAACCTAAAATACTTTGTGCTTGTGATTGGTTATAATGCTCAACACTGCAAAACAAAGCGTAAAAATCAATCTGATGCAACGTGTGCAGAATCTAAATGTAATACCAAGAATTGACACTCATCATTAATTTTACATTTTATTTTAATCACAACAGCCATAATAGATTTAGTTTAGTTGTACAGGAGCCCCTTTATCTCAAATTTGGGGGGCATTTTTGCCACAAGTCTCTGTTTTTTGGCCTTGATACATTGCTGTACTTTGTGTTATTTTTATACATTTACATTTATGCATTTAGCAGACACTTTTATCCAAAGCGACTTACATTGCATTCAAGTTACAGTTTTTTTTTTTACATTTGATCAGCTCTTGCTTTCCCTGGGAATCGAACCCATGATCTTGGCGTTGCTAGCGCCATGCTCTACTATTTGAGCTACAGGAAAGCTGTATACTCTACTCCCATCTCTAATTTCAGAATGTAGTGCCCTTCAATTTTCCATGTTTCTTTGTTAGCAAAAATAAAGCCTCTCCCTAGATAGTGTTGCATGCTGAGGTGCAATCCAACTCCCTTTATCCTGTTTTTTTACAGACCACCATTGAGGTTCACAAGGTCCATTTAACTGTACAGTGAGTTTATTATGAGGTTCCATAAAGAGCCTTCATAAAATGCCCTAATAAACATAAGATACAAAAACAAACAAACAAAATATGGCCATACTGAAAGGGCCCACAGCCACTATAAAGCACATAAAGCTATTTCTGTGGTCTAAAATAAAGATGCTATTGTGAGCAGGTTAAGATTTGCATTAGAAATTCAGCTGATGAATATGTAGTGGAATTTCATGTCTTTGATATTCTCTCTATTGCTGGGCTTGTATATTTTAATTGGGAGGCTAGTTTGAATATTCATGAGCAGCCGCTGTGTCTCTCACTCATTATGGGTTAAGTTGTACGTTTTCTCTGATTCATGCCAAAATTTCAGTGGTTTAGTCATTTTACCCTTTATGAGTGAACTGAAAAATTGACTCACCCTCAGGCCATCCTACATGGAGATGAGTTTGTTTCTTCATCAGAAGAGATTTGGAGAAATTTTGTATTACATCACTTTTTCAGTAATGCATCCTCTGCAGTGAATGGGTGCCGTCAGAATGAGAGTCCAAACAGCTGATAAAAAACATCACAATAATCCACAAGTAATCCACATGACTCCTCAATCAATCAATTTATTGTGAAATTAAAAAATCTGAATTTTTAAAGACAAAAAAACAAAACAAAAACATTGCTTCTGGCCATAATACAAGTACGTAATACCTAATAACACTTCCTCCAGTGAAAAGTCCATCCCCTTTTCTCCTCGCACGTCAAAATCCACCAATATTTTTGTTTAGAAGTGTTTTGGACTGTTTTCACTGGTAAATGGTGTTTGATCTGTGCATATTTCTCTTCTAATTCAGATGAGACAACTTTCACTGGAGAAAGCACTATCATGAATTATGGAATCTTAGTTTACCTGGAAGCAAGGCTTTAAAGTTAAACATGTCTTGATGGATTTGTTTCTTACAAACACAACTTCTTGCTTCACAAGACATTCATTTATGGACTGGAGTGGTGTGGATTACTTGTGATGTATTTATCAGCTGTTTGGACTCTCATTCTGATGGCACCCATTCACTGCAGAGGATCCATTGGTGAGCAAGTGATTTATCGCTAAAGTTCTCCAAATCTGTTTAGATGAAGAAACAAACTCAGAAGACCTGAGGGTGAACAAATTTTCATTTTTTGGTGAACTATTCCTTTAACCACTAACTGTAATGCAATAAAACTGACATGGACTATGTTTGTCAACACAAATAAGACCTCTAAAGCCAGTTGCCTTCATTAAAACAGCCCTGTTTCCAGTAAGTGGTCTCTGATCTGAGAGAAAATATTGCTCGTTTTCTCTCTCACACAGGAGGGAAGCAAGCATACAATCCTTCTGGCATTGATGGGCATGCTCATGGCTCATAGTGGGCTTTGTGATGGATAGTGTAGCAGAATTAAAGTGCGCTGGAGTGGAGAGGAGAGGACCCAGCATGCCCCAGCTCAGGGGCCAATCAGCCAAAAGCCATTAGCCTCAAACAAGCTGAAAAACACCTTTAAAACCTGCCAAAATCTACATATTCACACACACATATATGCAGTGATGTGCTGCTCTTTCAGTGTCCTTGCACTGCAGTCACAAGCTATAATGAGCACGTTTTGGCCAGATGCCTATTCACATGGTTTATGTAAAATAAATAAATAGCATTTAATAAATAACAAATAATAAGTAACATTTTAGCAATGGCCACTCAAATATTTTAATATTCTAACTTGAATGATTTCAGTCATGGTATGAACAGCAGGAAATGCTTAGTTTTATAGAGTTATGCTGCTAATGCTTCTTTATTCACCTTGGCCTTATTACAAGAACCACAGTAGTGAAAACCACAATAAAGAATAGATAGATTTAGATGAATGGAGCACGCACACACTACCTGTGGTAGATACTTTGGGGAAAAGAGAGAGTGAGTTTATGAGTGTGTGCAACAGAGTGAGAATAAGAGATGAAAAGAAACTGGTAATTGGACTGGGAGTTCAAGACAGGTTGACATATCCAACCAGAGGAATCTGCTTTACATACTGCTGGCACTCTCACTAATACACACACTGTCTCTGTCAGAGGTGCTTCATGAAGCCAGATCTTCCATTAGCTATGAATTATGAGCTCTAACAAATTAAATTTTGCTGTCTCTGCTAATTACTCACTCCAAACCCAAACTTTTGGCTCAACAAGAGCTCCTGAAATGCTTTAAAAAAAAAAGTTGTGGTATTTGCCACATCATTTAATTTGTACGTTTTACATCTATTGAAGTAACACTCAAAAAATATTTTAGGGTTTATTTATTTGAAAATGTTCATCTAGATGAAGCTACTTAATGTGATACATAACTGTCAGTAATATATAAATGAAATGGGTAAGAAACAGGTTTATATATCAGCAATAAATACAAATGAATACAACCTGTATTTTAACCGATACAGTTTAACTGGATAAATCTAATAGTTTTCAGAATTAACAGATTTATTTTAATAAATGCATTCTAGAAATATGATTTAAATAAAATTGAATGCACGCACAGTTCATAAAATGTCATTATTTTTTGAGTACAGAAATCTTACCTGTTTCTTACCTGTTTTGTTTATGTATGACAGACAAATATGCATCACAGTAAGTTTATTAATCTGTTAATACAAACGGAAAATTTATAAATATTTCTAAATGGTATTTTTTTTTTTTTAACATTACAGATTCAGTATAGGTAAATTTATTTAACAGCAGAATTTTGATGACCAAAATTGGAGGTTTTGCTGAGGTAATGTGGAAGTTTAAAATAATATTAAAACTTTATAATTTTATAAAAGCATTTAATTAAATTCTTCTGTATTTTTAACTGTATAATCAATTTTGTCGTTGTTTCAGGGATTTTGCTATTACTTTGTCATGACAACGAAATAGTAAAATTGGATATAACTTTGCACAGGTTAGTGTTTTTTCTTACTAAACACAATGTTGGTTGTCTACTGTCATTGCTAATAAAATGTTGATTATTAATGTACTTGCCCTGTTAACTTACAAGTGTTTTACTGTAACCCAGATTACAACTTCTTTTGGACTACTTTTTATGAAATACAGGGCAAGTGGAAATGACTTTCTGTTTTACAATATAACAACAGTATGCCACAAATGCTGTCGATTCGAGCTTAACGCATATCTATACTGTGTCATTTGTGTCACCCTCAACACCACATTATTACTGTATTTCCATTATTTTAAGGGTAGGTTTAGGGTGCAGACTTTAATAAAGCACAACCAGCATTTTTCGTCATCGAATTGTGCTCCCTGTTGTTTTAACGGGAGACAAAATCTGACCGGGTAGCACAAATCGTCAGAATACCAGAATTTTCCTAATAAGGTTGTATAAAAATACTGTAAAATGTGAATATTTGAAGCAATGTACCACAATATACTTACTCTGATCATTTAATACAAAAGCCTTAGTAACAAATCCCACATTAAGTTAAATGCCTGTGAAACTTCATTATGTTTCCACGGTTGCCCTTTAAAAGAGTCAATAAGACCGAGGCTAATGAGACGGAGACCTGTACAAATACAGGTCTGAATGCAGTACAAATACAGCTGTGCTGTTTTCACAGCGGGAGAGCACAACAGAATGCTGGGATATGAGCCTTTCAGTAGCCATTTGGTCACCTGTGATTAGACCGTCAAAGTCAATATCCACCCCAATTGTTCCTGTTTTTTGAGGCACACACCTACAGTATATGACTCATTGAAATTGACAGTGAATTAATTGCATGTGTGTAGCATGCAGATCGGTAATTAAGTGTGTGTACATGTTGTGCAGAAGTGTGTGAGGGGTTCTGTCTGGAATCTGGCGGGGTGGGACGGCATAAATACTGTCTCCAGATGGGAACGCTGGGTCGGCTGCCGTAGAGGGAGGGAACCTAATGAATGTCGCACAGGTGGCCAGTCTTTAGCAGCACACACCTCTCAGATTTAACAACCCAACCTGGAACATATGCAGCCAAGGAATACGCAAACACACTGGCTTATTGACTTTCCACCTCTGACATGTGGTCAGATTTAGAAGCACATTCATCCTTCATTAAATGAGCTCATGCCTGTGGATGCAGAGTGAAACTATACCAAAAACCTGGAGCTGTAGTGATTCCATGAAGTAGTGTCGGTGAAGCTACTTTTGAACCTGTAGCTTCACAAGCTTCAAGCTACTCATAATTTTAAGTAGTTATGTTGCAGTACCCTGATTATTTATTTGTTTTTGGATGTTATGATTTTATTTATTTGTTTATTTATTTATTGTTTTGCTTTGCTTTTTGTTGTGGTTTGTGCTTTGTTTTGTTGTTTTATTTTGGTTTGGTTTGACTTGCTTTGCTTTTTTGTTTTGTTTTGACTTGCTTTGATTTGCTTTGTGTTTAGTTTTGTTTTCTGCTTTGTTTTGAATTTTTTTGCTTAGTTTTTTGCATTGTTGTTTTGTTAGCACCTTTCCTGAAAAAAGACAGTGAATCATCATTGTCAGGTCAGTGAATTGTTTTGGAAAGGGTTCATTTATATGAACCAGCCAAACTTTTACAGTGGAAAAATACAGTAATTTACAGTAAAAAAAAAACAAAACAAAACAAAACAAAAAAAAAAACACGTAAATTGACATTCACAGAATTCTTTTAGACATTTGATGCTTTTCGTTGAAATAACCGTTCCTTCTTAGTTTTCCAGTTGTGTACATTAGGATTATATCTTACATGTAATGTTGTTAAATGAATGTTTCTTGCATTATTTTAGTATCATGTGTTATACCATGGTGACATAGTATTTGTGTGAATGACACTGTGCACGTTTTATATATAAGTATTTACCTCATCAGTTTGTAGAAGAGCTGCTCATGATTAGCTTTGAATCATCATGTGACTTTCTCATCACCACTTGCTTTTGGTTATTTTATTTTATTTGTTTTGTTTCATTTTATTTTTATTTATTTATTTTCATTTCATTTCCACCCGCTCCAGTGTTAGAGTGCATTTAATTATGGTGTATGTGCAAACAATGTCACAACAACAACAACAACAACAACCAAATAAAGTAAGTAGTAGCATTTTATCAAGCTACATCAATACATTGCTGTACAAAATAACTTGTTGCTGGAAAATCTGTACTGTTTTGAAAACTGTCACGAAAACTGTCACACTTCTAAAAAATGTTATTGCTGACAATGCTGAAGATACTGACATGAATATATAATTCTTGCTTTTCTCCCAATGGAGTAATACACACTGAGGCTTACGAACACAGTCAGTGTGAGTGTGTTAAAAGATTCATCATAATTTATTCATCTCCCACAGCCTGTACTTGATACACTAAATATTATGCATAGCTTTGCCTCATCTCTTTCTCAATCTCTTTCTTTCTCACCCTCCTTCTCTCACGCACTCGCCGGTTTGTGTCACTCCTTCTGTTGCATATTTTATAACACAATTGTAATTTTGAATGAGGATTATAATGAATTATGAATAGTCAATGCGGGTGTAATGGCTGAGTGTTTTGTTTGTGTGTGGAGCCGTTACTGGCTGGTGTCCTATTTGCAGCCCCTCATGTGGCGAGCACTTAAAGTTCGCTCGGAGAAATAGAATGATAATCTGATCATTCTGTTGTTTTGGAAAGTGTGATTGATAGGTTTTCTCATGAATCCTGGGGGATTATTTTGATTGGTGATTAGAACTGTGCAACTGGACAGCGTGATATATAAAGCATGATTTGACAAAGAGAAGTTTTCACTTTTCTCCTGCAGCATGATTTATATGAAACAATTGTCAGATCATTACTTACGCTACCAGTCAAATGTCTGGTTGACGATTATGTTTCTCATGTGTCTTAAAAACCTTCTGATCTAAATATTTGTGCTTGAATGTTAAATTTTTATATATATATAGTCAGTAATAAACAATCTTTTTATTTAACCTTGTTTTAATTTGGGTGGGATAATAATAGGGGGTTGCTAAAGAGTCTGGCACTCAGGTGGCTGGTAGGACTTTAATTCATCTTTGACTATATTACCAAAACCTCCAAACATTTATTCAACTGCCATAACATATCTCGATATAACAGAGCACAACATATTTTCTTATAGCTGTGACATTTCTATCTTTTCTCCCTGCGGCACTGGTGCTTTGTTACCTGAATGTGGATTTCAGGCCTGAGAGGGGTCATGGGTGCAAGACAATTACAGTTGGAAAAGCACATTTCGGTCTATAACCGCAGTCACACTGATTGAACTCTCTATAGTGTCAATTATCAGAATCACACAGAACTGAACTCTAACCCTACGCGTCACTTTATTCTGTGCCCGGCTGTTGTATGGACAAGACTGCACAGGAGTCCCAAATGGAACCTTCCTGTTAACATTTGTTGACAAGACAGATGGGAAACAATTTGGAGACGGACAAAAGTGTCAATTCATCTCGAGGTTTAATGGTGTGGAAAATGATACTGCTGTGCATGGGGAGGCTGAAACGCTTTTGAAATGATGAATATGCAGTGTTTGTTAGCATAGATTGATAATTAATTTAAATAAATCTTATTTACTTTCAGAGCTGTTTATAATTTTTGTGCCGAAGTGTTCTCGATCTGTATTCATTACGCAAAATCTGTTCGGTTACCGTGCACAAGGGATTTGCCAAGCCAATCATCAATACTCAATTATATGGTGCATAATAACCAGAATTTACAACAAAGGACATATAAATAAAAACAAGTATATGAAAAAAAAAAAAAAAAAAAGAAAACGTCCTCAAGCAATGAGTAAATGGGTCAATGACACTCATTTCTTTTTGTCCTATATTTGTTAAAAAATACTTAATGCAATAAATTACTTGACTTCTATGATGAGCATTTTTTTTCTATGAATTAAAATAATTAAATTATTAAAATTATTCTGAATATCAGTTGATATTTTTATGACCATGTAAGGTTAGTTTGGGTTGTACAATGTCATGTGGTGTAACTCCAAATTTTTAACTGAATGATATTTCTAAATGATATTTAAGATAGATAGATAGATAGATAGATAGATAGATAGATAGATAGATAGATAGATAGATAGATAGATAGATAGATAGATAGATAGATAGATAGATAGATAGATAGATAGATAGATAGATAGATAGATAGATAGAAAATGGATTAAAAGTCCCCCCTCCCCAACAAAATCATATAAATCTGAATACAAATAATACATTTCCAAGTATTTATTTATTTTATTTATTTAGTATACACTACATCAAATATTGATCCAAATATTGTCTGGGTTTGAATTATGTTATCTAATGTACATTGTTTTCCACGGGAGTGACTTGGGATTATATAAACACGTGTTTGTGATTTGGGAAAGCCCAGACTCGAGCAGGTGTTGAGGTGTGCTGGTTCATGATTAGTTACTTCTCTCTGGGGTCCTGTAGAAATATTTGTCCCAGGTGGAGGGCTGGTCATACATCATGCTGCCTGCAGACGTTTCCCCAAAGACTCTGGTGCTATCACAACTCATCTGTGTGAATATATGTATGTGTGTGTGTGTGGCATGTTTATCTGTGATATCAGAGAGTGAGCCACAATGATATTACTGCTGTCTCACCGTCCGCCATCACTAGGAAATCTATCAATCTATAAGAAACAGGAAATAGTCAGGAAAGGGTCGGACAAGACTGAAAAATGAAATGGAGAGCGTAACAAGAGAAGCACAATCCTTTCCCAGGAGGAACTCCTCTGTTTGTCAGGGTCACTACCAATCAAGAGGAAATGGGCAGAGGTCATTGCCATGGAGAGTACTTGAGTCATCCCATAAATAAAGTGAAGCGCAGTTTGTCACTGATCCGCAGCACAGAACAACATGATGGGACGGTAATACACTTCCCCATAGACTTGCTCATTGAAGTGACTTGCTCATTGATGCTGGGATGACAATTAAAGGGATAGTTCTTCCAAAAATGAGAATTCTGTCTTCATTCTGTCATAAACGTACCTGCTTGATGTGCAAGAACTAATGAGGTTTGTTCTCGTGTGTCACACAAGCACATTTTAGCTTCTGCATAAGCCAATGAAGCAGTCAAGATTCTTACTGCTGTATTTCATTTGCTCTATATTTACATTGATTAGTGTTCATAAAGTATTTGGATAAAATTCTGCTCTGTTCATTAGAAATAAAGGCTTCCAAAAGGGGGCGTTCACAGTAAAACCATAAAAAAAACCATAAAAAAAAAACATTTAGGGTTCCCCTAAGAACCTTTCAGTAAACAGTTCTTAAAAGAACCACTTTTTTTCTTAAATAATCTAAAGAATCTTTTTCCAATATAAAGAACTTTTTGTCCAGTAGAAAGGAAAATGTTAAATATTCTTCAAGGAATCATCAGTGCCATTGTGTCTTTTCAGAAGGCTTAAATTAAACCACTCAATTTCTATGGATTACTTTTACAATATCTTTGAACTTGGTGGAATGGAATTTTAATGGAGAGACAGAAATCTCTCAGATTTAATTATAATGTCTTCATTTGTGTTTTTAAAATGAACCAAAGTCTAAAACGGCGTAAGGGCAAGTAATGATGACAGAATTTTCATTTTTGGATGATCTATCCCTTTAATACAATCATAGTTTTTGTGGTCATACTCGTCATTCATGTTCAAACTACTAAAATAAAAAGTGATGAAATCATTTGACAGTCATTTAAATAAATGGAACATAATTTATGAACAATGTATGTTGATAAACACAAACATGTATGCTATATTGTTACAGTAATATGTTACCCTAGTTGCAAACTACCATTAGTATAATTAATAATATTACTTGCCAGGTCATTGGTGTGTTTTAATAATAAATGTAACTCTTTATTAAACATTAATGCCTTTTTAATAGTACTACATTCTGCGTTCTGCAAAGCAAAATATTCTGCTTCGTGTTGAGAAGAACATCATTTACTCATAAGAAAATCATCTTTTGTGACGTCCTTATCTCATATTACAGAAGTTAAATAACTTTTATATAGTCTTTAAATTGCAATTAGTGTTGAAAAAAAAAAAAAAAACTTTCTTGGCAGTTATATTATGGATATTTACAGTTCCACTGTTTACAATTCCTTATTCTATATTCATGTATAACATAAATTATATACAAGTATAAATAATTAGTGCTGTCAAATGATTAATCGTGATTAAACGCATCCAAAATAAAAGTTTTTGTTTACATAATATGTGTGTGTACTGTGTATATTTATTATGTAGCTATATATAAATACATGCATGTGTGTGTATTTATAAAAAAAATAAAAAATTCCCAAAAAGTTGGGACACTGTACAAATTGTGAATAAAAAAGGAATGCAATAATTTACAAATCTCATAAACTTATATTTTATTCTCAATAGAATATAGATAACATATCAAATGTTGAAAGTGAGACATTTTGAAATGTCATGCCAAATATTGGCTTATTTTGGATTTCATGAGAGCTACACATTCCAAAAAAGTTGGGACAGGTAGCAATAAGAGGCCGGAAAAGTTAAATGTACATATAAGGAACAGCTGGAGGACCAGTTTGCAACTTATTAGGTCAATTGGCAACATGATTGGGTATAAAAAGAGCCTCTCAGAGTGGCAGTGTCTCTCAGAAGTTAAGATGGGAAGAGGATCACCAATTCCCCCAATGCTGCGGCGAAAAATAGTGGAGCAATATCAGAAAAGATTTTCTCAGAGAAAAATTGCAAAGAGTTTGAAGTTATCATCATCTACAGTGCATAATATCATCCAAAGATTCAGAGAATCTGGAACAATCTCTGTGCGTAAGGGTCAAGGCCGGAAAACCATACTGGATGCCCGTGAAGCGCAGGCGTTTTCTCTGGGCCAAGGCTCATTTAAAATGGACTGTGGCAAAGTGGAAAACTGTTCTGTGGTCAGACGAATCAAAATTTGAAGTTCTTTTTGGAAAACTGGGACGCCATGTCATCCGGACTAAAGAGGACAAGGACAACCCAAGTTGTTATCAGCGCTCAGTTCAGAAGCCTGCATCTCTGATGGTATGGGGTTGCATGAGTGTGTGTGGCATGGGCAGCTTACACATCTGGAAATCTGCTGAAAGGTATATCCAAGTTCTAGAACAACATACGCTCCCATCCAGACGTCGTCTCTTTCAGGGAAGACCTTGCATTTTCCAACATGACAATGCCAGACCACATACTGCATCAATTACAACATCATGGCTCCGTAGAAGAAGGATCTGGGTACTGAAATGGCCAGCCTGCAGTCCAGATCTTTCACCCATAGAAAACATTTGGCGCATCATAAAGAGGAAGATGCGACAAAGAAGATCTAAGACAGTTGAGCAACTAGAAGCCTGTATTAGACAAGAATGGGACAACATTCCTATTCCTAAACTTGAGCAACTTGTCTCCTCAGTCCCCAGACGTTTGCAGACTGTTATAAAAAGAAGAGGGGATGCCACACAGTGGTAAACATGGCCTTGTCCCAACTTTTTTGAGATGTGTTGATGCCATGAAATTTAAAATCAACTTATTTTTCCCTTAAAATGTTACATTTTCTCAGTTTAAACATTTGATATGTCATCTATGTTGTATTCTGAATAAAATATAGAAATTTGAAACTTCCAAATCATTACATTCTGTTTTTATTCACAATTTGTACAGTGTCCCAACTTTTTTGGAATCGGGTTTGTACATAATAAATATACACAGAACACACACACACATAGTATGTAAACATAAACTTTTATTTTGAATGCGATTAATCACGTTTAATCGTTTTGCAGCCCTAGAATGTTTGAGCATTTGTCTACAACATTACCTTCCCTATATCTGACTCTCAGGAGACTGCAGAATGAACTCTGCGCCTACTATCTGACTGACTGCACCTGAATGAGTTTAGCGAGCCTGTTCATGCTAACTGCTAATATATCATGTCAATACAACCCTATGAAACCGCCAACAGAAGCAAGCTAGAGAATAAGCTTCGGATTAGCGTTTTCATAGAGTCTCCCCACCTCCGATTCCCCATCTCCCCGTGTTTGAAAAGAGAGTCGGCAGTAAAAGACTAATGAAGCCTAATTGGTTCACAGTGGGTCTCATTGCTAGCGAAAGTGGCCTTGGTTTCTGGGAATGTGGCAGCCGTTTTAATTTTCACCCTGTCCGATTGTGTGGTGGAGTGTGTGAGCGTGAAGCCGCGGGGGGGATCAGAGTATTTGTATGTGTTGATAAGAGGCGCTAGAGCTTCACTACAGACTCATGTAGGCCAATTCCAGCACATGACTGCATACAGCACAATTCATGAGGGGGAGAGGCTGCCTACAGCAGTTTTACCATTTTATAATTTTGTTTTTAAATATGGTTCGCTGTGTATTTCTGCCAATTTCCGTGCAGGTTTGTCTGGGTGGTTGACAATATGCTAACAACCCAGTTTAGAAACAGATGACGAATCAGAACGGGGGAAGAGAATGAGACTGGGAGAGAAACGAGGACAAAGAAATTGAAATGCAGTCCTGCCTGTTTTGCAGAAATAACCAGAAGGAGGTTTGTTATTGCCTGGAGATGCAAACATGATCCATAAACATGCATGTTTAACACATTTTGTGGTGTTAACCCTTTTGCATTGATCTTTTGTATGTGGTGAGGTGTGTGCAGAAATGACTGTATGGGATTGGTCATGGTTGTGTTGATGTAGCAGGTCACGTTTGCTTCGGGCAGCCTAGAGGGAGAACGAACAGACATATTCTGTCAATAGCTGTTTTCTGTAAATAAATTGATATGCAATTAATGTTAAAGGAATATTTAGCAAAGAAAATGGTCACTATTTAATCTTATCATACATTTTTTTGTGGAACATAAAGGAGCATTTTTTCTTTTTCTTTTTCTGCTCTACGATTATAATAAAAAATATATGTTGTAACTTATTATTTTACAACTTTGAGAAAAAAAAAAAATCAGAAATGTGAGAGAAAAAGTTGCAATTACCTTTTTTATTTTATTTTTTATTGTTTTATTCCGTGGTGGGGAAAAAATAAAAATTGTGAGGTGTAAACTTAGAACTGCGAGAAACAAAGTCAAAATTCTGAATGTTTTGACTTTTTCTCAGAATTGCAAGAAACAAAGTCTGAACTATGAGATATAAACTCTGTGGAACCTTTTGTGGAAATTATATATTATTTATAATTAAATAATTAATTAAAACATTTATGTAATGTTGTGCATGTTTTTTAGCATTTCATTTATGATTGTTAAAGGGATAGTTCACCATAAAATGAGGTAGGAATAGTTCACCAAAAGATGTAGGTGACTTTGTTTTTTCTTCAGCAAAACAGTTGAAGAAACCGTTGTCCTTGGTGATTCATCAAATAATATTGTAAATAATGTTTAGTTTCTTTCAGAAACCAATTGTTTCGCTTCATAAGACCTCAATATATCATCAGGAGCCACAGGTATTAATTTTGTGTTTCCTTGATATGCTTTTTTTAAATTCTCAAATATGAGAAGTTGCCGACTTGCATTTTATGAATCACCAAGGATCACGATTTCAGCTAAAATAATGTTCTTTACTGTTCTACTGAAGAAAAAAAAAAAGAGTAATCTACATCTTGGATGGCCCGAGAGTGAATAAATTAACAGGAAATGTTCATTTTTGGGTGAACTATCCCTCTAATATAACTACATTTAAATAATTTGAAGACTTATTGGGCCCCCTTGGAAGATTTCGGTGGGCCCGGCCACCTGGTTGAGAACCACTGCATTAAATAACATTAACCATTTTGCTTGTCCATTTCTGCAGTATAATGCCAGGTAGCCCCACCCACTGTAAAATCTCATTGGCCCAAAAACCTGCTCCTCATAACTGTACATTAAACATCAAATAATGTTCTGATTGGCTGTGATTTTATCATTTTGTGTGGCAGTTCGTGTTCAGTTTGGACAGAATATCCATGTCTTGTTGGAACATGGTATAATACTTTTTCTTTCAGGCTCTCCTCCTTTAATTTATGTTGCTGTAAAAGCTGTTACATTGATGGTTGGGATTTGAGTTGATGTTACTTGCACTAACAATACATAATAAATCACACCGTCCTGATATGCTCTTGATTTGTTTGACAGCAGATGCAAAATGTTGTCTGTCTTATATAAATTGTATTACACCTAAATATGAATGAGAACAGAGACAAAGAGACATGCTCAAACCTGTAATTGTGTGTCGGCAGCTTTTGTGCTGTGAATTACAACTGAGGAACCTACATATGAATGAGACGAGGAGAATACCAATGACCATGCAGAGAAATAAAGAGAGAGCGAGTGAGAGCTGGCCTGAGAGTGTGCTGTGGGTGTGAGAGAATGACACAGGGAGTGAGTGGGAGTTGTGCTGTTAGCCGCGCTGGCGCTCTCAAAGCATGTTTGGCTAGGTCACATCTGAGAGAGAGAGAGAGAGAGAGAGAGAGATTTCCTGCCTGCAGGAGTGCTGCCTATGGAGTGGGCATATTTAGCTTACAGGCTGACTGACGTGATTACACATTTGTATATAGCAGGGGTCCTCAACCTTTTTGACATGAAGAGCCACCCTGAACCCTTCACAAATATGAATTCTGTAGTGTTGGATGATGGACTCTGCTTCCCAGTATGCAACACACGTGAATAAATCAGGCAAATTACTGCATCATTGTTTATTGTTTTTACTGTTTAATGTGTTGTTGACACAGATAAATAAATAAATAACTATTTGTAAGTAAATAAATAAATAAAAGAGTAATAACCACATTCTATAACCACATTCAATAACACATATATACATATATATATATATATATATATATATATATATATATATATATATATATATGTATGAAGAGTTCAGATGCAAAAGCCTCTAAATGTCGTTTGAATTTTTCTTCTACAACGGGCGTTTTTATCAGGCTCCTATGTGTAGGTTCAATAATTTCACTTTAATGGCAATGGATAGGTGCATTTCTTCGCCATTAAAGTGAAATAACTGAACATAAGCAAAGGAGCCTGAGAAAATGCTCATTTTAGAATAAAATTTAATATATATATATATATATATATATATATATATATATATATATAAACAATAATCTTAATGACAAACAAACAATATATATTTACTTCCATAGTTGGTTATTTAATATTTGATGGATTCAGTATTGGCATTAGTTTACAGTGCTGTGGAAGAAGATCTTTGATATTCTCTTGCTATTCTATGTGTTATTCGCAGCAATCACGAGAATAAAAAAGGAGCTTGGCTTCAGTTATTCACTCATATGGGCAATATTTGAGTCACTCCTGTAAACTGCAGTGTGAACAAGACATTTCGAGAGTCACATCTGTTATCACACTAGCTGTGTGAACATAGTTGATCTGCATGTGTAATCTCTGTGTGTGTCTGTTTGTGTGCTTGTGTGAGTGTGTTTGGCACGTTTAGCACGCATGCGCACGTGTCAAGGGCTCAGGGGCCGTTTGACAGAAGATAAGATGGATGACTCTGCAGTGAGGGTTAAGCCTGACTCCCAGCACATCTCCACACACACACACACACACACACACACACACACACACACATACACATAAAAACAACTCGTTAACATACTCCTACATGGATGGATTTATTGCAGTTCTCAGGTGAGAGAGAGAGCTGATATATGTTTATAATGTAGAGGGCTACAATAAATTGAGGTATTCGTTTAGAAACATATTGATGCTCACATTATTTATTTCAAACATATGTCTGTATTGAGTTTAATCTTTGTATTATAAATATTAAAAAAAGAAAAGACAAAGGAGGTTCTTGCACTCTCTTCAACCCACATGTAAGATGAATTGCCATTGTCATGAAAAGTCATTAAGTCATTAATAGATTCTTCCAAAAAAAAAATTTTGAAATTAAATTTGCTCAATACTTGAAATTAATTTGCTTCCAGATTGAATTTGATTCAAATTACAAAGTGCAAAAAAAAAATTGCTCACAGCATTTTAAAATCTACAAACAGAAACTGAGGAAGTAGTGAGTTCATTATTTATGTATTTATTTATTTATTTTTATGCATTTTTGAAAAATTGATTATAAATAATATATATATATATATATATATATATATATATATATATTAAAATAAAATTGTGTTTATTAACTTTAGGTGTAAAAATATTTATTTTTATACATTATTTATTATTTCGTTTTCATATTTTTTATTTTTATTTTAAAAATGCTAAAGTTTAAAAATGCTAAAAAGTAAAATACTGCCCTAAAAAGGCGAAAGGTCTTCAGAAAATGCCTTTTAATTTGAGTAAATTGTAATAATAATAATAATAGCAATAGTTGGTCACACTTTATATTAGGTGGCATCAAAAATAAGTACAATGTATTTATTGTGTTCATATTGTATTGCAAAACACCTTTGCTGCTATTGAGGTGGGATACGGATAAGGTTAGGGACAGGTTTGGTGGTATGGGTAGGTTTAAGGGTGGGTTAAGGTGTAAGGGATGGGTCAACAATGTAAATATAAATGTAATTACAGAAATTAAATTACGGATGTAATTACATATAGGTATTTTTAAAAATATAAGTACAATGTAAAAACATGTATGTACACAATAAGTGCATTGTACCAAATGATTAATTTAAATGTAAGTACATAGTAATTAAGGCCACCTAATATAAAGTGGGACCAACTAAGAATTTTCATTGCATTAATATAATTACTACAATTATATATATATATATATATATATATATATATATATATATATATATATATATATATATATGTATATATATATATATATACACATACACACACACACACACACACACATTTTTAAACATCTTACATTTATGCATTTAGCAGACACTTAAAAGCGACTTATATTGCATTCAAGTTACAGTTTTTACATTTTATCAGCTCTTGCTTTCCCTGGGAATCGAACCCATGATCTTGACGTTGCTACTATTTGAGCTACAGAAAAGCTTTATCTTAATTATCTAATTTATCTAATTATCTAAATTATCTTTATCATACATTTTACATCTTTTATCATATTGCTGTCTTATCAAAACATTGAAAAGCTTTGTGTTACAGTCATTTTACTGTCTGCAGCAAAAATTGTAACTGTGGCGTCTTGTGGCTTATTATCTAATAAACATTAGAACAAGATTGGATTTACATACATTGTAAATCAAAATGTTGCAAAAAACCTGCTGAATTTCATACCAACATCCAACAGGGTATACTCATATTGCAAACGCTGTCAAATTTCATCTTCCAGATGAAAATACACACATTGAATATGCTCTTGGCAATGTACATGTGCTAACAAGTGCATTGATTTGTATTTATCTTCAGTAATTATCTTTTGTCTGATATGTCTTTTGTCTGAACAGTCCTTCCTACTGAATTCAGTAAGTAATTTAGCAAATGTCTTTCTCTCAAGAGCTTACAGGAGAGGAGAGATGTTAGTCTTGTCTTTTCATACATTTTGTAAGTTGGAGTGTAGCCGTACAGGCCCCAGTCATTCTCTCCGATTGTCTTTGCCTGATGTGGAGATCTCAGCAGGAAGGCTGATGGGAGGAGGAATACATCACAGCAAATATAGGTGTTGGGATAGCAGGTTAGAGCTATGCTAACAAATCCATTTCCTCAGCACTTGTACAACATGACTATCTTCTCATTCTGAAGGGCATGAGCAATTGAAAAGGCATTTTCTGTACATAAAATTACAGTGTTTGTGCATTTATGCATGTGGATTTTTATACAGTATGTGAATCTGTGAGCTTGAACTAGTGTAGTTTGTGTGTGTGAGAGTGAGATAGCCTTTGTGTGTTTACATGTGCTCTAGACTGATGTTTTATTCATGTTGCTATCTTCTGAGGTATTTGGTATGCTGTGTGAGTTTGTATGGACGTAGCCTGGTGTGCGTTCATGTGAGCATGGACTACTAGTGCATGGTTGAGTTTGTCCTCACTCAATGTGAATGCTCATAATTCACCTGTTGATGGGTTAAAAATGACTGCTTGTACATGTGAGATCTGAGGCTTGTCTGTTTAGTTTGCTTCAGCAAACTATTTTTAAATACTCAATTTGTATGAAAAAAGTGTATAAAAAATACTTTTTTTGCAAAGTACATTAAAGAGTTAACACATACAAAATAATTTAACACAGACAATGCAAATAAATTACTGAAGCAAGTGAAATTGCATCATTAATGTAATTTACATCATACAGTTACAGTAGATGATCTTGGAAGTCGAGAGTACATCACACTGAGCATCTACAAGTATGGAAAGCAGACAGGGCCAAAACTCTTTAAACAGAACATGTTAAATTTAAGTGTGTCAACACACACTGTTTGTCCACATTGTTGTGGCAATTTTGTACACATTTTTTTTTTTTGTATGTGTAGACATGTACATTCTGATCATTTTAAGGTGTCAGTTTTTTCCACATTTCTTTAGAACAAGTAAAGATGCACAGTTTTACTGTGTTAAGACAACGAATTTGAATATGCCTCTCAACACACACACACACACACACACACATTCTGGCCATTTTTAAGCATGTAATACTTTTTAAAGCTGATTTACCTTTAGATTTATCCACATTTTAAACGTTTCTTTAGTTTATTGTGGCATTGCTTTACTAATATCTACTGTGCTAGAGTATATTAATTAATGTTACAATGTAAATTAAACAACTAAAAGGACATGACAAATAATGACACATGACTGACACACAATGTACCGATGCATTATCCATCATGAACAAATATAAAGTCTAATGTTTGCATAAGTGCATACCAGTGTACCATTATGACATCCTTCATGAATGAACATGAGGTCTGATATTTGTATACATATATACCATCGCATCACATATGCAAATATAGTCTCAAATACAGCATTTTCATTGGCTGCTGTGCGTGTTGTTGCATTACATGGACAAACAGTGCATATTGACATGGTCAAATTTCACACGCTCCATTTGAAGAGTTTTGGCCCTGTCTGCCTTCCATACTCAAGCACCTGTAACCTTGATAGGCAGAATGTAATAAATTAATAAAAAGCGTTTTCAGTGAATTATTCATTCCAGTGTGCTTTTTGCTGTAAAACACAAGCTTTCATGTTCTGTGATTGTTTCTGAAGAGTGCAAACGGTCACATAACCATTGTATGGCCAGATGATAGTCTACACCAGTGGTAGGTAACAGGCGGCCCACGGGCCACAACTGGCCTGCCAGCAATAATATCTGGCCCGCACCTGCAGCCAGATTATTTTTATAGCGGCTAGTTCTGAAATAGATCTGTCATGACAGCAACAGTTACTCACAATCAGAGTATGTGAGCGGATCGGTGGGATTTTGACTGGAGCGAGGAGTAGATTTTCATTCGCTCCAAGAGCGCTCCACCACCACTCCATTACGAGTACAATTCATGCCAACGACCCCTAATATAACTGCATATTTAGCAAGAATTCACATGTTAAACATATTTAGCTAGCTTGATAGAGAAGGATCACTCAAATCAAGAAGAATGTGAAGGCTATGATGACGGCAGTGGACATGAGTGGGAAGTTATAGTTTTTAAGGAATTTGTTTGTTTGTGGCATACTGAATATTTTCAGCTGAAAGCATGATTTAAACAAGTACTCCAACACATATTCACACACAATCACTCTCTCAATAATGCATTCAAACAAATGTAATCTTACAGTGCTACTTCACCTGTATCTGATTTTGAATGAGCAGAAATCTGTAAGAAATGCATTGATCCGTAGGTAAAATAACTGACGAAAACGTAGTTCATTTCATCACAAACAAAATTTGCACTGCAAAAAGCAGCAAATATACCTTTTAATGCTGACAACCATGTTATTAGCTTGTCATGTGGTAGGAAAAAAGTTTGCACACTAGTGTACCAATAAGCCACTTTGAAACTCTCCCGTTATTTTATTTTTTAATATATGTTATGAACTGAACTGTGATATTTCAAACATATGAAACACTTTAGACACGGAGCAAAGACGGAGCGGTGTTTCTGATATCAGTGAGCGAGGAGTGGGAAATGGTGAACCCGGAGCAGAGCTGGAGTGGAGTGATTATTAAATGCTCGGAGCGTGGAGGAGAAATTGTTGACACTCCACTCCGCTCACATACTCTGCTGGACACCGGCACATAAATGTGGCTTTTTGTTAATGACTATCCTTCTACAGGATTTAACACAGAGTAACAGCTCACTACCAGTTGCAAAAGACACTGTAAATATCTGTCACAGGCAATTCTAGTAGCATTTTTCTTCAATTAATTTCTTAAATTATCCTTTGACTATGTTCTGGCCTGCCATCATGTGGCGAACATTTTTTTTTTGGCCCGATGCCAAACTTTTTTGCCGACCCCTGGTCTATGCAAACTACTTCTCGGCTGGATAAAGCAAACCAGTTAGTTAAGGGTTAGTTATTCTGAATGGATCCATGTACTGTAGCAGTTATTAAAAAAGTAATTTATAGCAGCTTATCATAAGGCTGCAACATAAAATGTGAAAAAATAATGAATACTTTCGCAAGACACTGTATATATAGTAATTATATTACTACTACTACTACTATTAATACTAATGATCTGGTGATGAGATTATATTTGGGAGCAAGTGTCTAATTTCCATCCAGAGTACAGGAAGTGTGTGTAGTGATGCACAGGATGTTTAAGTGAAGATGAGGAGTCTGTATGTCAGAAGGCAGAGCTTAGAGCAGTGCTGCTATATTGATCTAACTGGACTCCCAGATGACCCACCATGTTTACACTGGACTTGAATGGCTAATGCAGTGACACTCACTTCCAGCAGCCGGACTGGCGATTCTTTGTGACTCTCTCTTTCACATACTTTCTATGTGAATTAAGATGTTAAGATTTCATTAATTCTATATACTTGTTTCATTTGCTGAAGTGCATGGAGTGTTACGTCAGTGCTTTGGTCGATAGTTATATGTAAATACTTTTAGGTTTGTTGTGCCGTCCTTGATAATGTTCCCTTGGCAATGTTTTTGAGTGGAGCGTCCTTCTGTAATATAGATAAAGCAGATTCAATCAATTTATCCCAGAGGCGGGATGCCTGAGTTTGTCAATCAATCACGTATCTATTACATCCCCATGTGTAATTATGCAAAATGATTAATAAATTATGGCTTCAGGAATCTAAATAAATAATACAGTGTTTGCATAAAGTTGTTACCAGATTTTGTCTTGCTGGAACTCGTACATTTCAGCTTGGTCCTCCTTTTTCTCCACCATCGAAGCATTAACCAGTTAAGCAGTTTTTCTAAAAAGCTGTGGTTTTGATGGCGTGTTCTCACTAAATACTTCTAAGCCCTAATTCTGGCCCGCTACCCAGCAAACCCTCAGTAGCCCACAGGTCTGTCAAGATTACAGCACCTCTGAGTACATTTTTATTGAAGGAAGAAATTGATCTGCCCTCTTGATCTCACAAACAAAGGTATTGCGGAGACAGGCAAGGGATTTAAACTTTAAGACCCTGTGCCTAGATCACAACAAGGTTATTATTATTTTTCCTGATCTGCTGGTCTTGATATTCTCAACACAGTTTTTGAGAATTTATAAGGTTTTTCACAAAGAAGGCCATTTGCAACTAGATAATCAAAAAAGGGGAAAACAGCAACTACTGTATTATAACAGCATCATTTTCAGTGATGGATTATATACAAAAATGAAAATTTAGATTTTGGAGACTTGGAGAGATTTAGCATCACTTGCTCACCAATGGATCCTCTGCAGTGAATGGGTGCCGTCAGAATGATAGTTCAAACAGCTGATAAAAACATCACGATAATCCACAAGTAATCCACACCACTCCAGTCCAGCAATTTACTCTTTTTCATCCAAACACGGAATTTTCCGGATTTCCGCGTTCTCGTTGTTATAGCCTATCGGGGGCGCTAATCGGGGGCGCTATTACGCATCTCCTGAATGAGTCTTGAATCACTCGATCAAAAGCACAGACGAGGAAGTTGCAAAAACGTGTGATCTCATATGTAAGCATATGCATATGAAAAAATATGCGATCATCAAAACTAACCACATATAAATGAAAACTGCCTAATGCTACAGAGTAAAATGTCGATCCAGGAAGTAGTAAAGGACTATGCAAGCTTTGGGAGTGCTGATGGAAGCCATCTACTGCATCTTTGCTTTGATCTTCACACTGAATATGATCCAGATGTAGTATTTGATAAAAATGCGATTTAACTCAGCTTTTTGCTCAAAATGTTGCTTTTTTATAAAACCTACATACATTCGATTGTTGATTAAAATAAATAAATAAATAAAAAATGCTTGAAGCTAGAATAAAACAGATTCTTTTTTGTTTAAAAGTAGAGGGTCTATTCTTTATTTTGATGTATTGCATGTTTAGATATTCATACAACAGCATATTCTGGAGGCATGACATTTTTGTGAAAATCATCAAAAACGTTGGCGGTGGCTGGCAACTTTTTTCAAAAATGCTGGCAGGGAAAGAGTTAATGTCATGTGAAGTGAAAAGTTGTTGTGGCTTGTAAATGGAGCCTGATCTGGGCATATTTCTCTCTTGATGCAGAGGAGACAGCTATTTTCACTGGAGAAAGCAAAATTATGGATAGAGGACACATATTTCAGCTGGAAGTGATGGTTTACAGTTTAAATCTAGAAATGTTTATGATAAAATCCATCTTGATTTTCTTTATCAGTTAATCATTGCAAGTTTAATTTAAAACTAGACCACTTAAATTTAGATTGCTGATAAACTTATGTTAAATTAAATAAAATTGGTGCCACAGTTTCAGTCTGGTTAAATGTTTTTTTTTTTTTTTTTATATTAAAAATAGGAAAAAAACCCCCAAAAAAACATAGGAAATAATATTACTTCTATTAAGCAAGCATGCATTACATTGATCAAAAGTGACAGTAAAGACTTTCACAATGTTACAAAAAACAAATAAAAAAATAAAAACATATTGTTTATTTTTATGCAGTTCAACTATTTTCAGCATTAACAATAATAATGATCAGCATATTAGAAAGATTTCTGAAGGATATAAGGTGCATTTAATTTTAGGCTGCAATTAAGTAGAAGTTTTAAGTTTTAGTGAGTGGCATATAATTCTGCTCATGATTTACACTCACACATGCAGTGCATATTTAGTTTTTTTCATTTAAAATGTCTCTATTTGTTGTTACAGTATTCGATTACCACCATTACTGTGCGTCATACCGTGGCCATATCTGTCTCACTCTCCACTGTCTTCTGTGAGATTAGAGATACACATTCTCAACTTTTTCCAGAATATATTACGTCCTTGTTTTTAATAAACTGCCAGAGCAACAGTTGCGCTGCAGACTTGCGCTGTATGACAAGGCCTGTCAGCGAACTACAGCGATTCTCTGCGGGTTTTCAAAATATTTTGCTGAGAGAATATGCAAATGGAACACAACAGAAAAGAAATGTGACTTAGGCCACCTGCTAGTAAAAGCAGCCTCTTAACCCTGACAGCACATCTCTCTCTCTCTCTGATTGGTATTCTGCAGTATTATCACTGTGTTCTGGGTGTAAGCAGAGCAGCTGTGGATGAAGCGGGAGGGATAATGGCTGCTGGGAGGTTCAGTCGTTTTAACTGATGGAACAGCCTGTGTGAGCGTTTCACTGTGACCTTATTAAAGCTGCTGCCGCAAAGTCAAGCTCTTCACAGGAGACAGTGCCGCGGCTAATGATGGAGCGCAGGGCTAAAAGTCACTACCGTGCGCCGCTAATTTGTTTATGTCGGTGTTGTTTAAAAACGGGTTGCGATAAGCAACCCATGCAAATGGGTGTCGGGTTTATTTGAGAGAGAGAGACCCTTGAGACATCAGGCTTCTTCTATGTTCGTTTTCAGCAGATTTTTCCTGAATCTGACATATAATTAATAGAACATTGAGAGCTTTATGATCGTGACATGACTAGAGCACAGGACGTTTTAGACATCATCGGAGGATTAGGGTTAAGTCGTGTTCTGAACATGTTTCTAGCCCTCTTAAATGTATAAGACCCTTCTCTCATGTATAAGGTCCTCTGTATGATGCAGGTAATATTTTTGGGAGATTGTAAACCAGAGCGTTTTAATGGGCTAATGAAATCAGGTCATGGTCTTTAACTGCCTTTAGTATATTTTATTGCATCCGATGTATCTGTTCAGATCCAGAATTACAATGTCTCTCTGGATCATTTCATCTAATGGTTTAAATGAGTTTAAACATAGCACACAACATCATTCGTTGAGGCCAATCAACACACACACACACACACACACACACACTCAGAGACAAAGAGACATAACACTCTGTTGGTCGATAAGAGACAGATAACTCTGTTTTTTCACTGCGCATTCTAATTAATCTCAATCAAACTGCAGTTAATATAAAATACTAGCTAAATAACACAATAAAACATGATAACAGTATCTGTTTTTGCAAATAAACACTTCATATACATATATATATATATATATATATATATATATATATATATATATATATATATATATATACAGTATATACACACTGCCACTCAAAAGTTTGGGATCAGTAAGATTTTTATTTTTTTAAAGAAGTTTCCTCTGCGCATCAAGGCTGTATAAATTTGATCACAAATACAGAAAAAAAAAACTGTTATTTTGTGAAATATTATTGCAATTTAGAATAACAGTTTTCTATTTTATTATACTTTAAATTATAATTTATTTTTGTGATCAAAGCGTAATTTTCAGCATCATTACTCCAGTCTTCAGTGTCACACGATCCTTCAGAAATCATTCTAATACGCTGATTTATAATCAATGTTGGAAACCGTTGTGCTGCTTCATAATTTTTATTTATTCTTTTTTTTTTTTTTTTTTTTGGGACCTGTGATATTTTCTTTTAGGATTCTCTGATTAATAAAAAGTTAAAAAGAACAGCATTCATTTAAAAAAAAAAAAAAAGAAATGTTGTGTTACAATATAAAATGCTATTCAAAAGTTTGGGGTCAGTACATTTCTTTCTTTCTTTTTTTTTTTTTTTTTTAAGAAATTAATACTTTTATTCAGGAGGGATGTGTTAAATGAATAAAAAGTCATAGCAAAGACTTATATTGTTAGAAAAGATTTCTATTTTGAACAAATGCTGCTATTTTTAAACTTTGTATTCATCAAAGAATCAAAGAAAAAAGTATCATATGTTCCAAAAAACAATGAAGCAGCACAACAGTTTCAACACTCATAAAAAAATCAGCATATCAGAATGATTTCTGAAGGATCATGTGACACTGAAGACTGGAGTAATAATGCTGAAAATTCAGCGCTTGCAAAAGTTGATCCCAAACTTTTGAGCGGCAGTGTATATAATATACATATATATATATATATATATATATATATATATATATATATATATATACATACAGTCATGGCCAAAAATATCAGCACCCTTGGTAAATATGATCAAAGAAGGCTGTGAAAATTAATCTGCATTGTTAATCCTTTTGATCTTTTATTTAAAAAAAACACAAAAATCTAACCTTTCATTGGATAATAAGAATTTAAAATGGGGGGGGGGAAATATCATTATGAAATAAATGTTTTTCTCAAATACACGTTGGACACAATTATAGGCACCCCTAGAAATTCTTATGAGTAAAATATCTCTGAAGTATATTCCCATTCATATTCACAATTTTGAGCACTCCAGGGTGATTATGAACATGCAATTATCCAGCCATGGCTTCCAGTTTCACAGAAATATAAATAGGAGGGAAAACAAAACCCAAATTCCCTTATTCATCCATCACAATGAGAAAAACCAAAGAATATAGCAAAAGATAATTGAGCTTCATAAATTAGTGAAGTGGCTTTAAGAAAAGAGGCAATAATTAAGAAATTCCAATCAACATAAAATGTTATGAAACTTCCTGGAAGAGGATGTGTGTCTATATCGTCCTAATGCACAGTGAGAATGAGAGTTTGAGTGGCTAAAGACTCTTCAAGGACCACAGCTGGAGAATTGAAGAAAATAATTGAGTCTCGGGTCAGAAAACCTTTTAAAAAAATTGTCAAACAGCACCTACATCACCACATGTTGTTTGGGAGGGTTTCAAGAAAAATTCTCCTACCTCATCCAAAAACAAACTCCAGCATATTCAGTTATCAGACATGACTGGAACTTCAAATGGGACTGGCTTCTATGGTCAGATGAAACTAAAAAAATGAGCTTTTTAGCAGCAAACACTCAAGATGGGTTTGGTGAACACAGGGATAAAAAGCACCCCATGTGTACAATGAAATATACTGCTGTATTTTTGATGTTGTGGGCCTATATTTCTGCTGGAGGTCCTGGACATTTTGTTTAGACACATGGCATCATGGATTCTATCAAATACCAACAGATAAAAAATCAATAAGATACTGACTCTGGTAGAAATCTTATAATGGGCCATGTTTGGATCTTCCAACCGTACAATAATCCAAACACAAACCTCAAAAACAACACAAAAATGGGTCACTGAGCACAAAACCAAGCTTCTGCAGGCCATTCCAGTCCTCTGACCTGAACCCTGTAGAAAGTGAGTGGGGTGAACTGAAGAGAAGAAGCACCAACATGGAGCTGGGAAACTGTTTTTACTGTATTTACCATATGTAATTTATTGTACCATTATTGATTACCATTACTGATGGTAAAGCTGAATTTGTTGCATCATTACTCTAGTCTTCAGTGTCACGTGATTCTTCAGAAATCGTTATAATATTGATTTACTGTTCAAGAAACATCAGGTCTTTAACTGTTTTAAACATATTTTATTTCCTTAAATGTATCTGTTCAAATCCAGGATTACAATATCTCTCTGGATCATTTCATCTAGCTAATAGATTAAATTACGTAGATTAAACATGGTACATAACATCATCCACTGACCCTGATCAACACACACACACACACACACGTCATAACACTCCTGATGAAATTCCTTTGTCTCATAGACATGCAATTCGTCTTTGTCACGTCTATACTACAGCGCTCAATCTGTATGTGATCCAGACTATGACACACACACACACACACACACACACACACTTACATACAAACCTAAAAATACATACAAAATTACATACAAAAATACATAATTGTTTGCGTTTTATCATCTTAACTTGAACCTGTTTGTAAAGATCACTGGGTTTATGTGTGTGTGTGTGTGTGTGTGTGTGTGTGTGTGTGTGTGTGTGTGTGTGTGTGTGCAAGCATGCATGCATGCACTTCTCTAAGATGCTCCATTCAGTATGTTCCTGGCCGAGGGAATTAAATGTCACTCAGAGAGATTGATGTGTAGTGTGATAGCAGCTTCAGAAAGAGCAGTGGAGGCTGCTGGGACGGAACCACATCTCGTATTGTATCTGAATTCAGGATATACTCCTCTGTGCATTCACACACACACACACACACACACACACACACACGCACACACTGAATGAAAGTATATACTGGGCTCACACTTTGACTTTTTTCAGGTACGTATATTGGACTTATTGGTGAAAATCTGTGATTTTTCCTTTGTTTAAACCTTGAATTGAACGCAATTGTAGGATTCTAAAATATTTAACATATGAAAAATAAATATATATATTTTTTTAATTCTGTTTACATGTCTGTCTGGTGTTTTTAACATCCTTAAAGTCAAACCATGTGGGCATGCATCA
Organism: Onychostoma macrolepis; assembly: GCF_012432095.1. Classification (NCBI taxonomy): domain Eukaryota; kingdom Metazoa; phylum Chordata; class Actinopteri; order Cypriniformes; family Cyprinidae; genus Onychostoma; species Onychostoma macrolepis. The sequence continues at coordinate 10,501,976 of NC_081174.1, forward strand.
GTCAACATCATCACTGAGCATTTTCTCCTTAAACCTGCAGGCTATCAAAGACAGTCTCAAAAAACAGCCTGTTACCATCACAAACATGTAACCAATCCCGGCCTTTTATATCATTAGTAAAGTGTTTCTGCATAAAAAAGCTGTGGTCAGTAGACTTTGCTCATAATATGAAGTCATGCTCTGTAGTGTCTTAAAAAACAAAATAAATAAATAATTCAACATATAATACATTCAAAGTGTAAAATAAATAAATAAATCTAAACCACTGTACTGCAACACTGTAATTCTGCAGATTTAAAGTTTGTGTTCCTCTAATTCAGCTAAGAGCTCATGCTGATCTTCAATTGGTTACAATGCAAAACTTTCCTCATAGGTTTGTGTTTCCAGGCTCTTGCATTCGTGTACGTATGTCAATGAAACAAAAAGTGAGTGTGACTGCATCTCAAGGATCTCAAGGAATTTTAGAAGGTAGCTTTCTGAGATGGCAAACAGGAACATGATTTGTGTAAAATTAACAACACATTATTAGCTCTTTGTTAATCATGCCAATGGCTGATGATACAATTACCGTTATGTGACGTTGTAGAGAGTGATGTATAAAATGCAGTACCATTCAGATAGAAGGACATGTAGACGAACATGTAACAAATAAATAAACTAAACTAAACTTGTATAATTTACTCTACCTCTTCTTCATTGGAATCAGTGTCTGGTGCAAACATACATGACTAAAATAATATTGCCACTTGCCATTGTGTAGCGTTTACTACTTCAGTTAACCCAGTGAAAAAGAAGCAGGTCTGAGCTGGTGTGCTAATTTGCATATTCATTGGTCTGCATATATTAAAATAAATATGGGTGTAGAGTTATATTCAAGCCATAATATTCAAATTATTTTCATGGGGGGAAAAAAAATATTTTGATGATCAAAAATTGGATTTAAGAGATAAAATTAGTAACTGCATACGGACATTCTGTACTATTCCTGTACTTAAAAAAATTATGTGTGTCATTGATTAAGAAAATAAAATGTTGTTTAACAAATTAACGCAGTTTTCAAAATTTGCTCTTGCATTGTAAATATTGGATTGCATTTTACAAGAAAGTACAACTGAGTGGCGCACTCTGCTAAGCCACTGGCTCCGAAGCCTGTTGTGTTGTGGGTTCGAGTCCCGCATGGTGCAACTTTATGAGGGCAGTCGTGGCCTAATGGATAGAGAGTCGGACTTGTAACCCAAGGTCCGGCGGGGATTGTAGGTGGGGGGAGTGAATAACCAGCGCTCTCTTCCACCCTCAATACCACGACTGAGGTGAGACCCTTGAGCAAGGCACTGTACCCCCAACTGCTCCCCAGGCGCCCCAACAATATGGCTTCCCACTACTCTGTGTGTGTGTGTGTGCACTTGGATGGGTTAAATGCACAGCACAAATTCTGAGTATGGGTCACCATACTATGCCACTTTCAATTTCAGTCTTTCTGCTTCAAAATTTCATGTTAAATTCATTGCCATTTGTTTGTTCTTTGTAATGAATTGTGAAATTTACTAGTAATTACTAGCAATTCCTGTGGCTCAGTGGTAGAGCATTGCATTAGCAGCACATACTGATAAAAAAAAAAAAAAAAAAAAAATGTACAGCCTGTACAGTCGCTTTTAAGCATCTGCTAAATGCATAAATGTAAATATCTATCTGCAAATTATTCTACACATTTTATTCAGTGTGTGTTCATGTTGGTTTCATATGGTTTTGAAAATATTTATATAATTTTCAAGAAAAGTTCCAATTCAATGATGCTTAAATGCCATGTGTTGTAACCATCAAGTAAAACTAAAGCTTTTTTATTAGTTTTTAAATCTATTCTTAAGTAAACAAGTATTTTTTTATGCATATTATGAATGAATGAATGAATAAATATTCAGTTTTTGGTTAGTTGCACCATTTGACATATTACTACCTGAACTAACCTTTACTTGTTATAAAAAAATATATATATATATATAATCATGTACTTTAAGAGATTTATTGACCTTGATACACAATTTCTATGATATCATTTCCTGTTTTGTTTATTTATAATTTTTTTTTTAATGCTGGTTGCACCACACGTATGTGTGATCCAGCTGCATATAACACGAAGTGGTATGCGTCGTGTGCTGGGCAGGGATCGGCTTGCAGCCGTCTCATTCTGCGTCTCAGGGGCTTTGTCAAGTTTCATCACGGGGTTACCCTGACAACACTAGTGGGGCCTCATGCCAGATATATCACCATAATGAAAAGGTTAGAGTTTCATAGCTCAAGGGACTCTCTCGTCCAATTGCGTTTCAGTGCTTTGTCCCATACCCCTCTTTAAAGCATTCTGGGATTTATTCTGTGGTTGATAAACATGAGATTGTGTGTTTGTGTGTGTCTCACCCCCGGAAGCCTATCATATCTACTGAGGGTCATGACAAAAACCTATTATTATATTTCATCACGATAACCTCACAGACTGTTTTCTTGTCGTTTTGCAAGAGGACACCTCTTAGCAGTCAACAGCAGGAAGTTAATCACACACTGATACAAATTACTCTGTAACTTGGATGCCAAAAGAGGGGGTTGTCGCTGTTATCATGCATGGATTGTCTGAGGTTACCTAAGTCATCATGTAAAGATGTTTTAGGATTCTTGAGATGTTTCTAGGCCGTAGCTAATTTAATGCCACAATCAGCACAGATTGCATGTTCGTGTGTTGAATGTCAGGTATGTGTTTATGACGTGCTTTTGATCCCGCTCTCTTTCTTTTTTCTCTTCCTTCTCTTCATGCATTGTCTTGTGTGGAATCAGTCGGATCAGGTTAGTGTTTTTAAATCATTCTCTCTGTTCTCGGCTGGACCCATCTCTTTCCCTTCTGTGTGATTTATTCGTCCCAATTGATTCCCATTCAGTGATGGGCTGTCTCAGAAACAGAAGCATTTGTCTCCTTTGTTTTTTTTTGTTTTTTTGGTTGTTTTTTTTGTCTGTTGTAAACCTGGCTGTATGATGTGCTGTATCATCATAAAACTCCTTTTCAAGTACCATTTATAGGGAAGTCTGAGTTATTTCAAAGCAGGTGTCATTTTTAGAAAAGTGCGGAGTGAACAGGAGTCACTGAATGAAATAACCTTGTGATATTTCATTTTACCAACTCCGTTTATAGAAGGTTTCTTTCATCAAAACCGTGTTTATTTACCAAAACAATGTGATGAATGTGAATTTAAAATCTCTTTTACCCAAAATGGTATTTAAGCTTTATTTTTATTATTTAAACAAACAAACAAACAAACAAATAAATAAATAAATCAAGGGTGCATTAAACTGATTGTAAATGATAGTGACAACTATTAAATAAGGAAAAATGCCGTTCTTTTGAACTTTCTAGTTCAAAGAATCCTGATTTCCCTTCCAAACAATATTAAGCAGCACTATTTATTATCTATAGATAATAATAATAATAATAATAATAAATGTTTATTGAGCAGCAATTCAGCATATTAGAATGATTTATGAAGAATCATGTTAAACTGAAGACCGGAGTAATGATGGTTAAATTTCAGTATGTTAAAATAAATTTTGAATGGTAATAATATTTCGTTTTATAGTTTAGTTTTTAGTTAATAGTTTATTATAATATTAAACATTATATGTATATATGTAAATAAATATTTCATTTATATGTTGAATAATAATGTAATGTAATTGAATAATTATTGAAAAGCTTATATAAAATAATTACATTTTATTTCAAATTTGATTTATTTTATTTAAGAATAGTATAATTATAATTGTGTGAATTAATACATGTGACTGCATAAACATTTGAGGATTAATCAGTTTACTTAATTCCATGTTGGCCTAATTTAAATAAATGTCAATATTTTGGTGATGAGCTGATGATAACTATCCAGTGTTATGATGAGAGGCTCTTCTTACGAGCTTGACTCATGTATTGTGGATATTTACAGCGATAACGATTTTCAAGGACACAATGTTGCGAGTTGGTCTATGATAGCAGTACTACACCTGGCACACCTGCCTCAGAACACTGGACCTGATAACACACTCTCTGATACACTTCTTCGCCAAGGCTAATCCATTTTTAATTGGATCAGGAACATTTTTAAGCTGTAACCTTGAGGCAGGAGGAGTATGGAGGTCTTGTAGTTGCTATATTGTGCTGAAATCGGTGCAGAGGCTTTTGACTCTTGGCTGAGTTTAGCACAATGCACTTAGTGTATATTAGATTACATTTCCAACAGCAAATGCTGCTCTGAATTGTGTGTTGAATCCTAAATAGTCAAGTGTTAGTCCTGGTAGGCTGGTGGTTAAGGCAATGAGCAGGTCAAACACATGTCCTAAACATAACAATAATGTAAACATAATAACATAACAATTCTGTGAACTAGATTTATTAAAACCCATTTTTTTCACCAACACAGTAGGCGTTAAAACTTGGGTGTGTTTGTCTATGAAAAACTTGCTTTCATAATGCTAGGGTGTTGTGGGCAGTTGCTATGTGGTTGCTAAGGGGTTCAAAGTGGTGTTTAGCATGTTGATACGCAGTTGCTCTGGGTAATTACTATGGAGTTTCTTACTGACTGACATCAAGAGTACACCTGTAGAGTCCAATTGCTTAGAAATAGCATAGTTACCCACACAATTTTACATATTCATATCTGACGCATAAAAAGTATAGCACCAAAGTTCAATGCTTATGGATATGGGGTTGCTGAGCACTCGAAATAGTGATAATTGCTTTAGCAAGTACTAACTAGTAATCCTTATTTGTTTGAGGGTGGTTTACTCAGTAATGTAGTCAGTTATATTACAGAAATATACTGTATTTTCTGGGAAATTAAATCGTACTGGGTCAGAATTGCATTATTGAGAGGGGGGGAAAAGCACAAATAAATCACATTGGTGTATAAGACACATGTTATTATTACATTCAGAAATAATGTAAAATACATTAAGAAATTAGTCAAATATGGTAAAAATACGGTCAAATACGGCTAAGTGAATGAAAACATCCTGCAAAGTTTTAAATCTGAAAGTGCACCGTGTATAAAGTTATTGTCTCTCAAAAGTCGACTCTGAATCATTGAAATGAGTCATTTTTAAAATGAATCCCAAGCTGTTTCATGTTGACATCAACATGAAACATTAGCATACTGCCCACCCACTAGTTGCGCACGCAGACATTGGTCTGAATGAAAATGAAAATTCATTCTTTGCAACTAGTTGCCACTTTTGGAGCGGTAAAAATAGCTGTTTCCCCGGTAGCGGCTGTACACAAAAGTAGCACTGCGGGCTTACAGATATGTATAAATGCCCTATTCGACCTCTTCAGATACATTGACACGACCGCCATGTTGGAACAGTCAACTTGACATCATTCACCATATGAATGAATATTCAAAGATATACAAGCATATCATTTGCGGTTGTAGACACACACAGTCAACGCACTCAAAGGTTCGCAGACCGTTCCAAAAATTGCGGATGGCTTACGTATCACGGCCCATAGAAACAGTCGCTAATGAGGCATCTACATATATATGGCATTACAGGCATGATGAAATGGAAATGAAATCGACCAATCACCGCAGATTAGCGTCATGCAAAGGAGGGTTTTGGAAAAAAGAATCGTTGAGCAAATAAGGTAAAAATAAATGCATATTATAAGAAAATGAAAGTGTTTTTTGACCTTGTATGCATGTCAGCCTGTTGTTGGGGACTCCCAAAACCAAAATATGAACCTATCATAACCCATAATAGGGCCACTTTAAGGCCATATAAGGCCTTAATAAGGCCAAGTTTTGTGGCATTTGAAAAATGATTTGACGATTTTGAAAAAAGAGGAGTGCCTTAAATTTGATAATGTTAATAACCAACTGATAAGGGTTAATAAAGATTTTAAAAGGTCAAAAAGTGATAGTTTCTGTAATTTTCTCACCGACTTTCTTCTGTGTAACACAAAATAAAATATTTTTAAGAATGTTTCGATCCAATACAATGAAAGTCAATGAGGTGCAAAACAACATTGAACCCTACTGATTTTTATTGCATCTATTCATAATACTGTATTGCTTTCTGCATGGTGAAAAAGTTATCTCATCTGAATCAGGAGAGACATGTACAGGTCAAGCACATTTAGAAGTGAAAACAGTTCTACACTAAAAATGTTGGTGGATGTGATTTTGATGTGAGAGGACCACATCGGGATGGACTTTTTCACCAGAGGAAGCGTTATTATGGATTATGGACTTGTATTTTGATCAGAAGCAACGGTTTAAAGTTGAAATGCCTTCATGATGGATTTGTTTCTTACAAAGACGCAGCTCTTCACTTCACAAGACGTTAATTGGTGGACTCTTGTGGATTACACGATTATTGTGATGTTTTTATCAGCTGTTTGGACTCTCATTCTGACGGCACCCATTCACTGCAGAGGATACATTGGTAAACAAGTGATGTGATGCTACATTTATCCAAATCCATTTTGATGAAGAAACAAACTCATCTACCCCCTGAATGGCCTGCGCAGGAGTAAATATTCAGCAGATTTTTCTTTAAGCAAGCCCCAGCAACAACAAAGTGGAAATCAAATTTCAGAAAGTGAGGGCCGTTAGGGTGTACTGTTAGCCACCTTGGATGATTCGTCTGCTGAATGACAAGTTTCAATCACAAAGCGCACAAAACATTCCTCTGAGACGCCAGAATAAAGTGAGTTTTTCCTCCCATAGATTGAATATTCATCTCCATGTTCATCGTTCGATATCTGCTAGGACTCCATAACCCAGTCTATAGGAAGCTCAGGGAGACGCAAGACGTGTTATGCATCTAAAATGACACAGTACTGTAATGGTTTGTGTGTGTGTGTGTGTGTGTGTGTGTGTTAACTAGGTTAAAGCCTGAATCAATGGAAGAGACTATATGACTGCTGACTGTAAACTCTCTTGAAAGGAAGCCAAAAGTGAAACGGATGACAAAAGCCAAATGAAACAATAGCTGGGAGATCTGCTACTTGAATATACATGGATTACATTATCAGTACACTAACGTTCTCTGTTTTGCCCTCTCATTGCTTTTTGAGGTCATTTTGACCTTTAAATATAGCCATATTTCTGTGCATTAGTGAGACACGGGACTAATTATATGTATGTGTCTTGAGTCCCACATCAGCTGAGGGTCAAAACATTCTTCAGCATCTCCCATGACGCCACTAATTTACTGACACACGTTTTGTGTTTTAAAGTTTCATAGATAATATGTATGTACATATTTCTCCAAGGAATACACACACAGCTTTGTACATGTTTAATTTATCATGCAGCGATGCAGAGAAGCAAGGAAACATTGTCATATTACTGTAATGTTGTGTCATTTACATATGTATGAACTGTAAATGGCTTTTGCAGTGATATGATTACTTAAGAGTTTACAATATGCAGCATTCATCACGAACCCAATCGCTGCAGCCTCTCTCTCTCTCTCAGAATGTGTATGTGTGTTTTCTGTCTATTCCTCATCTCTTTCTCCTGCTGTTCTGTGGTTTAATGAAATGTGCACAGTGAGCACAGTATGAATGCTAGAGGAAATGGTGGAAAGCAAGGGATAGGAATAGGATAAGTGGAGAGGATCTGGGGCGATTAGACCTGCTTCTCAGTGGGGTGATGTCAGTGGGATTTGTGTGTGTGTGGGGGGAATTTCACAACAATCTGTGAAATTGGTTGGTGAAGGACACAGAACTTCTGTAACCTGCCTAAATATGGTCTTGCATTACTGTCCAAAAGAAACAGAAAGTTACATTCACAATATAAACTGAGGTCAAAAAAGACTTAAATGTTTCTAATTTGTTTTTCAGTACAGTTGTTATAAATTATCGATTTGAAAAGTTGGAGTCAAAAAACTGCCAAAAGCACATAATAAAATAATTTGGCTCCCAGAGGCAGTTTTGATGTCACTGGTTTAGGTACATTTTTAAAGAGACAGTCTGCCTCTCCTATTGCTGTGGAAGTGAATGGAGTCTCTGCCTAATGAGATATAGATTAAAACGCAAACTAATTAAAATACCCATTAAAAGTTTGGGAAGACGCTGCCCCTGCTGAAGAAGGAAAGAGAGAAAGTGATTGAGAGAGAAAGAGTGATGCCTGCCAATAAATCAACCACAGGTCTGAGATTTAAGATTATTTATTTATTTATTGTCTCATTTTTTTTTAATCTGCCATTTAAAAAAGGGAGAGAAAGAACATTCAAGACAGTCCCACTAACCTGAATTTAAATCTCAGACATGCCCAGGTCAGAAATTTAGCTTTTTATGAATGAATGCATTAAAATAAAATAAAATAAAACAATGGCTATGCATCATGGGTAAATGCATCACTATGAATGATGAAAATTAGCTGTTAACATTTCAACATCATCAAAATAAGTGTACAGTAAATCTTGAATTGTAGAATCTCAAACATGCTTTAATCAATGGAACTGTGTAGATGTTAAAATATGGCAAAAAAATTTACAACTTTGTTTGCCTGTGCAAAACTCACCACCAAAATATATTGTTCTGGGTGCTTGGATATGCATTTGCTAAGGTACTCTCATTTAGGGTGATTTCTAAGGCATTGCTATGGCTTCCCATGTAACTGACATTTGAAACCCTTCTATAATAGATATATTCTTCTACGCCCAACATTTTAAATGCTCTAATATGTACATGACACACACATGCACAACTACACCCCACGCAACTAATTACCGAATCTGTGAGGTCTGGTTCACCTGTGATATCAAATGGGTTCTCCATGCTTATTTCACAGTGGAATTTTTGCCGTATAGATTTGAATATGCAAATGAGGTAGCATGCATGATTAATGAGGCATTCCATAATGCAGATGGAACCCCCAAGAGCCGGTGAGGAGTATTACTCTACATTACACGTTCATGGAGCAGAATGGAGCTGATTTCTATGGTAATGCAAGCAACTAATCCTGTTCATTTCTTGAAGATACTTCAGCTGTTCTATTGCATCTTAAAACCATCACCATCACTCCCAACACAAATAGCAGATTCAATTATACTGGTTTCTATTAACTAACCTTCAACAATGTGGACCATCAAAGAGGATAAGGTTCTCATGTCCCTCAATAATTGGCTCCTGTGTTTGTGTCTAGGACAACGGGGAGCGCTGGGACCTATCCACGCAGAGAGATAATGATCAGCTGTACCATACAGTCTGAAAGAAAAGAGAGAGAAATAATGTGAATCTCCGGACTTCGTTGTCCAAACTTCCTATAAACCTTGAGCTAAACTCAAACTCTCTCTTTCTTGATCTGAACTGTGCTGCAATCAATGCTTCCACTTTCACTGAGGCCCCAATTAAGGCCACACTGGATCAATCCATATTTTTTCCCTCATTTTGGTGAAAATCAGTGGGCCGCTCCAGATCAATGGTCACTGTGCTGAAGAAGAAAGATGGATTTGAGTTTTTTCAATGCACTCTGGCTCTAATTGATCTGCAGGATGGAATGCTTAGGCCACATATGATGTTGCCATGTCCATTCTTACTATTTTGACACCAGATGATACAGTTCCAACATGGTTATTTCAACTCTTGCTCATACTGGGAGAAAGATTGCAGGGTACAATTCAGGGATTGTAGAACCAAGGAGGTCTATAATACATGGAGAAATCTGTCTGTTAACTTTTATTTCAGCATTCATTTCAGTGAACAGAGTATATAGTGTAGTACAATATACTGCAGCATGTGAAATTCAGTGTGGAGCACTGGCTGTTGTCAGACTCCTAGAACAAATACTAATGTTCTAATAATTTTGGCCACAGTATATACTGTATATATAAACCAAAATTTATTCAGACACCTTCAACATCTCTCACATTATCACAGTTCACTATAGCTTAGAAAATTGTAATAATATGACAAGAACTCAGAGTTAAACTGTCAGAACAAATTCATCTTGATAATGTCAGATAACTTTGATATAAAGGTATGTAATGAATTAGGCTGAATAGTTGTCAGCTGTTAAATGCACACCATTAGATAATACCAATTTAGGTCAGCCAATTACCAAGCAATGCTTCATTTTGTTCAGTCTGTTGTGTAAAAAGTTTGCATTAGCAATTAAAGAAACACACTTAAGCAAAACATGGTCAGGTCAAAGTGTCTGAATAATTTTTGGTCCCACATTTTTATAGGTTTTACTGGTAGTCCACTGTATGAAGGATTTTTGGGTATAGTATTGCAGAGTTTACTTTATTTTGCTATCCTCACTTACATAAATGAACTATAGTGTCCTGCACCCCACTAGTAAAAAGATATAAAAAATTATATCTGGTGTCTGAATAATTTTTGGTTTGACTGTATGTATTCACAATGGTTATATGTCTTGCACCTTTTGCAGCACTTTCAAAGTGAAATGTCCAGTGAGTGGCGCTATAAGCGCTTGAAAATACCGTACCACCTACATTTAGGGGTGTAACGATAAATCGATTAATGCATCGATTCTGTGATTTTCCTGATGCATCGCGATTCTCTCTTGAACCGATTCTGAACTTAGTTTTTAAAAGCAGTTGGTGCTCTAGGCTAATTTTTAACTGCACACTCAAATGCTCACGAAGAAGACCAATTGTGCGTTCAACTGAGTGGTTAAATGTACTTGCACCTCTGCTTTTATGCTTTTATGACGCAAGATTAATGTAAACACAACCCACTGTGAACACTCTTGTAATTTGCTTCAACCTTTTTGAACTTTATGAATGATTATTTTAAGTTCAAGTGGTGTGTGTGTGTGTGTGTGTGTAAGGAACTGAAAGCAAGCTGTTTCTAAAGCATGCAGTGCCATCTGCTGTTAAAACTAAGCTCAGAATCGATTTCAGAGAGAATTGCGATGTATTAGATTAATCGATTTATCGTTACACCCCTACCTACAATAAACTCTAACCTAAACCTAACTGATACTGTTAACAAAAGCAAACTTGGTAAAAACCCATCGTTGAAGCAATCATGCCATTCAGTCTGCATTTACAGGTCACTTTTGCCATACCATATCACAAGTGCAGTGTTATACCAGGTGTGCTACCGAACAAGTTTACGATGTCAGAAAAGCCATACATATGGAGCTGCACTGTAAAAACAATTTCTGTAGTTTTTACAAAATAATTTTGGCAGCTGTGGTTGCCAGAATAATTTTGTAAAAATACAGAAAAACTGTAAACACATTTACAGCCAAAAACTTAGTTTTACTATCCACTAGTGTTAATTTCAGCAGGAAAGTTCATTGTATAGGGATTTTGTGTATGTACTGTACCATAACAAGCATTACCTCGGGGAGGAGGGGTGCTGAGGGTGCTGCAGCACCCCCTGGAGTGTAGCCCACAAAAAAATGGAGGTGCTGGGGGTGTTAAAAATAAATGAATAAACAATTTGTAACAAAAATAAATAAAATTAATTTTATTAATTTGTATATTCATTACAGTAACTACAATTACCTGAAGCAGCGGTTAAACATGAGTTGAACCAAATTGACTGTGAACGTCGTTTCAAATTATTAAACTTATCAAACTGACTTAAAAATCATTTGATGCCATGGTTTTTTATTAGGCCCTATATTATTACCCGTAAAGTCTGTGCCGTACCCAAATTAAGAATTAACGATTAGTTCTACAGACATAGCAATAGAGACAGCAAGAGTGAACGAGAGTGTTTACCTCAGCGGCAACAAATCTCGCATTCTCACATCTGTAGCGCTTATTTTGATCTTTAACGGTTTGGTCTTTCCTATTGAGCAAAATTAATGCTTACAGTTGATTCAATATTACTCATAAAACATATCAGCAATCCTACAATGACAAAGTCCCTTATATTAAACACAACACTTTTATGAACATAACGAAGACTGATGTACAAGTCGATAACGAAGTAGTAGATAACACAAGTAATCTATACATGAAAGGTTTTTGGAATTTCCCCTTCCTTTAAATAAATGCTTATGGCTTATTATTATTAATAGAGGGGGGAAAAAAACAAAAAAAAACATAGGCTATACAATAAAATAGTACAATGACCAATTTACCTAAATATTAAACAGTGTTTTACCCACGTTTAACACACAAATAGGCTAAATGTGGTTTTCCCCTTAGGCTACCTTAAAACGATCGTAGTTTGTGGTTTATCATCTTATTAATTAAAACACATCAGCCATAAAATAGTAGCTACAATGGCATATTCGCATATATTAAACATCTAACTTTTATTAACAAAATGATGGATATAGCCTTGTATTGTTACCCAAATAAATAAGGTATTTTCCCTTATTTAAAACGTTTGTGGTTCATTGTTATTTTTTTTTTTAATGAACACCCAGCAACAATACACTCATTTATATTAAACAAAGAAATATAAATTGTATTAGCAAAAGTAGCGCCATCGTAGTGTCAGTCTTTATCGCATCACTCTTGTCACGTGTGCCCCCCACCTCCCTCTGTTTTATTTCTCAGCCCCCCCTGCTCAAAATTCGTTCCCTATGATAACAAGGCATAACAATTTTGCTAGCCACTGTTTGAAATGGACTTTACACTTATAAAGCTTCAGTATGTTGTTTACCCAGACAGTGATTTGGAACAGAGCTTAATAGTATAGTCGAATAAAAGGCATACATTAAAATTTGAAGAAAAATTAACACTGTCGCTGACCTTGCTGTTGCAGTAACACCCACGCTGGTTCATGTCTATCTGTCATGTGTACACGCATCTGCTCTGTGCGCTTACTACTGTTTACATCCGCTCATTCTGTGTTTGTTTACCTTTTTTGCATCAGAAACAATCATTGCGGAGATGGGGCAAGGCATTAATTGTATGCAAATATATGAAAATTACTGTGACTCACAACTCGGTTCGTATTAGTCCTATGCAAATGATGTTTGCTAAACAGGAATCTTGGCATGGCTTGTGCTCAAACCTCGTTCCCACCCCCACAAACCCTCTTTTCCACTAACCACACAAACCATTGTCATATCCCCCATCCTCATTAAACATGAGACTCTAAAACAAAAATGTTCCGCCATCCATTCCATTGTCTTGGTTAGGATTTGGCCATTTCAGCCGAATGTTTGAAGGATGTCTAGAAAGCAGAATTCCTCACTTGCGGAGGTTCTCTTCACGCTCATTTTGATTTAATTGAATGAGAAAAGAATAAGTGGGATAAAAAGAGACTTTCCCTGCGTCCCAATGTGCGTACTATCTGCCCTAAATAGTCTAGAAAATTACTAATATCACATAGAATTTAGGATGGATATATATGCACATTGGGACGCAGGCCATGATAACAGAATAAGGCACGGTCAGACGGTGGCAGGAAGAGTGGGTTTCCTCCACTCGTTATCATTTAGAAAGATGAGGATGGCTTTGTCTCATTCCAGTCTAAATTCCCTTTCTTGGGTCTTCTCCTCTAGGAGAGATTGTAATATCATAGGCATGACTTCAAAGGGGGAAAGGATGCGTGTTGGGATGTGTGGGAGATTTTGGGAGGTTTAGGGATTGCTGGTAGGCAATATGCACTGTGCCATGCCATGGATGACAGAGATCCACACGAAGGAAGTTAACAAGAAGGAAGTTAGGTCAGTAAATATCTGTAAATGAATATGAATCTATCCTTTGCTGAAAGACAGGAATATGATAGACAAATAAATGTTGCAAGGTTACATCACTGAACAGTATTTTTATGAGGTAAGTCTTTCAATATTATTGAAGTTATAAGGTCCTGCTAATCATCTCAGCTTTAGACATCCCCAATGGTCAGAAGTTGGACGTATGGTTTTGAGTAATATAAGGATGTATTATAAATAAAGAAACATTTATTTATGTATTTATTTATTTCCGCTGTCTATTTGTCTATCTGTTTGTTTGTTGTTTTGAATGTTATTATTATTATTATTTTACACAGTTCCAGCGTAATGTGAAATGTGGGCTTTTTCAGTTATTATTTTAAAAATATATATTTTAGTTTGTTAGGCACTTTCTTTCTTTCTTTGCATTTTTATTGTCTTCTAATAGGGACAATTTATTTATTTCATCTTTTGAATGTATTAATACTACTACTACTACTACTATTACTACTGATTATTATTATTATTATTATTATACAGTTACTGCAAAATGTTAAATATGTGTTGATGTTTTTTTTTCAAATCCTTATTTTAAAATATATTTTAGCTTATTTGGCACTTTTTCCCTTTTTTTTTAATTTTTAAATTTTTTTATTGTCTTGTATTCATTTAATGCAGAGTTCACACTGCACGATTTTAGCCCCTATTTTCACTTGCTGACAGGTTTTGCGAAATCACTGACAAATGTCCAAAATCGAATTATCAAAGATGCGATCTGTGAGAATCGCCTACGTCTGTGAAATATTTGGCATGCTAAATATCTGGACCTGTCGGCGATGCAAATCCTGCTGTGTGAAATGAGTTTAACTGAAAAATACATTGATAAACTACAGCCAATGAGAGAGCAAGATACAGGGCAGCGGGAAGTTTGGGGAGTAGTTATATGAAACGTGGACACAGACAGAATTTTTGGCGATTCTTCCTATTGTAAAGTCAAGCAGTGTGTAACCTCCTGTTGCTGTTCCATCGTGCAATGTGAACATAGCAGCAACTGAATGCTACCCCAGGTAGTCATGCAGTGTGAAAACAGCAGTGATTCGATGACTTTGAAAATCATGAACTCAACATAATAGGCATTTATTTTGACTTATGAATGTGTTGTTGTTATTAAACTACATGCAATTCCTGCACAATGTTTTTTTTTTTTTTTGGCATTTATATTGTATTTTATTCATTTGGTAGACACCTTTTCCCCATTTATTTAAGTTGGTTATATTTATTTATTAAATTAGCGTTTGGGTGAGTAACTTTGTGCATGTCTAGAGCAGGATCTTGTTCTCTTAGTAAAACTGAATGTAGAATGCAAGAAACGGTTTACCTTTGCCCTTTGGTTCCCCCGCTCCTTCTCCTCAGGTTTGCTGCAGGGCTTTGAGCTCACGTAATACCCGAGTATTGTTCTCAGAGACAGCGAACTGAGCTAAAAGAGCATTCCTGACTTGAGACAAAACCGTGATTTGTTAGCTCGTCTCAGGCAGGTCATTTCTGCGGGGTGTATGAGACACCGGAACACTGTGTGTGTGACTGTAATGTGTGTATGTGTGTGACAGGCAGCTTGGAGTTTAATAGTGACACTTGCACTAAAACACAGAACTTGCCTGAAGCACAGCCTGCAGCTACATGCCACGCTAGCACCGCACGCACACACACACACACACACACACAGTCTATTCTTATCCAGCCTCACGTAGCCATTGTAAATGCGTTGAGACAGTACAGTGCATTGTCATACTCCACCTGCCCACTGCAAAAAGTGTTCTGCTATTGTTTTGTAACTGATCAGGACTGGCAAGATACAAACCCAGGTTAGAGAAAGAGAGTGTGAGAGAGCAATGCTGCGTGAGAGTGTGTATCTGTGCTTGTGGGTAGACGGGTAGGTGGGTGTCTGTGTGAATAATTGATGTTATGAGAATTGTGTTGTGTTGCTGTGGAGTCTCTGTCAGTCATTGCTGTCAACAGCTCCGAATCAAAACAGACGCCAACCTGACAACTTCCTCTAGGGTCTCCCCTTCTGCCACACTATACACACATGAGAGAGACAGAGATACAGCAGCAATGGTAACGGAAAGAGACTGAACTCTTTCAGACATTAAAATCACTGACTTATCCCCTCTGTCTGTTTGATTATGTACATTGGTGAGTTTATTTGCCTCGGGACCTGATATACACACTCTTTCAACTGACTACTGCCACTTATGTGTGTGTGCGATACAGAGAGAGTGAATGTACGTATGAGGAGTTGTGTGTGTGCGGTGCGAGCAGACCCTGAGTTGTGAAAGCACCTCCTCACAGCTGGTTTTATATCGAGTTTTTAGAACAGTCCATTCTAATGGTTTTGCCCTGAAATTGAAATTACTGTCAAATGTTTTCTGATTCACAAAGATTGACTGATTAATTGATTGATTGACTGCCCTTTTGTTGAATTGCAAGGATTTTAGTAGTTTCTTAGTAGGTATAGGTAGGCATATGATAAATATTATTAATAATGTTTAGTTAAGTACAACAACAACAACAACAATAATAATAATAATAATAATAAAATAATAATCTTCTTCTTCTTCTTTACTGATTTAAATGATTTTTCATTGTTTGGTAGTAAACAACCAACAATTTACAATATAATTTATAGTTTTATCAATGTTTAAGAATGTTTGTTATTATTATTATTATTGTTGTTGTTGTTGTTAACTATACAAAGTTCTCACAAAATGTGAAATAGCTTTTTTATTATTTAATTTGTTTGGTATTGGTTTGTTTGTTTGTTCATTCATTCACTTTTAATAATAATAATTATTATTATTACTATTATTATAAAATACACTTAATTCCCACAAATATGTGAAATGTGGAAATTTTGCCATTTTTATTATAATTGATTTGTTTAGAAAACACTTATTTATTTATTTAAAGTGCCTACCAAAAGTAAAATAAATATATACATTTTGCAGGAACTGTGTGTAGTATAATAATAATAATAATAATAATAATAATAATATACTACACACAGTTCCTGCAAAATGTATTTATTTATTTTTTGGTAGGCACTGTTATCTGTCTGTCTGTCTGTCTGTCTTTATGTCAATATATCACTCTATCACTCTATCACCTAGCTAGTTTTTGTTGTGGATGTATACAATTTCTTGATCAGACCCAAACTCGCATTGTCCAGATGATTTTATTTGGGTGTATAATAGCTCTGTGGTGACCCAGTGATCAGGAGTCTTTGAGTATGTAGCACCACATACTGTACCCTGACCACACACACATCAAACTCATGTTTCATTCATGAGGCATTTCCACTGACAGTGCAGTTGTTTGATGCACAAGACCCGACAAGTCCGACATTGATATAGCAAAGACTTGTGTGAATATGTGATTGATTGATATATGAAGGTTTGAGTGGCACTGAAAGATCACCTGCTTCATGGAGATCACCAGTTTTTTTCTCTCCCTCTCTCTTTCTCTCCCTCTCCCTCTCTCTTTCACTCTCTCTCTCTCTCTCTCTCTCTCTCACTCTCACATACACACACATGCAAAAAACAAACAAACAAACAAAAACCTGGTCACGTCATGTTTCTAATAATGAACTGAGACTTCAAAACACAAATGCAAGTGATTGAGGAGATGATATAGGACTAGTTCAAAATAAAAAAGGAAAGTGTGTGAGAGAGAGATCAGACAGACCGATGGATTGATCCATCTGTCCTATGGTGTCTTCAGCACTCATCCGAGTCCAATACAATTGATCACAGAGAAGGGACAAAGAGACGGAGAGAGGAGAAAAAGACAAATCATTTTTGCAGGCATGCTTACACCAACTGCCTCTGTTGGGCTGATTTCTATTCCGCTGGCACAGACTCTCCAAGAATGTTATTGTGTTTCTGTCAGAGGTGCTTCAAGCTGATGGGCCGCCATGCCCGCTTGAAAAGAAAGGCAATTTCACATCTGGAGTGGGAATCTTCTCCCGTTCACAAAGACACAGCGACTCGCCCCCTCGTGCATCATGCTTCTCATCAGAATAAAATATAGGAGTCAAACCAGCGGGATCACAAAGTCTAATCAGCTATCGAGTGCCTCTGCTATCTGGCCTTATTAATCAACACAAACCATACTGACCTTTTCAAACAATGCTATGGGACTGTTGAGATCACACACAATTACAAGCTCATCAAGAGATGAGAAATGCCCAGCGTGGCTATGACCAGTTACAGTTAAACACTAATAATGTCATTGATTGAAAACAGGAAATGGAGTGCTCTTAACACTAAGAACAATAAAAAGGAAAAGACAGTAGATTGAGGCAAAAGAATGCAGGAAAAAGAGATTTGAGCAGAACAATACATGAGATACACAGATACAGATATGGCAGATACACATTCCTATCTATCTATCTATCTATCTATCTATCTATCTGTTGTTGTTGTTGTTTTTTGTTTTTTATGGGGACCACGATGGACTGCCATTCTAAAGTCTGCGCTAAGTACAATTATTAAAACAACAATAATAATATACTTTTATTCAGCTAGGATGCATTAAATTGATCAAAAATGATGGTAAAGACATGTATAATGTTACAAAAATTCAGATGAATGCAGTTTATTGAACTTTCTATTCCTTGACTTTCTATTCCAACCTTTCTACAAAAATATTAAACTGTTTAATCATCAATAATAATAAGATAATAATAATCATTATTAATCTCTATGAATTATTTTGAAGGATCATGTGACACTGAAGACTGGAGTGTATTTTTTATGTATTTTTTTATATTAATCTGGGTTTTATTGTACCGGTAGGCTATATTTATTGTCTTGTACAAACACTGGCAGAGAAAGGATAAAATATATGATTGGGAGTTAGGGTCATCTGAGTATATGTCATGATTTGTGTATTAGCACAAGAACTATAAAGAAGAAAAAATGAATCTGTATCTCTCACCTTCTAGCTGAGCTGCCATGTTTTAGCTGAGGAGCATAAAGTCACCTCTGAGGATTCTGAGTGAAATGGCAGTTAATCTGTCTGATGTCTGTAGCTCATTCCACAGTGGACCTCAATAAGCCTGATGGATCACCGCTGAGTTTCTCTCACTCCAAAAGCATCTTAGAAATAGAGAGAGAGAGAGGCAGCTCCAGACTGCTAATTTGTTTGTTTCTAGGCTTAATCAAAAGTAGGTATCAATAACATTGACAGCCTTGTAGGGTGTGAATGGCACACAGAGAAACTATGCTTCACGATTGCCTTCGATGATCTATGATTATTGATACTTACCCTCAATGAAAGAGACAACTGTATGTTAAAAGCGAGATGTGTAATTTTTGTAATGTTAATATGCATTCTCTTATCGCAGATGCAGACAGCTCTTAGTAAGTAAGCCATGTGCAGATTGATTTTCATGAGAAGTGTAAACACTGTGTATTGTTTCTAAGGTTTTCTGAGTGATATTTAGACTGAAACAGCTTTCTAGCCAGTTGCTAGTGTATTCTGGGGTTGGCTAGGGTGTTGCTAAAGGGTTCTGAGTGATTTTTAGACTGAAACAGCTTGCTAGCCAGTTGCTAGTGTGTTCTGGGGGTGACTATGGTTTTGTTAAGGGTTTCTAAAAAGTTGTTCAACTGAAACGGCTTGTTAGTCAGTTCCTAGTGTGTTTTAAGGGTGGCTAGGGTGTTGCTAACGGTTTCTGAGTGATTTCTAGACTAATACGGCTTGCTAGCCAGTTGCTAGTGTGCTGTGGGGGTGGCTAGGTGTTGCTAAGGGTTTCTGAATGATTGCTAGACTGAAACTGCTTGTTAGCCATTTGTAGTTGTGAGAATATTGCTATGCAGTTTCTAATGGTTTCTGTGTGATATGCTTGCTATACAGATGCTAGGGTGTTCTATGGTTGCTACAGTATTATTATTGGGTTTCTAAGAGGTTCTGAGTGATATATGTTTGCTATTCAGTTGCTAGGATGTTCTGAGTGATTAATAATCAATTGCTCTGTAGTTTTAGGGTGTTCTTGATGATGGCTATAGGGCATTGCTAATGCAATTGCTATGGGGTCCCTTTCAAGAAAAGTCAGTTCACTCTGCAGCCATATTTGCAATGCTTCCAGGTAGTATTTCTGGGCATGCATGTTGCGTGTCACGAGTCGTGATAGAGGCTATTTACACCAAGCGAGAATATAAAGGTATTCTTTAGTAATATGCTATTTACACAGTGCAATTAACATTATTAGAGGAAAACATTACTTATTGCAAATAGTGGCAATTATCTGCACCTCTGCATTGTAATACATTATAAAATAGTAAGCAACTTATTGAGTGTAATTTTTTAATTTTATTTCAGATTATTAAATGGATGCCACCTTATTGGGACAAAAGCTCTCCCTACACCTACCCTAATCCTACCCGATGCTTTATTCAAATTTTTGATTATTTCCTTCATTTTTATAAAAAAATTAAATGCTTTTCTGATGTGATTTGAAATTTAAAAACGGAGAAAAAAAGTTCGCCAAAGGGCAGATTCGAACCCTGGTCGATCGTGTCAAAAGAACGATAGTACACGCTTTACCATCTGCGCCTCTGAATCTGACGATTGACGACCGTCTTTTGCAAATTTTACTATCCCAATCATACGTTTGTGGGTGGAGTTAGTGTAAATAGCCTCTGCCAACAACATGGCTATTTGCACTTAAATAGACACTCTGATTTTTTTTTTATTTTATATTCCCAACAATTAAACAGTTGCCCACCGAAAAAAACAGGGGGTGCTGCAGCACCCTCAGCACCCCCACTTCCCGCACCCCTGATATTCTGTCCTGTGTGTTAATAAGCAATTGCTATGCAGCTCCTAGGGTTTTCTAGGTAGGGGCTAAGGTGTTGCTGCTTGGTTGCTATGGTATTCTGGATGGTTGCTAAGTGGTTATTTACTGCCTGAATTTAAAGGGCCCACCTGCTGGGCGTGATTGCATAGAAAAGTAATAGCATACCTCTCGTCAACAAGCCGCATGATTTGAGGTATAATTCATGTCTGTAGCACAAATATTGCAGAACGACTTTAAAGGAGAAGTTAAAGTTTAAAGGAGACCTTTTATGCTCCTTTTCACAAGATGTAATATAAGTCTCAGATGTCCCCAGAATGTGTCAGTGAAGTTTCAGCTCAAAATACCCCCAGATCATTTATTATATACGGTGGCCGAGAGAGCTCAACGCACTGCAACTTCAGAAAACACATGCAAATAGAAAAAGCACCAGCAAATCAAGAACACATCTTCATAAGTTTGACAGCAAGTGCTGCAAATGCTCACAACACAACCAAATAAAGAAACACACTGCAAATGCTCACAACACAACCAAATAAAGAATTTTATTTGCGGTGCGTTTCTTTATTTGTAGTGCGTGTGTTGTCAAATTGATGAAGTTATTTTCTTAATTTGCAGGTGTTTTTTTTTTCTATTTGCAGTGCGTTTCTTTATTTGGTTGTGTTGTGAGCATTTGCAGCGGATGTGTTGCCAAATTGATGAAGTTGTTTTCTTATTTTGCAGGTGTTTTTTTCTATTTGCAGTCCGTTTCTTTATTTGGTTGTGTTGTGAGCATTTGCAGCGTGTGTGTTGTCAAATTGACGAAGTTGTTTTCTTAATTTGCAGGGGTTTTTTTTCTATTTGTAGCACGTTGAGCTCTCTCGGCCACTGTAATTACATAATTTTAAAAATGCCTATTTTGAGTGGAAGCAGAAACATGCCGTTTTCACGCATGTGTCTTTAAATGCAAATTAACTGCTGCTCCACGCCCCCTTTTCCAGAATAGGGCTGTTTTACAGCTTATGCCTCAGATATTCAGCCAAAAAACATGTTTGGTTTTCATTATCATGTCTATTGCACTTAAATCATGCATTTTAAAGCCAAATCAGTTTAAATTTCTGTTTTCTGAGCGCACATCTGAAGCATACATCTGAAAGTGGCTGTCACTAAACTAAAGTGAGTTGCGCTTAAACTGTCCAATACACATAAGTTTATGTTAAAAACACACATAAGTAGCAAAAACACAGTCGGTATGTCCGTGAAGGTAAACAGCTGGGAAAGAAATTGCATGTTTATGTTAGATCTGTGTATTAAGTGACAGCAGTGTAATATACAGTACCTATACTATAGACCTATTATCTATGGTGACAATATGACCCAAGCAAAATCTTGAATTAATACTTTCTGTAGCTCTAATAAGAAGATATTTTTCAGTTGAATGCCACTTTTAAATGCTCTAGCATGAAGATAAATATGGCAGATTGTGTATGGCCCACTCAGGGCGGGATCTCTGCTAATACAGCAGTGTCCGTGAACAGTTGTGGGCGGGGCCTATAAAATGTGACATCACATTCTACGGATTCTGCAAACGGCTTGTGCTGAGATGCTGCTTATGATTTATGGGGATAAAAAAAAAGGAGTGGGCAAATTTATATCATTATAAGGTGGTTGTGTACACACACTGTCAACACACATCTATGTTCAAACAACATTTAAAAGTGAATTTTGCATAATAGGTGCCCTTTAAGCTTATTCACAGTTTGCACATTAAAACTGGGATAAGAGAAAAAGTGAAAAATTACACACTTCATCTTTTCGTTAACAGTGAAGTTTTCAGTGTTATGGTTCCAAAGAAGCAGATTAATATTTCTCATATTATAATCGATTGATCTAACTCACCATGCGAAATTGCATTTTTAAAATACAGCGAAACACACGTGTTCGCAAACCCACACCACTTAGCTGCTTCACAGCTCTCAGACAGGAAAAGGAAATCGATGCGGAGAGAGCGAATCACTCAGCCCTCTCCGTGTCTCTCTCTCCCCAAACGAACAGCAGGACATAATAGCAAGTGACAGAAGTTAAACGTCTCCAAAATCCAACACACATACCCTGACAAAAAGTACTAGCTCAAATAGTTCTGAGCAGTTCTGAAGCATATGTCTGTCTCCAGGCCAGATCAGGAGGATGAAAAGAGAGACAGACTGTATCCGAGAACGAGAGCGCAAGGGAGAGTCCAGCCAGCGGATTGCTTTTGGCGTGTTGTTCCGTGCGCACATCTCCCTCGAGTCTTCTGTAACCTCTTCTCGACTTGTCACCAGCCAGGAGAAGAGGAGAGAGCGAATAAAAAAAATATATCCGAGAATAGGAAACAGAGAAAGATACAGAGACTGACATGAAGAAACAGCCTCCTCAGCCAAACTGGCACTAAACCAGAGCATTACAAAGAGTCTTAACAAAGACACGAGTGACTGTGAGGAAAAGATGTTTCTGAAGTTGTCAACGGGAGGAATGGATAAGAGACCCTGTTTTTACAGATTCTGGGTGTTTTTCTCTCTCTTTCTGTCTGGTAAACGAAACTGAGTGATTTTTAGAGTGCTGCTGTGCTGTTTTTGGTAGTTTCGACATCTCTGAGAGTCTCTGTTGTGGCAGCGAATCTCTGTCAGGATCTCTGTCAGTGTCCTGTCTCAGCTGTCTGAAGATCTCACGAATCAGTCAGACATGCATCAAACTTACAAAAATTTTGCAGAAGGATATACAATATAAACTACTGTTCAGAAGTGTGGGGTTGGTAAGATTTTCAAAATGCTTTTGTAATAATTCTTGGTTACACTTTATTTTACAGTACATGTGCTTACATTGTACTTACAGTGTACTTACCCAAAAAGTACTGTAGTATAAGGTACGTACATTACGGTTAAGGTTAGGTTTAGGGTTAGTTCAGGGCTAGTTATTATCCATTACTCCAGTCTTCAGAGTCACATGATCTTTCAGAAATGATTCTAATATGCTGATTTGAATATATATATATATATATATATTTTTATTTTATTTATTTATTTATTTTTTTTTGTGTGTGTGTGAAAAGAATGATGCTTTTTTTCAGGATTCTTTGCTGAATAGAAGAATAGAAAGTGCAAAGAGCATAAGTGAACAAACAAACAAATATTTAAATAAATAAATGTGTGTAACAATGTTAATATCTTTACAGTCACTTTGCAAAACAAAATTATTGTAATCTTTCAATAAAATAAATAATTAAATAAATAAATAAAAATAGAATTAAATAAATAAAATATCTTACTTAACTCACCCTTATATCATTCCAAACCTTTATGCTATTATTTTTTGCTGATTCAGTAATTTCCTTTGGAGCAGTTCTGGAGTTAACAGCTCACTGGAGGGTAAGATTATTAATGAATAATGTCTTTCAGTCATATGAGTTAAGAAAACCTATTATTATAGAGCAGCACGAGTAATATGGACTAGTTTAATGGTTCTTTTCATTATAAAGACCTAGGGTGGGCGATATACCGGTAGACACGATTAACCGGTAGAAATTTGTCAACCGCTGTAGAGATTTTGGACAATCGTCTCTATCGTGATTACACACTCACGTGACATTGCTGTGCTACGTGGTCATGAATATTTATTGTTTGCATGTTTTTAAGCATTGGCATTTAAAAAGAAGTGATTTTAAGCTATTGAAATGCAATCAGCAGTGAAAGAAAACTCAATTCGCTATATGCATGCGCCGCTGGAGAGTGCGCATGTGAGTTATTTTTGCTGCTTTATAGGCCTTGAACTGTTAAATACACACACTTTTATGTATCAAAATGCTTGTCTTTGCAAGTATCCTCATGAACACAGTAGGTCTCAAGTGAAAGCAAACAGCTGAGAAAGAGCTGTGTAACAGTATATTGGATCAAGGCAGCTCTTAGTGACAGGACTCTAATATTGCTGCTGTCTGCCATTCATGTTAATCAAACAACAAAAGAGAGAAAATCTCTCAGTAATCTTTACTAAATCACTTTTGTAACTTTAATAAGAAGAAATATATATTTAATTTAAACAGTAAAGAATAATATAACATCACAGTGAAATAAAATTACTCATATTATGATATAAGATTTTGGTGATATTGCCCACCCGTATTAAGACCAGTGCAAAAATTCTCAAATTCTGCGATCACATATTGTGTTCCACAGTAGAAAAAAGTTATGCACGTTGGAGTGATATGAGGGGGTGTAAATGATGACAGAATTTTCACTTTTGGGTGGACTATCCCTTTAAACAACTTGATGTCGATACCAGTATTTATTTATCTAAAATACTTCCATCTCAGCTTAGAGGCAATTGTAAGTTAGCCATTTGTAGGTTGATTTCTCTGAAGAGTTGAATACCATAGCTCTGTTGTTATCAAAGCATGGCTTTGTTTTTTTTAAGCATCCCCATGAGCCTGCAATATAACAGAACTTCATTTTAGACATCAGGATTTGACTGGATGGATAAAAGTAGGCTTAATTTGATGGCAATATGTCGATGGACATGTTTTAAGAATGTAAATGGGATCAATTTTAATATACAAAACTGAGAACATAAATATTTTGTAAACATTTCCTCAAACGCTGACTTTGGATTACTTCCAAGATTGCAGAAACTAGGTGAGTGCTTCTCCTCAAAGCTGCCAGCTTGCTCCTTCATACTGAACTAGTCTTATGAAAATCACTTATATAAGAAGACTCTCATGAAAGTTTTATTCTCTGATGTTCTCTTGGGCAATTACTTCTGTAAGCAGCACTATAAGCGTCATATTTCATTTTGTGAAGTTGAAAAGTGCTCTACATTCCCTCCCAGAACGAGGAAAGTGTTTTCACGCAGTATTCGCATATGCATAATTTTATGCATCAAACCAACTGACACGAACACGTCTCGACATTTACCAGCACGCGTGACAGCTGATGCATCTCCATTTGTCTCTGTCCGGAAAGTGCCAGGCTCTCTAATAGCCATCATGGGTGCTTAGTACGCTTACACAGAACTAAAAAAAAATATAGATTTTTATGTTCCAAATTGGACATTGGCATGGAAACACACAGTTAGATAGATGATGGATGCTCTGTCTAGACATTATTTGGCTCATTTTTTGATGTAGGAAAACTGCATACACACTGTTTATTTGATAAAATGTCTGCCCACATATGCATATGCACACTCACTTACCATGCACAGATGAATTATAGGAGAAACTCTCATTCTTCAGCCCCTTCTCCCTTGATAAGTCCATTACCTTGGCACTTGGCTGTGGCAAATTCACTAACGTGGGCCCGACTTCAAACCATTAATCAGGACTTCAACGCTTAGCACACCGTAAAAAGGTTATTTGTGTAATAGATAAAAGGGTGAAATGAATTATAAAGCCGGAATGCAAAGTTCTCCATTTCTCCATGGCTTTCTCACTCCCAGGCGGCAGCTTGAAAGGCTGACCCTGTGTCCACCACCATATAGCATTTTACTTTCATGGATGCCTGGCTGTATCTCGCAGGAGCACTAATGACAGTCTCAGACTTAACCTTTGTGTACTCCTCTAAACTCACCTCACTATCACTTAGAAATGAACGCTCTCAGTTTCCAAGTCTTCTGTGTACTTCATCTCTCTCGTGTTCAGCGGTGAGATTTGCTCTGATCTATACAGTAAGGAGCGAAGAATGAAAAGTTAGCATTTGATTATCTCCTGCCAGAGCATATGGTGCCGGCGTGTCATTAATCGAGGCTCTTTTCAATGTAAATTCAGATCAGCTGTGGTTTTGTGATTGACAATAGCACCACATTGACTTCCTGTTTGTCACACATGTATGTACAATGGGTCATGTCACACTGTTTATTCCCAAACAGGATTAAAGAGGTCATATGATGCTATTTTAAAGATCATTATTTGGTGTATTTGGTGTAACAGAATATATGTTGACATGCTTTAATGTTCAAAAAACGCATTCTTTTTCAAATGTTGTACATTATTGTAGTTCCTCTATACCCTGCCTCTCTCAAACGCGTCGTTTTCTACAAAGCCCCTCCTTCCGACAAGCGCAGTCTGCTCTGATTGGCCAGCTGACAGTGCATTGTGATTGCCCGAACACCACAAGCACACATCGGAAATGTAACGCCCCTTTCCATAATAGCGAGCTTCAGCTTTCAAAATAAATGTAAAGACAGTTAATAATGTCCTTAGTTTTATGATCAGTTCAAGCCCGAGAGGGGAACAGAGTCGCGTGACAGACACAGTGATGATGCTCGTATGTATTTGCACACAAGCCGCGATTAAGAAAGATGACTCCACTGTGATGTGTGACCCTCTCTCTCTCTCTCTGTCTCTCTCTCAATTCAATTAAAAAAACTCAAAAATCTGCTGAAGCTGGCTGCCTTAAAATTTTAAATTGGCTCAACTTTTTTTTCTTTTTACAGTGTACTTACAGTCGCTGATTCAGAAGCGCCAGATTGTCATAGTAAAGTAAGAATTGACACATTTTTTTTAGAAATAGCCTTTGCACAGCCAGCTTTGTACTCTCCCAGGTTCACGAAACTGTCATCCATAAAATGCATTGCACAAATTGAAACATTTGGGTTGTGCTGTTCTGTTGTAAGTAATCTTAATGATTCTTAACTGCATCTGCTTTCGGAAGGCCAAATAAAGTGATTTTGCATTCGCACTGAAACACACAGCATCTCCCTGACACAGCTGCATCAACACTACTGCGGTTACTGAAACTTGTTTTAATGAGGCGTTTTAGCCTGGTCAGGATCAGCATTATCTTTTAGATAGAATAAATCCTTTTGTGGGAGACTTTGAGCTTTGTAGCTCTGCAGATCTTATACATGCACAAACAGCTACATACCACACTAAAGAAAAGGAAAAATAGAAATCGCATCATATGACCCCTTTAACTAACAATGGGCATTCTCTGATTTGTATGCCATTTATGCTTGAGTATGTGAGTTGTGTGATTTTGTGATCTGAAGTGTTTGTGTTGTTTCTCATGTCACAAGTCAACAGGAAACTACAATAGATATTAATCTATCAATACTGTGTTTTAGCATATTTTCAGAAAGATTGAATAAAAAATAGATCTTTTGCCAGCATCTAATACTCACTTAAAGATAATCTTTAAAAATATAATTTAATAACTTTGTTAAATGTAATCTATAATTATTATAAATAAACTGCATTTTAAAATATATTCAAATTTGTATTTTTAATGAAACTGCAGCCTTGGTGAAAATAAGAGACTTCTTTTAGAAAATGGTAGCGTGTATTTTCTCATCAGACAGTAGGGAGTGAGAAATCCCAGAGTGGAGCTGGAGTGATTGTGGGTTCGGATTGACTGCCGATTGCTTTGAGTGGGCAGGGAGAAATTACATACTCTGACACTGAGACATTTTCATAAGAACTGATACATCTGTGCTCTGTACTGTATGTGGAGAAAATGTCAAGACTGAATGTGAATGAACATAATGAACCAATTGTCCGATCTAACCGTCAATAGTATGTGTGGCTATAAACAACGTGCCTTTGATGTGCAGCAGTGTGGTAGAGCATCTTACTCTTACTAATTATAAAAATCTTGTTTCATAAACATCAAAGAGACTTTGATTATCTTGATGTAATTGCAGCTCAAGGAACTTCAACAGATAATGTCTTGATCAGAATAAGTGTTTCATGTAAAACAGTCTGTTAGGAGAAAGACAAGAAACATGGAAAAGAAATACAAAGCAGCCATTTATTTCTTATTTTAATTTAATTTAATTTAATTTAATTTTATTTTATTTTATTTTATTTTATTTTATTTTATTTTATTTTATTTTATTTTATTTTATTTTATTTTATTTTATTTTATTTTATTTTATTTTATTTTATTTTATTTTATTTTTAACAAAGCTACTTAGAGTGAAGAAAATGAGGAAACAACAAAACCATTTATCCCTGGTTATTATTACCAGCTAATTGGTGAAACAAACAACTGGTCCATCAGATAGATAATACTGCTTCACCGGATAGTCTACCAGCACCAGACTAGCAATAATCAGTTTGAACCAGCACAAATGGTTAGTCAAAGCAGTTTTGAAACAAGTGATTTTAATAGAACAGTGAGAGAAACATTAAAAAACAGCAAGAAACTTATAGAGGCTTGTCTGAAAACACTTATTTCCCTCTCTCCATCCCTCTTTCTCCCTCTCTTCCATCATATCTTTGGTCTAATCCCTCATTTCAGTGTCTCTGTAGCTTTGTTCAACCTTTTGGCAGTATGTGTGATCCACCCAAACCCTGCTGAGCTGTTCATCAAAACACACATACACACAAGCCTACACATACATCTACCTGTCCACATTTCAAAGTCAACGACAAGCTGCTAAATGACACTTTCAACCAGCAGCTGCTCTGATTGACAGGTTTTCCTCCCGTGGCGACGTGGTCTGTACACTTCCTAGGTAGCCATGACAATAATAGAAATGCACAGACCTTTGAGACTTTCTCCCCAGCCGCTTCTGTTTCAGACTTCATAAAACATGCAGGCACTGTAGTACTTTTCCAAGAGTGAGTTCACTTGGCGTGCCTTTTGGTGTCGGTAGACTGTGCTGCTTCAAAGGAAAAGGACTGGCTTGATCATGTGGATTTGATCAGCGTTTAATCAGGTTTAGCATTTAAGAGGGGCCAAAGTAGTTACAAGTCTGAAGATGAGAGATTGTTTGCTTGCTGGTAGTTTCTGAACACCTGACAAGAGTTCACATCAAATGGAAATTTCACTGTTAGCTGTGCAACTTGCCTTCTATGATGCAAAGTTGTAAGGCACAGTTTAACATTTTAAAGAGATAAAGTTTACCCCAAAATGAACATGTGACAATGAATTTGTTAGCATTTACTCACCCTAATACTGTTCCAAACTGATTCATGCAATTCTCTTATGCTCATCAAGGCTTAATTTATTTGATCACAAATACAGAGACTTTTGTGAAACATCATTACAATTTAAAATAACTGTTTTCTATTTTAATATATTTTAAAATGTAATTTATTACTGTGATGGCAAAGCAGCATCATTACTCCAGTCTTCAGTGTCACATGATCCTTCAGAAATCAATCTAATATGATGATTTGCTGCTTAATCATTATCGGTGATAATAGTTCCTAATATTATTAAAGGGACAGTTCACCCAAAAATTTTAATTAGCAAAAGATTTACTCACCTTCAATCATCCTAGGAGTGTCTGTCATTCCTCTTTCAGACGGACACATTCGGAGTTATATTCAACATTGTCCTGTCTGTTCCAATCTGTATAATTGCAGTGAATGGTGCCCCTGTTTCTGAATCAGAAAACAAAGTATCCATCCATCGCAAAACTACTCCACACGGCTCCGGGGTGTTAATAAAGGACTTCTGAAGCGAAACGATGCGTTAGTTTAAGAAAAATTACGATTCTTAAAACTTTATAAGCTGTAATGTGCAGCTTCCGGTCGCTCAAGCAGGCGCGTTCCCGAAAAGGCAGTTGAGCGTATGACGTAGGCGCAGCGAAATGTGCAACGTAAGCTCCGGGGAGATATATAACTCCAAATGGGTTCGTCTGAAAGAGGAATGACAGACACGCCTAGGATGACCTAAAGGTGAGTAAATATTTGGTTAATTTTCATTTTTGGGTGAACTATCCCTTTAAGTTGAAAACATTTTTGCTGCTTAATATTTTTGTAATAATAATAAAAAATTTCAAAAATCATACATTTTGTCTGGATTCTTTGATTAAAAGAAAAAAGTTTATAAATAACAGCATTTATTTAAAATAGAAGTATTTTATAACATGAATATCTTTACTGCCATTTTTGATTTAATATATCCTTGCTGAATAATAATATTAATAATAATAATAATAATAATACAATTTAAATTTTCATTTAGTCATTTAGTCAAAATATGTTTAACATACTCATTTCAAAGTTTTGCATTATAGTATCACTGTTTCTACAAAAATATTAAGCAGCAATAATAATAATTCATAATAATAAATGTGTCTTGAACACCATATACAATCTTGGTAGGTCGCACTACATGACTTTGATTTTGTGGACAAAATTTGTTCACATTAATGCAGTGAAGCACACAAACAAACAAACAAACAAACAAACAAATAAATAAATACATATTTTTTTTTCAAATACTAGTTCTGGTTTATGTATAAGTTGCTTTTTTAAAAAAAAACAATTAATAATGTAAGTGTATTTAGTAGTATAATTTAATAATATAAGTATTTTTGAGTACATTAATAAATCGTGAAGGGTTCTTGGGCTAAGCAGTTCTGTGGTTGGTTTCTGTGTGTGTGTGTGTGTGTGTGTGTGTGTACGATAGTGGTAGTTCTGTCAATAGCGTGTGAAAAGGCTTCTTTCTTCTTCAAAGTACAGTTTAGAGAAAGTGTGAAAATGTGACCTGCAGATGTGGGCTGAGAGTAGACCTTCACACGCCTCCCTGTCTTCTCTTTACCGCTGCGTCTCTGCTGAGAGTGTGTGCTACTTCAAACCCCAGCTCCGCAACTCTTTGACGAACAAGAAACCAGTTATTGCAACACACTCCCCTTTTCCTTCCCTCTCTTTGGGAAGAAATGCCTCTCCTGGTGGAAGAAATGAGTGACAGATAGTCAGAGACAACAAATGGAAGTAAAAAGGTAGTGGAGAGTGAAAGAGGGTAGACTGGAGACATTATAATGTGCTTTTGTGTCTCACAGACCTGTTGATTTCTGCCTGTTTGCTTTGAGTGAGGTTGTCATGACAGTGGCTGCCATTATACTGGTTTATCATGCTGACAGCATGTGATTTATTCAAGAATATGTTCCTTGATCAACAGTCTCATTGGTTCTTGAAGAGCATTCTTATCAGCCAATCAGATTTATTTTGGGGGCTTTAATGATATTCTTATCGGTGTATCATTTCGCTGTTTAGCTTATGCTTAGGCCTGTTTTTCTAATCTGTTTGGATGCATTAATTGATTTTAGACTAAAGGTTGAATATTGAGGTATTGGGGTTAGGAATTTAAAGGTATAGTTCACCAAAAAAAGAAACATCTCTTGTCATTTACTCACTCAGATGTTGTTCCAAATGCAAGACAGCAGTGGACCCCAGTGATTGATTGATTGATTGATTGATTGTTCGATCCATCTATCTTGTTTTGCCATCATTCAGTTTTGGAACAACAGGGTAAATAATTGAAAAAAAGCCAGACCATTTCTGGAAAAGATCAACCTGTACCAGAATGACGGGATGAAAAAAGTATGGAGAAGGCTTGGAACAGCTCATGATCCAAAGCATACAACATCATCTGTGAAACATGGTGGAGCAGTGTGATGGCATGAGCATGCATGGCTTCCAGTGGCACTGGTTTGAAGTGTATAGGGATATACTCTCTGCCCAGATTCAGTCAAATGCAGCAAAGTTGATTGGGTGGAGCTTCATAGTACAAGTGAACAATGACCCAAAACATACAGCAAAAGCAACCCAGGAGTTTTTAAGATACAAAAGTGGAATATTTTGCAATGGCCAAGTCACTCTCATGATCTCAGCCCAATTGAGCATGCATTTCACTTGCTGAAGATAAAACTAAAGGCAGACAAACCCACAAACAACAACTGAAGTCAGCTGAAGTAAAGGTCTAGCAAAGCATCACAAAGGAGGAAACCCAGTCTCTGGTGATGTCCATGAGTTCCAGACTTACGGCAGTAAGCAGCTCAATGATAATTCTAATGTAAACTTTAAAGTGTGTTTAATAGGAATGCTATTTAATGATTTTTAAATGTTAAAAAGGATGTTGAACCAACAGCATGTCCTACTTGGTGTGTTGTGTCACCACTGCAGAACTGTTTTGAGGGCAAGGTCTAATAAGCAAGGTGTTCTCCCATAGGCCAACTGACCTAACAACTCATGGTGGTTTGGAAAAAAAAATTGTTTTATTGTAAATGCATTCCAGCAGGTTTTGCCCTCAGCTCCTGCCTCAGGTGATGTCTCATTCACTGCATCATTATGAAGCCACAGCCATCGTACTCTCTGGATCAGACCTGTGTGTATGACCTCTCTCAAGGTCTCGGTACAAAAAGGTCAGATCTCGTCACGGTGCGTCAGATGTGTTTAATTTAGCCCTCGTCCCTGAGGCAGGGCTGTCTGGTCCAGGCTGCCTCTGAGTCCTGGTGTCCCATCAGCTACATTCAGCCATCTTCAGTTCCACAGAATGTCTCCCGTGAATTTGCTTTGGCTCAGATCCGCAGTCTCCTGTCCACAGGCCCTGTAACGCACCTGCAGCGCTCTCAGGCCTTCTGAAGAATCTCTTCAGGGAGGCGAGAGAAAGAGATGATGATCATGAGAGAGACAGAAGGAAATGAAGAGTGAGAGGTCATTTTTGAGGTGTTGCTTAATTTTTGCATTATGAACAACATGATTTTGAGTTTAATGTTGTTGTTATACAACAATTATTTAAATAAAATAAGTTCATATGGAGCAGCTAACATTTCAGACAAAATTTTGCTGGCTAGTTTGTATATTTTCTAATTTGCCAGAGA
Source organism: Onychostoma macrolepis (assembly GCF_012432095.1). Taxonomy (NCBI): domain Eukaryota; kingdom Metazoa; phylum Chordata; class Actinopteri; order Cypriniformes; family Cyprinidae; genus Onychostoma; species Onychostoma macrolepis. The sequence goes on from NC_081174.1 coordinate 10,535,030, forward strand.
TATTAGAAGCTACAGCATCAATCTTTGCTCGTCACAAAGCAACAGAAAGACATAAAATACAGTAATACCAACAATGTCTAATGTCATCTGTCAGAGTGGACAGATCTTCAAGCATGTGAATTTCCTTAAAAGCTAACAATTAGCAGTAATGACGTAGGAGGAGTTTCACCACATTTAATGATAGAAGGGAGGCTGCAAATCGATAAATAGCATCAGATTAATTAATCTGATTCATCAACACTGAGAGAGGACCTGTCATGGCAAAAAGCTTCATGACAAAGCAGCTGGTGATAAGCATTAAGGTCCTCGTTGGACATTACTGTCAGTCGTTTCATTTTTTATTGTAAAACTGTTGTCAGTTATTAAGTTTCGCTAATTCCATTCCTTACCTCACTCTCTTTCAGTGTGAAAACTGACTGCTCACTCTGGAATCAGTGCTCAGCTTTTGTGAACACTAAACCAAGCCTACTTTGATTTGATTGGTCATTTCAATCATTTTGACATTGACGAGTGCTGTTAGACTACTAAGACAGATCAGCCTATAAATGTACATTATAAACCTTTTTGCCATCCTACAACAAACAGAGTGTTGTCAGTGTTGGGGAGTAACTAGTTACTTGTAACAGAATTACATAATATAATTATAAAATAAATGTAATCTGTTAAGAAAAAAAAAGTGTAATTAAATAACAGTTACTTATGAAAAAGTTAACAATTACAAAGGGGATTACATCTGAATATGTTTACACACATAAAGATTTGATTGATTTTTTTCCCCAAATTGCACTGACTGCTCTAAAATATGAGACACCCATGTTTCAGGTGTTTAGGACATGGAATAGGACACATGCTTATTTGTTAACTGTTTTATTTTCTACAACCCGAATTCCGGAAATGTTGGGACATTATTTAAATTTGAATAAAATGAAAACTAGAAGACTTTCAAATGACATGAGCCAATATTTTCACAATAGAACATTGATAACATATCAAATTTTTAAATTGAGAAATTTTACAATTTCATGCACAAAATGAGCTCATTTCAAATTTGATGCCTGCTACAGGTCTCAAAATAGTTGGGACAGTGGCATGTTTACCATGGTGTAGCATCTCCTCTTCTTTTCAAAATAGTTTGAAGATGCCTGGGCATCGAGGTTATGAGTTTCTGGAGTTTTTGTGTTGGAATCATAGACTGTATAAAAACTTGGACGTAGTGTCCGTGACGGAGGTTTCTGTAAAGCATTTTTGAAGCCTAAAGTGGGCGGAGCCGACCGCTGCCATCTTGGCAAGCACGTCACCATGCGTCACTCCTGGATAATCGAAAATGGGCAAATAGGCGGCACATGGGTGGAGCTGGTTGCTGAAACCACGCCCACCTAGCTCGCCAGTGGTGACAACAGCGGCAATCCGCCTGTCACTCAACTGGCCACTCTTAATTATGCAGAACTTTAAGGGTAAATATAATTTAAACAGATGAGTTCTAAAAAAAATGCACCCCCTTCACAGTTGTCATGAAGGGAAAAATTAGCTATATAGACCAAAATAATTTTTTGCACCAGGCTGTAAACATGTTTTTTTCTGCTGTAAAGTTGGGCATTTTAACATGGGGAGTCTATGGGATTGACTCCCTCTTGCAGCCAGCCTCCAGCTGCCAGTCGATGAATTGCAGTTTTAGTCACTTTCGTGTTGGCTTCACGAGAGAAAGCGGGAGGTTGCCGCTTGGTTGGAATTTGGTCCCATTCTTGCCTGATATATAGGTTTCTAGCTGCTGAAGAGTTTGTGGTCGTCTTTGACATATTTTTCGTTTATTAATGCGCCAAATGTTCTCTATAGGAAAGATCTGGACTGCAGGCAGGCCAATTCAGCATCCGGACTCTTCTATTACGAAGCCATTCTGTTGTAATAGCTGCAGTATGTGGTTTTGCATTGTTCTGCTGAAATACACATTGGTCTGGAGGGGAGTATATGTTGCTCTAAAACGTTTATATACCTTTCAGCATTCATAGTGCCTTCCAAAACATGCAAGTTGCCCATACCATACACTGTTGCCAGTAAGTTACTGTAATTAAGATTTACAGTAGCAAACTGTACTGTTTTACAGTAAATTACCAATTCAATTAATCAGTATACTACTGTAATTCATTCATTTTAATATAGATTTCATTAGATTTGATTATTTTTATATAGAATTCATTTTATTATAACGCTACATAGGTACTACTGGCATTCAATTAAAACAGACACAATAATTACAAAATATCAAATTCTTTATTTAAAACATTGCATGTATAATGCATAAAAATATACAGAACCCATTATATATTATCTACAGTGAATGCGGACACTAAAGTGATGCCCTGGGATATTTCTGACGTACAGATGCACTCCAAGCGCTTGCGCTGTTTCTGACATGAAGTACAAACGGATTTTCCAATCATTACAAGCGATGTAACACATCCAGTGTAGTCAGTCCCAAGCTGTTGCGGCGTTGTAGACATGGTGTTGGGCAAATCGTGTCAATCCAAATGTAAGAAATGAGGAAAATAAAACAACCTCAATAGAATGGCGCCAAAGAGGGCGTTACAGCAAATACAGTAGTGTACAGCAATTTTTAAAAATACAGTAAGTCTCTGTACGTGGGGTCTGACGTCACAGAAAATTCCCATGATGCAAAGGGTATTATAGTTATTTACTGTAGAGGGAATTTGCAGTATTATACTGGGTGTTATACAGTAAATAACTTCAGAAATTACAGAAATGTCCAACAGTGTATGCACTTATGCAACCCCATACCATCAGAGATGCTGGCTTTTGAACCGAATGCTGATGATACGCTGGCAGGTCTCCTTCCTCTTTAGCCCGGAGGACACGGCGTCCGTGATTTCCAACACGAATGTCAAATTTGGACTCGTCTGACCATAGAACACTTTTCCACTTTGAAACAGACCATTTTAAATGAGCCTTGGCCCACAGGACACGACGGCGCTTCTGGACCATATTCACATATGGCTTCGTTTTTGCACGATAGAGCTTTAGTCGGCATCTGCAGATGACACGGTGGATTGCGTTTACCGACAGTGGATTCTGGAAGTATTCCTGGGCCCATTTAGTAATGTCAATGACAGAATCATGACGATGAGTGATGCAGTGTCGTCTAAGGGCCCGAAGACCACGGGCATCCAACAAAGGTCTTCGGCCTTGTCCCTTAAGCACAGAGATTTCTCCAGTTCCTCTGAAACTTTTGATGATGTTATGCTCTGTAGGTGATGAGATTTGACATTGAGGAACGTTGTTTTTAAAGTATTCCACAATCTTTTTACGCACTCTTTCACAGATTGGAGAGCCTCTGCCCATTTTTATTTCTGAGAGACTCTGCTCTGCTTCTGTAAGACATCCCTTTTATGTTACAGACCTGATGTCAATTAACTTAATTAGTTGCTAGATGTTCTCCCAGCTGAATCTTTTCAAAATGTCTTTCTTTTTCAGCCCTTTGTTGCCCCTGTGCCAACTGTTTTGAGACCTGTAGCAGGCATCGAATTTGAAATGAGCTCATTTAGTGGATAAAAGTGTAAGATTTCTCTGTTTAAACATTTGTCATGTTCTCTATGTTCTATTGTGAATAAAATATTGGCTCACGTGATTTGAAAGTCTTTTAGTTTTAATTTTATTCAAATTTAAAAAACGTCCTAACATTTCTGTAATTTGGGTTGTATTTGGGTTGATGTACTGTATATATGCTTTATTTTTTCCAAGGCATTGTTAGATGCCAGTGTTTCCTGTCATAACTATGCAAAGATTTGATTTCAAAAACAGTATCATAGCTATCTTGTTTGATTTTAAATCTGTATTTAACCTCAGAACGATCTTAAAGTAAAACGAGGTGCTAAAGTCTGATTTTGTGTTGGTTGTGGTTTGAAATTAAATTATTGTAATCTTAATTCAAGTGATGAATAATTTTGAAAGTCTGACAGTAATCAGTGTTTAGTACTACTGTAAGGTTAACCCTGCCTGCTTTAAATGTTTCAAAATGATTAACAGTTGAAAAAATTAATTAGAAATTTAGAAAATTAATCAAAAAGTAATCAAATGTAACCAGTTACATTACTTTTATAAAGTAATTGAAATAGTTACACTACTTATTACATTTTAAATAGCCTAACTTGTAATCTGTAACCTATTACATTTTCAAAGTAACCTTTCCAACACTGAGCGTTGCGTACTGGAGTGCATTAGATCAGTGCTGGATTTTCAAATAATAGGTGGGACAATTTAGCCATTTCTATTCATTTTGGGTTGTGACGGCCCTGCTTTATAGTACCATGCTTGTTAAAGGTTTGCCCCGTGGATTTATATATATATATATATATATATATATATATATAATGGTTCTGCTTTGAGTAAATGTTGTGATCCATCAAGCCTCAGACATCAAGGATTATTAAATTCCAAAACTTGTTCTTTGAGATCCCACTTTGACGTGACAATATCCTCTACGTAGAACACCGGGCCTTTAATCCCAGTGCTGTATCTCATTTTTACATTTCTCTCTGATCAGCTGAGATAGTGTCTTCAGAGAACCTCCTGTTCGCTAGACAGCCAGCACCTTGAATTTGATCAAGTGCTGATATGACTCGCAAATGCTGAGCTCCATAGTACTTGCTGACAATTCTGTATTTAAGTCAAATTACGCATGTCCATTGTAGATCATACACTCCTCTTAACTGCCACTGCTTTTTGATGTATGAAAAGAAAAACTGACATTCTATTTAGGATGAAGGGGAAAGATAGGAAAAAAGTGAAATATTCATGCCTTTACATTTCAATGAGAGAATATGGGATTCTGTTATGTTAAGCTCATTAGGTGGAATTGTTGAAATTTCTGCAGAATTTTATGTAAATATGGCCTAAAAATCTTACAGAGCTTTTGTATGGTGGCGGAAGAGCTACTCATGGTAAAGACTTTTTTTTTTTCTTCTTTTTTTCAATTTCTGTCATTTTATGCAGTGCTGACATGCAATTGTTTATTTTCTTGTTTGTACACTTTAAGATTGTGAATAGTTAGTAACTTTATTTTTGTAGCAGCTTTTATACAAGAAATGCATCTCAAAGTGCTTTACAATAAAAATGCATTACGACAAACACCAAGTAATATTAAAAAAATAAATAAATCAATCAATCAATCAATCAATTAAAACAATTAATAAAATTAAATTACCGTAATTGATATAAAATAAGAATAAAGATAAAACTAATTTCATGATAATAATAATAATGAAATTAGTATACATAAAATGCATAACAAAATGTGGTAATTAAAACTTAGTAAAAAAATGTATTTATTTATTTGCATACTGGGTCTTGCATTTGTGCATCATACTTTCTGGATAATAACTTGAATATAAGTGGCATGTGGTCAAAAAAAATCATATCTATCCATTTTCTTTTTACATTCAGAATAGAATAAGCAAAATAGAAAGTAAAAACATTATAACAATATTAACACTGTAAACATCTGCATACTTAATAAGTGTGTCATCAACTTTTCTTTTTCACAGTTTTTTTCAACCTGGTCTCATAAAAATACGTACCTCTGCGCACTTTTTGTGCAACACCATTTTACGTACCTTGCTGCACGTTTCGCCGCAGTTTCAAATAGAAATGTCTACTGAGTGGCGTTAAAACACAGGTTCAATATGTGAACCCTGGCACGTTTTTATTACGTAGATATTGGTACGTATTGCTGTTTTATTATTACGTTGCTTCAGATACGTATTGCGGCGGTTCAGAATTCAAATATCCGGGGACTGTCGCTAAAGTTTAATGCTCTATCATTTTGGAAATATGCTCTACACCAAATCCAGCCCTAAACCTACCCGATAGTGTTAACAAATGCAAAACTGATATAAAAACATATTAGCTGATGCAACTGTGACATTTGAACTTCCTCTTATGCATATTTTAACTGCATTGTCGATCCGTAGTTACACGGGATTTGAACCGGTGTTTCTCGTCTCCTAAATCCGTCTCCGTACTCCGTGAGCTACCGAACAAACGTATCATCTATGAAAACCCATAGATATGAAGCTGGATGTGTGCGATGCTAACATTCAAAAGTATCAGTTTTCAAATCTCCCAGCATATTAATATTGTTTTGAAGTCATAGCATGATGTTCTTCAAGTAATTGTGCTAAAATTACACTTTATTAATCGCAACTCTGTAAATTTGTGTGAAAGTGTTCATTTATTTTGGAGACTGCAGTGATATGTACTTATTGGTACGTATTTCATGTCACGCTAAAAAGTGCACCCAGGTACGTAAATGCCATGAGACCAGGTAGGTTTTTTTGCAATTTAAATTTAGCCATGCAACTCTTTCTGATTTTGTTTACTACATTTTAGTTGAGTATGATGATGAGTAATTTTTAAGGAACCAAAGTCTACAACATAAGCTTACCTAAAACTTTAACATTATTCTTTTGATGCCTTGAAACCATTGGTATTCCTTCTAGAAATGCAAATCTAGTTCAATTCATCACCCTGCTAAAGCACAATTAATTCAACATCTGTATCATTTTTAGCATGGTTGATGCAGCAACAGTCTGAGACACGTGCTTTCAATATTTTAGAGCATAAACTGGGTTGGCGGAATGAATTATTAAGACATTGTTTTAGGGCAGTGAAACACAATTGTAATTGACATGAGATAAAAAGAAAATTGGAATTAGACAGATTTGATTTCGGGGTTCAGAGCATTTAGATACTGAGTTAATCTTAGACAGCTACACTGTTTAAGGTCCACTGAGAACCCACTGACCCTTCATGCAGAAGAGTGTTCCTCTCAGAGAGAGGGAGAGAGGGAGGTAGGCATGCTATAGTTTTGCCATAGCTGGCCAGTGACAGCCACAAGTCAATAGCTGCTAATACTGGAGGGGTTAACCACAAATCCATCAGCAGTGTATGAGAGAAAAGAGAAGGACAGAGTCGGAGAAACAGAGAGAGAAAGTAAAGAACTGCTGGTGAGAGATGCCTCTGGAGGGTTTTAAAAGAGCTTCACTGAAAGATAGAAAACAACAGTGTGTAAAAAAGGTTTTGGCAGAGGTACGATGTGCACTGAAATTTTTTTTGGAGAACACTACACTCAGAGCTGTGTGGCCCAAATGATCAATCAGTGGCAGAGGAAGTTAAGCCAGGGTAGAGAACAAAGATATGTGGTATTCTTCACTTTTTGGACTATGAGTGATTTTGGGGTATCTTAAAGGGTTAGTTCACTCAAAAATGAAAATTCTGTCATTAATTACTCACCGTCATGTCGTTCCAAACCCGTAAGACCTTCGTTCATCTTCGGAACACAAATTAAGATATTTTTTTATAAAATCCGAGAGCTTTCTGACCTTCCATAGACCGCAATGGAACTACCACGTTCAATTGCCAAAAAGTTAGTAAGGACATCATTAAAATAGTCCATGTGACATTAGTGGTTCAACCTTCATTTTATGAAGTTACGAGAATCCTTTTTGTGCACAAAGAAAACAAAAATATAAAAACAAAAATATTCAACAATTTCTTCTCTTCTTGTGTCAGTCTTCAACGCGTTCATAAGAGTTCAAAACGTGTTGAAGACTGACAACAACAACAAACATTTACATATGCATTTAGTTAACTAAAACTGTTAACTGAAATAAAGTTGAGGTAAAATAAAATGTAAATATTAGATGAAAAAAACCTAAACTAGACAAAAGTTAGAAGTGTTGCCTTGAGGAGAAAAAAATCGAGTAAAAATAACAATTACATAACAAAATTGCTAAAAATTAATCTGAAAATTAGAAACAGAGTCCTGCATGATTTTTTTTTGTTTAAGTTACAGTAAATCATACTAATGCTTATAATGAACGACTACTAGTTGACCAGAAAAATCTTCAGTCGAGGGCAGCCCTACTATCCATTGACCCATGTGTTCTTTTTTATTCCATTATGCTGTGTTTTCACATTTTTAAAGACAAGAACACATTGTGTGTGAACGGCCCCTCAGGCCTTAGCTCAGATTGCTTGGAAAAGCTTTTATACCTCAAACAGGCTGTCAGATCTACAGGTTAGTATATGCTGACTACTGAATTCACTGCACACAGTTTGACTGATTGTGTCAAAAGAACGGCTGCCAAGCAGGACGTGTTCCCAGATCACAACAATCTTGTCCAGCGAACACAGTTCCAACCCCAACCCTGACCATCAATTACTCCTAAATTCAGAGGGACATGATGGGTTGATAAGACAGCTGTTAAAGCACCAGCCCAACGCTAACCCTCAAATCTAATTGGCTGATAAGAATGAAAAGATGTGGATCCAGGAACACGTCCTACTTGGCACAGTCAGTCAGTAGGTACACAGGCCTTGCTCTAGCTGTGCATCCATCATTAGGACTTTAGCCAATTCTGATGCCCTACATGGCTTTGCTCTGGAAGATCTGACATGGCTCCCTTTGTATGGTTCTGGTTCATTTGTCCTCTCTGTGCTGCGTTCGACCCGTAGGGTTTTCAATCATGCTTTTAGCATGAAGCTTTTCAGTAATGGGCTGTGTAAGAGCGCTGACAGTCTGACGGATGCAATTAAAGCTCTCTCTCTCTCTTTCTCCGATGCTAGCAGAGCTTATCAGAGCAGAAGAAGGCCTTCACACAAACGTCGATATAAAACAGCTAAACCCCCCACGCTGAGTTGACGCTTGGTCCTCTTTGGGCCAGTGGTCTCTCCGCAATGCTGCCAACAGCCACATGTCTCCAACATCTCCGTGAAGCCCTGGTCCCCGAAGAGCTAATCAAGACCAACATGTCAGAGACTATGTGCATGTGTGCCAGAACCAACCAGAGAGAATATTCCCCTACAAAACACAACATAAGCATGCAATTGCTCATCTTTGGCTCCCTATATGTGAGATTGTTAGTTTGGCAGCAGTCTGTGTGCAGTATGGTGGATCGCAGTCAGAGGTGATGCATTATGTGATGCATACTGTGAGTTCTACCAGTGGGCAATAGTTCAAAGGTCCTACAGTCAAACCGACAAGGTCAGCATACACACTGCTTGATGTATTAGATCAGTATTCAGCACGACGGGTAACACACACACACACACGTTCAACATGGATTCCATAATTTTCTGCCTTGTGCTCTCCCTTGTGTGAAAGAGAGAACTAGGGAAACCTGTATGGATTCTGTTTAAAGAAGTCACATTTTGAGATACAAAGTCATAATTGTTAAAATCACTACAACAGTATGATAAATAGTCACAGTCTGTCAAACTGTGAGATGTAAATTAGCAATTTTGAGATACAGAGTAACAATTTAGACATATAAAGTCACAATTTTGAGATTGATCATTTAGAGTCATATTGGTGAGATATAACTTCACAATTGAGATATAAAGTGGCAATTTTTTTTAGAAATAGTGAGATGAAGTCAAATTTTTAGATATAGTTACATTGTAAAATATACAGTAAAGTTGCAGTTGTGAAATACAAAATCATATTTTAAGATGTAGAGTTGCAAATACGAGATTAACCCCTGGTTTCACAGTCAAGTCTTAAGGCTAGTCCCTGACTAAAATACATGGTTGAGCTGTCTCAACTGAAAATATCTTGCTCTGACATATCTTAAAATATGTTTGTGCCATTGTTCTGTCTCAAGATGCACACCTGTAAGGTTCATTTGAAGGCATTTGAATAAAAGCTGCTTGAATATCTTAATTTAACAAAGGCCTAGTCCTGGCCTAAGCTATGCCCTGTCTGTGAAACCAGGCCATAAAGTTTTAATTGTGACAGTATAAAGTCACAATTTTGATTTAAACAATGAGACATAAGTCAAATTTTTAAGATTGTGAGAATTGTGGAATATATTGAGTCATAATTTTGATTGTCACAGCTGTGAGAAAGTCACAGTTTTGAGATAAAATCATACTGTAAGATATAAAATAACAATAACAATTTTGACAGTCACAATTTAGAAATATAAAGTCACTGAGAGATATAAAGTTGCAAATATGAGAAATAAAGTGACTATAAAGTCAATTTTGAGATATAGTCACATTGTGAGATATAAAGTCACATAGTGAATATAAGTGATAATTTTGAGATATAAAGTCAGAATTGTGATAGTCACAGCTGTGAGAAAGTCACAGTTTTGAGATAAAATCATATTGTAAGTTATAAAATAACAGATAAAGCACCTTAAGTTTTTCGCTTAAGTATGGCACTTAAGGCGTGATTTCCCCTTACCTAAGGGCATGACTTAAGGGTGTTGCATACAATCCCTTAAACCATTCCTTTAGTTAAGGGAAACCGTTAAGTATTTCACAACAGCAACCCAGGTTTTGCCGTAAAAAAAAAAAAAAAATCTACTGTTGCTATGGACACGTTATTTGTTAATGCAGATAGTGTGTAAGTTTTCACAGAAACATAACATTTTCAGGGACTAATGTGAATAAATCTATATTTAAATTCAAAGAGACAAGATAGTAATTGTATTCGTATCCAAAACGAGGTGATGTGAACATTATGAAGCGCTAAACGCTCCTATGCAGTGTATGTTTCATTCATACTCAAAGCCTGAGGGCGCTGTCGCGCTGAAAGTCCAATCCGGACTCATATAAGTATCTTATGATTGAATACAGCAGCGATCGCTGCAGCTAAACTGAATAAAAAGCAGAAATGTAAACACAATAAACACACGATTGCAAAAATATATTTTTTATGTGTTTTTCAAGACATCTCCCAGTTAATATGTAGGAAAATACAGGAATAAAATATTATTCCTATAATATGTGTTTTCGCATGACACACTCACATTTGAGCTAGCTGTCTAGCTTTAAGGGATACTTAAGAGAAATTCTAAGGGTTTATGACATTTCACCTAAAGAAACATTTCAAAGAAACATATGACATTTCACCTTAAGTGTAATTTAAGGTATATTTTATGCAACGCCCTTAATTGTAAGGGAAACTTAAGGGCGATTTTAAGGGAAAATTACACTTAAGGGGGGTTTTTACAACCCGGGCACTGAGATGTAAAGTCACACCGTGAAATAGTCACATAGTTAATAAAAGTTACAATTTTGAGATATAAAGTCATAATTATGTGTGAGAGTCACAGTTTTGGGATCATACTGTGAGACTTTGAGACAATTTTAAGATGTGAGATATAATGTCACAATTTAGATATAAAGTTGCAGTTACCAGCTATATAGTCACATTGTAATATATGTGATAAGTCAATGAGAGAGATAAAATTGCAAATCTGAAAAATAAAGTTGCAACTGTAACACAATTTTCAGAGTCACATTGTGACAGTACTGTATAACATTGACAATTTTTTTCACTCTCAATCTGAAATAGACTTACATAGTGAACTGCATTTCTTGGATGGTCTCCAAACAATGATTTCCAGTAGAACTGGAAGCACTTGAATCACATCTTGAAAGCATGTCTTCAGGGATTGCTATTAATATTATCCTCATTGTTATTTCACAGTAAGAAGATAAGGACTTAAAGACTGGATGTTTTGTTTTGGACGGCATCACTGAGGTCTCTCATTTGGCTAGCATCTCCTCTGATTGGCTGTACTTCACAGAGCTGCATTTGGAATCTCAATTATTATTAATAACAGTTTCATTTCATCTGTGCATATGGTTTTTCTGGAGCAGGGACAGTGGAAATTTCTCTCTTTTTTCTCTCTCTGTCTGTGGCAAGAGATGAATGTGTAGTGTGACTGTAATTGAAATGTAGTCCAAAATGATTTTCATACTACGAGCACTCGCCACTTTGGAAATTAGCATATTTTTAATTAAATGCCTTGAAATTTTGAAATAATCCAAACGAACTTGTCACTTCCAACATTTTTGGCATTAATTAATTAATGTTTGCCCTTGACTTGTCAGCACAGACTTACATGTTTATTCATTATTTTGAGACTTGTATTTTTTCTGTAACCCCTCGAGGATGAGAAGACTTCTTGGGTGAAACAGCGTGAGAGTGGGAGACTGCGAGACGAATTACTGAATGCAAATTTGATAGTATAAGCTACTTCCAGGAAGTGTGTGATTTAATGACACTATCGTGAGCAAACATTAAATTGTTCTGCCTTTCTTCGGCCAATCATCATGCTGTGGATTGGTTGCCATGGCAGCCTTCTGACTGGCTGGTCTGCGGATTGCTGACTGAGCGGAGTGAACGCTGTGATGTGTGCTTGGCCAACGTTTCATTCTGACTGAAATGTGTGTGTGCGAGTGTGTGTTTGTTTGTGTGTCATACAAACTAGTATTTGATCAAAATCCTACAGCTCAAGACTACTAAATAAATCTAAATGATCACAGTATAGTGAATCAATAATGTGACACTCATTTTTTGACCCGATCAATTAATCTGAGGGGGGAAAAAAAACCTTGGTAACACATCATTTTAAAAATTAGTACTATTACTAGCATATTGGCTGTTTATTAGTATAAAAAACATATTAATGCCTTATTCTGCATGACCATATATTAGATCCCTTAATCCTACCCCATACCTAAATTTAACAACTACCTTACTAACTATTAATAAACAGCAAATTATGAGTTTATTGACGTAAAAGTTGTAGTTAATAGTTAGCTAATAAATGCACATTTCTATAATGTATATGTAATGCGCTTAATTTCTGAATTAGAATGCATTTTTTATATTCTCTGCTTTCATGTTTCATGTTCATTATGTAATATGTTATATATATAATATTAATTGAAAAGGTCTAATGAATGAAGTTGTGGTGCAGTTAATGATATTTATGAATTAATGATTCATATATATATATATCTATATATATATATATATACTGTTATTTTGTGAAATATTATTGCAATTTAAAATAACAGTTTTCTATTTTAATGTACTTTAAAATATAATTTATTTCTGTGATCAAAGCTGAATTTTCAGCATCATTACTCCAGTCTTCAGTGTCACATGATCCTTCAGAAATCATTCTAATATGCTGATTTATAATCAATGTTGGAAACCGTTGTGCTGCTTCATATTTTTTTTTGGGACCTGTGATATTTCTTTTTTTTTTTTTAGGATTCTCTGATTAATAAAAAGTTAAGATTTTCACAATATTACTGTTTTTCTTTTTTTTCGTATTTTTAATCGAAATACAGCCTTGAGGAGCAGAAGAGACTCCCTTAAAAAACATTAAAAATCTTACTGATCCCAAACTTTTGAGCGACAGTATATATACACACAATTTTTTATCTGTACTCTACCGTGTTTTACTTTCTTTTTTTTTTTTTTTTCTTAATGGTTATACCACATTACATAAAAATGTCTGAACGTTTTTTTTAATAGACTTTTCAAAGATTTTTCCTTTACCGTGGACCAAGTTATTTGTCTCTAATGCAATTCTTGAAACAGGAAGTCACAGTCCTTGGATTATGTTAAAGGCCGTATGGGAGCGTGTATGTGTGTGTGTATGTGTGTTGCATGTATCCTGAAAAAAAAACAAAACAATACTATTTATGATTATTCAGATCACTCAGGGGCTTATTCATAGTAGCTGTTTGGTTTTCCTGCTTTAAATTGTTTCCCAAATGGATGTCAAAGGGAATTGTCTGCCTTTCTATAGGCACCCTGCCTGAGAGGAATACTCAGTGGTCCTCTGCATTAAGAGAGCCACAGGAAGTGAGAGAGAGAGAGAGAGAGAGAGAGACATGGAGGAGAGAAGATATGGGGGGTTAGAAGGGGTCAAATTGTATCACGAGTTCCAAATGAAACCATGGCTTGAGAATAACTGTAATTACTCAGCATTATTTAATTAATTATGGGTAGTTAGTAGAAGTGTGGCCAAACGGCAAATGAATTGCGACACCCCTGTTGTGATGTCTTTCCACGAGTGACCACACTGAGGATGTTAATTTCCTCATCAGGTTAAAGATGAGATGAAATTGTGTTTGGCCTCGATCAGGCGCTGGGCGCTTATTAAATAACCCTCACATAAGGTGGATGTCCTTGTGATTGTTATCTCAGAGAGAACACGGCCGCCTGAATGGACGTGAGATGGAGCCATTTGGCCTGGACTGTTATACACTCTACCTCACTTTTTCCATTCATTATATCAGTTGTTCATCTGGTCACTTACTCATTTACTCACCCATTCATTGGTTTACTCAATCATTTATTAATTCATTTACCAACCATTTACTAACTCAGTGGTCTTTGTTGAGAATCTATCACGTCTATCTTCTTAATCCATATAGAATAGGGATGGGTTGCAATGCTCAACTAGTCATCCAGCAGCTAACTAATTGTGCATTGAAATCATCTAATTTGTGTTTATTTATTGATTGTTTGTTTGATTGATTGATTTTAGTTTTGATATTCAAGCAGTGGTTAAATGTTGTGCTTTTTCAATTATACAGTAAAACCATGGAACAACCATATACACCCAGATATATTCACAAAAAGTAAGACGAGAGGTGGTTAAATTTGTAGTGGCATTGATAATCTAAGATGGTGGAGGAGCTCATTTCTATTTTTCATGCTCATTCTTGGCCTGACATATTAAAAATATTTTTGCGGCCCAGACACTGACTGGTCGATTTGGATATTATGTAGCTTTTTACATCTGAAACAATGGAGAGAAGAAAGAGATGTTAATGTTACACTTCTTTTGTTTCTCCTTGAGTTAATCCACAATGCTGTTTTATTGCGTCTTCCATCATAATCAGACACATCTATCATGTAATGTCCTCTATGTTCGGTCCCACCCCCCCGACCGCATATATCCTTCAGCAGTGCTGTCCGTGGTGCTGAAACTCATTGAGCTCATATATTTATTCACTTATTCCCTTTCTGTCTGTCTGTGTATATGCTATATTCTTACTGAAATGCATGAGTAAAATAATGATAGTAATTTTGAAATTATCCTTTATTTCGCCTTTGAATATTTTAATATGGTCTTCTGATTTAATAAAAACACAGCAAGCAGATATTACAGCAGATTTGTGCTACCCATTTGTGGTATTGGAAATTAGACATGCTCCTTTCAGAAATGTGACTGTGATTCAATATAATAATGACATTTCTGTTTGGGGTCAATTTGAACACATTATTGAAGAAAAATATCAAAAAATAAATAAAAATGTTTTTAATGTACAGATGCAACTCAATAAATTAGAATGTCGTGGAAAAGTTCATTTATTTCAGTAATTCAACTCAAATTGTGAAACTTGTGGATTAAATAAATTCAATGCACACAGACTGAAGTAGTTTAAGTCTTTGGTTCTTTTAATTGTGACGATTTTGGCTCACATTTAACAAAAACCCACCAATTCAATCTCCAATCTCAACAAATTAGAATACTTCATAAGACCAATAAAAAAAAATTTAGTGAATTGTTGGCCTTCTGGAAAGTATGTTAATTTACTGTATATGTATTCAATGCTTGGTAGGGGCTCCTTTTGCTTTAATTACTGCCTCAATTCGGCGTGGCATTGAGGTGATCAGTTTGTGGCACTACTGAGGTGGTATGGAAGCCCAGGTTTCTTTGACAGTGGACTTCAGCTCATCTGCATTTTTTGGCCTCTTGTTTCTCATTTTCCTCTTGACAATACCCCATAGATTCTCTATGGGGTCAGGTATGGTGAGTTTGCTGGCCAGTCAAGCACACCAACACCATGGTCATTTAACCAACTTTTGGTGCTTTTGGCAGTGTGGGCAGGTGCCAAATCCTGCTGGAAAATGAAATCAGCATCTTTAAAAAGCTGGTCAGCAGAAGGAAGCATGAAGCGCTCCAAAATGTCTTGGTAAACGGATGCAGTGACTTTGGTTTTCAAAAAACACAATGGACCAACACCAGCAGATGACATTGCTCCCCAAATCATCATAGACTGTGGAAACTTAACACTGGACTTCAAGCAACTTGGGCTATGAGCTTCTCCACCCTTCCTCCAGACTCTAGGACCTTGGTTTCCAAATGAAATGCAAAACTTTCTTTCATCTGAAAAGAGGACTTTGGACCACTGGGCAACAGTCCAGTTCTTCTTAAGAGGTAAGACGCCTTTGACGTTGTCTGTGGTTCAGGAGTGGCTTAATAAGAGGAATACGACAACTGTAGCCAAATTCCTTGACACGTCTGTGTGTGGTGGCTCTTGATGCCTTGACCCCAGCCTCAGTCCATTCCTTGTAAAGTTCACCCAAATTCTTGAATCGATTTTGCTTGACAATCCTCATAAGACTGCGGTTCTCTCGGTTGGTTGTGCATCTTTTTCTTCTACACTTTTTCCTTTCACTCAACTTTCTGTTAACATGCTTGGATACAGCACTCTGTGAACAGCCAGCTTCTTTGGCAATGAATGTTTGTGGCTTACCCTCCTTGTGAAGGGTGTCAATGATTGTCTTCTGGACAACTGTCAGATCAGCAATCTTCCCCATGATTGTGTAGCCTAGTGAACCACACTGAGAGACCATTTTGAAGGCTCAGGAAACCTTTGCAGGTGTTTTGATTTGATTAGCTGATTGGCATGTCACCATATTATAATTTGTTGAGAAAGTGAATTGGTGGGTTTTTGTTAAATGTGAGCCCAAATCATCACAATTAAAAGAACCAAAGACTTAAACTACTTCAGTCTGTGTGCATTGCATTTATTTAATACACAAGTTTCACAATTTGAGTTGAATTACTGAAATAAATGAACTTTTCCACGACATTCTAATTTACTGAGATGCTCTGTACTTCTATACTGTGCATCAGTCAGACAGTCTTGGCAAAATTCTCATTTTACCACCTCCTTAGGATGAATAACTTCAGTTATATTTCCCCATTTGTAAGTCAGTTTAGAAATGCATTCATGCAATTATATAAGGGGTCTCAGACATAAGTGATGGACCTTAATGGAACATATTTAAAGGAATAGTTCACCCAGAAGTGAAAATTGACTTAAAATGTACTCATCCTCAGGTAATCCAAGATATAATTGAGTTTGTTTCTTTATTAGAACATATTTGGAGAAATTTAGAATGATGTCACTTGCTCACCAATGGATCCTCTGCAGTGAATGGGTGCCGTCAGAATGAGAGTCCAAACAGCTGATAAAAACATCATAATAATCCTTAGTAATCCACAAGCTCTGTGTCTATAATAATCAAATTAATCACTGCTTTCATTGCTAAGAAGAAAAAAAAAAGTCCTCTATCCGTAAAAAATTGCTTTCTACTGTGAAAATCAGTCTGAATCAAGAGATAAATATGCACAAATCAAGAACCATTTACAAACTAAAACAGTCCAAAACAGTTCTAAACAAATATGTCTGTGTATTTTGATGTGAGAAGACTACTGGGGGTGGACTTTTATAACTAGATGAATCTTTATTGTGGATTATGGACTCTTTAAGTTTTAAAGTTAAAACATCAAAACAATGGATTTGATTTGATTAATTGATGGACTGGAGTGATGAGGATTACTTGTGGATTGTGATGTTTTTATCAGCTGTTTGGACTCTCATTCTTACGGCACCCATTCACTGCAGAGGATCCATTGGTGAGCAAGTGATGTAATGCTAAATTTCTCCAAATCTGTTCTGATGAAGAAACAAAGTCTTCTACATTTTGGATGGCCTGAGGGTGAGTAAATGTTCAACAAATTTTTGGGCAAGCTATTTCTTGAAAGCATGTTAGCAAATTTTGTTTATAATCAGTTCTCATAAGATTAAGGAAAGTCATGTCATACATAATTTAAAGCATGATTTTAAGCTTTCCTTAAAACATGAGGGTTAAGCAGTTTTAAAAAATCATTTAGCTTCCGTTTTTACTCTAGTCATCTCTTTTTGGTTCAAATCCCATTAAACGAGCCGTTAGTGATGATGTATTTGAGATTGTATGTGTCCTAGTCATCATTTGAGAAATGCAGGCTCTGTATAATACATTTTTGTATCCAATTCATCCTGTGAGTTTTTATGTGCCTCAGGTGCATCATCTGTGTATCTGTAAAAGTGGCAGTCGGTTTATCTTGTTAGCAAGTCGTAAGCAGTGCTTCATTTTGTGTAATCCAAGACCAAGTGAGAATCAATTTAGAGAGTCATGCATAAAAGAAAAATGCTTCTGTCAAACAAATGTTTGGGTTAACCCAGTAAATCACCCTGATGTTCGCATTACAGTAAAACAAAAGCATAAATAAGCCTTTATAGCGGCCGACATCTGTGTGGAAGTGCTGCATTCACGCTTTTAGGTTTTGCTTATACTTTCCAAATATAGCTGGTCTAATTAACAGTGTCTGAGAAGAGAGTGAAAAAGAGAAGGGTGAGAAAAAAAAGAAGAGCTGCTCTCTTCTTGGCCAGCCTGTACCCTGTTATCTGAGAGCTGTCATTAGGGAAGGCTTTGTTTTGCTACTGTTCATTAGCATTCCCGCTGTGGCCTCTTTACCTCCGCTACGCTGTTAGGGAGTGTCGTGAGGAAAAGCACAGCCTACGATGTAATTAGCATTAGCATGTTTGTGCACTGACTAAGTGTGATGACAGCTAGGTTTAATGTGTCTTAGCGAAACGCGTTTACTTAGCAGAGCTTTTAAATGCAGGGTGCGATCAGAGCTCTGGCAGGAGGTGCGTACGCTGCATTTAATTGGGAGATAGCAGGATGCTACACTAACCCGGCCCTTGATCCACAGTGTCACTTTGAGCTCGGTTTTGTATAGTGACTTGATTTTAATAGTTGTATATTAAAGTAGGTGGTGTATAAAATCGATCATATATTGCTCCTTGCAGTGTTTGATATAGCCAGATTTTTAACTTTTGGCATCACATCTGGTCCACTTTGCAGTTTATTCATGTGAGAAACATCCTGTTGAATGAAAGGTTAAGGTAAAGTTTTCCTACTATAATCTGATGTGTTTTTAGGGACGGTTCATTTTGTAATAGTTCAAACCACCATGATACACTGTTAAAAAAAACAACAACAACAAAACGGCAGCTGTGGTTTCCAAAACTTAAAGATATTGTAGCAGCATGTTAACTTACATGCAGCATGTTACGTATTGAATTTAAAGGGATAGTTTACCCAAAAATGAAAATTCTGTCATTAATCACTCACCTTGATGTCGTTCCTAACCCGTAAGACCTTCGTTCATCTTTGATGAAGTCCGAGAGCTTTCTGACACTGCATAGACAGCAACGCAACTGACACGTTCCAGGCCCAGAAGGGTAGTAAGGTCATGGTTAAAATAGTCCATCTGACATCGGGGGTTCCTGAATTAACTAAAGTAATTGGTTGATACTGTTGTATTTATGATCATTGAGATTATTTTCAATAGCATTTGTTTAACATTGTTGACTCGTTTACTTAATTTCAAATTATAACAATTGGTCCCACTTTATATTAGGTGGCCTTAACTACTATGTACTTACATTTAAATTATTAATTTGATACAATGCACTTATTGTGTACATACATGTTTTTACCAACCTGGTCTCATAAAAATACGTACCTCTGCGCACTTTTTGTGCGACACCGTTTTACGTACCTTGCTGCACATTTCGCTGCAGTTTCAAATAGAAATGTCCACTGAGTGGCGCTAAAATACAGGTTCAATATGTGAACCCTGGCATGTTTTTATTAGGTAGATATTGGTACATATTGCTGTTTTTTTATTACGTTGCTTCAGATACGTATTGTTGCGGTTCAGAATTCAAATATCCGGGGACTGTCGCTAAAGGTTAATGCTCTATCGTGTTGGAAATATGCCCTACACCAAATCCAGCCCTAAACCTACCCAATAGTGTTAACAAATGCAAAACTGATATAAAAACGTATTAGCTGATGCAATTGTGCCATTTGAACTTCCTTTTAAGCAGATTTTAACTGCTTTGTCGAACCGTAGTTACACAGGATTTAAACCAGTGCTTCTCGTCTCCTAAGTCCGTCTCCGTTCTCCGTGAGCTACCGAACAAACTTTTCATCTATGAAAACCCATAGAAATGAAGCTGGATGTGTGCGATGCTAACGTTCAAAAGCATCAGTTTTCAAATCTCCCAGCATATTAATATTGTTTTGAAGTCATAGCATGATATTCTTCAAGTAATTGTGCGAAAATTACGCTGTTTTAATCGCAACTCTGTAAATTTGTGTGAAAGTGTTCATTTATTTTGGAAACTGCAGTGATATGTACTTATTGGTACGTATTTCATGTCACGCTAAAAAGTGCACCCAGGTACGTAAATGCCATGAGACCAGGTAGGTTTTTACATTGTACTTATATTTTTAAAAATACCTAAAAATAATGAATTTCTGTAATTACATTTATAATTACACTGTTGACCCATCCCTTACACCTTAATCCACCCTTAAACCTAGCCATACCACCAAACCTGTCCCTAACCTTACCCATATCCCACCTCGATAGCAGCAAATGTCACGAATCTGGTCTGTACTTCCATTCACTCACCACCAGAGGTCACTCGCTCACCACATGGACTTTCACACCACACATCACAATGGACTCCAATTCCCATCATCCATTACTGATCACAGCTGTCACCAATCACTCATTGCACTAATCACACGCACACCTGATCCTACGCACACACTGATCACATACCTTATTTAAACCCTGGACTTTCCTTCCGTCACTGCCGAGTATTGTATGCATTATCGCTGCCCTACAGGGCCCCGTTAGTTTCCTAGTCTTGCCTTGCCTAGCCTTGCCTTTGTCGGATTGTGTTTTCCCCTGCCTGGACTATCGCTGACGTTTTGGATTACTTCTCCTGTCTCGCCCCTTTGGATACTGTTCGCCGATCGTCGACCCACGCTTGTCTTTGTTTACTCTTTGTCTCGCCCATGTTATACCTGTTTGCCACTGTTCGACCCTGCGTGTTATGACCACGTCTCTGCTCAATAAAAGTCTGCATATGGATCCGCATGTCTCATGTCTTGTCAGCCCCGTAACAGAATACTCGGCCGCACAAGGATCCAGCGGATCATGTGGATATTGGCCAGGTATGGACACTGCAAGACTGTTATTAACCCTCGAGCAGGGAGTGCGATCGCTCGAGGATTATATACAAGAGTATTTAGATGTAGCCTATTTTTCTGATCTGCCGGACTGTGTACTCATAGACTTCTTTTGCGAGGGCATTAACCAGCCGCTCAACTCGCGACTAATTCGTGAGGGTCCCCGTTTGTCTTTAAGTGATTTTATGGACTATGCTCTATTGACTGTTGTTTCATCATTCACTGTGGGTGACGCGGAGGAACACGACACCGCACTCAATTGTATGATCGCAACCACGCAGGAGCACGCTCACAAAATGGCGGTGACAGCGGAGCCTGTTCACAAAATGGCGGCCACAACAACACCCCATCATGTTCTAGCTGATCTTCAGGAGTCAAGCCATGTCACAGCTGATCTTCATGAGCTAAGTCAAGTCACAGTTAATGCCAAAGAGCCAAGTCAAGTCACAGTTAATGCCAAAGATCCAAGTCAAGTCACAGTTAATGTCACTGAGCCAAATCAAGCCACAGTTGATCTTAAAGAACCAAGCCAAGCCATAGCTGATCTTCACGAATCAAGTCAAGTCACAGCTGGTCTTCACAAGCTAAGTCAAGTCACCGTTGATCGTCACGAATCAAGCCAAGTCAAAGCTGATGTTCACGAGTCAAGACAAGTCAAAGCTGATCTTAATGAGCTAAGTCAAGTCACAGTTAATGTCAAAGTGTCAAATCAAGTCACAGTTGCTGTTAAAGAGCCCAGTCAAGTCACAGTTGATGTCAGAGAGTCAAGTCACAGTTGGTCGTCATCAACCGAGTCATGTCTCAACTGATCTCCCAGAATCTTGCCCCGTCTCAGCTGATCATCTAGAATCACTTCACGTCTCAGCTGATCATCCAGAGTCACTTCACATCTCAGCTGATCTCCTAAAGTCAAGTCACATCTACGCTGATCTCCCAGAGTCACAGCAGCACGTCACAGCTGTCTGTCCAGAGTCACAGCAGCACGTCACAGCTGCTCGTCCAGAGTCACGTCACGTCTCCGCTGACCTTCCAGAGTCACGTCACGTCTCCACTGACCTTCCAGAGTCACGCCACGTCCGGGCTGACACACCTAGATCATCAAGGTCAGTCTTCCACTATCCCAGTTTGATGTCTAGTTTGAGGGATGTACCGCTGGTGTCTGCACGCACGGCTGGTATCCCCAAACCAACTCACTCTAACCCTCCTGTTCTTATGCATATTCCCCTGTCTGAGGTACTTCCCCTGATGGGAATCGCTTTGTGTTGCGTTTGGGCTGCGTACACCACCGCAGAACTGCCCGAGGTGGTGGCGCCCGCTGTAGCATCTCCAGAGGTGGCGGTCCACGCTGCAGAACCTCCAGAAGCAGCGGGGCTCGCGTCGGCCCCTTGTATGGTGGTGGCACCCAGCAATGAACTCTCCCTGTGTCCTGAGTTTACCACTGTAGAACCTCCAGAGGTGGCGGCAACCACTGCAAAGCCTCCTGAGGTAGTGGCGCCCGCTACTGTGTTCCCCGAAGCTATGGAGGCCACTGCAGTCTCTCCAGAGGTGGCGGCGCATGCTACAGAACCTTTCGAAGCAGCGGTGCTTGCTTCAGTTCCCTGCAAGGTGATGGCGCCCAGTAATGTACTCTCAACCTGTTGTGTTGCGGTCGAAGAGACCGTTACTAAACTCTCCCTGTGTCCTGAGTTTACTGCTGTAGAACCTCCAGAGGTGGCGGCAGCTGCTGCAGAACCTCCAGAGGTGTCAGCGGTATCCGTCGATGAACTCTCGCTCTGTCCTGTCACGGCTATGGAGGCCGTCAATGAACTATCGTTCTGTCCTGTCACGGCTATGGAGGCCGTCAATGAACTCTCGTTCTGTCCTGTCACGGCTATGGAGGCCGTCAATGAACTCTCGTTCTGTCCTGTCACAGCTATGGAGGCCGTCAATGAACTTTCTGTGTTCCCTGCCTCGGTCCTTGGGTCCGTGCATATTCTCTCTCCTTTTTATGTCTCCGTTCTCCCTAGGTCCCAGGCTGTGCTGTGGGTTCATGATCCGTCGTGGTGGGCTCCTGCTCTATCTGCTCCACCGTGGTGGTCTTCGGGTCCGTCTGCTCCGCTCTGGTAGTCTTCTGCTCCACCTGTTCCGTCTGCTCCGCTGTGGTGGTCCACTATCTGGCTCTGGTGGTCTTCTGCGCCGCCCTGGTGGGCTCCTGCTCTATCTGTGCCGCCGTGGTGGTCTGCTGTCTGGCTCTGGTGGTCTTCTGCTCCGCCCTGGTGGGCTTCAGTCCCGTCGGCTCCACCCTGGTGGGCTTCAGTCCCGTCTACTTCGCCCTGGTGGGCTCCAATCCTGTCCACTCTGCCCTGGCTTCCTGCTCTGCCGGCTCTGCCTTGGTCCCCGGTCACTCCGCTTCCACAGGGACCTAGCCCTCCATCCCTCCCCCTGTTCCGCCTCCGCTCCACCTCCCTCCTGGATTATAGACTGTGTGCAGCGTCTGGAAGCCGGGGGCTGGGGGGCTCTGTCACGAATCTGGTCTGTACTTCCATTCACTCACCACCAGAGGTCACTCGCTCACCACATGGACTTTCACACCACACATCACAATGGATTTCAATTCCCATCATCCATTATTGATCACAGCTGTCACCAATCACTCATTGCACTAATCACACGCACACCTACGCACACACTGATCACATACCTTATTTAAACCCTGGACTTTCCTTCCGTCACTGCCGAGTATTGTATGCATTATCGCTGCCCTACAGGGCCCCGTTAGTTTCCTAGTCTTGCCTTGCCTAGCCTTGCCTTTGTCGGATTGTGTTTTCCCCTGCCTGGACTATCGCTGACGTTTTGGATTACTTCTCCTGTCTCGCCCCTTTGGATACTGTTCGCCGATCATCGACCCACGCTTGTCTTTGTTTACTCTTTGTCTCGCCCATGTTATACCTGTTTGCCTCTGTTCGACCCTGCCTGTTATGACCACGTCTCTGCTCAATAAAAGTCTGCATATGGATCCGCATGTCTCATGTCTCGTCAGCCCCGTAACAGCAATAGTGTTTTGCAATACAGTATGAACACAATAAGTACATTGTACTTATTTTTTGATGTAAGTACATAGTAGTTAAGGCCACCTAATATAAAGTGTGACCTAACAATTAATTCTGTTCTGTAGGCCTTCAACTTGTAATATTTTAAAATATTACAAAGTGTTAAATAAGCTTACAGTTTTAAACCTTAAAATAAATAACATATCTGTAATTGATTAACCATTACTTATCATGTAACATATTTTGTTTGTCATGCGACACAAAATACATTTTCTCAATATGCTTTGACTCCAAAAACTACCATAAAATACACCAAAAAAGATTGATTATAAAAGTAATCAATTTTATTTGTTTGCTGCAATCCAAATCTTCAGATTGTTTTTTGTGAGGAACAGGCACAAATACAAGCCTTTATTAAACAATCTTCATCTCCATCCTCAGTAGGGACCATAATTGTCAATCATGTAGCCTAATGGTCAATGAATGGATTGTGGTTGGTCTTTGGCTGAGACTAAGTTTGAACCTAAAACTTTTTTTTTTTTTTCAGATCTTTAACCAAACCATGTGCCACATTTGAGGCATTTTGTAGTGCACAGCACCCCGAAGCAATGGATTTAGTCAAAATTCACTTTGAAAGCATGGGTGTGTAGTTTACCCCTGCATTAGACTGTTGGCTGCGTTGGAAAAGTCATCCTAAGCCATCATGCACCTGCGAGACGCCATAGGCATTTTCAAACACGTGTCCTCAACTAAATGAAACGCCGGCCTGTTGGGCATAATGTGTTCTCTGAATATGAGATATATTGAAAGTAGAGAGTGTGAATGTGGCCCATCTGTCATTACATGGACATCATGTGTTATGTGATTGGCTACATCTTGAGGCTGTCTTTATAGTGTCTCTCTGCTGGCACCTTGCAGGGCAATTTTCCATATTTCAATGCAATTTCTCTGAAGCTCTCACTCTCACCCAGGGAGCGAATCTCTGCTTCACACTTCTCTGATTCCTCAAGCTTTCCATTCCTCTTTTTCTCTTTCTCTCTATTTGTCCATCTTCTTCCTTTACTTTTCTTCTTCAATGTCTCCAGCTTATTCAGACTGCATCAAATAACCTGATTGGGTTCAATAACAATGGCGATTTAAAAAAAAAGATATAATAGTGTCTACAATAAAAAAAACACACGAGCCACAGTTCTTAGAAATGCATTCTTTGTATTCTTGTTAGGTTCACATACTTTTGAAAAAACTTTTCAATGCCAGTTTTAAATGAACATTTAAAAGGGAGTTAATGCATGCAAATATAACAGTTTTTATTATTCAGATGAGTGCATGTTAACATTTAGTCTGTGCTTTTGTTTTTGTAATATTATCATTTTTAATTTAGTGATTTTACTTCTGTTTTAAACAGCTAAGCAAGCAGCCAAGCTACTGGGTAGGATGTGGAATAACATTTATAATTATCAATAAAAATGCATTATTTTGTATTACAATTATTACTTTTGAATAATATTTGGATTGGTGTTGAATAATCAGTTAATCAAAGAAATAATCAACAGGTTAATCATTTATCAAAATAATCCTTAGTTGCAGCCCTACATGTTGGTCGCACCACCTGACTTGGTTTCTTTCTTTTTTTTTAAATATTTAAATATTATTAATCACATTTTTTTTTATTAGATTTTTATTTTCTAAGGAATTATGATAAAAACTTTGATTTTCTTTTTGTTCTGTTTGTTTGTTTGTTGCACCACATGACTTGGCTTGGTATGTCAAATATTAAAGCAGTGAAGCAGTTTATTAATATTTTTAACAAGAAATAATAAAACAATGCTATACCAAACTACATCACCCTGACATTTTCGACTTTATGCCCCCAAATAAATATCAAATGAATTTTAAGTCCGAAATTAAAATATTTTCATTGTATAATCAGTGTATACAAGCCATTATATGTATGAATTGCATTTTTATATATATATATATATATATTTTTTTTTTTTTTTTTTTTGAATGAATGAATACATTTATCAAATGAGTATGATGTCACAGATTCAAAATAATATCACAGTACAGAACTGTACTGAGGAATGTGTGTGTGGGTACAAGTGTCGATCGCAACCTGTAGCCAGATTTCGGCTGCAATAAAGGTGCAAATACGCCCTGTGTAAACAGTGAGTAGTATTGACACAGACACAAAACTGGCACACGTTCTGAGAGAACGAGAGCAAGAGAGAAAACCTGGCAAGATGTGAGCTACTGTTTAAATTGCCCAAGCTGTTGAATAGCTTGACCGGTTTGGGCTCTCCTCCACTCTCCTGGGTACTTCTGTTCATCTGTCTCTCTCTCTGTTCCACTCTCTCAAATGAGTGCACCCCCTCAGGGCAGCACATGGCTCTAACAGGCCAACCCCCCACCTTTCCTTCAGTCTCTCTTTCTCACACACACACACTCACACCCTGCAGTTAGGTTATAGTAATGAATTGTTCACAGGTGCTGATGATGAGCCCCTGAGCATCACTGTGGAGACGGGATGTGCCGGGCACAGGCCAAGTGGAAGAGAACAGATGCACGCTTAGAGTCCCCATACACCCCCTCCACACGGTTCAGTCCTTCCCTCTCATTATCTCTCTCTCTCTCTCTCTTCCTCCTTCTCTCTCTTTAAAACACAATCTTTAAAATAAAGGTTCCAATTACAACAAAAAAGATTTTACAGTCTGACGCAATAGGAACAACTTTTTAAGGTTTGGGAAGCTCCACAGGGTGTTCAGGAAGCCTTAAAACAATCATTATTTTTTGCAAATTTGTTCGGTGGCGTTAGTGGAGCCCAAATTACATGCTTCCGCTGTAAAAGAACCCAGAAACTGGTCTGGAAGACCCTATATTGACTCCTTTCTCCTGAACTATAGTGACTTTAGTCCATTCTTAATAAAGCAGTGCCGACTTCTACAAAGTCTCAAGACGTCAAGCACCCTATAGAGAGAAAGTGGTTCTTGATAAGAAGAGGCTGCTGCGAATAACCATTGGAGAACACATGCTACCAGCCTGGTCTGATGATAGTCCTTACACCTGGATGACCCTGATAGATTAAACACATGGTACACAAATAGCTAAGAAAATAAACTGTGTCCCATAACAGAAGATCAAAACCTAGAGTTGTTATCCCAAATTTAAACTGTGACAAGCTCATGCAGGCAAAGTAACCAACATGTGGAATATAAAAATTATTTTTTGTTGCAATACTGAAAAAAAAAAAAAGATCAATAAAATTTTTTGAAATCTAGTTAAAAAGGACTATTCCATTTAATCATTATGTTGCATAAAAAATGCAGACAATTTTTGCATTCCTGGTCAGTTTTGGAATGCAAGCTTATAAACCAGTCAAAGCTTAATGTTTTTTTTTGTTTTTTTTTGTTTTTTTTTTCAACAACAACAACAAAAAAAAAACATGTTGCATCTGATAAATAACTTCTCTTTAATGAGTAAATGTGCAAACACTAGTTTTGCCTATTACCATGTCATTGCTGTGTTATTAGCGTCTTATTACCATGTTATTACTACACTTACCACTTTTTATTAAATTAAGAAATCCAACTAGCCATGGCGCTCTCATGCCACACACCATGTTCTCACATAGTGAAAAATACATTGTGGAGCAAAGAGGAAACAAACAACGTGCTGACAATCAAGACAGAGCAGGTTACATCAGGCATAAAACAAATCTCAGTTTTCAAATTTTGTAATTTTTAAGAAATTAAAACGATAAATATAATTTGTTGTGGCTCTTTAATGTGTCGTGACAAATCGCTGTAGCGCCTCATTTCAAGTGGCACATAAACCCATCATCTCTTCCTCTTTACTAGTTATAGTATGAAATAAACACAAATGAACAACAAAAGGCATATTGTTTCAACCAAGGAAAGATGTCAACACACATCATTTTCAAGTTCAAGTCAACAGACATTAATATACTCTCCTGTCTGGTTTGTTTGTTTGATTAAAAATGGCTGATTCGGCATTCTGATTGGTCAGATCGCTTATCAATCAAACTCCCTGCGAAGGACCAATTAGTTATATTAATGCCAATGAAATCAGTGGATTTAATATTTGTGTGTGCTATGCAATTCTATGCTTATTACTAAGCATCAAATTGTTAGCTTAGCAATACTTTTGTGTGCTTTGTTTTAGGTGATTCAATCAAAAAGTGTACATAGCTTATGTAGAGCTTTATAAATCATTGTTTTATGAGGTTCTATTTCAGTTAGGATGCTGCATTTGAAGACAGCTGTGTATGTAAGCAGTAGACAGCAAGGCTGCTCATCATGTTTTGGAACAGAGCCATAGAGACAGATGAGGACTGGACAGACGGTGTAGGTCTGCAGAATTCACAGCCTGTGTGTACGTGTGCTTGAGATTTATTTACAGATGTTTGGAGGAGAGACGTTTTTTAGAGCTGAGATGTTCTCCCTGATGTCACAAGTGTGTCCTATCTATCTATCTATCTATCTATCTATCTATCTATCTATCTATCTATCTATCTATCTATCTATCTATCTATCTATCTATCTATCTATCTAGAATTAATACTTTATTCTACAAGGATGCATCAAATTGATCAAAAGTAACAAAGACATTTATATTGTTACAAAAGTTTTCTATTTTAAATAAGTGAAGAATCATAAAAAAAAAAAAAAAAAGATTACAGTTTCAACAAAAATACAACCCGAATTCCGGAAATGTTGGGACATTTTTTTAAATTTGAATGAAATGAAAACTAAAATACTTTCAAATCACATGAGCCAATATTTTATTCACAATATAACATAGATAACATAACAAATGTTTAAAAGGAGAAAGTTTACACTTTTATCCACTAAATGAGCTCATTTTAAATTTGATGCCTGCTACAGGTCTCAACAAAGTTGGCACGGGAGCAACAAAGGGCTGAAAAAGCAAGAGATTTTGAAAAGATTCAGCTGGGAGAACATCTAGCAACTAATTAAGTTAATTGAAATCAGATCAGTAACATAAAAGGGATGTCTTAGAGAGGCAGAGTCTCTCAGCAGTAAAGATGGGCAGAGGCTCTCCAATCTGGGAAAGAGTGCGTAAAAAGATTGTGGAACACTTTAAAAACAACGTTCCTCAATGTCAAATTGCAAAGGCTTTGCAAATCTCATCATCTACAGTGAGTAGTAGTAACATCATCAAAAGATTCAGAGAAACTGGAGAAATCTGTGCGTAAGGGACAAGGCCGAAGACCTTTGTTGGATGCCCGTGGTCTTCGGACCCTCAGACGACACTGCATCACTCATCGGCATTATTCTGTCATTGACATTACTAAACGGGCCCAGGAATACTTCTAGAAACCACTGTCGGTAAACACAATCAGCCGTGCCATCTGCAGATGCCAACTAAAGCTCTATGATGCAAAAAGGAAGCCATATATGAACATGGTCCAGAAGCGCCGTCGTGTCCTGTGGGCCAAGGCTCATTTAAAATGGACTGTTTCAAAGTGGAACAGGGTTCTATGGTCAGACGAGTCCAAATTTGACATTCTTTTTGGAAATCACGGATGCCGTGTCCTCCGGGCTAAAGAGGAGGGAGACCTTTCAGCATGTCATCAGCGTTTAGTTCAAAAGCCAGCATCTCTGATGGTATGGGGGTGCATAAGTGCATACGGTATGGGCAGCTTGCATGTTTTGGAAGGCACTATGAATGCTGAAAGGTATATAAAGGTTTTAGAGCAACATATGCTCCCCTCCAGACGATGTCTATTTCAGGGAAGGCCTTGTGTATTTCAGCAGGACAATGCAAAACCACATACTGCAGCTATTACAACAGCATGGCTTCATAGTAGAAGAGTCCGGGTGCTGAATTGGCCTGCCTGCAGTCCAGATCTTTCACCTATAGAGAACATTTGGGGCATCATTTGTAAGGCTCCAGCTTGTAATGACTCTCCCAAATACTAGGTGGCCCCAGCTTCTGTAGAATTCATTGTATTTCTACTCATTTAGCACTTGATTTCGTCCACCTGTGGGTCATTATCTCGTTTGTGTTTCCCTATTTAAGCATGCTGCTTTCTTTCAGTTGTGTTCAGTCTTGAGCCTACTATGTATGAGTTAACCTCATCAAGAAAGCTAAGTCTGTTGTGTTTTTTTTTTTTTTGTATTTTTCTCTGTGGAAGCACGGCTTCCTTTATGTTGTACTTTTGAACTTGAACTCCTCAGTAAAGCACTTTTTATTCAGACATCTATCTGCCCTTGGGTCTGTTATTTGTCATCCACCATAGCTCAGTGGTAAAGAGGCCATTCAGCTGACTAGAAGACCCGAGTTCAATTCTAGCCTCAGACACCCGTCACAGCAAGACTGAACCATGGAAGTGGACCCAGCAGTAGATGCCACATAAGCCTCCAATGATGATCGTATCCTAGCTATTCTGTCTGTCTCAAGCTTCTTCAGTTTTAACCACCCCACCCGTTCTAGCTGAAAGGTCCGCACCTCCATTTCCTGGGCCTCTACCTGAGCCAAGACTGCCTGCACCAGAGAGGTATGATGGGAACCCTGAGAGATGTCGAGGCTTTATCACTATGTACTCTGGCATTTGGATTACAACCTAACAGTTTTCCAACAGAGAACAGCAAGGTTGCATATATCATCACTCTGCTCACCGGAAAAGCTCTGGACTGGGCTACGGCTTTGTGGGAACAACATTCCCCACTGGCTGACAATTGTGACCTATTTGTTGCAGAGATGAGGAGGGTTTTTCTTCACCCTACCAGTGGGGGAGAGGTTGACCACAGGCTACTCCAGATTTCTCAAGGGACAAGGAGTGTGGCAGAGTTTGCTATTGAGTTCCGCACCTTAGCCTCAGAGAGCAGTTGGGACCAACGAGCCCTGAGAGTGACGTTTCACCGTGCCCTGTCTCCTGATCTCAAGGATGAACTGGCCTTTCGAGATCCGGCTCCTGACCTAGAGTCCCTTATTGACATGGCCATCAGGGTGGACAACCGCATTCGAGAGAGCAGACGGGAACGCCGTGGGGAGGTCCGGCTGCCTGAGCCCCATTTTTCTAGCAGTGCCCTTGATTCACCTCCACTTCCCATGAATTTCGAGGAACCCATGCAGTTGGGTAGAGCCAGACTGTCACAAGCCGAGAGGGAACGACGCATGAGGGAGAGATGCTGTTTGTATTGTGGAAAGCCAGATCACTTTAGATCCAACTGTCCAGAGTTGACGGGAAAAGACAACTCTCGTCCAAGAAGAGAGGGGCTGGGACGAGAGTAATCACCTTCCCCCAACCAGCAGCTTCTGGGGTTTCACTCAATGTATCACTGGATTGGGGTAACTATCATCACAAGCTTCAGGCCTTCCTAGATTCATGGGCTGCTGGAAATTTTATGGACTTTACTTTGGCCAGACACCTGAGAATTCAGCCTGTCACTCTTCAAGAACCCCTGACCATAACTGCATTGGATGGGAGACCCCTGGGCTCTGGTCAGGTAAGACAGTGCACTACACCCCTCCATCTCCAAATTGGTTGTCATAACGAGAGGATACAGTTTTTCTTGATTTATTCACCAGAGTTCCCTTTAATTCTTGGTTTCCCATGGTTATCCCTTCATAATCCACATATAGATTGGACAGCCAGGGAAGTGATTGGTTGGGGTACTAATTGTGGTATTTTGGGTCTCTCTCTCTGTTATTTTTCCGAGTTGCTGGCGACATTATCTCCTGACTCACAACCAACCACTCCCAAGCTGCTGCCCATTCCTTTCAAGCCATCAACCCAATCCACAGAGGTGCTAACTATCCCCAAGCTTAAACCTGTATCCTCCGGAGTCCCAGTGCTTCCTCCTGAGTTGTCTCGAGTCCCCTCAGAATATGCAGACCTCTGTGAAGTTTTCAGCAAGACCCGCGCAGCCTCTCTGCCGCCTCACAGACCATATGACTGTGCAATCGATCTGCTACCAGGTACCTGCCCCCCTCGAGGGAGACTTTATTCCCTCTCGGGCCCAGAAAGAGCTGCCATGGAGGAGTATATCAATGACTCTCTTAACAGTGGGTTCATCCGTCCATCTACGTCACCGGCAGGGGCTGGCTTCTTCTTTGTGGGGAAGAAGGATGGCGGTCTTCGGCCGTGCATTGACTACCGAGGCCTTAATCGCATCACGGTAAAGAACCGCTACCCGCTGCCACTAATGACAACGGCCTTTGAACTCCTTCAAGGGGCAACGATTTTCACAAAGCTAGACCTTTGGAATGCCTATCACCTTGTTAGGATACGAGAGGAAGATGAGTGGAAGACGGCTTTTAACACTCCTAAGGCACACTATGAGTCTCAGGTAATGCCCTTTGGGTTAGTCAATGCTCCGGCCGTTTTTCAGGCACTTATTAATGATGTGCTATGAGATATGCTAGACAAGTTTGTATTTGTATATCTTGATGATATTCTCATCTTCTCTTGCTGCTATCAAGAACATGTCCAACATGTCCGAATCATCCTATCTCATCTGCTGAAGAATGGACTCTTTGTCAAGCTGGAGAAGAGCGAATTTCATGTCCCCACTGTCTCTTTTCTTGGATTCATTGTCTCTAGTGGCAACGTCCAGATGGATCCCGGCAAGATTCAGGCGGTTCTAAATTGGCCTCAACCATGCTCCGTCAAAGAGGTCCAACGCTTTCTGGGATTCGCCAACTTTTATAGGAGGTTCATTAGGAACTTTACTGCTATAGCAGAACCCCTGACCGCTCTTACCAAGAAGGCATCAAGCCCATTTAAGTGGACTGAGAGGGATTGTCATGCATTTGACCGACTCAAGCAGCTCTTCACGTCCGCACCCATTCTGACTCTCCCAGATCCTGAGTTGCCCTTTGTAGTCGAGGTGGATGCTTCGGGCGTTGGGGTAGGAGCAGTCTTATCGCAGAGAGCAAGAGGGGACCACAAGCTTCATCCTTGCGCTTACTTCTCACGTCGACTTTCCCCAGCTGAGAGGAATTATGATATTGGTAACCGGGAGCTGTTGGCAGTGAAGTTGGCCCTTGAGGAGTGAAGACAATGGCTGGAGGGGGCCAAACACCCATTCCTTATCTGGACAGACCACAGGAACCTCACCTACATCCGTGAAGCCAAGAGACTGAGCTCACGTCAGGCTCGTTGGGCCCTCTTCTTTAACCGCTTTGACTTTACTCTCTCATACCGGCCAGGTCCTAAGAACTCAAAGCCTGATGCCCTCTCAAGGCAGTTTGATCCACCAGAAGTGGAGGGCAAACCTGAATCAATCTTACCCAGCTCCAGAGTGGTGGCATCAATCCAGTGGGGAATCGAAACTGCAGTGAAGAACATCCCGACCCAGGTAACGGCCCTCCGGGTCACCTTTTTGTGCCTAACTTCTGATATGTTACAGTGGGGCCATGCTTCCCTTTCTTCGGGCCATCCTGGGAGCACAAGAACATTGAAACTCATCCAGAGAAGGTTTTGGTGGCCCAACATGCATCGAGACGTTCAGGGTTTTATGGCTGCCTGCGCGGTGTGTGCCCAGAACAAGGAACCCAGAACCCACCCTCACGGCCTACTTCACTCACTACCCATCCCTACATGCCCCTGGTCCCACATATCTTTGGACTTTGTAACGTGTCTACCAAGATCTCAAGGTAACACTGTAATTCTGGTGGTGGTAGACCGGTTTTCTAAGGCTTGTCATCTTATACCATTACCCAAGATTCCCACAGCAGGTCAGACAGCGGACTTGATGATGCAACATGTCTTCAGAATTCATGGCTTTCCTCAAGATATGGTGTCCGACCGGGGATCACAATTCACCTCCCGGTTCTGGAAGTCGTTCGGACGACTAATTGGGGCATCCATTAGCCTGTCCTCTGGCCATTCAACAACAGCAGAGGCATGCAAACCAGCACCGTAGAATTGGACCGTCACTTAGACCAGGTCAGAGAGTGTGGCTGTCTACTAGGAACCTCCCTCTGCACGTTGAGTCACGGAAACTAGCACCCCGCTTCATCGGCCCTTTCAAAGTCCTCAAAAGGTTCAACCCAGTGTCCTACCGACTTCTTCTACCCAGGTCCATGCGCATCCATCCCACCTTTCACATCTCCCGTTTGAAACCTGTTGTCTATTCTCCTTTGTCCCCAGCCAGGAAACCCCCTCCAGTTCCTCGCATCATTGGTGGTCAGCCAGCCTACACCGTGCGCCGACTGCTGGACTCTCGCCAGGTCCGTGGTAGAACCCAGTTTCTTGTGGATTGGGAGGGGTATGGCCCAGAGGAGTGGTCCTATTTGTCATCCACCATAGCTCAGTGGTAAAGAGGCCATTCAGCTGACTAGAAGACCCGAGTTCAATTCCAGCCTCAGACCCCCGTCACATCATTAAACGAAAAATGCGTCAAAGACGACCACAAACTCTTCAGCAGCTGGAAACCTATATCAGGCAAGAATGGGACCAAATTACAACACCAAAACTCCAGAAACTCAAAACCTCGATGTCCAGACGTCTTCAATCTAGCAGGCTTCAAATTTGAAATGAGCTCATTTTGTGCAAAAAATTGTAAAATTTCTCAGTTTAAACATTGATTATGTTATCCATGTTCTATTGTGAATAAAATATTGGCTCATGTGATTTGAAAGTCTTTTAGTTTTCATTTTATTCACATCCCAACATTTCCGGAATTTGGGTTGTATTAAGCAGCCGCTTTTATGATACTATGTTTTTTTTTTTTGTTTGTTTGTTTGTTTGTTTTAGCATCAAATCAGCACATTGGAATGATTTCTGAAGGATCATGTGAGTAATGATGCTGAAAATTCAGCTTTACCATCGCACAAATAAATTACATTTTGTTACATATTCAAATCAAAAACAGTTATTTGAAGTTTTTCACAATATTACTGTTTTACTTGTTTAATCAAATGAATGCAGCATAAGAGGCTTCTTTCAAAACTTTTCATTGGCATTGTACAGTATATCCTGTAAGTTTGCTAACTAAATATTTAGGATAATTTGATTATATTGCACCTCCAGCTTTTAGTACTCTTAAACACATTTAAGTATATTTAAATCCATTCAGCAGAATTACTGTATATTGGGCCACCAGCTTTCAGTACTCACAGTCTTAATTAAACACATTTCAGTATATTTAAGTCCATTCTGCAGAATTCCACACCTTGGCCCGGCGAAGACTATAGAGGTCTTTGCCGCCATATCCCTCTATTTCTCTCGCTCTTTCTATACCATTGTATATTCCATCCCTTTCTTGCTTTTGCACTTGTTCCTGCCTTTACTTTTCCCTCTTTCCCTTAAGGCTTATAGATTATGTTCTAACGTGCCACTAAAGTAGTCATTACTCATCTGCCATAAGGATGGATTAACACTCCGGTGTGAGGCAGCTTTATGTATAGCTGTATAGGGACACAGTGGAACAGAAACCCACTCGACGGCCCATCATTTGCAACAGGAGTTGAGCGATATCTGCTCAGCATTCACAGTTTGCTTTTATTTTAAAGGCTGGGATGTTTTGGACTACTACACTCTACCCCTCCATAGAGGTGCTCATGGTACCGCAAGGCCGGCTTATGCATCCCAAAGGAGCTGTTCTCCAAACGGCGACATTTAAAACCCCCACCACTCTCAGCTTTCCCACAGCCGGGAGTCTATTCCACAAACCAGAGCTGCTTTAAATGAGATTATTTCACAGAGATTGGCCAGTGACCCCTTTAAAAGGCTATCCTACGGTGTGTGTGTACACACACACTAAATTATTTACACCATGAAACAAGTGCGGTGCGCTCCATGAATAAATGAAGCCCGGAATGCCCTGCTCACCGGAGCACCCGTGGCTGTGGCTTCTAAACACACTTTAATCAACAGATAAATATTTCACCAGTTAATCAAGGGTAGCATTTAAATTAATTCAAGTTCTAATTTGATTCAATTTCATTTGAAGTTGTGAGCAGAGTGATATTAGTTTGATTTATTTTTTACTCTTTTTTTTTTTCTGGTTCAGATAGATATGTGCTTAGGCTACATGTGCATTATAAACTCTGTCTGGCATTGGTAATTAGCTCTCAGCAAATCACTGTAAATTGACTTTAATGCATCAGCAGTCAAGCCCTCCATTTACTACTCCTGTAAATATGGAATCCACGTCTCTTTGACCTTAGAACAGCTTTCAATCCATAAGACTCATGCTGAACTCAATTGAACGCATGGGAATGTGCATTTTAGATTAGTCAGTCATTTAATTCATGTTTTGATTAATTGAATGGAACTATACACTGAAGAAAATGGTTTTCCTAATTATATTCTGGTCTTATTTTCTAGGAAAAATATATAAACGTATTTAAAACAAGATCATTAAGGC
Source organism: Onychostoma macrolepis (assembly GCF_012432095.1). NCBI lineage: Eukaryota > Metazoa > Chordata > Actinopteri > Cypriniformes > Cyprinidae > Onychostoma > Onychostoma macrolepis. The sequence goes on from NC_081174.1 coordinate 10,571,428, forward strand.
AAAATGGTGTAGGATAATGAAACTTCAGAGTGCATATGTTGGCTTTTAATCTCTTTTACACTCATTCCTAGAGGATTTAGAGTGTAAAAAAGTTATGGTGTAAGAAAAATAAAATTAATAAAAGCTGTATTCTCTGAAAACGGGACTTAGTATCTTGTATTATATTATTCGTAAATCAACTTAATTTAAGTGGTAAAACTTTACAAAAAAATATTCATTGTTACCTTATTTTAGCTCAGGTTCATGAAATAATATGACTATTGTATATGGTAGGCATCACATACAATTTGTGATTTTAATAATGTATTAGTAAATATAACTACGACTAATAAATGGATTAGGAGGTCTGTTCATTGTTCATGTTTAACTTGCTGGTAACTAATGTTTACTAATAATGTAACGAAATAATTGTTTTAAGAATATTTAGATATTTTCATTGGAAAAAGACAAAATACAGTACAGTACTTATTATTCTGCATTGAAGCTTAAGTGTTTTATATACCCTGGCAATTAGACACAATTAACCAATTAACCACAGTGGAACAAAATAAAGGATTTCAATTGGTTCTGCTCATTTTTACTCATCAGTCTGAACAAAAGAGACCTGCAGGTCACAGTCACAGACATGCCTGGCTCATATCTAGTCTCTGAGCTTTTTTTCAAAACTCCGTGAACTGCTGCTCTGTATTTTTCTGCTGTGCTAATGGCCCGGATCAAATAGGGAAGTATCAGACATTCAGAGCAAGAGGGAGAGAGAGAGAGAGAGAGAGAGCAAGCGAGAAAGCTGATAGATTTGTATTCCTAGGTTTGACTGCTCTCTATGAGAGTCACGAATTTGAAGATCAATAGTGGACCTGTAGTCTTCAGATGAATAAAAGCATATTGCCTGTCTTCTTACCTAAAGATTGGATTTTTAGTGTTTAAGAAGCTAGATGTTCAGGGAGAAAAACAAAGCTTGTCCATTGCTTATTCTTTCATTTTCTCTCTTGCTCAGGTACATCAAATATACACGTCTGCTAGGGATAGTTCACCCAAAAATGTATGTGTATGATTTTCCTTCTGAGGTGTCTACTTATATATAAAATAAATTTTATTTGATAAATATATACTTAATTTTATTTAAATTATTTTTTTATTGAAATATTTTTCTTAGAACATATTTATAATATTTTATTTTTCATAATATTATTTATTTGTATCTACATTTTATTTATATATTTTATTTGCATTTACCAACTAATTTTCAATAATTCAAAAAAATATTATATTATATTATTAACAACATACACAACTTAAAACGTATATACATTTAAATACACACACACACACACGTATGTTTGTGTGTGTGTATATATATATTTAAATATGTGTATATATGTACTGTATATAAATTTAATAAAAAAAATGCTTATTATGTTTAATATAATATAATATAATATAATATAATATAATATAATATAATATAATATAATATAATATAATATATAATATAATATAATATAATATAATATAATATAATATAATATAATATAATATAATATAATATAATATAATATAATATAATATAATATAATATAATATAATATAAATAATCTTGCACAGTTGGAATGTATTTTTTCCCATCTCTATTAGACCACATAGCCCTCCAACTCTCAGCCCAGCTGTTTTTTTGCAGCATAGTTTGGCGTGTAATTTCCTCTCTACACCAAACATCTCTTTATCTGTCTAAAGTTACAGCAGGCACATCTGTTCATTCCTTGCTTGCAAGCTCTGGTAGAGCCAGTCTGGCAAGCATCCTTACATCTCTCTTCTTTCCATCACACTCTTCTTCCCTCTGTCTCTCGCAGAAACACGGACACACAAACACTCACATGCTGCGGTCATGAGGGCACCCTCTCTACGCTGGCATGGCTCAGCTCAATTAGCCTGCAGGGAAATGGAGGGAGGGAGTGAGCGCTTGAGAAATAGAGGGAGAGAGAGCTTCCTCGTCTGCCAAATCTCCCTCACGCTTCCGCAGGATCTCTGGAGCCCTCCGTGGGCTGTCTTTGTGCACCGTCTGCCCAGCCGCTTTGTTTGTAAATAAGCCGTCTGGAAAATTAGCTGGGGCAGCCAGTCACTCACAGTTAGACGTCTCATCAGGCCTGCAACCACCACACAATAGTGGAGAGGTTAATATAAGAGAAAGAAGAGCAGGGGATGAAAACCTTAGACAAGGGTGCTACAATTGATGCTCAAATGAGTAATGATTGTCATGCAAACGATAAGAGCAAGATAGATTCATGCGAAATACCATATTGTATTAAAAGTCCTTCACATCTGCTTGTCAAACTACCTCTAGCAGTCCTTCTAATCATCACACATTCCGTTTTATTTAGTATTGAGTTGTTTAAGAAGCTGGATATTTAAGTTTAACTGCACTAAAACTATAGGTCAGGATGTGGTGATAATAACACTCATGCACATAGCATTTTTCTCTTTGTATAAGTGAGAAAAACTATGACGAGCAGTATTTTATAGTGAGAAACTTTACAAAGAAGATATTTAAGTTATTTGATTTGTTCATGGTGCATGCTGAGAAATTGAAAATTTGTAATTTTTGCAACACGACTGGCATTATTGAAATTGTATAAAAATGCATCATTTGTTTGAGCAGACTGAATGGGCGAAACATAATAACATTGACCAATCGAGTGAAAAAAATGTAGAAACCATTTTCCACTCAGAAATTGATAGTAAATTTTGCAATTAATTCTAAAGAAATGGCATGTAACACAATAAATGTAATATTTTGAAGTAGAAAGACTGAAATACTCCATTAATCTTTGTTTTGTTTACAGCTTTTACAGATTTTATAGTATACTATTCCTTAAAAAATGCCATTTCATGTCAAAATGTTTGCATGATAATCACAGAATAATGGGAGATGTCATAGAAACTACAAAAGAATAAAAAAATAAATAAAATAAATACACATGTTCCAGTCTGAAAATCTTTGTAAGCTATAAGAACTGGGGGTGCAAATTTGTGGTTAGACAGTGAATCAGTTTGATTTGATTCATTTACGTTTATGCATTTTATAATAATGAATTTTGGCAGATGCATTTATCCAAAATAGTTTACAAGCATTCTCAGGAAATCAAACTTATGACCTTAGTGTTGTTAGTGCCATAGTGCTAGTGCCTTTTTTTTTTTTTTTTTTTGAGAATGCATCAGATTTTTGCTGTGCTAAATTGGTTGAAGATTAAAACAAATGATTCATGATTCAGAAATCATGTTTTAGTCGTGGGCACCTTGTAGGCACCTTGTGGGCAGCACGCCGACATATAACCTGATTGCACTATGGGCATCCCAAGTTAGAATCCCGGCATGAGGACCTTTCCCAATACACCCCCCCCCACACCCCCCCCCCCCCACCACCACCACCTCCCACTTTGCTTCCTGTCATCTCTACACTGTCCTGTCATGATAAAGCCAACAAAAATAGGAATCATGTTTTAAGAAAGATTAATTAGAATCGGCAAAAACAAAAAAAAAAACAACTAAAAAAGCAATGCCAGAGAGCAACAGAATGAAAAAAGCGTTACATGCGAAGCCAAAATTGGCAATTGCAAAGGCCGAGAACAGAGACCGAGACATGTGGCAGCCTGTCTTTCTTGATGTGTGGGGTTGAGCTGTTTTCAGAGGGCCTGTGGGAAGAGGCGGGTGTCTTGTGGCGGTGGGCCAGTAAGCCTGAGGAGCGGGAGCCAGAGGAAGCAATGCCTGCAGAGCTCATAAATTACAGCCCTGCCTGCCTGGCTTTACATTAATGGATCCACAACTCTGTGCTTCTTACTGAGACTCTTCTCACTTGCTCTCGTGCTGTGCATGCCTTCAAGGACAAGGGTAGGACGGATTGATTGCGGGCGGACGACAGTTTAGTTGCTTCCCTATGGGATCATCTTCATATACTATATTCAATAACGTGTTCATTTATTCATAGGCTGTAATTATTTTGACCGCCATTAAATAACATTCGTTTTTAAAGGTGAAGTGTAATTTTTACAATGTTAAAGCGACAGTTTACCCAAATATGAATTGTGGCCATTATTTCCTTGTGCAGAACACAATAAAAGATGTTTAGAAGAATGTTCAGGCTGCTTTTTTCCATAAAATGAAAATTAATGTGAACCGAAGCACAAAAAATGGATTAATTTACATTCATACAGTACATGGAATCTTCAAGAATCACTGTGATACGCAATTGTTTTCTGGAGGATTTCAGACTTATTAACTTTGGGGCCATAAGGGTTTAACACGAATGACATATTAAATAACGCATAAATACAGAGTTCTGGCATGAAACTCTAGATGGTGCAATGCGATTGGTCTAACTCAATCTGACCTAATGACATCATTTATCACATGGCACAGTTGATTGATTCTCTTCTGTATTGATAGCCAATGAGCTCGCTGCTCAACATTCAAATATATGACTAGTGCTTGCTGTAGCAGTTTGCAGCTTGCTTCAGAAATCCTGCACCTTCCCCAGCTCCACCTGTATAGATCTGCTACAAGGTGATTCATGTGTGCTGTATGGGGTTATTTCATGTATGTTATATTTGCAGCAGCAGTATTTCCTACATGCTCACAGCAGCATGTTGTAGACTGGCAGTAGCAAGTCTCAGAACTTGCTCTGCTGCAGCAGCAGCAGCAGCAGCGTAGCAGATCTATTCCACCAAGACCAAATACATTAACATTGTAATGTACATTACTATGCCAAGCCCTCTGAGAGTTGTCATTACAGAACTTCATTTTTATCAGAATATTAATGTGCAGAAACAGCTGTATGCCTTTCCATTTATTGATTGAGACCTTGCTTGTTTCCATGTTGGGAGAAAACGCAAGGTGTTGTGTGCGTTGTGTAAGCATGATGGTTATTGTAGTTATAGACTAAATGTGAACATGCATTTACTCATCTCACTTGCTCAAAAACAGATTTAGTATTCCTATAAATAAATAAAAACAGTGAAATGCAAACTGAGAATATGCAAACCTGCAATAATTAAATTTGGTCAAATTTTTTATCGCACTGCTGACCTTTGATGGTTCAATTCAACCACAAAAATAAGCAAAAATGACTTAAGTTAAACGTGTTTATTGCTGAAATAAGAGTATATCATTATAAAAAATAAGTAAAATAACACATTACTTTCCATAAAAAGTAACTAAGTAACACAATTAGTTACTTTTTTAGGGAGTAACGCAATATTGTAATGCTATGCATTACTTTTAAAAGTAATGTTCCCCTACACCAGTGCTACTAAAACATTGCTTTTTGTTTGAGCATCTCAACATGTAAACTTCTTAGCCAGTGAATTTGTCTATATGTTTTTGAAATCAAAATATCAATTACTAAAATCATTCGATCAGTATAATGTGGCAGTGTTTACAACGCACCCCCATTGCTGAATCTACATTGTTGCTACTGAATCTACATCCCCACAGTAAAAGAGGCCATGTTTTACCTGATTCTGCAGTCCAAATTGAATGTAATAAGTTGAAAACACTATGTACCTTGATATCCTGTATTGTACAAATCTAGAAAATCAATCTTCTTGTTGAGTTTTCTTCACAGGCTACATGCGATAACATTCAACATGACTCTATTTATCTGGTTCTTTTTAGTTAATTAAAAACATACATCACTATCCCTGTAGTCCGATTCATGAAGAAATGACTCTTATGAACTGGTTCTCTCAGCCAAAAGTGTGAATTTGGGGTGAGACTATGTATAACATGCTGTTTCAGAAGGAAATGGACAAGTTTTAGACTAGGAATGAGGCTGTAGGAGTTGGAAAACCATCATTATTTTTTGCAGTTCTGTTTGCTGAAGCTAGTGGCGCAGAAACGACACACTTCAGTTTTAATGCCCAATATATGCAGTACCTGCTGCAGATGAACATTAATTCTTGATGAAGTGTAACTCTCAGCTGTGGGAAGTTTTAGCCAGTGTACCTTGAGTATTTGAATCGCTCGCTGCACAGTGTTGAGTCTCACCAAAGGCCCTGATTATGCAGTTAAGCTATGCTAATAGTGCTCTGGTGGGCTTCTCTGAAGACCTCTGACTTTAAATGCATAACCGTCGCTGGGTCACACAAAGGTCATTGTGCTTTCTTCTGCTTAACTAATTAAAGGGAAAAGTTGGTGGATTCAGGTGCTTTCTTTTTGATTATGCAAATTGTGAGGCAATTAATCGACAATTGTTTAAGTTTAAATCCTCTGAAATAATATAAAAAAGCAATTTGTCTGCACCTACTTAGCCTCCTAAAGTGAAATTGCTGGCTCTGTTAAATGCTATTAAATGGAGCTTGCTCGCAGAGCTATTACTAATTTAACAAAACAACAAAAAAAAAAAATAAAGCTCTTCTTAAAAAGTGCAACACTCAGCTGGCTGCAGACATAATAATTCATTACGTTATTTAAATGGTAAATTATTTGTTGTGTTTTATGAATCCTGGAGGTGTTGATGGTTTTATTCAGAGATGTGGCTATGTGAAAAATATTTTCTTCGAATTCTGCCGCAACGCTACAAGGCCTCGTGTCAGCCAGTCTCCTGCCAGTCTTTTGAGCTAATTAGCCGCAATTATTTCAATTAGATATCAAAGACGAGCACAGACAAATAATCATTACTTTGTAATCAGTTTGTGCAGTAACAGTTCTGGAAACTGCCTCACACTGTCAGGCATCATGAAAGTTTTAGTGCATTTTCTCTCCCTCTCCATCCCTGGCCCTTTTTCCCTTGGCCGGCATCCAGTGTCAAAGCAACCCTGAGAGTTGCTGTTCTCCAAAGCATTCTAAGTAATCCTTTAACAAACTGTATTCACGTATGTGAATGTTTTTGGCTCTGAGCAGATTTTTCAGGAGATAAGAATTCGGATAAAATCCGCCCCTAGCAAAGACCCAGGATATATGGGATTTCAAGTATGAGGGAAATATAGATAATAGAGTTTCCTCTCATCTCTGTAGATGTATTAGATGTAGCTGCGGCGCTTAGAACTGCTTTGACTTTATGGGTTGCTGTGGCTTCAGAGATTAAAAACGCTTCTACTGGATCAGTTAGCATTTTTTTGTACTTCTCGAATAGGGCTAGAGAATAATATTGGAGATATGTTATTGATTATTAAAATTCAGAGTAAGCAGTGTAGTCTGTTTCATGAAGAAATTAACTGGTTATTGTTATTGAACCAAAACTTTCAGAGCAACCAATAAATCAGAATTATTCAGCACAAACAGAGCAGACTAATTCATGAACAAATGAGTCTTGTACACTGGTTCTCTTTAAGTAAATAAACAACATTCAGTACAATCAGTGCAGTCCGCTTCATGAACAAATGACTCTTATGAACCAGTTCTTTGTATTGAATCCAAAACATTCAGCGCAATCAGTGTAGTCGGATTCACAAACAGTTAACTCTTGTGAACCGGTTTGTTTTAATGGATCAAATATATTTAGCGCAACCAGCACAGTTTGATTCACAAACAAATAACTCTTATGAAATTGTTCTCTTTAAGTGAATCAACAACATTCATTGAAACCAGTGCTGTCCGTTTCATGAACAAATGACTCTTATGAAGCGGTTCTCTTTAAGTGGATCAACAACATTCAGTACAATCAGTGCAGTCCATTTCTTGAACAGATGACTCTTATGAAGCAGTTCTTTTTAATTAATCCAAAACATTCAGCGCAATCAGTGTAGCCTGATTCACAAACAATTAACTCTTATGAACCGGTTTATTTTAATGGATCAAATATATTTAGCGCAACCAGCACAGTTTGATTCACAAACAAATGACTCGTATGAACTTATTCTCTTAAAGTGAATCAATAACATTCAATGCAACCAGTGCAGTCCGTTTCATTTACAAATAATTCTTAAGAAGCGGTTCTTCTTAATAGATCAAAAAGATCAACCCAGGCTCATCTGAAATACGTGCCTCTGAATACATTTCTGCAACACCGTTATTATGTACCTAACTGCACGTTTTGCGGCAGTTTCAAACTGAAATGTCAAGTGAGTGGCGCTAAAACGCGGGTTCAGTACGTGACGCTGGCACATTTTTGTTACGTTGATTTAGTCACGTATTGCTGTGTTTGTATTATGTTGCTTCAGGTAGCCTACATGTTGTGGTAGTTCATAATTCAAATATCTGATGAGAATCGTTAAAAGTTAATGCTCTATCGTGTTGGAAATATCCCCTACACCAAACCCAACCCTAAACTTACATGATAGTGTTAACAAATACAAAAGTGATAAATACGTATAATGCAGCCATGCTATTTTAACTTCCTTATGCGGACTTGAGCTGTTTTATTGAAACATAGTTCCATAGGGTTCATGACGGAGCTTTTCATCACTCAAGTGCAATGCCGTATCGCGTGAGCTACCGAACAAACCTACTGAATTAGAAAACATGCATATGAAGCTGGATATGTGACAACACGTTCAAAAATATCAGTTTTCAAATCTTGCAGCATGTTAAAATTGTTTTGAATTCATAACATAATATGTAACAATGCGAAAATTAAACTTTGTTAATCTAAACTGTGGACCTGGAAATCATATCCATCCATCCATCCATCCATCCATCCATCCATCTGTCTGTCTTTAATTGTATTTTTTGTGTGTACATGAATTGAATTGAAATCAAATCAAGTGCTTGTTAATCGGAAATTGGAACCCTGTACTTGACATTCATTCATTCTGTCCATATTTTGGCCAATGCTGACACTCTATTAACACCAGGACTTTTTTTTTATTCACATCTGTCACTAATTGAAGCTTTTAGACCCATCCGACCTTCAGTGTTGTGTTTGCGTGGCCTTTTTGTCTGTATGTGAGAAAGTATGTGTGCACACTGTATCTCATTGTGTGTGAAATGGGGACAGGTGAAGGTGAGACAAGACACAGGATGAGGTGTGAGAGCGGGCAAAGACCCCGGACTAGCCTCCGTGTGTGTGTGTGTGTGTGTGTGTGAGAGAGAGGCCCCTGGCATGGGCCCTGTCAGCAGGAGTCTGATGTCTGTCTACTCATGTGTGGAGCACTCATCATGGGCAATTAGGGCCAAGCAGGGGGCCTGGCCTTCCCTCTCATGTCCTTGAAGAAAGAAAGTAAAAGGGGGCAGGAAGAGTGATGGGGTGGAGCATTGCAGAGGGAGGGGCGGGAATTCTACCGGCAGTTTTGTGGAGAACAGGAAGTTGAGTGATGCGGCTCTAACCTGACGATAGGAAGACAAAAGCCTGTCCGGGATCGGTAATGTCTTTGTTTTTCTCCCCTCTGGTGCTTAAATAGATTCACTCCACAGGGTGATAATCACCATTCATTATTCACACTTCAGATGGCCATTAAAAGTCTCGAAAAGCCTGGAAAATGGCCCCAACTATGGGACCACTTGGTGCTGTCTTTGATATTGTGTTCTAATTTCGCACAAATTGATATTCTTCTTCAGCACTACTCATATAAGACGAGAGTTTTGTGAAATCACAATCTCATTGGCTTGTAATTGATGATTTATTAATTTCATGTTCTGTCAGAGCTGGAATGAAGAACCTCTTAATATTTAATTGGTCATGCCTGTGCACATGCCAGGAACATGGAGAAGTGCCATGGATGTGAAAAAGATGGATTTTTGCAGTAGAAAGATGATTATGGCCCTTCTCTGGAGGATGTGTTAATAATAATTAAGTGTCCTGCAGATTGTTAAATGATGATTAGTTAGTGTTTTCCTAGTTCCTATAATGTCCTCGATGGATGAAACAAGACCTACTTTTGGGTTCAGTTTAATGCACTGTGCTATGCAGATGTAGAATAGAGTGTGCTTCGTTGTTTTCTATTTACATGTTAGAAAGTGGGATAGCAGACTCGAGACGGAGCATACTCCCCCTGGAAATAAGCGGAGACTGCTTAGTAGAATCAAAACACAACAAAAAATTAGAATAACACATGAAAGCAAAAGAGTCATGTTCAAGATCATGCTTGGGGCAATTCTCTCATGCCTAATTGAAAAACCTATTTTATGTCTGTTTAGATCTTTTAACCAGCATTCAAACTAAGAGCATACACTCTCTCTCTCGTGCATTTTTATGTGTACACTACCTTTCAAAAGTAAGAATTATTATTATTATTTTTTTTAAACATTATTCTTTTATTCAGCAAGGATACATTAATTCAATTTAAATTGATAGGTAATGCATTTAATGTTACCATAATAATAATAATAATAATAATAATTCTGAAGATTTCTGAAAGATCATGTGACACTGAAGACTGAAATTCTTCATTGCCCTCATAGGAATAAATTACATTTTAAAATATATTGAAATAGAAAACAGTTACTTTAAAGAGTAATAGCATCCCACAATATTTCTGTTTCTACTGTAGCTGAGATCTAATAAATGCAGCCTTGGTGAGCAAAAGAAAGTTATTTCAAAAACATTAAACAAATCTTTCAGACCCCAAACTTTTGAATGTAAATGTCAAATATCTCCATTATAATTTATCATTTTTAAAATAAATAAATAAATAAATAAATATATTATTATTCATTTATGTTATTTATTTATTTTTTATATGTATGTATGTACTGTATTTATTTATTTATTTTTGTTAATTCTTGTCTCACCTAGGGCATGAATACAATACAATGCAACGCAACGCAATGCAACAAAATAAAATAAAATAAAATAAAAAGACTGGTGCAGGACACCCATTCTACATTTTAAATAACTGCATCAAGTCCAAGAGAGGCATAACGTTTTTTTTCACCTAATATCACACATGCTGTATAGTGCCATTTGAAGCAGGAGCCTCCTGCTGCCTGTAGGTTTCAGCCAGCTGATGGATGTGTCCCCAGGAGATTAACCTATATCTGTTAGCACTAACCCTCATGCGCTTCATTGTTGCAATTGTATTTACTCATTAGACGTCATAGAAACAATGCTGAAGACTTAATTAGAGAGCGAGCAGCTTGCATTCTGCCTTCTCTGACCCAGTTCTCTTTCCTTCTCTCTCTCCTCCTCCCTCCCTCTTTTTCTTCCTCTTCCCTGTCTCTCTCTTCACTCTGATGGTTAATGAGCATACTTCATGCTATGAAATGGTTGCGTGATTATTTTCACATGATTCTGACTGTGTCGTGATGAAAAGGCAATTTCTTCCTTTTGTGAGCTCATTCATTCTTTAAACGTCACAACTCAGGTTTGATTTCTCGGCTTTTCATCCAGAGAAATGTGAGAACGTGCTTATAATAAGGCTTTGCTGCACCAAATGGAGGTCATAATGCGGTGAGAACAATAACAGTGGTCAACCTAGGTCATAACATTCTCCTTAGATGGCTAAAGAACTCGCTGTGATCTGTCGCAAAGACTTTGGCAAACAATAAGGTGACGTCCACACCTGCCTCTTCGTTCTTAATGACTCCTCTAGCTCACCGTACCTTCCTCCTGTCCCATGACTCCTAGCTTTGGCTTAATAATGATTTCACAGCAGCATATGGGTGTGATCAGGGCTGATATGGCATCCTAATGGAAGGCCGGGAGAATTTCTCAAAGGCTGGCGTAATAGGTGACTTGACAGGCTCTTTGTGTAAAACTCATAGCTGGAGTGTGTGAGGTTGGGGAAAGCTTATTCCTGTGATATGAATAAAGGTTCATATGGAGTATGAAAAGATAGCGAATTCCGATTGCAGCTATAGAATAACACTGCCTTTAACTGCTGGTCCAGGATCAGTTTCTCCACCTCAAATCCAAATTGTCTTTACTAGTGAGGAAGGAACACCTGTTTTTTTGTGTGTGTGTGTGTGTTGTGTTTTTGATTTGTATATTGTTTAGTGTTTTGTATTGTTTTTTGTTGAATGTATGCAGAGAAAATGTCTAAATTCTTTACTTCTGTAATGATTTTCCTTTTTTTGTTTAAAAAATACATACAATATAGTAGTTTGTTTATTTATTTATACAACGGTTCTTTCTGGTCCTCAAATCTGATTGGCTGATAAGAGTGTGATATTCTAGTGATAACAGAACTTTAATCGTTTCACCGTTGGTATTACTCCACTTGTGGTATTTCTCACAGGGAGTGTCATGGTGGACACTCAAATCCACTATAATTTTTAAATTAATACTGTCTCTGTGTCATGGAATGTAGTTTTAAAAGGGATTTTTTTGGTGAAGAATGTACTTGTTTAGGCTTCAAATATGAGGTTTGTTTTATAAGATAACGTCTATTTGAAATTTACTTCAGCGTTTCGGAGATATGATCTCCAGGGCATCAGCGCTCATGAACCTCCCGAGAGCAGCCTTACTTCCGCCAGATCTTCTGGAATTTGCCACTGGCTCTGATGTCTTTATAGTGGTTAAACACGAGATATAATTTGTATTGGGTAAATCTAACAGGCAGTTTTTGGTCTTTGGTCTCTGTTATTTGTTCCATAGCAAATATTTTTGACTGAGGGCAAAATCTCATCTCGTTATATTTTGTGTAACTTCAATTATGTAAATCTGAGCGCTGCCTTTGTACTTTTGACTGAATTGCATAACTTTTATGATTGCTGTTGCTGTTGTTTATTAAATATTATTATTTAATAAATAATATTTTATAAAAACAATAATAATAGTATTTAGTATTGGGAAACAGTGTGTGTTTGTGAGGTGATTTTAGTGACATTGTTCCACCAATAGATGGTGAATAGAGACTGTAATGACTAAAGACTTTTATATTGACAGAGACTGAAATAGGGTTGTAAACAAGTTATTTTTACTTTTAACAACACTTTGCCAACAAATTCACTGAACAGCGATGTCATCTGAAATCACCCTTAACAGATGAAAGGATAGTACAAAAAAGATATCGCTTTCCTCAGCGGACATTCAAACTTATGTTACAGTGAGCTTTTAATACAGTAATACAATAAGATTTCAATGAAGCAACTCAACCTTCTTTCATTACTAGTTCTAAAGTGACATTTTTGAATTAGTAAAGGAGGCTTTTGTTTGTATTCTTTAAATTTGGGGGGACATTGTACAGTAAACCTAACCTTTATGAGGTGCTTTGGTATGGGTTATACAACTCTGGATCACTTTAAATCTACTTTAAATGTGAACCAACCTGCAGTTTGTTTGTTTTATAACATAATTTTTTTTAATGTCTATTTCTTGCAGGCATTTAACCGCCACTGTTGAGATTTATTATGGAAACCAGATGTGGAGAAGCAGTGGTGAGTTTAAAACAATTTAAATACCCTCCTCAGCTCAGTAACCAATCATTTCTTTACCCATACTGGCTCTGTGAATCAAAAAGGAACTACTGTAAGATAATCTTTCACTGAGCGTATGCCTACATTTTGATACTGTCGTCTGCTGTGCCATTTTGTTTGCACTTGCTCAGACTGTATTTGTTCTGCATTACACATGCCAAATAAAACTGAATCTAATTCAGAGTTGGATGACACCTCACACCTTTGTGTGTTTGAGATCTCAGATAAAATGTTGGTTCAGTCGTGTGTGGTTTGTCTTAAGGGATATTTCTGTTTGTGGTCTCTAGACTGAAGCACATAAGGTCAAGTGAGCTAAATGTTTGTTTCCTTACACGGAGAACGTTTTGTCTCCTGACTTACATGTCACTGCACTTATAGTGTAATAGTAGCCATCATGAGTGCAGAAATGACAAGGTAACTGTGCTCATAGAACAGAGTGGACTCATTTGAGACAATTTTGGTGGCACTGCAAATCATACCTCAGACATACAGTGGAGTCCACAAGACTGAGACTAACAAAGACAATGCTTCTGTTGTCCATTTGTTTCTAATTAAACAGTTTTTATTTTATTTTATTAAGCATAACAGTTAAAGTTCTAATGTTTCTTGCCCTTATTATTTTTTTTTATTTCTTTTATTATTTTTTAAATTCTAAACCTTTTTGAATATTTATAAAAACCGAGAGGATGAACAGCAAAAATATTTTCCACAGCCAATTTAACTTATAAAGTATTTACCAGTGGTGCCAAACTGCCAACACTATACATATAAGAAGGCTATGCTGGTGCAATGAGATTGTAGTCATGCGTTTGAATCCGAGAATCTTTTTTGTAGTGTCTTCTAGAGGTGGGCGATATGACCAAAATCTTATATCATGATATGAGAAATGTTATTTCATGGTAACGCTATATATTACAATATTTTTGCTTTAAATAAGGTCTTTATAATATCAAAATTCTTGATATAGAAATTTCATAATTCTAGTCACCAGTGTGAAAAAAATCAAGCTCACTGAAGACAACTAAACAGTCAACAATTAAATAAGAAACTAATTACAAGCAATAGGACATAAAACTACAGTAGAACAAATAAATAAGAAATGCTACACACATTATATCATCAGTCATCAAATGTATAAAAACAGTACATATGAATGACAGACAGCAGGAATATTAGTGTCACTTTAAGAGTTGCCCGCATCCAATATACTTTCACACATGTGTTTTTTATTTCTCAGCTGTTTGCTTTCACTTACGACTTAAATTACTGTGTTTACGAGGATATAGGCATTTTGACACATACAATTCTCTTTCACTGCTGATTGCATTTAATGTCTTAAACTTAAAATGTTTTAACGCAATGCTTAAAAATGCATGAAAATTATACATTTTTGTGACCACGTGGTACAGCAAAGTCACATGAGCTTGTAACCGCGCTAGAGATGACAGTCCAAAATCTTTACCGGTTGAAAAATTTCTACCATTTAATCGTCTTCACAACTTTTGTTTTTTAGTCAAATCAAAGATTGAGAAAACTTTAAGCTGAACTTTAAACTGAAGGAGGGAATGCATCTTGTAGACTGGTGGATGTTCCTCCAGTATGCAGTCCTCTTCTCACCCACACACTCCTATGGCATGTGACATGCTTGTTAGTCTCTCGTGTCTCCAGTGGGTGTCGTGGAACCATATCACCAAACCTGAGCTGTTTATGATAGAACTTGGAAATAGCTACCAAATGTCAATCTTACTTGGATTTTTTACTTTCAGTTTTTTGCTCTAGATACTTATGCAACAATTGTTTCAATTAAGATTTTTTTGAAAAATAAAGTTGTTTATTCAGTGCTGACATTTTGTTTTCAGTGCTATCACTTGGCTTGATCTAATACATTTTCTTTTAATAGAGACCCTTGCAAGTTAAGAGGATTATGAAAAAAATTTGTGCCTCAGTCTATTCATCATACTGTCAAAGAATGTAGACACAGAAATTTTGAACTAGTTGACAGTATCATAAAAGAAGTGAACCAGTGAGGTAAGGTGCTCTTTGTAGTTGAGACAATACAACATCTCTGACTGCTGTAGATGTCTATATATTGTATTTTGGAGGAGATGAAGAGTCTCCAGGGTCTTCCCCCATAAAGTAATGTGACTTATAGAGAAAATTATAACATATGAGCATAGAAATGGGCTGTTAAAACCAGATTCTCCTCCTCCCCTATATACAAAACAACATGTCTGTTGTCATGTAATGCTGAGCAGCTTTACTGTGCTTTAGTTGCTGAAGTGTACATTTGTGTATGTTCATTTGTGTATGCTCATTTGTGTATGTTCATGTGGGAGGCTTGTTTTATGTGTGTTTGTTTGTGCACATTTGTATACTTATGTACAGCAACCAGCATGACATGCCTTTTTTTTTCTTTTGTTCAGATTTATTATTATTATTAACTAAAAGTACAGTTAATTCACACAGTGATTGAACATACCTCTTGTATGATGTGTTTTTCATTTCTGAAAAAAAAAAAAAAATACACTGCTGTTCAAATGAGCCCAGTCTCATGAAAATGCATAATAATAGTATGCCAAATAAAAACGAAAACTCGTGGTATTGATACGCAAAAATGGACTTTGGTTTATATATGACACTCACGTGTTTGGCGTGCATTTAATACGCAGTTTTCGTGTGCATATATGATACAAAATTTTTTGGTGTGCATATGATATGCATCTACCCCACAACCCTAATCCTACCCATCACGTAGCATATACCTGCCAAAGTCCATTTTTGCGTATCAATACCACGAGTTTTCGTTTTTATTTTACGTAATATTTATATGTACGGGTAGATTGGGTAGGTTCAAATAGATAGATAGATAGGTAGACAGATAGATAGATAGATAGATAGATAGATAGATAGATAGATAGATAGATAGATAGATAGATAGATAGATAGATAGATAGATAGATAGATAGATAGATTTTATTTTATTTTATTTTATTTTATTTTATTTTATTTTATTTATTATTTTATAATGTATTTTAAATGTCAATGTGATGATCCCTGTCGTCTGTTCGTGGAATCCCTGTTGAGCCCACAAACTACTTTGATTGGCAGCCGTTTGAAACACCTGTTCTCTATCAGACAGAGGCTTCCGCTTGAGCCAGAGCAGGGCTTCGTTTTTGGACATTTGGTTTTGTGGCTAGTTCGGTTTACTTTTGCCCTCACACTTAAAAACTTCAGTACACTACATCTCCTTACATCCATGCATTTCACATTGCACACTGACAGTACTGATGTTTTCCAATACATAGTTGTCTATACGCTCCAGGAACACACTCATATACTTTCAAAACTGCAGCCTTAACTCTGTCGTAATCTTTACAATCATTAAGTGACAATGAAGAAAAAGCAACTTGGGCTTTTCCAATTAAAACACCCTGTAACACCGCAACACGATTCTCATCTGACCAGTTTTTTAATTCTGCCACACGTTCAAAAAGAGTGAAAAAAGTGTAAGGATCTTCTTTATTAAATTTCGGAACAAGTTTTAAACTTGAAACGAGTTAAAAAGACATACCTTGTTCTTCCGTGCAGTTAGAATATTTACCCTCCCTCATCAAGTTCAGTTTGAGAGCTTCTAATTCCAACTTTGCTTTTTCCAACTCGATCTTACCCTGTTCCGAACAGTGTCTCAATTTCTCATGCTCCATCTGTAAAAGCAGTAGTTCTTTTTGTTGTTCAAATGACAGATTAGTTTGCAATGAAAACTGGTAAAGACTCCTCCATTGTCCATGGAGGATACTCCATCCATGTCTTTTTCAATCAAATCCATCCTTAAAATTACATTAATATTTTCTTTAAGCCCTTTTATCGGAAATTACAATTTCATATCTATCCACAATTTTTAATAATTGTTCTTTTGTACTTTTTCCAAAAAATTAAAAGAGGGCGAATTAACAAAGAAATCAATATCAGCCATGAAAAACAATCGCTAGAAATTAATTATAAAGTGCAATTAAATAATTAGAGTTTTCCCTCTACAATTTTAAACAACTAACTACATCAACCCTAGTCTTCATGCGGTTACTTGTGGGGGGTACTTACGCACTGTATCCCGCTGGGTGAAAATGCAACTGGTAAAACCAGCGACGCCTTCAACACCATGGATGTGCTCCCGAGATCAATACTACTACCCACGTTCACCGCAACACTACAGAAAAACCACAAACTCGACATGTCTCAAAAAAAAACATGCCGCTATGCCTAACAAGGAAAATCACGTTCAAACAACATTGCACATACTGTAATTACTTACCAGCTGGCGTCTTCACATGGCGACTAATTTACTGCGGCACAAACGAACTCATGTTTGTCTCAAAATTATCAAACAATATTCAAAATCGGACGAAATTAACTAAATAAATAAATGGTCTAGGGGTATGATTCTTGCTTCGGTGTGAGAGGTCCCAGGTTCAGATCCCGGACGAGCCCCCAATTTGTTACGACCCATGGCTCAAGGGAAGCAACAAACAGAGGACACATGCGAAACCAAATTGTTGACTCAAAATGTAATTTATTTAAGAATTAGAGTCACATGAAAAAAGTTAAGAAAACCATAAAGCAGACAACTATGTATTGGAAAACATCAGTACTGTCAGTGTGTAATGTGAAATGCATGGATGTAAGGAGATGTATTGTACTGCAGTGTTGAGGGCAAAAGTAAACCGAACTAGCCACAAAACCAAATGTCCAAAAACGAAGCCCTGCTCTGGCTCAAGCAGAAGCCTCTTTTAAAAGGACTGTCTGATAGAGAGCTGGTGTTTCAAACGGCTGCCAATCAAAATAGTTTGTGGGCTCAACGGTGATTCCACGTACAGACAACAGGGGTCCTCACATCAAAAACTGTCATAATGAAGAACAAAGCCTCAGTAAAACAAACAAGACGTTTGGCATAATCTTCTTCTTATTATTATTTTTTCATTTTATATTATGTATTTATATATTCTATTTTATATTGTTATTTCTTACTATAGTCATAATTAAATGTAAAACATAATGATATCTTCAAAATAAAACATATAGTTTCTGATATCTTTAAATAAATACACTTGCAGTATTCAAAATGTAAGGAAAATTTATTTTTCACTTGATGGTTACACTACATGACATTTTTTTTCATAAATTGATTTTAAACTTGTCTTGAATAGTGAAATAAAAGTTTTGTGAAAAACATTTATAAGAACTTGGCACGTTATAGACTAGATTTTAAAGTCTTTTCCTTTTCCTTTGCTACCACATAGACAATTTTATGCCATTGACCCATGTATCACTGACACTTTTCAGTGTGTGTGTGTGTGTGTCCAGCGCTGTACTCCTGTGCTGGGAGTTGCTGATAGGTTTGTCCTCTCTTTCATCTCTCTTCAGTAAGGCAGAGAGCCCCTTAGCTGTCAACCGCCTCTCCATTATATCATCCCTATAGTTCCACCACCCTGCACACATACAGCCTGGAAACAAGTGAAAAGTAGTCCAGACATCATAACTGATCAATGCATAACACATGTAACCTTCAGCATCCCAGCCAGAGCTAAAAACAGACCAAGAGTGGCATAAAAAGTGAAGCGTTGGTGTGTGGAAGTATGTGCCCTCCTGCATCCCATCGTTCAATTCATCCATCCATCATAGAGAAGCCTCAAAACTCCTCCTTGACCACTGTTCAAAGCTCTCCACGCCTTCACAAACTGATTTACTATGACAAATGAGCTTTCCAGCACAGGAAGGTTAACTCGTGCACGCATACACACGCTTTTAAACAAGCCGGTAGCTGGTCAGGGGTAAAATAATCCGCTTTGCTGAGAAAAGAATGGGCCTAGCGAAAAAATTCACCTCCAGATGCCGGATCGATACGTGTCCTTTGGTGCGTTTCGCTGTAATAAAGCACAGAGGAGGTGAGCGGGAAGGTTAAGACGCTTTTGCTTCACTCGTCCCTCTCATATCACGTCTGATGGGAATGCGCCGCTAAAGATGCATGCGTCGGAATGTGCTCATTGACATGCCATCCAACCAAAACTGGATTTTTTCAAGAGTACGCTATTGGACTAAGAGCTCAAGTTGAGTCTTCTGGAGCAACAACCATATTTGTCTTGAAATGTTCAGTGTGAGGGTGCCAAATAAGGTTTCATTAACCTTGAAAACAAATCCTGTTTGTTTATGCCTGCCAAGTTTTTAGCTCAAGGAGAGTTGACAGGCCAGTATTGCATGAAGTGATGTGTATTGCCTGGCTGATCGAATTTTAGGATTGTGCTTATATTGATTCTTTTATTGCCTTTCTGAGCTTAAGCTGTTTTCTTGAAGCTGGTCCGGTCGGTGTATATCTGTCACAGCCTGTAGGACCTTCTCTGGTGCTTTTAATATGATGGCCTGATTTTATTCCTTATCTCTTATACATTTAGGGAGGGATGGAGGGAAGAAAATGGGAGGATGGGCTGCTATATGCTTGGATGGTGGAGAGGGGGAGGGGTGTGGTGGATTAAAATCTTGGTTGAAAACATCCGCATTAAAAAAACCCTGGCAATGAAATAAACATCCCACCAGCGAATGAGAAGACAAGTGGAGATAGCGGAGAGAGAAAGTGCTGTAAGAGATGAGAGGGAAATGAGAAAAGTGAGTGAGAGTGAAGTGAAATGAACTGAAAACGGGACATGGACTCTGGCGGGAAAACTGGTGATGAGATTCTGGAACAGAATGAGTTCACAACAACAGAAACCTCCACCAAACCACAAAGAAAGATCAAGAGAAAAGGGGAAATAGTAATTATAGTGCATAGTATGTGACACATATTGACCCTTTAAAGGAGGATTTTGTTTCAACATATGAAAAGAAACAATAAACATAATACCAGCACACCCAGGCTTTTCCAGCTGTCTGTGATTACGGACAATTATTTTAAAGAGATTTACATTTTTAGAGCTTAGCAAAATGACAAATTGTTTACTCACTATGGAAATTTTCATGTTTTATCTATGACTTCTTCATTTCTATGATTTTTCCAGGCTTGAAAATTAGATTTTTTTATTTTTTTATTACAAGCTCTTAAAGGGATAGTTCACCCAAAAATGAAAATTGTGTCATATATTACCCTCAGCAACTGTTTGGTTACCCACATTCTTCAAAATATCTTCACTCTTCCCACAGAATTTTCATTTATGGGTGAACTATCCATTTAAAATAAAGTTTAATTGCCTGGTCTGTATGACAGCATTATTTATTTATGTATTTATTTTTCAGATAAAATATCCTGTCTCAGTGTACTGGTAGATTGTTTTGCACTTTATATACAATAAATTCATTAAATTAAAAAAAATAAAAATAAAAATAAATAATTAAATTACTTTTAATTTAAATTGTAATATTTCTTCACAATATTACAGTTTTTTTTTTTTAAATTTTAAATATTATTTTCTTTTTATTAGATTTTTAAAACACAAAAATAAACCAGAACCAAACAAAACAGAGATATAGAACAAATACTGTCAGCACTGCCTGCAAATAATGTGAATCCTTACATGGCATAATAATACCTTAGATATAAGAACCTCACAGTTCTGTGGAGATATATCTTACTACCCAGTGAATCGGTCACAAATAGATTTTACAACTCTTTGCATATTGAATAACCATTTGTGAACCTCCCTCCCCTAAAAAAAAAGAATCCTTTGTCCATTGCATCAAGGTCCAATCACTTAATCAGTTTAACATTCCCAAATCATATGATACATTGTACCAACTACAGATTTTTTACATGTAGTGTAGTTAGGATCAGACGTTAATCCCATTCGGTATCGTCTGTATGGTGTCACATGAGTTCTAGGGATGATTGTAAAATTGATAAATCGGTGACTCCGATGTTGAGATGTTTCACTTATTTTTGACCATACCGTAAGCCAATCAGGATGACGTCCAGCCTGTTTTAAATCCTTTTCTCACTCTACCTCAACTGACAAATGTTTTCACTGTTTTTAAAATTTGTAAAAATACAATACTTTTACATAATACATTTTACTTTTACTTAAGACAAAGACACTCATTGAAAATGTATTTTTTTTTCAAATGTTTTACTCAAATCTTCTTCTTCGACTTCTGAAGAACCAATTTCCTCTGATAGAAAACAGACAAGATGTCCTTCACCTGCAATACTTGACCCAAGATCACACCTCTCGGCTGCTGTGATCTGCTTTTGACATTTACTTGAAATCAAGGCAAATGTTAAAACAGATTTAATAAAAGATTATAAAATAGTGCAGTCAACAATAAAACAGTTTAGCTTCCTGAGTGGATGGAGGAGAAAGAGCAAGAAAGGGGGAAAAAGATTTGGGAGAGAATATATTTTAGTGATAATGCTACATTTTTATTGCATTTTCAGCTTAGCTGTGAACAGTAAAGGAGGAATAACCACCAGTGGGTGGGATTACAGTAGAAAGTAGAAAAGCACGTAACTTCTTCCACTGAGTTTAATTCAGCTTAAACAAGTGTTTATTTATTTATTTTTTTATTTTTTTCATTGCAAATGATATATTACAGACCCCCATATCTACAAAGCTACCTGATACCATGAGGTGCAATGAGTTGCAGTGCTTGGTGACGTAATGATACGAAGGTTGCATTGTTGCACAGCAGTTAACATTCTTCTGAAACAGTGCTGTGTACATTTATAGAGTTTGTTATTAATGCCTTGGAATGATCATGGTGGCATCTTGGAGTTTTGTAGTCATGTATGGATATTTTGAATGAGTGTGGAGCAGGATGCTGCCTGGTCCCGTTTACAGTGATTGAGAGTGAAAAGGGCGTAGTGCACTTGGCAGCCCCTAACTGAGAAGAGGATGGAATTAAAATCAATACTCTGCATGATGAGGTGACTCAGAAGGTTAAAATAGAACTTGCAACTCTCCAATGGCCACTACATAGCAGCTTTAAGATTATTAGCTGTCATAAACAGAAGATCTAGTCATGGGCATTGATTAGGGTTAAGTATAGGGATGGGGCTCCTAACAACCTTCTGAAAATCAGAAATTTTCCAGTCAATATTTGGGCAGTTTTTTCTTTAAACAACTTAGAATGCCAGCACACTAAACAGCGTTTAAAATAAATGTAATAAATAAATGTATATCAATAACAGTAACAGATTTGGTTGTATTTTATAATCCCCCCTACACACACACACACTTATGACAGGTGACAAGATCTGGCACTTATTCTTGTGTAAAATTATTCTTTATTGCGGAAAAAAAAAGGGTTCTTTGGATTATTAAAATGTTCTTCACACTGGGGGAAAATGCTATTTTAAGAACTGTTCACTGAAAATGGTTCTTCTATTGCATTGTTCCAAAAACCTGAATGTAACAAAATATTTTTATGAAACAAAAAGAGCACTGGATGAGTTTACCTACAATCCATTGTAGAAAAAAAAAAAAACCTCGCAAATATCTAATATTGTTTGTCATCAATGAAACAGCTCTTTATTGCGCATGCAGCTTGTTCAAATAATGTTTTTCTCCCCCTATAATATCAGACTTACTTCCATGCAGTTATATTTTCTTCGTAAGATTTTAGGATGAGTCATTGCTTTAATCGCGCTTTGTTTAAAATATATCTGTTTTGCGATATGGACTTATCAACTTTATATCCAAACCTACGTCGCCGGATCTAGTTCAGTTTGAGTGTTTTTTTTCTTGCCTCCTGTGCACCTGTTCTACACGCTCTTGCTGATGCACAAATGAAGCGGTCATGTATGTTAAGTCTCTGAAAATCATATGTTGCTCTTGAAGATGAAGATGCTCTTCATTTCTGTGCCATCATCCATCCATCCCCCAACGCATCCCTTTCTGTCTTTATATTCTTTTGCACATCTTAGCTTTTTGGCATTGAAAACTCTCGCTCACCCCTCCCACTCCTTGCGTTTTCCCCTGAAACCAAGAAACCAGGACAGCTCGGCGCGCGACGGGTTAACGCGCACTCGCGCTCGTGATTGGCTGCAGGAGCGGCGCTTTTAGAGAGAGGTAACCAGGCAACTTCAGCTGGAGCAGCGGAGAGAAAGAACAGGGTAAAGGGGAAAAGAAGCGCAAAAATCCCATCAGTTTTGGTGTGCGATAGAAAGGATGTAGTCCAGGTCTGTGGCTGTCAGTCCCCGGCATGGGAAAGTGGATTACTGCTCTTCTACAGACGGTAGAGACTGGATACGGAGTGATTGCGCGTGGATTTTTATCATGAGAAGTATGGGATCTGAACGCACCAGTTTAAAGGTAAGAGGGTTTGTCTTAAGGATGTGGTTCGCGATTACATATGGAAAGAAAAACGGCGTCGGTGCTGTTGCAATGAAACTTGTCCATGTGGAACGTGAGGACAGCTCCCTGCGCTTCGGTGATGGAGTTGTGTCGGTTGATTGAATTCACGCATATAAAGCAGTCGTAGAGATATTATTAACTTATCACACATTTGATTTGCGAGGAAATGAGCCGAACCAACTGCCACCAGTTGACGGTGATCACGCGTCCAGGCGCGTATGGAGAGGAGCGGCGTTTGCTGCATTGACATCCATGTTCTGCCCTGCGTGTGAGCGACTGATCAACTGAGATTTACTACAACCTTGCGTATTTAACACCTTTTCCATTCACCGCCGAGCAGAGGTCTAATATACGCTCAATTAGTTCTATATGCGCGCACTCATTAGAAACTGCAATGGGAAGGGGTGTTCGGTATTCCCGCTGGTGTTAAAACGCACGAGTACCAATTCAGTGCACGGTAGCGTGAGCTTTCCATATATTAAAACGTGAAAACGTGTAGATTTTGTTTGTGTGGTTCAGGCAGGTTGATCGGTCCGCAGGGGCTCCGCGGCAGCAGAAGCCCGCATTAATCGCACTGCTCGTGTGTGTGTGTGTGCGTGCGTGCGTGCGTGAGTGAGTGAGTGTGTGACAGGGAACCACCGGGCGGCGAGAATTCCGTTACTCGCACTCTAAGAATCTGACAACTGACTTGGGGCACCGGCGACCGCGTTTAACGCGTCTCTGCGTGGTGTCTACCGAACGGTTGCACTGCAAGAGTATGTCCCCACAGCGTTTGAAGCGGTAGAAAGGGGAGCGCGTGAGGATGATGTGCTTTGACACAGAACATCCTCTTCAGACCGCCTCTGGACCGCCGGTTGAGAGGTAGTTTTAAAACGAGAAACGGACACCTCGACGTTTGCCAAGCATAAAACGCTCCAAAAGACACCGACTCTCGTCGTGTTACCTTCCCGAGCGGTTGCGCGGCCCGCGCGCTCCGTCTGAAGGACAAAAGCGCCAGTGACTGGAGTGTCCGGTGAGGAAGACTCTATAGTAAAACCTAAAATAACCTACATTATGGTAACCAACCAACGTCTCCGAGAGGAAAACTGCTTAGTAAACATACCAAGTCATGTGTTTATGTATATGTAGAACGGTTTGTGTGAGGGTTAGCTTTAGGGTTAAGAGGGTAGAGAACAGCATTACCTCAATATAAAAACAACATAAGTCAATCGAAAGTCCTTTTTATGAAAGAAAACAAGTGTTTATGCGACTGTTTAACAATTTAGTAAAGACCCATGACAAATTATGTGCGAGAATATAAGGAAACTCACAAATGCAGCTACAAAGCAGAGCTGTTCTCATCCTTAACCTATTTAACCAATTCAAAAGCAGCACTCTTTGCTCTGTTTTCTTTTTTTTTAAACATCAGTGCTGACTGTTACAGTATGTTTACACATTAGTATTGTTGGTAGAAAAATCACAGTAACAAATTTGATTTTTTCCCCCCCTTTTTTGAGTGTCTGTCTGACTCTGAACTGATCCAGGTGTCAGGTGTTCATCGACAGCCTCGTTTTTAGGTCAGTGGCTATGTGTTAATGTGTCACATTTTTTGTATGGTTCAGCCATCAATTTGAAATTGTTTTCTAGATGAATGCTATTTCAAATTATTATAATTTTTTTGTTGTTTGTTTTCAGCCAGCCGTCTTTTGTAAATACATTTTTTTTCAAGCTTTTTTACATTGTAGGTAGATAGATAGATAGCCTAGATCAAATGAGGATACATAAAAAGGAACAAGATGGTTTTTTTCTGCCTTAATCGGGTCAGAGTCACTATGCCAATCTGTGCCAGATGGCACACTCTCCCATCTCCTCATATTATGTCACCGTTCTGCTTATAAGTCACTATTGCTGTGGTAAAAGTGGTCTATTCTGGTCTGTTCTGGACTTTTCTGTGTGTATCGGCAGTTAGGCCTTCCCCTTCTGCCTGAATGGGCCCAGCAGGCAACAGTGCATTTCCATGGAGACGGAACACAGAGTGTGGGAACCCTCAAAGCCAACATTGTTTTGCTCTCTCCGCTGTGTTCATTTATTCATTCTACGAGCTGGGTTTGTTTTGAGGTAATGTAGAGGTAGGGTTCACATCGAGACATAGCCTATTTCCTGGGCTACAGCATGTTCAAGCTAAATTAACACTAATGCCTGTTCATTTGACCTGTGTAATCTCAAAGGCAAGCCAAGCTTGCTATTCTTGGTACTTTTCTGTTTAATACCAGTTCCAGGTGCTGATTTGTAAAGGAAAGAATAACCAGAATTGATGATTGTTTGAGAGCAGCTACATTCCAAGTGTTAGTTGCACTTTAGATTGTGAGGTGGTTGTTATAGGAATGTATTGAGTTGATGGCATAGCATGAAATGGAGAACCGAGGTCCTTGGAGCAGCACGTCACCCCTGGGGTCTTCATCAAAGCAGAAGGTGCTGGGAATTCCCAAAGTAGAGCTGTTCTGTGGGGGATGTCCCTTCTCGGAAATCTGTCCCACATAGAGAGGAGGCATTGACTGCCGTTCCTCGTCCTCGGTATCGATCTGTCTGTTCTGTGTGACATTATCTGCTCCTGCTAATTAGAGCTCCAGATTGGCCTCACCCATCGGATGGCATCTGGCTGAGGACATGACAATGAGCCTGAGGGCACAGCTGCCACAGTTTTGGTCCATCAGAAACTTTCCACTCAAAATCTAGCAGTAAAAGTGATAATTTAATTCAAGGAATTGCTGGGTGCTTTGCATATTGGTGTTCTGTGTTGTCATGCTGTGCTATGATAAATGTCAGTAGGGCCCTGTTTAATGTAGGTATATCTCCGTGTAGATCTCATGTGTGACAGTAGCTGCATTTCCATTACCTTTCAAATTGCGCAAATTGAAAATGCGAATTGGAAATACACCCAATGGAAACACGTCAATTTAGCAAAAACTCCCATATATATCGCAAAAAAGTTTTTGAGCTCGCATGAGGTGGTTTTTCAGGCAATTCAAAAAAGGAATTTTTCTCAAAACTGCAATTAAAACGTAAAAGCGTAAAAGTCACATGATTATTCTTTAATGTAATATAACGTCTAAGAAACACCTTATACATGGCCACTTTCAAGTATAAGGGGTTTTCTGTGCTATTAATGTTTGGATAACCCTTTTTTTTTACACTGCACACGTCAAAAATGATGTTTTAGTTGCGTAACATTAGTTACTGGAATCATTGTCATTTCCCAATGTTTTTTATCAACATTTATAAAATATCGCAAGCATTCCTCAAATCTGTAATGGAAACCAGGCCACTGTTGCTCTATTCCGAAACCCACACTCTGAATTTCAAATCTTTCCTCATTTTCTTTAAAAAATGAGAGTGAATAGGGCCAATTTTGGCCAGAAATATGAAGCTTATCCTTTTAGAAAAGCCACATGAATTATTCTGTTATAACTTGTGTATTGCTTCAGATGTATTGTTGTTCTCGTCATTTTAGGAAATATGTTGTTGATTATTTTAATGTTAACAGATCGGCCCCATTCACTTCCTTTATAAGTGCCTCACTGTAGCCCAATTATTTTTACTTATTTTATAGAAAATTAGGACCAGGTGGAAATTAATTTTTACAGCAATCAACTTTGTCGCAAATGCTCTTGATTGAGCTTAATGTGCATTGAACTTGCAATATTCCTTGAAAATGCTGCCTCCATAGGCAGCTCACTAGGTTTTAGTCCAGAACATATGTACAAAGGTTGTACAAGGTGGAAGCAGTGGTTCTCTTTGTGCCACATGCTGTAATGCCAGGCTGGCATCTGCCCCATAATCTCCTTAAAATGGCCACAATCTGTCTGCATGGCTATTTGGGTCCAAAAATGACACTGAAACATCAGTCCGCACACAGCAAGCTCAGCATACTTTCACAGGTAGTTTCATATTTTCTTTGTCTTTTGCTGATGTGTAATTCAAGCACATTTTCGTTTTCTGGCCTTCTGTTCTTATTGAACCTGCCTTCCAGTACATAAGTAACAATTCGCAAAAACAGTTGCACAATCGACTGCAGGGGACTGCGGTTTCAGGGTCTGAAGTCTTGGCCATATATCTGCTTTTCATTTACCACATAGTTTCTAGTTCCTCCTCTGACTATTCCAATCAAAATCTTCTCCTTGAGCTATGAATAAAGAACCATGCTTATTTACTTATTTTATTCAAACTGAATCTACCAAATTAACTCACCCTCAATGGGCGTACAGTCCCATCTTTCAATGCGGTATAGAGGTATGCAACGCTCCACTGACTCCAGCCTACCCGTAGAAACAAAAGGGAGAAAAAAGGCAGACAAAAAGTCAATGGTTGATAATTTAGTCCCACGAGAGCCTTGTTCCAGAGCGAGTTTGATGTGCTGCATTGCAAACAAAGACTGGGAGAAACTCAAAAATGCAGGCCATGCAACAGTCTCAGTACATTAACACTTCAATTAAATCTATTCTTTCTACATTCTCATTTACTTGCGCTCACACTTCGACGACTACTCTTCCGGGACTGATTCTTTATTTGAGGAGCTGCTTGCCGCTCATTTACAGTTTTTTATGCTTTGCATCATCAGATCCCAGTGGTTTGGCACCTCTTCTCTCTGACATTTAAAGAAAGTGAAAGAAGCAGAAGAAAAGAAAGGAAATTAATGACATTTTCATCCTTGCTTTTGTTCTCCATTGTCTTTTGTATGCATAGACCATTCACAAGTTTGGGATCGGGAAGATTTTTGAAATGTTTTGGAAAGAAATCTCTTATGCTCACCATGTCTGCATTTATTTGATAAAAAAATACAGTAAAAACAGTAAAATTGTGAAATACTGTCAGTTTAAAATAGCTGTTTACTATTTTAATATATTTTAGTATCATACTGTATATTTATTCTTGTGATGGCGAAGTGTAATTTTCTGCGTCTTTACTCCTCTTCAGTGTCAAATTATCTTTCAGAAATCATTCTAATAATATGCTGATTTGTTGCTTAAGAAACCACCCCTCTTCTGTTTCTTAAAGGGGTAGTTCAACCAAAAATGTTATGTCATTATTTATCCAACCTACATGTTGTTCCAAACCTGTAAGACTGTGGTTCTTTTGTGAAATGCAAAAGAAAATGTTGAAAGGTGAATCCACTTTCTTTTTACGAAAATAGAAACATTCAGTTGAAACATTCTTCTAAATCTCTTCTTTGTGTTCTGCCGAATTTGGAACCACATTATTGTGAGTAAATGATGACAGAATTTTTATTTTCTGGTGAGCTATCCCTTTAAGATTAACTGGAAAATCAAAAGGAACAAAATGGCTCCCTGAGGTCCCTAGACCTAAGGACCCGAATAGCTTTTTTTCTGACAACAAATTGTATTAGATTAATTCTGCTCTTACTGTCTTTTCATCTGGTTTAATCTGTTGTCTCTCATCCACTAGAGAGAAAGGGAGAGAAAAGATTCAGCGTGACCTGCACAGTGGGGCCCCGGTCTGCTTGTATATTAGAGTGGGCTTCAGCTCTTTAGTATGCGCAGGCCTCCCCGTGCACCATTATCAAGCTGAAATGAAAAGCCTGTATTTCTCCGTTGCGGACAGAGCGGTGAGCTGCAGCTGTAAGGCACTCTTGAAGAAAGAGGGTGCAGTTGAATGTAAGGACGGAGACACACACGCAGAATCAAAGACGTGAGGTTTGCTCTACTAATGTCAATGTGGATTTGTCAGTAATATGATGGTGTGCATATGCTGCCAGCTGGTGGTTTTCTCTGTCAGATGTTAGCCTGAGGGCAAGACAAGCCAGGTCTGTAGTCACACACTAGGGAATAACGACACTTCGGCTGTCTAATGAGACGCACAAAATGGCTAACTTGGTTTTGTCTCAATGAACAAATGAATTGCTGGAATCCGTCATTTAATTTAATCCATGTCATACTTTGTCTTGTTCAAGACCAGAATTCACAAAGATGTCAATAAATAGCGCATTAAGGCAAGGCGTGTATAAAATCTGCACACAGAAACCTCTGAATATTTTGTATTGTAGTTTCAGAACTCTCATCGTTCACATTCCCAAACTCTGTGCAGGTTCTTTTATTAAACAACACTCTTAAAAATAAAGGTGCTTAAAAGGTTCTTTTTGGTTCCAGAAAGAACCATTCAGTCAAAGTTTCTTTAAAGAACCATCTCTTTCTTGCCGTTTTATAATCTGAAGACCCTTCTTTCACCACAAAGAACCTTTTGTGAAACAGAATGGTTCTTCAGATGTTAAAGGTTTTTTATGGAACCATTTAGACAAAAAGGTTCTTCTATGGCATCGTGAAGGCATGGCATGGATTCTATGAGTGTTTTCATTTAGAAGGTTGACTGCATTGCTCTTCCGCTCTTGAAACGTCAACGCTGCTGCAGAAGAAATCTTTTGTGAGAATGAGTTTGTAGTCAGTTTTGAATGTGATGCAGTAAAAACACTGTGTACTAAATAATGGAAAATAATGTCATTCTATTGAGTTGTGAGATACACTGAAAACAAACATGCAACATGACTAGTGTAGTCTGATTCATGACTAAATGACTCTTATGAGCCAGTTCTTTTTAGTGAATCAAAAATATGCTGTGTGACCAAAGTAGCAAAATCCCAGAGACAATCTTTTATTGAATAGTTAAAAAAGGAGAGTTAGCACTTGGAATCAGTCTGAAATCATTCTGCAATGCATTATTTAAAGCATTAGCAGAGAGAGAGAGAAGGATGTTAAATACTGAAATTCTGTATAACCAAATGAATGAATCAAAATGGATATCAAATTGATCTGAATTGATTCTGTTTTGAAATCAGTCAGACTTAAGTGTAAACACCTAGAACAGGCAATTGCCTTTGTTGATTTTACAGCCCAACAAAACCATTTTGCTATTCCTAAATGATGTGATACAGGTGATACTAGGTGGATTCTATAGAAAATGTCATTGGACTACTATTGACATGCACCTGCAAACAAGATGAGTCATAATTGTTTTGTTGGTCTATTTTGCCAATATTTATATGATAGTGCACTCTAAATGGCCTCAACACTAACAAACCCAAGGTGCATCCTAAAATTGTATACTGTCTGATGTGTGTGCACTTAGTAGTGTATTTCAAATCTTAAAAGTATGTTTAAAAAAAAAATAATACTGTACTTGGATATTATATAATACAAATGAAATAAAAGTCCACTTATGTGTACTTAAAGCAGGTTCACTTTCATGACTATATTTCTCAACACACTGAAGTACCTGTTGTAACACTTTCAGATTAAAGTACTTGATTATAATTTTATTTGATATTACATTTTAGTATAATGTACTGAATTGCAACTTGATCATTATACAGATGTATCCAAAAACATTAGATTCAGTTCGCACTCGAGTATATTATTTTAAAAGTATGCTAAAGTGTACTACTTTTTCACTAGGGGTTGTACAGCATGATTTTCAGGGGTGTGTGGTGTTCGTTTCTTTGATGGACATGGCCACATCTGTGGTGTGAGAGTTTGTCCAAGGTGTGTCAGCTGGATCGCAGCTCATTTGGACCGGAGAAATCACACCAGCGCCAGATCCAGATGTGCCAACCATAAGCATCCAACACCTACCGTTGCAACCTGCCACCTTCTTTCTCTGTCTCTCTGTCAGTCTTTCTCACTCTATTCTCCATCCAGGAATGTGTGTAGATGTGTTTATTCATGAGAATCAACATAGCAAATGCATCTGGACAGACAGAAGACCAGCCTTGAGCTCTGGAGACGGGGTGTTTCCATAATGATTACATGTCAAAGAGCTACGGCGCAACATCTCAGGCGGTCTCCTGGCGTTATTGCCCTGGCTGGGAGAGATTTCGCTCTCATGTTGCCAGCAAAGCCTTCTGCCCTTGTAGTGCAGGAAACTGATTCTGTTTTTTGAATAGTTGCCTGGGAAATCTACTCTCCGGCTTTGCTCGAAACGAACATACATCTCTCCAGAGCGATTGCTTTTCTCTTCTCCTCTGCTGCATGTTCTGCTAGAAATAACTGCACTTCGCCGTCTCTCTCTTTCTCTCTCTCTCTCTCTCTCTCTCTCTCTCTTGCTTGTATGGGGAATTCCATCTATGAATCTGTTTTTTTCCCTTCTCTTATCTCTGTGTGCAGGGAAGGATTCAGAGTTGCGTGTACATATCTGTGCCGAAAAAGAGATGAAAGAAGTATTTTTTCCCTTTTTTGTGTTTGATATAAAAGCAAGGGCTCTTTTGCTTGTGATAACACTCAGCTTTTCCGTCTCTGGAGCACAGTCAGGGTCTAATGCGCAGACACTCTATTGCACCCGTGCGTGTCATCGCAGAGCGCTTGTATGCGCGTGTGCGCATGTGTTTGA
Source organism: Onychostoma macrolepis (assembly GCF_012432095.1). Lineage (NCBI taxonomy): Eukaryota > Metazoa > Chordata > Actinopteri > Cypriniformes > Cyprinidae > Onychostoma > Onychostoma macrolepis. The sequence continues at coordinate 10,603,416 of NC_081174.1, forward strand.
GCAGGGCCATATTAAACTGCCATTCTGGTGTCGCAGCGTGTCATGCTGAAACCACTGGATAAATGGCTGAGACTCAGCATGCACCAGAGAAAGATGGGGAGATATGTGGAGAACGGGAGAGGGAGGGATTAGATGGATGTATGGGGAGATCGTAGAATGGCATAATATGGTGAATGCCATCAGTAATGGTTAGACAACTGTGCATGGATGTACAAACAAGTAAATCATTCATACGACAATTGGTGTTTCATGGGGTCCCAGAGGAAAATTAGCTTCTTCAGAGGTTGTTCTTTCCTTGAGTTCTCAGTTTTGTTCATTTAGAGAGAGAGTTAATTGTAAAATGAAATTCTGAAGAATTTCAGTGGAAAATCATTGTGACCGTGGCTGTCAAGCTCTAAAAAGAGCAGTGAAATAAAAGTTGTTTGTACGATTTGTGCGCTATATTGCAAGTCTGTATGGGACACATACACCAACTCTTCGATATATTTAATTGTTTTTCTGTTAAGATTTCAGTGATTTGGGGAAAGTTATCTCTGAAAAATGTGCTAACATTTTTGTTCTTCATACACTTGCTACTTAGACTTGGAATATAGCATATTATGGGGTACTTTTACGGTGGTTTTTATATGAAAAGAACATACAACACGTGGGTTATATAAATAATAACAGAATATGGGGTAAATCATTTAAATTTTGGGTGGCGACTGGCTGTATTAACTTTGAGATAAAGGCCTAGGCCTAACTCCTAAAATTCTATTTTTGACTCACAGAAACAGTTTAGAACTCCAGTATTTGTGTATATAGATCATAGAATATGATCGTGGAAGAATGTGATGAGCAAAGGGATAGCGCCACGAACAATTTAAATTCTTTCATATACTCTCACTCTTATTGTTCCAAACCTGTATGAATGTCTTTCTTTTGTGGAAAATGTTTTGTTGGTAACCAGACAATTTTGGTTACCATTGACTTTCATTGTATGGACAAAAAACCTTGAGATGTTTCTCAAAATATCATCTTTTATGTTCAACCAAAGAAAGAAAGTAATTGAGGTTTGTACTAGTTCTTTCTTGAGTCCATACTGAAATCTCAATCGTTTGTTTGCAGATCTGTTGCTGTAGCTTGGCAATATCATTTATGATTTCTCTTCCTTAGGTCTAAAGATCACACACTTCCCATCAACCTCTTTATTTCGGTAATTACTTGTTTAGTTTTTAAAATGTCTCCCTTGCAACCTGAAGAGTCATTTATTTTCTTTTTTTTTTTTTGTTCTCTTCAGATCTGTTGTTCTCTGGCTCTCCGTTCTTGATCCCCCAGATCATTTGTCCCATTGTGGAGTTTCACACTTCACTGATCTCTCTCTAGTACCATTTGATTCTTTTTACTCTAGACTCAGGTAGCATGTCAGGTAGCAGACCCCTGTGTGTGTGTGTGTGTGTGTGTGTGTGTGTTTCTCAGCTCCACAGACCTCCCAAGATTGAAAAACAAAGCGTAGACACTCCCTATCCACATTATGTGTGTGTGAAACCGTTAAGATAGCAAGTCTTCAATTAGCTCGACGTGTTAATGTCATTATACTGTGGCAGATAAGAGCCGGGTGAGATGGCCCTCTCGGAATTGATGGGGTCTGATTAGAAGGTGGTGGCTTAATAATCCAGTGTCTTTAAATGAGATGCCCTCACACGGAGAAGACTAAGATTTAACTTGCGCGCACACACACACACACACACACACCCATGCATGCACAGAGCCACTTGACAGTGAGCTACTTGGATGAGCCCCGGCAGATTTAGCTAAGCCCCTCCCCAGTTTAATGACAGCCGCTGAATCGGCACGCTGCTGATAGCAAAGTGGCACAAAGTGGGTTTAATGGAACAGGGCAATTCCAAAGACCATCAGGATTAAATTGGAGTGAAATGATTTGGGGGAATAGAGAGAGAGAGGAATAAAACTCCCTCCCCTTATTGCGTGATGAACAGAAATGGCAGCCCTGGGTGGCGTGATCATTTAGAGACTGTGTGTGTGTGTGTGTGGCTAGATGAGAAATGGAGTGGAATGGCTAGTGAGGGAGGAAGAGACGCAGAATCATGTAAGGTTAACTGTGGCGATAACCCACATTTTAAATGTGTTGACGTCTGTCTGCTCCAGCGTGTTTGAGTGGAAGAGAAGTGCATTAGAACGCAGCTGTAATTATAGCGTGTGTGGGCAGAGTGATTTGCCCTGGCATGGATGCCTGGTGTGGGTAGGGGTGGGTTATTTGGCAGACAGCTGTGTCCTCCTGAGGGAATGTACAGCAGGGGGTCTTTACCCTTCACACGGACTCTGCCCTTCCTGTCTTTTTCCAGACTGGTTGGACACCTTAGCAAACCATCACGGCGTGTAGTTTATATTTTTATATGACGTCGATGCTGCATTATTTAAAAATGGTCCAGCCTTAAGGCCGAACAATTTTTTTATTCATCACAGTGGCTCTGTTTTTTTATAGAGAAGTCTTTAATAACATTCATAAATAGTTGAAATAGATCACATACTGTGATATAGATAGTATGGAGAGGATAGGTGGCCTGACTGACTCTTCCAGCAGTTGCATTGTTAATGTTTATGTGCACCATGATGATTGTTTTTGTTTGTTTTTTACCAATTTTACAATACAAATTGTTTCAAAAGATGCACTTTAAAAACATGAAATTAATAGTGCTAAAGTTGCAAAATATGTTGCATCATTTATAAAACTTTCAATTTTGCTGTAAAGCAGCTCTACAGACACTACAGTGTCTTTATTCATTCAGCTCAAGTCAATTCATTGTTGATTCAGTTTAGTTCATTGACAGTGTCTATGTTGCGAACTTAAAATAGAAGTCAATATTGAGTGACTTACATTTTAGTAACTTATTGAGTGACTTACACTTTTTCAAGCAATACATAATAGTGTTTTTTTTGTTCCTAAATAAATCATTGTTTTGAACAAATTGTTTGTTAAGATAATAATTCAGAGACTCACTTGTGAACAAAGTCGCTTGTTTTGTTTCTGAATGATTCTGAATGAGTAAATGATTCAATCAGTCAGTAATAAAGGCAGTTACTAGTTTCAATCCTGAATGAATCAATGACTCATTCATAAAAAACTGTTACTGTTTTAATGACTTATTCATAAAGTCACCTGTTTTGTTCCTACAGTAAATTAATCTATACTTTGAACAAACCAGTTGAGAGAATCATTCAATGATTCATTCACAAAGACAGTCACTTTTTTGTTCCTGAGTGAATCAATATTTTAATGAATCAGTAGAGTCAAAGATTCAATTATTCACTCAAATGCAGTGACACTCAAAGTCCTGTGCCATTACTGAATGAATCAATGCTTCAGTTATAAAGTCACTTGCTTTATTCATAAATTAATCTATATTTTAAAACAAATTAGTCATTAATATATAAAAATGACGTGTTCCTGCTGCTCAGTTTTTCTATAAGGGGTTTGGATGAACCAGCTCTGCATTGTGAACATTACACTTTTTCTTCATAATTAATCACTTTTTACATAATTCATCAGTTTTTGATATCAAAAGATCAAGAAATATTATGATCTGTCCTCTTTCTGTATTTCCACACCCCCAATCACAGATGTATAAAGTGTTTCTGTTTCACAGAGTTCATCTGTGTGCTACTGAGACAATCCAGAGTGAGAGAGAGAAATGAAGTGAAAAATGTATTGACTGCCACATTAGATTCAGCTGAATTACTAGTCAAGCCCACCATGAATGAGGCATTGAATTATTTGACCCTATCGCCCCAGATCCTCATATAAGCTTTATAATTTGCCCATGATGAAAACAGTTCAGGGTCCATTGCTCCAATATTGCAGAGAGTTTAAGTGCATTACTTGTTAAGTCACTGCTCTGCTGTTTACCCACTGCTATTCTCAGTTCTGTTTTCTCTGTAAAGCTCCTTTTACACTGTGTATTTTTTATGTTTACTGCATATGTTCATACAATGATGCACTGGCAACATTTTCTTTTTGTGAGAGATCAGTCCTTCCTGATTTTGCATCTGCTTATAGACAAGAACCACTTCAATGACTGCAAACAGATACACACAGAATCTACACAATGAATTTGAATGAAAATGTTTTCAATGCCATTTAATTACACTTATTTTTTATTTTACCTTATTTTTGATTATAATTTACTTATATATATTTATGTATCTTTCTCGTGGTGTACAGAGAGAGAGAGCAGAACCGCTGGCACGTAGGCCACCAAGAGCAATAATAGAAGCCACAAAGTGATTTGAGCCTGAAGCAGGTGGCTGGTCTGGGGGTCACCGCTGAGTTTCAGAGAAATCAATAGACTCTCCAGGCTGAGTGTGGATGGGGAGGGAGAGGGAGGAGGTGATTGTATGTGATCGGGTTTGAGGCCTGCAGGTAGGAATGCTCTTTAAATGAATCTGATTTGCCTGACACTATGGAAATGGTGATATATGCCACACCTGAGAAAGAAAGAGGTCTGCCCTGCCATTATACAACCCCCTTTTCTCTTGCTTTCTCTCTGGCTCTGAGGGAAATGTCATTTAACGATATATTAAAATAACGGTGTGTGGAATACTAATAGTATTGTCCCTGCTGCAGCCGCAGGAGGAATATCAGCGCTGTATGTGTGTTGTTTTTGAAGTGTGTGTTAATCTGTTACAGAAGCACCTGTATTAGATGCCCATATCGCAGCCTAAGAGTGTTATTTCTACCTTTCCACACCTTTATTTTTTTGTTGGGGCTGTATGTCCCTTTCGGCATTACTATTTTACTATAATACTATTTTAAGCCTTTCTTCTTCAAAATTCTACATTAACTTGTCATTTCTTTGTAAATATTTGTGAAATTTCCAAGTGAAAAATTGTTTCCACCTAAAAATTTTTAAGCGTATGGCATTAGAATACACTTGCTGTGCTTTTCTTAGACACAATTTGTCATTCTTTTCTCTTTTTCCTCAGTCGTGCAGTTTAATTTATTCGCTTTGTGACCGTCTGTAGACCTGCACTCTGGACCACCACAAATTTTCATCTTATAAATTACGGCTGCTGTTAAAGAATGCGGTACAAAAATTTTGGCCGGCTCAGACCACATTTATTTTTTCATTCCATATGAAGGTGTTGTTTTTCTGGAGGTGTTTTGAAAGCATCTGTTAGGGATGTGAAGAGGCCCAGGAGTTTGTGGTTTAGATTGCCTCGAGCTCCCTGGTGTGGCTTTGCTAAACTGTCCTGAATAAAACGGCAGTCAAAGCCTTTAAAATGAATGAGGATTAATGACTCGCAGCTCCGCCTGAATCACGATTCAGATGTGTCAGACTGAAACAAGCAACAACCTCACAGCTTAAAAGACATAACAAACTGAAAAAAAATCATGTCATTCTCATTTTCCTGCATTTCCATGTTGTGCTCATAGGATAATATACCTTTTTTGTACTGTAAGTTTATGTTTCTCAGGATGAAAAACTCACAAAACACTTGGGGCCCTATTTTAACTATCTAAGTGCATGGTCTAAAGCACAAGGCGCAGGTACACTTACGTAGAGCGTGTCCGAATCCTCTTTTGCTAGTTTAACGACGGGAAATATGATCGGCACGCTTGGCGCATGGGTTAAAATGTTGTCCCTATTCTCTTAATGAGTAATGGGTGTGTTTTGGGTATAACAATAAACCAATCAAAGTCTCATCTCCCATTCCCTTTAAGAGCCAGTTGCTCTCGCGCCACGGCGGATTCACTATTTACACGGCGGAATTTGCAAGCGCAAAGACTGAACGCGTCTCCAGAGAGGAAACGGAGCTGCTCATGCGTGAGCAAATAGGTAGCCTTATTCTGATACATGCAATGACTATCCATTATGACATGTAGGCATTTTTATATTTATGTAGCCTACACATTAATAATATTTTACATTGTAATCCTTTAATTTTTCATATTTGGTATGTTTGTGTGCTGTGTGCTGTGTGTGTAATAAGCAAAGTGTACGTTATGTACATATTACCAATGCACTCTTTAAATAACAAAAAAAAATTAATAATAATAATACTGTGCCATTGACTTTAGACCAGGTTTTAGTTGGTCAATGGCACGGTCTATTTCAGTTGCCTCAAAATAGCAACGCGCCAACAATGCGCTTGAACACACCTCGTTTTCAGACGAATGGGCACAAATGCATTTGCTATTTAAACAACGTGGCGCAGGACGTGAAAACGATAACTACGTCGGGCTGAAACTAGCAAAAAACACCTGCATCGCACCTGGCGCCGCATTGCACCAGGTATATGATAGGGCCCTTCGTCTTTTTTTGTCATTTTGGAGCTTGTTGCTCCTCATTTGGCAAAGGATAGCCTGGGATATTCTTCAGAATTTCTTCTTTTGTGCTTCATGAAATAAGAAAGTCATTTGGGTTCCTTTATCAGCAGGCATAATTCTTTCTTAGTTAACTCCACCCCCTCAGTGTCTACATACAGGAGAAAAGAGAGATATCAGTGGAAAGCCAGGGCTCAGAAAGAAATGACCGTGGAGAGAGAACTGCCGTTCACACTGAGAGAACAGAGCGATGTATAGAAGGTAGAGAAGAAATGATGGAGAAACTGTGAGGATCCTGTGGAGAGAGAGATGAAAAGAAGAGCAGAGCTTGCCTATTTCATAAAGAGCTAAAGCTGAAGAGATAGAGATTGGATTGATTCTGACTGCTAAATGAGCTCTTGAAGGGCTGCAGTGACAGGACACGTCCTCAGAGAATCAGAGAGAAGAGAGGACCTCATCATCACATTTCTCTCTCTGTCCATTTGCATGATAAAAACAGTGGTGAAGAAGAGACCACTACCATGTTTTGCCCTTGCAGGGGTCTCTTTGAGTGTTAAAAGGCTATTTGATTCTCTAGTGAAGTGTCTTCCAAGATCATCTAATAAGTACTAGTAAGCTAGTTTTAAGTCCCTGTCATTGTGCCTCCAATGCATCTCCTGTGACCTCTTGTTGAGGGCATCATTTTTGATTTTGAGACTACATACATCACTGTATTAGTGTGCAGCATTGCATGCTAAAGCTGAGTATAGTTGTTTAGAAAGCCTGATTATAGGCGTAGAGTATAGGCTAAGCTAGCTGGCTAATCGGCTTGATGTACATTATGCTAAGCTGGCATGCTGAGGTACACTAGTAAGCTGGTTAGCTTACAAAACATAAGCAAACTCAAAAACACAACGAAAATGTTTCATTTTAAAATCTGTAGCATTGGATATATACTATTATATGTCACGCTAGCATTTAAAAACATAGGAAATGTAAAAGTTTGACTTCTGAGTTAAATAGATACACAACACCAAGATCAAATTTAAAGATCAAAAAAGTGATGATACCTGCCAGGAATTACATTTTATGTTGAACAAGGATTATTGCTGTAAAGTTTTCACCATTTTCATCATTGATAATATTAACTAATAAATTGCACTTTTTTTTTTTTAAGTAAAGAGTAATCTCGCCTAACATTAAAGTTTTAAAATATGTTTTTATATTTCAATAATTTCAAATTAAATCTTTAAATTAATGTAGAATCAACAGTATAAAATATAGTATATTTTTTAAAATATTTGTCTAGTGGCATCTTTTTTAATGACTGAAGGCGAGTATCACTGATGCCATTATTACTGATGTTTCTATGAAATTGACCCCCCATTGCAATATAAATTATAGCTATCAGTTTTAACATTTATTGGAAGAACATATTTTGGTTTTAGGACAACATTGATGAAAAGTTTTGATCCACTTCAAATGTTGATTACTATATACAGAAATGTAATAAAGTTATCAAACACTAAATTCTAAATTAAATATAGATGAATCCTTAAAGCTACAAAAGTTATTGATTTCCTTTTTTTTTCTTTTTCTTTTGGGTTATTAGGTTTTTGACTGCTATTACTTTAAGAGCTGCTGCTGCTAAAGATGATGTGGATCTGACACGCATCGTATTTTCTCACAACCTTTTATATATTATTGCGCTTTAATATGAAATGATATACAGCGGGCTGGCACAGTGCAATTAAAGAGCACATGTTACAAGCACAGTATAATGGCAGACAGGAGAGTAAAATTAGTTTTTACTGTCATATGGCCTGACAACATCTCATCTGACCACAGTTCACTGATGTTCTACTGAAGCTCCTTGTCACATGTAACAAGACAGAAAACAGCTATTTTAAATTGCAATAATATTACACAATAGGGTCATTCCATGTCACATCAACCAGAGGTCCCTGGCTCAAATTTTTGATTTTGCTAATATTTTTTCTGAAGAAAGATAAACATGATTAGTGATGAAATCCAAAATATTAAATGTTGTGGATTAATAAGAAGTTTCTGAAATTTGGTTGATTTGACATTGGAAGACCCAATATTTCTGCATTTTTCATCAAATAATTACAGTCTTGGTGAGCCTTCTTTCAGCGAGAATTTTTCAAAAACATTGAAAAATCTTACTGACCCTAAACTTTGAGTTGTAGTATATCTGAATATCCTCAAACAAGATTTATTTATTTAAAAAACAAAACATGCATAGGATATTTTGTTCTTTTCAATTAATATATTTTCAATTAGGTTTATATTTCTTATCCCAATAATCTAGTAAACAGATTTTCTTTCTTGTTCTAAGCATAAACTTTAAGCATGAAATGAAACTAACGGATTAAGAAAAATAACCTAAATTCAAAATCCTCAGATCATTCCCAGCCATTTGATCTAACACAATCTTGCTTCTAAAGTAAATATCTTGCTTTAAATGTTTTTTTTTTTTTTTTTACATCAAAACAAGACATAAATACTAATTAAGAAAAGTGTGTTGCAGTGTGAACAACCCTCTAGATACACATATATTTGCAAACAGCAATGTTTTACAGCCTTCTGCATTAGACTCTGCAGTGATTTCACACAAAGAGCTGCTGCCAGACACACACACACACACACACACACACAGAAAACTTTGTCTGGGCTGTTATAGCCGATGCAGAAGCACAGAGATGCCATCAGACAGGGACTAGTATTATTTATTGTGTGTGTGTGTGCGTGTGCAATAGAGATGACAGGACAGACGATTGGAGGTGTATTTGCCTGGCTCCAGGTGTTACAGTGCGTTTAATTACTCTCATGGCAGATTAACGAGACAAACCGCTTCCCGCACTCACACACACACAAACTCACACTCATACGGGACTAATTACCTTTCAGCACTGAGAATCTACTGCAAAGCTAGCGTAACACACACATACACACACACACACACACACTCATATAGCGTAGGTGTTGCATTGCTACCACTAGCAATTTATCTTTCAAATACACTCAGACTCACACTAGCATGGCAACCCGACTTATTGCCTCATAAGGACAGACAAACAGTCATAATGAATAAACAGAGGGGGGCATTATATTAACCAGCTCTTGCACTAGCTCTCACATTCATCAACACAATAGAACGACTTCATTAGCGGCAAAAGCAAAACACCCGGTCTGCACTTTCATCCAGCCGAGCCGGTTCTCCACGTTTTTTTTTTTTTCTTTTCTCCCCAAACGTGGGCGCTCACACACATGCTGATAGAGATAGTCCTCATACCCAGAGCGGCTGTCTGTGGGCACCGCTACAGGTAAGAGCGGCAACGACAGCAGCTTGAGTTCAAAACACAAATGATTTCACCCATATGGCTTGGGAATGAGGAGGAGATTTCGGATTCTGTGTGTCTGTCTCTCTCTCTGTGTGTGTGTGTGTGTGTTTGAAAAGGCTACTGTAAAAAGTAAAGTGATTCAGGAAGTGCAGAGAAAAACCTCATTAAGTCAAGTATTCTGGCACCTCGGTGGCTTTCTCACGCTGGTCTGAAGCTGGTCTGCTCTCAACTTCCTGTGGGCTGATGGCAGCTTACTGCTTGGCACAGTGGACTGAGAGAAATAAACATTTTCTCCAAAGGCCTCAAGACCTGCACGCTGCTCTTTTAAGCCTAAGAGCCAGGAAACCTTCTGAATATTCCTTATTGTGGGAAAAAAAAAAATCTTGTTCAATATATATATATATTTTTTTTTTTTCTAAGTAAAAATGTTAAAACCAAGAAAACAAGTTTGTATGAGAAGTAAAACTGCATAAGGTAATATGAATTTAATTTAATTTAATTTAATTTTGTTATTATTATATTTTATTGTCTTTTTTTTTTCTTTATATTGTTATTGGCAAACAAGACAAAAATGTTAAAATCCTCAAAACAAGATAAAATTCTTTTAGAAGCAAGACTGCATGGAGGTGCAGGTAATATGAATTTAAACTTCAGAGACAATATTTTTTGAAGTTTTATTTTCTTTACTGGCTTGTATTTTTGAAAAACGAGACAAAATTCTTAATGTTTCTTTATATATATATTAAAATCCTCAAAACGAAAAAATAGAAAAGTATTATTTGAGAAACAAAATTGCATAAGGTAATAGGACTTGTTTGTTTTTTCTATTGTCTTGTATTTTTCCTGGAAAACAAGTCAAAATGTTAAAATCCTTAAAACAAAGGGGAACAAATGAGAAGCGTAACTGCATCAGGTAATAGGATTATTAATTTATTGTATTTTATGATTTATAACGTTTTTTTTCGGATTTTTACTGAAAAACAAGACAACAACTCTAGTGATAGATAGATAGATAGATAGATAGATAGATAGATAGATAGATAGATAGATAGATAGATAGATAGATAGATAGATAGATAGATAGATAGATTGATTGATTGCTGAACCTGCTTATGGTCAGTCTAAATGTGAAGCATATTTTAGAGGCCAAAGAGGGAAAGATGGACATTGGAATTGAGACACATAAAAACACATCTCTCTCTCTCTCTCTCTCTCTCTCTCTCTCTCTCTCTCTCTGGCAGGTTTGAAGTGGGCCATGTTGGTTTGTTAGTGTTTGGAATGAATGGGCATTCAGAACTTTTTCAGAGACAGAACTCACACAAAGCTCTCTGCCGTCTCAAGAACAGGAAATGTGAACAAAGAGACAGAGCAGAATGAAAAGACAGGAAGTTCTGAACAATTGCTGTCTGTAAAAATGTTTTCTGAACAAGTAAACCACTGAAGCAGAGATCTCACTTTACAGTATTTCTAGCTTTTGCACCCAAACCCATCTCTTAGAATTATAGATCTAAATGAACAAAATTGTATTTACTACATTTAAACTTTATAACTCACTCTGATAAGTCTTTGACTGTTGCATAGCAATACAGCTTACCAGATAACACTGATTGAGTTTGTTTATAATAAGAATTGTGTGACTAAATTTCCCATTATGCTCTGTGGCAGTGCAAGAGTGATAAAATACAATCAATTAGACACCTAATGTGCATCCTTTGCCCTTTATTTAGTTGCATTAGTGCTAAAATGCTTCCTGTGTTAATGTTTCCAGCAAGTCCATTTTATTCGGACTAAAATCCCTTGAACGCACATCATGTCATATTATAATTACAATTTCCAAACTCTTAAGCAGGAACTTCCCAGGAGGACTTGAGCGCAGCATCCAGTTCATTAAATTTCCATTCTCCCACAGACATCCGCAAGTAAAATGCAATTATCGCCTTATTGCTGCAAAATATTATGTTATACATTTTTAATTTGGTCTTTATACTGAGGTACCAAAACTAGTAGTTGTAATATGAATCCAGCTCTAGTCTATAAGCAGTGTTTCTGTTCAGTGTCCAAACAGTTCAAATGAGGGCCTCATCCCTTCATCTCTTCCCTAAACTCCCCTCTTTTCCCAAGCCTTGTGACACACTTGGCAGTTTCTCTGTGTACATCTGATGCCTAATCCAGCAGCCAGAACAAATAGAAGCACATAGCATCGCAGATGTCAGTGTCTATGGGCAGCGTGTTGTGTGAAACTTCATATGCGGTTTGAAAGAGGCAATTAAAGGGTTACTATTTCAGTCTTGACATGTAGAAATGATCAAATTATCTTTTCCAGCTCCAGACTCTGATGTTAATGCATACTTAGTCACTTTGGGTAAGAAGAATCAACTGAATGGCAGCTAATTAATTTTATTTTTTTTCCTCATTTATGAAGAAAGTATGAGTTGTATGGAAAGCCAAATGGGCCAAAATCTTTTTTTTTTTTTTTTTGCCCCCACAATGGTGTTCCACACTGTGTATAAATGTATCATATTCCAGTATTCTATCAAATAATTTCCCGAGACACATCAATGGCTCAGAGATTTACTCTAGAACCGCCCTTAAAAAATGATTTCACCGTTAAGAATGAGAGCTTATGTCTGAATAAAACAGCAAGAACGGCAGTCAAACTTTAACCTGAGGGCAACATAAATGTCTCTACAATCTCTCTCACCAGAAAGAAAACCCTCTGGAGGAGGAGGAGGAGGAGGAGGAGGAGGCCGGGACTGGAATACATTTAACTCTTTAATTGGTCTTAATGCACATGAAGCACCTTATCAGCACATGCCTTCGAGGGCTTCATCTCAGTCTCTCTGTAAAGTTTTACAATCATATCAGAACAAAACTTAATACGGCCAAAAACTTTGATCTGCTATCAGAGCGTTTCATTGGACCCTGAGGTCTTTCCTTTTTAGGGTTTACTCTCTAGAAACACTGTCACAGACACATTTGAGGGTAACGGGTGTCATGAGACATAGATGTGATCTTTGTGTGTTTTTTTTTTTTTTAACTATTCCTGCTCCTAGTGGGTGTGATGAGACATTGATGTGATCTGTTTTATATATAACTATTCCTGCTCCTAGTGGATCTACTGTGGGGTTTTATATTAGGGTAATACTTCAGTTAAAGAATTATATATTTTCCTTTTTCCCTTCTGTTTTTTTTTTTTTTTCTTTTTATTGCATGCTGACTGGAATGGGTAGGATATTCACTCATTCTCTTTTATTTGTTTATCCATTTTCACAAACATGTTTTGCCTATTTGCTTCTTGCCTTCACCATTTTTTATCTCTAGGAGTACAGATAGAAATGCAATTGGCTTTATCCCACAGCACCTGAGCTCCAATGTACCTGCCAGTGCCTACTGAATGCTCGCTTTGCATCTCCTCATGAAGGGTTTCATGATTCCATGTGAAAATTTTCTTGAGTTTATGGGTTATGCAATGTGACACCCAAAAGTCAAAACACATATGTTACACCTAGAGATTTAGGAATGTCATTGTATTAGTATTAGTATGCATACAAGTGTGCATATGGTAAAGATTAACAGATTTAGCTTGGCTACACTCTTAAAAATAAAGGTTGCAAAATAAGGTTTTTCTTAGCAGTGCAATAGAAAAAAACATTTTTTGGGGGTTCACCAAACAACCTTTTGGTTGAGGAATAGTTCACCCAAAAATTTAAATTTTGTCATCATTTACACATCCTCATGTCGTTCCAAACCTGTACGAGTTTCTTTCTTATGCTGAACAAAAAGAATATATTTTGAAGAATTTTGAAGAACCAAAGAATTGTTGTTCCCCTTTGACTTCCATAGCAGGGAAAGAAATACAATGGAAGTCAATGGGGACCATCATCTGTTTGATACACTGGTAAACTGAAGTGTTTGATAATTCTTCAAAATATCTTCTTTTATGTTCAACATAAAAAAACTCATACAGGTTTGGAACGACATGATGCTGAGTAAATCATGACAAAATGTAAATTTTGGGTGGCCTATACCTTTAACAGTTCTTAAAAGCACAATTTTTACTTGCCACTTACTATTAATCTGAAGAACCTTTTTCCAATACAAAGAACCTTAAGAATTAAGCAGTGAACTTCCTTCCAGAGATCAGTTCTTAAAAATAACATATTTTTCTAAGTGTGAAAAAATTTTAAATAGTGAAGAACCAATACCAATAAAGAACCTTTATTTTTTATAGAAGAAAACAGTGTCAGACATGTGATGTGTAAAGACAAATCAAGGTAAATATCACATTTTTATAGTGCAACTTCAAAGTTTGCAAAAATATTTATTTGTGTGTAATTGGTATACGTAAAAGACTAGCTTGAAGAAACACATTTATTTGATAAGGTTATCAGCGATGAAGTAGATACATTTATCTGCATGGTCTCCACTGAGATCCTGCATAGAATTACAATATTTAAACAAGCCTGCCTTCGTTCAGTGAGCCGTTACCTTATGGGAAATTATAAAGCAACTCAATATGTGGTTGAACGTGAAAAGCAATCAAAACTCACAGAGAGGGCAGAAACCCAAAATCACTGCAACGGTGCTAAATTTCACCTGGAGAGGCTGTTCCATCAAACCTCACAGAGGAACCCACTGGGCTTTCAAAATAGCACCGACCGGCTTCTAATCAAACACGCTCTCGCTCTCGCTCTCACATCCCTGTTTGGCCTTCTGACAACACCATGTGCGACCTGTTATGTCTTATCCGATATTAACAGGATCCGTGGGTGTGAGCGCCGCATTCCTCTCTGCAGGAAACCGCAGCTTCGCTTTTTCCTCGGGCCTTGTTTGCTGGTTCCATGAGAGAGGAAATCATGCTGGTCTTTTTGTACCACAGCAGTGAACGACTCATGACCCACGCATTAAATAAGATATTGTTCGCTTTAATTAAACCGGCACGGAGAGAGATATTAGCCGAATGAACATTCCCTGCTGCTGGCTGGCGATCGGCCACACTTTCATTTGTGGATTCTCACGAGCGCCTGGGTGGCGTGGGTAACATGCAGGGAAACGTGGGCGCTGTGCACATCGGTGACAAGAATAACATCTAGATTTAGCTGGAGCTGTGGCACAGAGGGTTGTGCGCTAGTGGAGACTGAGGTTTAAATCCAGTTTGGGTTGTGTTCAGTGTTATTTTTTAAGTATTTATATATTATTATAGTATTTCTTTATATTTTGAATTAGGTTTTATTTTTATATTTTCAGTTTCATTTTAATTCAGTTTCATTCTGAGTAAATCTATGTGCTTTTGTTATTTGATTAGTTTTATTTTTATAGTTTCTACAAAATGTAGCTTTAATTTATATGTATTTCAGGTTTAGTAATTTTAGTACTTCAAGTTCAATTTACTTTCAGTTAGTTGGCAAGGCAAAAATTGTTTTCATTTATTTTAAAATATATATTTTTTTAATTTTCAATTTTCAATTTTATTTCAGGTTTATTTAAATTAATGTATAACATTTTTAATAGTTTTAGCTTTAGTGAACAATAACTGCTAGAATCCAATGTTAATTTTAACTATTTTTTGCCATTTTATAACTTTTCTGACAAATATAGTTTTATATTTTATGACAAAAGTATCCAAAAATATTAATTTGACATATAATATGTAGTAATTGTACTCGAAAATAAAAAGCTAATGTTAGTCCAAAATGTAATTATATTTATAACTATTTTAAATATATTTTACTTAAATAGAATTAAGCTTTATTTATTAGTTTTAGTAAATTTTGCTCTCACTGAAATGAAATCTAATTTCAGTCAATGCAAACATTATTTTAGTTTACACTTGTTGTAGCGCGTTGTCCCTGGAGGAGCGTAGACACATAAACATAACGTTTGCATAATTTTGTGCAGATTCAAGATATAATATTATGTTTATACTATGTACCTATGTGATTATTTCTGATAGGAAACGTTTGGGGGAGTTAATTATCCTGCTAGTAAAGCACTTCAGTTTACCAGTGTTCATTCAGGGTCATTCCCCGACATTATTAACTATGATTGGATTATTTTATTGGATTAAATATATACTGTAGTGCAGGGGTCACCACACTCAGTCCTGGAGGGCCGGTGTCCTGCAGAGTTTAGCTCCAACTTGCCTCAACACACCTGCCTTGAAGTTTCAAGTATACCAAGCAAGACCTTGATTAGCTGCTTCAGGTGTGTTTGATTAGGGTTGGAGCTAAACTCTGCAGGACACCGGCCCTCCAGGAACAAGTTTGGTGACCCCTGCTGTAGTGTATATAGTATATAGTGTATACTGTCCTGTGAATGGGAATAACATCTTGACTTATATGAAAACTAGTATGGTTAAGCGGTTATGCTAGTCATGGGAAGCTCGATCATCAGGTTTGAAGGTTTAAATCCACTGCACCAAATGTTACATCTTTTCAGAAAATCGTGGTGTCGGATTCATGTGACGCAAATCTCAAACCTCCGGACTGCGGCGAACAAATGCGGGCCTGAGGGAACAACGCGTGTGTGTGTGTGTGCTACCTACAGTAAAACACGGTCTGTGTGCATTCACTTGCAGTGAAACTAGTGTGTTCGTGCCGACAAAACGGTGCTGCTGTTTGTTTATTCCAGTCACATCTCATCCCTGCACCGTGCTGTGGCTGCCAGCAGTAGATTCTCCCCTTTTCATGCCTGCTGCCTCTCATTGCCTGCGCACTGGCTGCTATGCGCGGCACCATCATTAGCACACAAAGCAGGATTGATAACCTAGACTGCAGTGCCACTGGGCAAGAAAGACAGAGAGAGAGAGTGCTAGCAATGTTCACTCCCTAACACTCTCATTACAGACCACAGAGGAATATTTTACCACATCTAATACAAGTTTGTGTGTTTTAAGCCATGCTTAAAGGGACAGTACACCAAAAAATGAAAATTCTGAAACTTTTTAAGTAAATTATAATTTAAAAAAAGTTAAGTGAATTGTCAAGTTCACTTAACTTTTTTTTTTTTTTTTTTTAATTATTAAGGCAACGGGTTTCCTCAATTTTTTTAAGTTAAGTAGGGCTGCAACTAACGATTATTTTAATAATCGATTAATCTGTCGATTATTTTTTCGATTAATCGATGAATCGGATTTTTAAAAAAGGAAAAAAGAAAAGCATTCATTTCCAACCCTTTATTCAAAAACAGAACTAAAATCTTTAGAAAGTGCACCAACATGTTGCTCCTTGAACATCCCTGAGCTGTTATAATAATAATAAAATAAAATAAAAATGGACTAACACAAAAAACATACACATGTATGCTTTACATCTGCCAAATATATAGACTTTTTGGGGTGCAAAAATTAAATAATTTAACAACACTGCGTCGTTAGCGTTGGTATTGTATCAGACACTTGCACTTAACATTATATGAAAATCAAGCTCAAATGGAGTTAATAATGTTTTTGACCAGAGAATGACGGAGATGGAGTGTTTTGTCTGTCATTAGAACGGCTGTAACTGTTATCTGAAGCAGCAAGTGCATTATGCTTTCATCAACTTTTACAGGTTATATAACTTTGATTGTAGCTATATGGGCGCTTAGTTTTTCTTGTTGTTTAATACACTTGGCCAAAATCTCAAATTAAGCGCTTATGCACATAATGCACAGGATATTTAAAACGTATATAGACAGCAAATAACTAATTCTTCTCCACTCTTCAAACACACAAAACATTATCCTTTACTGACATAGTGTTTGAGTAAAGAAAACGCTGTACTATTCAAACACCAATTATTTATTCACCCTTGCATTGCGAAAAAGCAGAGATCTCATCTTCTCCAGGCTGTGCGCGCGCGTCAATCTGAATGAAGGCGGGGTGAAGTTACGAGGTCTCGCTGAGAGCTCGATGATCCAATGGCGTTACGAAGTTTTACTGACAAGTTATTTTAATGCTTATCATTGGTTTACTATTTTAAAACTCTCTGATTTAAAATAATAAAACGAATTATAAGCGACTCAAGTTTGGATAATTTTTCACAGCACCTGACTGGGCTAGAGTATGGCAACTGCCATACGCAACGCCGCCCTGCTCCCACACCTCGGATGACTTGGGTCGCACGGATTTCTCTGCCTCCGCCATGTATCTTTCCTCTACCTCCGCTCGTTTTTTTTTTTTTTTATGAGGCGCCAAACTCTGCTACCATCCGTGCGCGAGAGAGACCGAGTGTGTTCACTCCGCTCCGCGCTCAACTAAAGTTTTTTTTTTTTAATAATCAAACGTCTCCGCGTCGCGCGACACAACGAATCGATTATGAAATTCGTTGCCAACGCTTTTAGTAATCGATTTTTATCGATTTAATCGATTCGTTGTTGCAGCCCTAAAGTTAAGTCAACTTACCACTTTTTACAGTGAAACCTTTGCAATCATGTAATCTCATTTAAAATCTTAAAAAACATTCATATTTTAACACTTGTAAATACAATCTTTAGCATATTTAGCCAGATGAATATTCACTTTTTATACCATACTGTATTATAATGTTGAGATGAACTGTGGGACTTATATGAAAACTAGTATGGTTAAGCGGTTATGCTAGTCATGGGAAGCTCGATCATCAGGTTTGAAGGTTTAAATCCACTGCACCAAATGTTACATCTTTTCAGAAAATCGTGGTGTCGGATTCATGTGACGCAAATCTCAAACCTCCGGACTGCGGCGAACAAATGCGGGCCTGAGGGAACAACGCGTGTGTGTGTGTGTGCTACCTACAGTAAAACACGGTCTGTGTGCATTCACTTGCAGTGAAACTAGTGTGTTCGTGCCGACAAAACGGTGCTGCTGTTTGTTTATTCCAGTCACATCTCATCCCTGCACCGTGCTGTGGCTGCCAGCAGTAGATTCTCCCTTTCATGCCTGCTGCCTCTCATTGCCTGCGCACTGGCTGCTATGCGCGGCACCATCATTAGCACACAAAGCAGGATTGATAACCTAGACTGCAGTGCCACTGGGCAAGAAAGACAGAGAGAGAGTGCTAGCAATGTTCACTCCCTAACACTCTCATTACAGACCACAGAGGAATATTTTACCACATCTAATACAAGTTTGTGTGTTTTAAGCCATGCTTAAAGGGACAGTACACCAAAAATGAAAATTCTGAAACTTTTAAGTAAATTATAATTTAAAAAAAGTTAAGTGAATTGTCAAGTTCACTTAACTTTTTTTTTTTTTAATTATTAAGGCAACGGGTTTCCTCAATTTTTTAAGTTAAGTAGGGCTGCAACTAACGATTATTTTAATAATCGATTAATCTGTCGATTATTTTTTCGATTAATCGATGAATCGGATTTTTAAAAAAAAAAAAGAAAAGCATTCATTTCCAACCCTTTATTCAAAAACAGAACTAAAATCTTTAGAAAGTGCACCAACATGTTGCTCCTTGAACATCCCTGAGCTGTTATAATAATAATAAAATAAAATAAAATGGACTAACACAAAAACATACACATGTATGCTTTACATCTGCCAAATATATAGACTTTTTGGGGTGCAAAAAATTAAATAATTTAACAACACTGCGTCGTTAGCGTTGGTATTGTATCAGACACTTGCACTTAACATTATATGAAAATCAAGCTCAAATGGAGTTAATAATGTTTTTGACCAGAGAATGACGGAGATGGAGTGTTTTGTCTGTCATTAGAACGGCTGTAACTGTTATCTGAAGCAGCAAGTGCATTATGCTTTCATCAACTTTTACAGGTTATATAACTTTGATTGTAGCTATATGGGCGCTTAGTTTTTTCTTGTTGTTTAATACACTTGGCCAAAATCTCAAATTAAGCGCTTATGCACATAATGCACAGGATATTTAAAACGTATATAGACAGCAAATAACTAATTCTTCTCCACTCTTCAAACACACAAAACATTATCCTTTACTGACATAGTGTTTGAGTAAAGAAAACGCTGTACTATTCAAACACCAATTATTTATTCACCCTTGCATTGCGAAAAAGCAGAGATCTCATCTTCTCCAGGCTGTGCGCGGCGCGTCAATCTGAATGAAGGCGGGGTGAAGTTACGAGGTCTCGCTGAGAGCTCGATGATCCAATGGCGTTACGAAGTTTTACTGACAAGTTATTTTAATGCTTATCATTGGTTTACTATTTTAAAACTCTCTGATTTAAAATAATAAAACGAATTATAAGCGACTCAAGTTTGGATAATTTTTCACAGCACCTGACTGGGCTAGAGTATGGCAACTGCCATACGCAACGCCGCCCTGCTCCCACACCTCGGATGACTTGGGTCGCACGGATTTCTCTGCCTCCGCCATGTATCTTTCCTCTACCTCCGCTCGTTTTTTTTTTTTTATGAGGCGCCAAACTCTGCTACCATCCGTGCGAGAGAGACCGAGTGTGTTCACTCCGCTCCGCGCTCAACTAAAGTTTTTTTTTTTTAATAATCAAACGTCTCCGCGTCGCGCGACACAACGAATCGATTATGAAATTCGTTGCCAACGCTTTTAGTAATCGATTTTTATCGATTTAATCGATTCGTTGTTGCAGCCCTAAAGTTAAGTCAACTTACCACTTTTTACAGTGAAACCTTTGCAATCATGTAATCTCATTTAAAATCTTAAAAAAACATTCATATTTTAACACTTGTAAATACAATCTTTAGCATATTTAGCCAGATGAATATTCACTTTTTTATACCATACTGTATTATAATGTTGAGATGAACTGTGGGACTTAAAACAATTGTTGTTATTATTATTATTATTATTAATGTTTTTATCTATTTTATGTTATATTTTATTACAATTTTATTTATTTATTTAATAGTATTGGATTCATAACAGGACAAATAATTGAATTTTTGGCTTGAATTTTAATATTGGTTTATCTCTGACAAATGTAAATAAAGTTTCCATAATGTAAAACAAAACAAAAAACAAACAAAAAAAACATTAAAAAAAAATCTGTAGCCATTCGTGTAAGAAGAAGAGCAACATTTAAGGCAATAATATATAGAAAATTGTAACTTTGGCCCTTTTAAATTGTGATACAAGCACAGCATAAGTTTCATATATGCCACAATCCTCAGCTTGTCCTGTTTCTGGAAAGAATAAAAATGGAATTCGATGGAGCTGCAGAAAGAAGTAAATGCAATCAAATGTATTTTTTTTTTCAACTTATGACTCCATATCTATTGTAAAATGCACATATAACCTCCTTTTGTGACTATTTACAGTCATGCTTAAAGGGACAGTACACCAAAAAATAAAAATTCAGTTTACTTATCCTCATGTCATTCCAAACCTTTTCCATCATGTAATGCTTAGTCCTCAAATAAGTAATATTTTAATAACACTCTTAAATGCAATCTTTGTGCAAAATCTTTAGAAAATCCCCAAATGAACATAAAAAAAAAAAAAAAAGTAAATAATTGTATTGGCAGTATCGGCATGAATTTTTATATTGATGCATCCCTGACAAGTAAATTAAATTAAAGTAAAGTAAAGTAAAGTAAATTAATTAAATAATATACAATAAAAATAACTCTTTAAATTGAGATGCTTTTACAATTTAGTTTTGGTATGTCCCACAATCCTGTGCATGAGCTCGGCTGTTTCTGACGTTTAATAAAGCAGTTGAAAGAAGTAAATTCATTCAAATGTAATTTTTTCCAACTTTTTAAATACACATATCGTCCTCTTTTGCGTTCCATAAAAGAACAAAAAACATACAGGTTTTGAATGACAAGAGCAAACATAAATAATTACATATTTTCCTTTCTGGTGAACAGTCTTCAATGCTGTATGTTTATTTCAATAACGTGCTTCTGTGTTACACCTGGAAACAATATACAATCCATGTGGAATGACTAAAAGGTCTAAACGTGACAGCTGGTCAGATATTATAAAGACGTTTGCGCACAGGTGAGCTTTTAAACCATTCCTCACAGTGAGATTCACTGAGACGCAGCAAAGACAATAAAAGCATCTTCTAAATTGTAATCTTCCTCTGAGCTGACAAGGACCTTCACACGGTGTGACACTCAGTTGGTTTATTTTATAAATTCTTTCTGTGGTTTGTTTTCGGCGTGATTCCCCGCAGACAGTGATAATCTGTTTTGGACTGACTGTGAAAAAGAGACGAGGAGAGAGGATCTGACAGGAATCATGTCAGATGCTGTTATTAGGCTTTGCATTCTCTTTCACTACAAAGCCAAAATGTGTCTTCATGAAGGAACGCATTATTTCTACCCTATGCCAACATGCATATCCATTTTCCTTGATCAATTCAGGATGTTAAGGCCTGAAAGGAAAGCTTTGTGCGTCATGATCAGTTAGCGTATGGGACACCCCCGCATCCCCTCACGCTGTTATGATATTACGACTGCATGTGGGTCAATGACAAAATAAGAGTGTCCACAATAAAGGAAAAATCCTTTTAAAATGTATTCAAAATGCATGTGCCATGTTCTTAGCACTGTTATTTTAGTTCTGCTGTATTTTTGTCATATTTTCTGTTTTCGTTTAAATTTGGTTAAAGTTTTAGTAGTTTTGTTCTGGTCCGTGTACATTCATTCGTTTTTTGATTTAATATTAAAAACAGAAACATGAGAAAACGGCACCATTTTAATTTTCCGTTTTATCAAAAACATGAAAAGACAAGAATTTGCCTTAATCTTTCCTTTTTACATTCAGGGGTAGAAAATGGATAAACAGCTTGAATGTTCGATTTCCACATGTGGGAGGGAATTAAACGCCCCTTTTCACTGATTGGTCAAGCAAAAATGAGTCCTCCGCTGTTAAAGCATTTATTGCAACTCCTGCATTTCGTCTCTCTCTCATCAAACAACCAGACTAACAAATGGACAGGGTTTACTTCTGTGTAGGCATAGATTCTATATGGCAAGTATTAGGTGCTTATTGCAGAAATATGTATATACCTCGGATCTGCCGCCACATTACCCTTTTAGTCTATTTCTTTGGTGCACCGCACATTTTATTTAGCTGTCCAGTTATCAAAATCTGTGTGGCAAGGCTGCGTGACTCACTGGACAACACGGGGCGAATGCATTTACATTATAGTGAAGCGCAGACCAGTATTGATTTTAGTGTGAATACACAGCAGTCCTAACTTTTATTTTAGACAGTACAGTTTCATTAATAATGAGTATAAATTGATTTCATTTTAGACACAACACAGTGTGTTTTATTTGACTTAAAAGACAGGCGTTTCATTCTTGAATGAATCCGAGTCTTTGAATGAATCGTTTGAGTGAGTGGTTCAATGTCCCATTTGCTTTGCTCCTGAACAAATCAGCATTTTGAACGAATTGGTTGAATCGATGACTCATTCATCAACACAATGACTTGCCGCCACCTACTGGTGATGTAACTGTCATAATTCAAGTATGCAATTGTTTCATTTTGTTTCATTTTGTCACTCATTTCATATTTCTGTAGGATTTCATTTCCGCCCACACATGGAAATCGAACATTCAAGCTGTTTATCCATTTTCTACCCCTGAGTGTAAAAATGGAAAATCAAGGCGATTTCTTGTTTTTTCGCAGTTTTTTTTGAAAAAACTAAAATGGTGCCGTTTTTTACACGGACCTGTTCTTTTGTCATTATATTTATTTATTTTTTATATTTATTTTTTTTTTTTGTGATTTTAGTACTTAGAGTAAATGAAAATGCTATTTTCAAGAAAAGTTTATTTAGTTTGTTTCTTTGTTTGTTTTAACAAATATAATTATTATTATAATTTTTTTTTTTTTTTATTAATCTTGCCTGCATTATATTGTTTCTTGTTTCATGTTTTTCTTGTCAAGATTTCTATGTTGCAATGAATGAATGAATAAACTTGTAGAAAATGCTATAACCTATACCGGTTGAGTCAAACATACTAAGAACATAATTAAAAACAAGTGTAAAATATAAAGACAAAATGCATCAAGGGCACACAAAGAAAAAAAGACTGTGATCATAGGATAGGCAGCCAAGAGCAAGAAAACTTTGTTGAAAAGGAGATTAAACCATTGCATCTTTTGCCCTTTTTTTCACTCCTAATCAGTGGCGGCGAACCGGGCAGACGCCCGGGGTGGCGTTTTTTAATGACACGTGGGGGGCGGCACAAGCACGTGAAAAAAAAAAAAAATAAATAATCTGCGCCGCTAAGCGGCTTTCTATTATCTATCATATAACTGTGTGGGGAATTGGCAAATTGGCGCCCCTGCTTGCTGAGAAGGTACCGTGCACAGAATCTGTGTGAGAAGTGGAAAGGGGAGGGGGGCGCGGCCGCGGGGGACAGTTCACCTCTCTCAAATGAAGCGGACAAGGAGGGCTTGTCCGCTCCATTAGTGGGACAAGTGGGCTAAAGTCAGTCACACCTTGACTTTCTTCCAAATAACGCACATTTAATTCATAATATTAAAACACAGGCCTATAATTTGCACGTTTTTGTTTTTTCTGAATTGTGTGAAATGGCTAATAAAAATAAGTAATACAAAACGATTATGTGGAGGTGAATTGGTTTAGTCTTGACTTCTGACTTCTGAGTGACAGTGTTGGGGGATGGGAAATCTTTTGATTGTCAAGTGCCAAATAAACAGAGTGTTTATTATGTATATAGAGTATATTTATTTAAGTTCTGATAACTTATACTGTTTTGTGCAGAATTGTGTTTTTCAAATGTTCTGTTGAAGGATTTGTGCAATTGAGAAATATAAGCTTGTCTTACACATATATTGTTATAGTAAAACATGACTGTTTGTGCAACATTTTTTGCAAAAAAACCTACAAATTTTCAAAAGAAAATCTCAGAGCTGTGCTGTTAGACGCTGTGAACGTGCTGCTTTATATTCCGCTGTCCTGATGAGCTTTATCATCCTCTGCTCTCATATTGCAAATAAAACAATTCTGATTCTCCATGTGATTTGAAAGAGAGCAATTCCCAAATATGGAGTGCATAATCCTGTTCTTGGTTCTCTGTTTCCTTGTTTACCCTGCTGTCCCGTCTTTCACTTTCTCTGTGTGGCTTTGTCTCTGCATTGTGTGACCTGAGGTGTGCTGCTGTAAAGGTTAATGGAAACAGTATCTGTCACAAACACTTTTGACACTTCACTGACTGTCTCCATATGTCAGGTCTCTGAACAGATTACCTCCACATAGGCTTGTCACAATGACAAAATTGCAGTATTTGATGTTAAACTTATATATATATATTTTTTTTTTCAATGATAAAAAAATGTTTTTGAACAATAAAGCATGAAATTAAGACTTTGTAATAATAGGCATATTAACAAAAATTAACAAAAAACAGTTTGCAAATGAACACAACTTTTTTTTTTTTTATGTATGTAAATTAAAGTTAAATTTAAAGTAAATGTAAAGTTGTTATCTCGCAAAACAATTGTGTTCCCACAAAAGAAACTGGCAAAAAACAAACAAACACTGAAATATAAATTAATATAAAAAATGTATTTCCACCACAAAGCAAATGAAAATGAATGCAAGGCTTCTTGTGGAAACGCAAATGTATTGTCAGAGAACCCAAAAGCATTGAAATATAATTTTTCCTCCCATCTCATTTTTTAAAGCTTATAAATTAGCATGCAACTTTTGCTATATTAAATTCGTTAGTTTTCTGCTCTATGAAGTTCAATGTAATTTTCCTAACAGGTGCACATCAATTTCAATATGATTTGGTACTAGTGACCACAGACGTTTTTAAGTAACACTTCACAATAAGGTTCTATATAAGTAAATAAATGACATAATAAATTGCCTTTAAATAACTTACTTTTTTTCCTCTCCATTTTAGTGTTAAGAAGTACTGGTACTTTTGACATATCTGTATGCTAGTGGTTCTCAACCTTTTTGAATAATTTTCTGAATAAATAACAGCCAAATATCACGGTTATGACAGTTATGCTTAAAATCCTATTCACGATTAAAATACGATTTACAAAATAATCTGATTTACAGCATAATCAGTACTGTCGCCGTAGTTGAGTTTCCATAATTGATCTTATTTATCAATGTGAAGCTGCTTTGACATAACCTGTATTGTATAAGGCGCTATAGAAATAAAGGTGACTTGAGTAAATAATCCAAATACAGAAGCTCTTCCTAGTGTTCAAGCACTATTTGAACAATTATGGATCATAATAAAACCATAAACTCGTTTTATTGCATAATCTTCAGAGAGACCTGTTCACCGGCGATGCCTGTACCTCCAGCTGGCTCTGTTGTTTTAGATTCCCTGTGAAATATTTCAAGGTTGAGTTTGGCTGACGCTCATATGGGCTTTTGGTTTAGATTCTGTTCCAGTAGTAGCTACTAGATGAAGAACGCTAATCGTTTACCATGTTAACAAGAGTAACGTTAAGTGGTCTGAGTGGCTCTTGTGCTGCGAGTGTATTCCTGCACACGAACAGCGTCAGACACACAGCTGTAGAAGTGATTTGGAGGGCAAAGAGAGGGTGAGCGGCTCAGTGGGAAATGCTCTTCAGTATACTGCACTTTGAGTTAATGGAGCTCCCTGTCACACACGTTCCTAATGAGCTCTCTGTTTTTATGAGTAGGTTAAGGTCCCACCATAATGCCTGGCTATCATAATATTTGGTCTTGGTTTTTTACAGCTCCTAATAATTCTTTTGAAGAGATGAAAGGGTTATTATAAGGGCTTTGAAGGGTGGAGGAGTGTGTGCAGGGGCTTCACTGAAGGTTGCAGGTGTATATCTCTGCTGTGAATTCTGGGATACCTGTCATTACTCCACCTACAGCCGCTGTGCCCTTGAGGAAGATGATTTCTGAATGTGTTGCTGCAGGGGTGCTGCAAATGCAGCCTTCTCTCCTCAATCACTCAATC
Organism: Onychostoma macrolepis; assembly: GCF_012432095.1. NCBI lineage: Eukaryota > Metazoa > Chordata > Actinopteri > Cypriniformes > Cyprinidae > Onychostoma > Onychostoma macrolepis. The sequence goes on from NC_081174.1 coordinate 10,629,961, forward strand.
TTGCTTGGCAGCTCTGCAAAAGTGTAAAGACTGCTGAATATCCTTAATAATAAACCATAGCTTGCATTAAACTATTGGTATTGCATATCATGGTTAGAAGTAAACGTTTGCAGACTGGTTTGTAAAATTTTCATCAGCGTGTACTTTTATTTGTTATTTATTTTATTGTATTAATACACACGATTCTGGCACAAGATAGCCTGAAGTAAAGTATGTGACTTGCTTGCTGCCATCTTTGCTCGAGCACTCAATTAAAGACTTTTTTTTTTTTTAATACTTATATTTAAATATGGATGTATTTGATTTATTTTTAAATGATTAAATCATTTTGAATACATTTTTGAATTCATTTGAATTTTTAAATTATCATAAAAAATACATACATTATTAAATGAATGTTTTATGTTTTTATGTTTGCATTTTTCAATTACTTTTTTACAATGTATTAAATTACTGAATTATTTTAAATAAATTTTTGGATTCATTAGATTTTTCTTTTGAATTAATTAAATACAGCTTTATTTTTTGAATTTTTGGATTATGAAATATGAATGTATTTACTTTTTTGAATAATCAAATACATTTTAAAATAAATGTTGTTTGAATTTTGAAATCATTTTCAAAGTAAATGTTTGCATTTTTTTAAATGTATTTAAATATGTGAATTATGTTTGAAAATATATTAAATTACATACATTTGATTTATGCAACTTTTTTATACATTAATCGGATATGTAAAACAAACACTTATCCCAGGTCAGCACTAGACCAGAAGAAAGGAATTTGCATGTATAAAATACGGATACATTGCATGGATGATTGTTGAAGTGCTTAATGTGTTCTGGATCATCTCCTAATTTTGTTGAATTATGTTGGTTTAAATTAAAATTATAAGCCACTCACATATCCACATACAGCTTGTCTCGATCATTGAGAGATGTTATGCTTGTAAGTAATTGTGGCTTGTTCTCTCCAGCATTACGGTTATTCATAAGGCAGCATAATAGAGCTGACCTTGTTTCACAACATTTCTCTAATTCATTTTGTCATACATGATTCATTTTATCACACAGCCTTCACTTGCTGCTCAGTTTTATATATTCGGCCTAGTTCTTGCACTTTATGCTTCAAATGAACAGTCTCTCTCTCTCCGAGTATCGCCTCAAGGTGGGTTAGAGAAGAGTTTGGGAGCCTAAATTCTCCATGTAAGGTGTAGTACTGTCAGAAATGGATGTGTATTGCATAGAATACCAAGTGCATTAAACAATAGGAATGGTTTTAAAGTTAAATTATTGCTTTCAGGTAATACACACTCTTTTGACAAACACATGAGTGTTGTTTTGCGTAACCTCCCTCTGTGTCACTTTTCGCTCCTTCTTTTGTCCTTCTGTCCCTCTAACGCAAGTGAAATCTCTTTGTGAGGGTGAGCGTGAAATTTGGAAATGAATGTGAAAGTGGCAGTCAGAGTCGGGTGATTGATCCCAGTAAAAAGTGGGATCTTTAATGATTAGCAGCTTGCTTTGAGGCAAAGGTTAAACGCTCCACAACTAGGAGTGATAAAGTGTTCTTTAAGCTAACCAATTATCTGCACTTGGCGCCCCATAAAATATTTAACCATCTGTTATCGACTTCAGAATAGAGGGCAATGCCAGCTTCCTCAGAAGGCCACATTTGTCACAGATGTACTTTTTACTCATTGAATGCTTATTTTTTTAATCAGAGAGACTGAATTTTGCTGCAGTCATCTAATTTTGGGTTTCCTGTTTTCTTTTGCTCTTCCACTCGTATTTATTTTTCTCTTTTTTTATTGTTACATATGCCATATAACATGCAATGCAATAACCATAAAACAATTTTTGTCGTACTAAATGAAATCAAATAATACTACGGTAATAATACTATAATTTTGTACAGTACATGGGCAACATTTCTCAATGTTTGTTTTTATTATTATTGTTTATGTAGTTCCAATGGCAATGAATCAAGTCAACTCACATTTTACTAATCTGAATTGATTGCATGTGATGAAATTAAGTCATTTTAAGTGATAAAACCGTGAGGGAAACTGTGTTGCATTAGCTAATTTTAATTAACTAAATTGAACAGCCAGCTTTAAACAATATGTGAATTTAGTAGATAATTGTTGTTATTTGTGGTAGGTCATATCCTAAGCAGTATATTGCGCTAGATATTGCATTAGATATCTTCTAAAACTCCACAGGGAGTATGTGTTTTTGGAATTATAGGATAATTTGTTGGGCTAACTTCCAAATAGCACTTCGTGCTAATGCTTTATCTCTAAGCGGCTGATGCATCTGCCTTTTTTCACATTAGACGATTAGCACGTCCTCAACACCTCAAATGATCAGTCGAGCCCCCTAGTGTAGTTTCTTGAGATGTCTTATTTTCCAGAGACTGGCAGGCAGTCTGTTGCAGATGTCTCCATTATTTAACGGATTCGCTGATGCAGACGAGATGCAGCCTGACAGAGATGGGCAGCTGTTGTGTTAGTGTTTTTACTGCTTCAGTTAGAGCCGAATGTTTAGGAAATGGTGTGGAAACCTGTGGCATAAAGGACATTTCCTGTGAAGCCCCTTGGGACCCGAGCCCTGAAGAACATACTCCGTGAGAGCATTTGTTTATTGGATTTCAGTATGTGACAACAAGATTAAGTGTTGTGAATGACTGATGAAGCCATCCTCCATTAAATCCACAATTTTTCAGCTTGGGAGGATACAGAGGATAGACTCGGAGTTCAGTCGCCCATCGCATTGCATTGCAAAACATATGTCAGTTGTTTCGGTTTTTTGTTTCTCTTGACTCTCATTGGTTGTTTTTCTATTTTCTCAAGTGACGTTGACTTGCAGTTCATTTTGATGGTCTGCTAACTCTACAGCCCTTTTTATTTTTATGACCCCATATAACAGGACCCTCTTTATCTCAAGCTCAAGTGTCCTCCTAAGATGACAACTCCACTGACCCTGCAGAAAATGGACAAAGAGGGCTGTCATTTATTGTGTCTTTATGCTGTAGCTCATGTCTTGGCGTCACAGTGAGATCCTTAAACTTTTGAGGTTGTGGGGTTTAAACCTACTCGGACTGTTTTGATACAACAGTTAAAATAAAACGCAGTTGAATGAAACTTTTCATTTAATGCTGAGTCAGACTTAAACATTCAGTTAACCTTCATTGAAATTATTTATGTTGTAAAAGGGTTTCTTCTTAATACAGCTTTGGAAATATTTTACCAAAAGCTTAGTTTGGATTTCCAACTCTGTCCAGAAGCATAATGGAGTAATTCTGCAAAAAAAAAAAAAAAAACCTAACAAAATAATGCGCCAGAGCTTTTGTAACTTAACTTATTGGACAATTGAATGATTAGTTATAGTAGCTTAAAAAATAATAAATAACCACTGTAGAAAGACAAAAACATAAGAGCAGCTGACATGAAATAAAAGTTGAATTTCCAGCATTATTACTCCAATCTTCGGAAATCATTCTAACATGCTGATTTGGTAGACATTCTACTAACTATTGGTAACTTTGCAAACTACATGTCAACTAATTCTCATTAATTTGCAGCTACGTGTCTACTAACTCTCAGAGTAGACTGTTAGGGTAGGTTTAGAGTTAGTAGAATAAGTTGACATAAACTTGCAAAATTTCTTATAGCCAGTATGTTGTATGTTGTGGGCCCATCAAAATAAAGTGTTAGAATATATTAAGAAGACAGTCTACTAATACTCTAATGACTGCTAGATGACATGTAGTTGCAAAGGTACATGTTGTTAGTTGAATGTCTAAAGTGGACTATCAAAATAAAGTGTTACCAAAAAAGTTTTTGCTTTAAAATCAAATCTTTATTTAGTAACAAAAGTTAATACACCTAGTAGCAAGTTTTTGCACCAATGTGTATTATAAAAAAACATGATCATATATAAACACTGGATGAATCAGGTTCAATGATCCACCTACACTTCATCACAAAACACCCTTCATTTATTGAGGTGCATGACCTGTTTCAGCCATTCAAAACAAAGTAATGAAATGTCAAAGTAAATTTTGTTACCAGCAGTTTATATATCGATAAACTGTATTTTAGGACTCACAGATCCCTCTATTGATTTCGCAATACTTATAGTTGACTGTAAAATGAAACCGAACATGACAGGAAGATCTATAAAAACTCAGGTAATGATAAAATGTGTGCAGTGGGAAAATACAAATTTTTGCCCAAATGACAGATGGAAGTGTTTCAAGTCGGCATCAATATACTTTACTATGTTGATGCTGAGAGATATAGATATATACATCAGGGAAGTGACATTTGTGGTGACAAGTGAGTATGATAAAGCCGTCCGACTCCAAGAACCGTTAGCAATCGTAAACAAATCATTCTTGTGAGGTAAAATTTTACTAAAACAGGCAAAAGCTGAGCTGAGAAATGTAAATGAATTTGAATAGCCTATTGAGAACATTAATCTCAATTAGTGTGGGAGCAAGAAACTGAACCGGGACACATGGAATTACAATAAACATGCTAATTAATGTGCTATAATTGAGAAAACAGCAGTTTGTGCCTATATATGACTTTATCAGAGCATGTTATATGCCACGTTGTGATAACATGCAACATGAAATTATGAGATGATGTAAAAGAGCCACTGAATTGTTGATTCCGTTTTTGAATCAATACAGTTAAAAGAACCAATTCATAGAAATAAGTAAGACTTCCAATCAATATCAAAAATAAAGCACTTAAAAACACAAAGAATGAGCTTAATTTGGCGTCAAGTGTTTCTATTTTCTTACACGAAGGGTTTGGTGGCAGTGCACAAGACCCGCGAGCGAGTGAATGTAGCGGAAAACTGAATAAAAGAGTGTAGATAACGCTAATTAAAGCTGGTTGGCTTCCAAAAATGGCCTGTTCACTGTTTTCCCATTGCATGCAGGGGACACGTTTGTGTGAGGAGTGAGAAACTCCAATTTACATCTGAGGAAGCAGCCAAGGCCATCTCACCAGAGAGAGAGATCCCTCGCTTTCCCTCTTCCTTCATTCCCGTCTAAAACATGAAGCGTGCGGAATTCCCGCGAGTCGGATTGGGTAACGTTTGATATCTTCCGCGGCCGTGTTTCTGTAAATAAAACCAGAAGAGGGATGAGAGAGGAGGAGCGAGAGGAACGTTACAGAGAGATGTGAGGCTCTATTTCAGGATCGTTTCTCTGCAGATTTGGAATAATGATTTGAGTTTGTTTATTCTCCTCGTTTAATGAACACGCTGCGTATGAGCTGATTTCATCTTTCGTTCACACGCTCTAGCTGTATGTATTCAGCTATTCTGACAGTTCATTGTCAGGTCTTACATTAATTTTGATGCCTTATTTCTTTTGAAACAGTCTAGTGGGAAGGAAAGAATCCAAAAATAATTACAGGAGAATAAAGTAAAAGACAAAACAAGCCCCCCGCTGCCTGCTCTAAATCTCCAGCACAGAATATGTAATCCCACCCAGGTCCGGTCTGAGAGGATTGGTTTATTGTGGAGGTCACTGGAGATTCATATAAACTTTGATGTCTCTTTGGTTTTATTAGTATTCATAATTCAGCTGCTTTGTAGGTTTTCTACAGCATGTTTAGGTGAGACTTTGACACTAACAGTCACACACACACACACACACACACCGCCACACGGTGCTGTGGCAGGCTGCAAAACCGGCTGTGATTAAGAGTTGTTTTTTCATAAGCTGTGTTATGACATATGTTGGCTGTTCTGAATAAGCAGAAGCTTTACTCTAATCCATGTTACTAGCTGTAGTCTGAGAACCAGACAACAGCAGCAGACAGGAAGAACATCACACTACCTACATTCACTCACACATTCATTCATTTTCTTTCTTTCTTTCTTTCTTTCTTTCTTTCTTTCTTTCTTTCTTTCTCTCAGCCATATCTTCTTTCTTTGACTTGTTTGTCAAAGATTTCAATGATTTGGTTGGTTGGTTGGTTGGTTTATTGATTAATTGATTGGTCAACCAATGAATGAATTAATCCATCATCCAATCGTTTAATCAGACATTCAGTCACTCATTTTTTGGTAGAGCTTTTTTGTTTTTGGTTCATTCAATTATTTCTTCATTCATCTGATTAATAATCTGTTTCTTCAACTCATTTCTTTGCTAGTTTGTTGGTATGTTTGCTCATCTATTCGGTCAGCCAGTTGGTCAGTTAACCATTCATTCATTCATTCATTCATTCATTCATTCATTCATTCATTCATTCAATGATTTGGTTGGTTGGCTGATTTATTTAATCAGTTGGTGTTCCTTGGTTTATTGATCAATTGATTGATCAGCCAGTGTACCAATAAACAAATAAAAATTTGTTTGTTAGTTTGTCTTTTTCCAATTAACTTAATTATTATTATAATTAATTATTATCAAACAATAATGAAAACATTATATATATATATATATATATATATATATATATATAATGTTTTCATTATTGTTTGTTTATTCATTTGTTTGGATGGATTTTTTAATTTGTTGAATAGGTCTGTCTAACCAACCTACCAACATTTCATTCATTCATTCATTCATTCATTCTACTTACAGCTCAATGCTACTTAGAATTTCATCTGTATGTATTTTAAAATTACACTTTTACACTATTATGGAAAATCTAGGCAACACTTTATTTCGATATTCCACTTTAGACATTCTACTAACAGTAACTTTGCAACTACATGCCAACTAGCAGTCATTAGTGTATTAGTAGATTGCCTGCTTAATATCTACTAACACTTTATTTTGATGGGTCCATATACAACATACTGACTATGATAAACTTTGCAAGCATATGTCAATTTATTCTACTAACCCTAAACCTACCCTAACAGTCTACTCTGAGAGTTAGTAGATATGTAGTTGCAAATTAATGAGAATTAGTTGACATGTAGTTACAAAGTTACTTATAGTTAGTAGAATATCTAAAGTGGACTATCAAAATAAAGTGTAACCAAAATCTACAATACTAGCAGGATCTGTATGTTTTGACAAACACATCTGGTTTGTGTATAATGTGAGATCTGCTTCTGTTGTCAAACTTAGATTTATTTTTTGACTTTCAAACTGACTCATAACTCTACTCTTGCTTTACATGAGCATTCAAATTGGGTCATGTTGAGTCTTCGTTTTTAGATCCATATTTGAAGAGTTTGTCAAATAGTGTGTATATAGTAATATTCAAATAGCTTGGACTGGATTTAGATTGCTGCTAACACACCACTAAATCAAAATGCCTGACATCTCATTTCCTCAACATGTCCACTTGAATTGTGTGTTCGTGTTTTGGAAGGCGTCTACCTGACGGCATTTAATTTCCCTTTGCTTTGGGTTCACAGTGGAGTTTGATAGCTTGGCACCGGCTCTCTCACATTGGGGAGCATCAACAGTGATCCATGAGCGCTTGAGGTAGCGCAGACGTCAAAGTCACTTAAGCAGCCTCTTTCCTGTGGCTAATGAAAACGGCCCAGCAACACACGCCGGCTGGCTTTACTCATCTGGAATATGTTCAGCCAAACACAGATCAATAAGAGCTCCGATGAGGATCGCTCAGGGCACGCCAAGCGCTCTGAACATCACGCTCTGAAACGGAACACGTCCACCGGGCCTGGAACAATTAAAGCCAAATGGAAAGCAATAGAAGAAACGAAAGGGCGAGAGAGGCAGGGGAAAACTAAATAGCGGAGGAGGAGCGGGGGGAAGGTTAAGTGGTCTTATCAGTTACTACCCATGATGCCACAGTGATGGGCGGCTCGTGATGAGACAGCTGGGACGTGTTTCTGATATCTAAAAGGGCAACCGGAGAGATGATTGGCAGGCCACGGCATAAGAAAGGAGTGCGTATGTTAAGTGGATTGTCACTCAGGTCGGGAATAATGAGCCTGGAATGACACTTTAGCGGGATGCCTCGGATCAGACAGCGGGAGAACCCGCACGTTCCTCAAAAATGAAACAAAAAAATCTCATGCATTATTCAGAGCCAGGATACCTCTCTTTTTTCTTGCCTCTTCTTTTTCTACTACAAAAGAACGAGTGCTTGTGCCATGCTGATAAGTATACTGTGCTAAGTCCTACCTACTCTGTGCATCCCAGACTTCCCAAATGTTTTAGCAGATATATAATGCTTATTCAATTTGTGAGTGTTGTGAGGAAATATGGGCAGTCGCCTGCAGTCAGACGCATAATTAACTGAGCCCATTGTAGCCCAATGAAAAGCTGTATATCTCCTTATATATTTGTACTCCTCTTCATTTTTATGCAGAGATTGTGAGATACACGTGGGTGTCTTAAAGAATGGAAGTGGCTGGAGGATAGGGATGAGAATCCCAAGGAATTCTGGTTCCAATTTCCTATTTTTCCTAATTCCGGTTCTTTAAAAGTTCCATTAGAATAGTTTTAAATTTGAGGAAGAAAAATTTGGAAGACAAATGCAATTCTTTTCCCAAATATTGTTCAGAAACTCATACTATGTGTCTTTTAAGTCTTAAAGCCGACTGATTCATAATTGAGATTCACTAATAAGAGCCGGCTCATAAGAGTCATTAGCTTCTGAACTGGACTTCAATGTATGCATTTCCTTCACTTAACGAGTTTGTTTGCCCATATAATCATTAGGAAATAGAGTAAACTTATTTTGCTTGCTGTCCACTGAGAGTGGCTCGATGAAGCAGCTTCAATAAATAAATATATTTCTGATAAAACCCCAGGGACATGATATGAGGTGATTACAAAGGGCAAGGTACCTAAGAAGAAGGTGGAGATTGGGGAGGTGGAGGGATGCTAGAGCAGCTGAGACCAGAGAGAGGTAAACAGCTGCTTATATACTCTGGCTGTTGATTGAAAGATTAGATGGGCTCGCTCCTCCCTAACTTACGTTTAGGAACTTCATTTAAAAGAACTGGAACATAAGAGTCACTCGCTCAAGAATCAGACTTCCTGATTCACTAATTAGAATCAGTTCATAAGTGTCATTGCTTCAGTATTTGTGTCGTATGTTTTTGAGTCACTAAAACAGAATAAACTCAAAATAACTAAATTTAGCATAATTGGCTCTGGATTCAGGCTTCAGTGTTTGCAATGTACATTTTGATTCACGAAAAAACAACTAGCTCATGAGAGTCATTAGCTCACATCAGACTTCAGTGTTCGTGTTGTATGTTTTTGATTCACTAAAAATAATTGGATCATGAGAGTCATTACCTTTGGGCATCAGACTTTGTGTTTGTCTTATATGTTTTTGATTTCGCTAAAAAGAACCAGATCAAACGAGTCATTAGCTCGGGTATCAGACTTCATTGTTCATGTTGTTGTTCATGTTTTTGTTACACTGAAAAATACCAGCTTATAAGAGTCACTAGCTTGGGTGTTTTACTTCTGGGTTTGGTGTTGTATGTTTTTGATTCAGTAAAAAGAACCGGATCATAAGAGTCATCAGCTTGGGAATCAGGCTTCAGTGTTCGCATTGTACATTGTTGATTCATCAACAAGCAGTTAAAATTATTTTTTTTTTTTAAATCCTTAGCTTGAGTATCAGACTTCAGTGTTTGTGTTGTATATTTTTGATTCACTAAAAAGAAGCAGCTCATTAAAAGTAATTCACTTTAGATTCACTAAATGTAGGCAACTCTTTCAGAGTATTTTAGTCTTGCGTTTGATTACGCATGTGAGAACTGTAAATGAAACCAAACATAATGAAACTCATTTGTTATTTTTATATACATGGAACCAGTTCTGAATACATTTATTCAAACAAAGCATTTTAATCAGCATTGTTGACACTACATCTAATTACTTGCTATGTGTGTGTGTGTGTGTGTGTGTGTGTGTGTGCAAATGTCTGTGCTCTTGGCTCGTACCTGTGCTGAGGTGTGTCCCAATGGCAGCTGCTCTCATTGGACTGTAAGATGCCATGTGCTCTGACAGTGCCATCTGTGCAGCGGGTGCCAGATGCCAACCTGTCCCGATCATGTCATGCCAAGGCCTGTACATACCTCGTACAATCACCACAAGTAATGCATCTAGCGCCCTGTCACTCATTAAACACTCAAACCCTTTAGACAGGGAAACAAAGGATGGTGTTTACTCTGTGTCACACAGTGGGCCACTGGGATCCTGTGGGTTTGGGTCGCTTTAGGGTGAATCAAATCAAAGGAAGAGAAGGACAACTGATCACACAACAGTCAAATAGGGGCAGGCCACACAAAACAACAAACTGCCTGACTTCAAGCCAGACCGAACCTTCAGTCCAAAATACCCCACGCTGAGTGATGTTCTTTGGGTCTTGAGCCATATTCTTCAGGGAACATGAGGATTTGTCATCTTTTCTGTTGACCTGGATACCCAAAACCTTGTTAACGCTCACGGTTTTGTAAAGGCCACTGCAGAAACAGCCCATGCAGTGAGTCAAACAGTGGAATCACCGAGTGTGTGAGTGTAGAAAGGAGATGGGCTCTTTATCAGGCGACTCGTTATTCAGGGTCTTCTGAGTCATAAGTGGAAAATCAGATGTGCAGGAGAACTAATCTACTGTCTGAGAGAAAGACAGATACTGAGCTCAAAAGAGGTTGAATGAAAAAAGGGGAAAATACAGTGACAGGAAGGAGAAGGAAAAGTACAACCGTCTCTTATAGCAGTGGATGTTGTTGACATCAGGCATAAAGCTATGCTATTTCTTTTCATATAATCTTGCACAGTTTGGACAGCAAATAAGGTTGTAGACTTGTCTCGTATTGTTATGATATGTATGGAAGCCTGTTTCTGCCACTTAATAAAAAAAAAAAAGGTATTATTTTTTCTCAGAATTGCATGATATAAAGTCGAGTTATAAAGTCGGAATTGTGAGATATAAACTCACAATTCTGATTTTTTTCTCGGGATTCTGTGATATAAATTCGCAATTGTAAATTATGAATTCAGAATTGCGAGAACTAAATTTAGAATTGCAAGATATTAACTCTTAATAACTTAATAACTCGATAAAAAGTCGCTACTACCGTTTTTTTTTTGTGTTTTTTTTTTTAATTCAGTGGCAGAAATGGGCTTCCATAGATATGAGATACACACTACCGAGAGCATAAATCAGAGCAGCAAATCAGCATATTAAAATAATTTCTGAAGGATCATGATTTCTGAAAATTGTAAAGTGCATTAAAATACAAAATAGTTATTTTAAATTGTAATACGTTTTCACAATATTACTGTTTATATTGTATTTTTGATCAAATAAATTCAGCCTTGATGAGAATAGGAAACTTCTTTTAAAAACATTTTAAACCTTACTTACCCCAAAATTTTAAACTATATTGTGAGTTCATCTGTCAGGTGCTAATAAGGCTAATATAATATTTGCCACAGTGTTTGATTCATGTGTTAGTTTGGTAAATCACACTTTTGCTGATGTTTGTTCATTTACAAAGTTGTCAATTTCCCTATTGAATCTGTCAGTGTCATGTTATTAATGCTGCGTATTGTTGGATTTTTACATTGAGCAACTTTGTCTTGGGTCAGAACTTGATGTTTGATGTAAAATCTGAAGGAAATCGAATATCTGTTCTAATATTTTCTTTCATCATCAGCTTTCCACTGTCTGTTAGCGTATCATAGCCCTCGTTCTCGCTCTCAGTCTCTCTCTCAGTAATAGGCTGAACGGTGCTGGTTAGAGTTCAGAGAGTGGCTTTATTAGCTGTGGTCCAAATAAGATGAGAGAGGAAACGACAGGAACAGACTGAGAGCTACTGTGACCCAGATTTTGGTCAATTTTGTGTGCAAGACTCACTTTTTCTCTTTCATTTCTCTCGCCCACACACACATACACACACACCCCCACAGAAATATACAGAGCATAGGCGTCACTAGACTTTCATCTCAGCACCCCTAAAAATCACAATTAACTCAACTGTGAGCACCCTTAAAAATGTGATTATCTCTCTTTACATTTGCTGAAAACAGTGGCTGTGGTTAGATATCTCAGGTTAGTAGTTTATATAGTAATTTTATAATTATATTAATTTTATTAATTATATAGTATTGTTTTATTATTTTTCCCTTCACAATTTATATTATATTATATTGCTATTTATTTATATTTTATTTATTTATTTATTTATTTTAATAAACATATTTAAACTTGTACTAAATAAATAAATAAATAGATAGATAGATAAAGTGCTTATCTCTCTTTATATTTTCTACAAACAGCAGCTCCAGTAAAATTTCTGAAGGTTAGTCATTTAATTTATTTGTTTGTTTGTTTTCTTTCAATAAAAAAATCTATCTGGTGGAAGAACATCAACAACAACAGCAAAGCTCATATTCAAGTAGGATGAGGTTGAAATTTGTTGGCGATGGCTACTAGATCACCAAGGCATTACCTGTCAGGATGGAGGATTGTGGGTATGAGCATTTGTTCGGTATGTGGATATGTGTTTTTGATTGGCAGGTCTGATTGGCTCTGATGTGGCTGCTGTTTTGTCAGGTGTGCTGTTGAGTGACAGCGCATGTATTAGTGTTATCTGCTTTATTCAAATATTCAGAATAGAACTGGTGACACATAATTGTTCAGCATTTATCTCATGCATTGACATAAAAGGACATTTCTTGTAGCTTCTCATGAATTGTTGTGTTTATCTAAATATGTGTAAGTGGTAAATGTGCTGGTTCGAGATTTTAATTCGATAGCAGAAAGGGGCTTGGATACTCCTTACATATTCAAGGCATGTCCCGAACTCAGGAAGGTGAACTGGGACTCAGTACAGATGGCAAGGGAAAAGAGAGCAGAGCCTGACATGTCCTGTCATTTACCCAGACGGTATGCACGCGTGTGTAAGTGAGTGTGGTTATCTGCATTTTATGTCGGAGAATAGCTGTCACATGCTGTCAGCTGTGGAGAGGCTAGTAATGACACATATTTATCTACCCATATGTGCGTGAATGCGGATAACATTGCATTTAAACACTTAGGATTCCATCAAAAGAGAGAGTGGGTGGAACTGTGGCGTATTGGTTAGCGCATATACTCCAGATACATTGAGACATGCTGCTCAAATGGGTAATGCAGGTTCGATTACAGCATATTCTGTTGCATTTGCCATTTCCTATTTGCTCCCATTTTTAATAATGCTAAGGTGTGCTGGGTGGGACTAGATGGCGGTGTTTTTTTATTTTTTATTTTTATTTTTTTTGTCTTTTGTTTATATATTGTTGGTGTTTTATTATATCATTGTTTTAGTTTTTTTTTATTTAGTTTTTTTTTTTTTTTTTTTTCATGCTTATTGCAGGTGTGTTGTAATGTTTCAATGTACCATATTTCAAAACCTAACTATATATTTACTATTTATATTTAATTTGTTGCAAGTTTGATTTTATTCTAATTTGTTTTGGAGTAATGAAAATTAATTAATTAATCAATCAATTAATAAATAAATGAAAAAGAAACTGAAATTAATTGATTGATTGATTGATTTCAGTCTCTTATTTATTTATTAATTTATTTATTTCAATTTCTTATTTATTAATTTCAGTTTCTTATTTATTTTATTTGTTTATTTATTTCAGTTTCTTATTTATTCATTTATTTACAGTTTTATTTATTTATTCATTTATTTTAGTTTTCCATTTATTTATTTATTTATTTTAGTTTCCCATTTATTTCATTAATTATTTTAGTTCCCCGTGTATTTATTTGTTTATTCATCCCATGTATTTATTTATTTATTTTGAACTGTTTCAGTATGAGCAGTTTATGTGTGGATGTTTTGGCTGTTTGCTTGGGTTTCTTACTGTCCCAGGTCAAAAGAGCCCACCCTTAAGTCTTCCCAAGGTCCAGTGCTTTAGCAAACACTGCTACAGTAGTAAAGCCTCAGTGTTTGCGCTGACTCTTTGACTCCAGCTGGTCTGTAAACGGCAGAGTCGGTAGGGTTCCTGTAAGACCGGCCGAGATGTGGTCAGAGAAGTGTGCACCAGCCCTGACACCCGCAGCCGGCCGCAGCGCCTGGCACCATGTGCCTGTTAGTGGTGGGTGATTTATGAGGATTAAGCGGGCTTGTTGGCAGCGTGCTACTTATGGGCATCCAATTTACTGCCTGTTTCCTCCTCCTCTTGCCCTCCTTACTCTTCCATAGCTCCGTGGGTGCTGTAGTCCCTGGCATGGTGGATGATCCTTTAGACGTAGCGGGATGCACAATTCTTTCAGGAGCTTTTTATAGAGTGTCAATTAGTCTTGGAAAGCGTGAAGGAATATTCCGGATGGATTTGTAGTAGCGGTAGTTGTCCCAGTAGAAGTGGGAGGCATGGAATAGTCCTCCACCATGTTGGCTGCGGTGCTCTACAAAGCTGAAGAGGCGCATCCAGCACCTGAAGGAGTGGTTTTGTCTGTTGCCATCAGTTTGCCTGCTAGTCCATCCCAAAATGGAAGCTGAAGTAACGTCAAGAGAACATACGTGTAGGAGGTTGAATAGCATGACCTTGGTGAAGGACGTCAGTCTTTTCATTTGTGTTATCAGCTGCTGGATGTGCATACCGACCTGACATTGTTTCATTAAAATGTTTCTTGTTCTTTGACCCCCTTTTAATCTGTTTTCACATTTGATTTGATTGACTGGTCCAAATCTAAATTTGAGTCCACCTTCTTCTCCCAGCAGGGCTCCTTCTCCTTAGCATTTAACCAAGATATGCTTGCAAATGCATGATTGCGAGTACTGTTCCTTCATGAGTACTGTAGTGGTAGCTCTTTACCAATTTCACTTGGTAATGGCAAGTAAGTAGTATGTCAAGCAGTAAGTCAAGATGTCCACCAACCAGCTAGTCAATTGGTGTCTAGGTTTTTGTTTTCAAATATTTTGTTTCAGCTATATTATTTTTCACAGGGCATGAATTTATACACACAAATCCTTTTAAAATGGTTGTAGCATCCTAATACACTCTTAAAAATAAAGGTTCTTTATTGGCATTGATGGTTCCAAGAACAACTTTTAACATTCCATTGCATGAAAGGTTCCTTATAGTGGAAAAAGGTTCTTTAGATCATTATAATGTTCTTCGCACTAAGACAAAAAAAAAAAAAATATTTGAAGAACTCATCATTGAAAGGTTCTTTGAGGAATCATTACTCCAGCCTTCAGTGTCACATGATCCTTCAGAAATCATTTTAACATGCTGATTTGGTCCTCAAAAAATGTGGTCCTTCTCAGTTGCGTTGCTTAATATTTTTTTGTGGAAACCAATAATTTTTTTCAGGATTCTTTGATGAATAGAAAATTCAAAAGAATAAGTTTGACTGTTGACTGAATGGAAATCTTTTGTAACATTAGAAATGTATTTTAGGTAACACTTAATTTGAAGGTGTCCTTGTTACACGTTACATGTACTTACTTTTATAACAAGAATTAATTATGCATAATTGCATGCAAGCCAAACCCTAATCCTAACCGTATAGTAAGTACATGTAGTTAATTAATATTACTCAATACTTAAATGTATAATTACACTGTAACAAGGACACCTTAAAATAAAGTGTAACCATATAATGTTTAATATGTTTTTGCTGAATGATAATACAAATAAAAATAAAAAACATGCTATATAAAATAAAATTAAAGAATAAAAAATACAATATACAATATTAAGCAAAATGAATGTCCTCAAGTCACCTTTATTTATATAGCGCTTTTACAATACAGATTGTGTCAAATCACTTAACAGTATCAAATTGGAGGATAGAGTGTCAGTAATGTATAATGATAAGTTTAAACACTCAATTTTCAATTTTCAGTTAAAAGCATTTCATTATTGAATTCAGAGATGTCATTGTCTAGCTCAGTTTAGTTTAAATAGTATCGGTGCAATCAAATCAGCGATAATCGCTAGAAATTAAGTGTCCCCAACTGAGCAAGCCAGAGGCGACAGCGGCAAGGAACCAAAACTCCCTCTGTGACAGAATGGAGAAAAAAACCTTGGGAGGAACCAGGTTCAGTCGGGGGGCCAGTTCTCCTCTGGCCAGACGAAACCCGCAGTTCAAAAGTTTATATTTCTATTTTAATTTTGTTACAATTTCTAACAATAGTAGTATTATGTAGTTAGGTATTTTTTGATATTTTAGTTATTTAGTTATTTATTTATTTTTTTAGTTTTATTGTATTCAATCGAGGTTTTCAATTGTGATTCAATTTAGCAAATTAGGTTGGATTCATACGAATTGGAATCCATACTGGACAAGTGCAGAATAGATATGACAGAAATGAGGATATGAGCTTAATTCTTGCATCTTTAAAACAGTGAGGTTTGCTTTAGTAAGCACATCTACAGTATTTGGAGTCCTGTAGAGCCGTGTTTTATCTCGCCAAATATTTCACTACAAAAAACATGAGAGGCAACCACAAATGATACATTCCTATGTCTGGTGGCTTAGTCACCACTTTTCATGCGCAGTGAACTTCTCCGGCTCACCCACTTTCCTCACATGCTCTGAATGTGTGGCATGTCCCAGAGGAGACCTTAGCCTAGATATTAGAAATATCTCTCGCGCCTCAGGAGAATGATGCACCAGACCTCGCCTTATGTCTCGTGGAGGAAGAGAGGAGGGCAAATAACAGAAAAGTACGTGGTCTTCGTCTTCAGGGAGAAAACTAATGTATGTTTCTGACAGGAAATGTATAGTTACGTACTTTTTTGCTTCATGAGAGCATAGGGAAAGAACAGGACAAAAATGAGACGTTGCAGGTCAGACTCGAACCTGCTTAGCCCATATGAACATGAAGGTCATGTGTTGATTGCCGTGCCACAATTTTCATTCTATTTTCTATGTTTTTGTTCATGTTGGATACAAAAGGTGAAGCAAACAATGGTATTTTTCCGTGAAAGTGACAATACGACATTCAGAGATTTTCATTGCGGGACAGCAAGCCAGCTGGCCTGAATAATATCAAGGATTACGCGATTCCAGATGTACAGAGCGAAGGTGAAGAGAGAGGCTAATGAAAATGGAAAGAAAAAGGCTAGAATGGGAAAATGCTTAGCGGGGGAACTCGCTCTCCCTCTCTCTGCGAGATAATGGCAGTAATTGGACTGACTCACGGCTCCTCTCTGTGTGTTTCTCTCAGATAAAGAGCGCCGCGTGAATCTCCACTGCTCTGCGACATGCTCTCTCCATTCGGAATTAAATGTTCTGCACACAATGTGCGGCGCGTGGCCAGGCGGTGGCTGGAGCTCCAAATGAAATGGCTGTTTAAATCCCCTCGGCGGCGGCTTACAGTGGCCGCTACCCTGGCCTGCTGAGCGGAGCCCGGGACTTTAGAGGCTTTTTGCAGACTAACCTCTCAAAGCTACTGCGCTCACAACTGATGTGTTTGGGCTTTAACTTCGCAATACATTTTGTTTTTTGTGGGGCAGACTAATTCTCCTGATTTACTGGTATTAAGGCTTTACATTTTGGATGTGGGCTTGGAACTGAGCATCTAAATCTCATCCAAAATACTCCATATCAGCGCTGCAAGTAAATCTGATACTACCAAATATCTTTAAAGGGATAGTTCTCCCCAAAATGACAATTTTGTCCCTGTGACTTTCCAATCCTGAAAGTCAATGGGGTCAGAAACATTAACTTTGAACCCCATATCAGTGTTATTTTAGCATCATTGATATTGTCACGTTAAGGTGAACAGAGAGCAGAATCCAAATGTTGTGAATTTATTATAAAATAATAACAAAAGTACAATAAAGTGAACAAAAAAGGGCAACCCAAACAAACAGCAATAAATGAACAAGACCCGACGGCGAACACAGGAAACACAAGGATTTATGTACAAAGGGGTTAACAAGATTAACAAAATACTGTATATAGGAGAACAATCACGGGATAATATGAAGAAGACAGGAACTAGACAAAACTACAAAGTAAAAGTCCACACAATTTTTATTTTTTATTTTTACATTTTCATTTTAAGGTTTTAATTTTGTGTGTAATTTATATTTGTTTATATTTAGACATTTTTAAAATGTTTATGATATTTTTAATATATTTATAATTATTTATAATATCTTATTTTAATGGAAAGTTATGTCATTTTTAATATTATTTATATTTAGTTTTAGTTACTTTAGTACGCTAAGTTAAACAAAAAAAAAGAAAAGAAACATTGCAATGGCAACTAGCAGAAATAAAATAATTGAAATTAGTTTATTTGAAGCATTATTTTTATATAGTGTTTATATCATTTTATTATAATAGAATATGTATGTACTTTTAGTAAGGATTGATTGATTGATTGATTGATTGATTGATCGATTGATCGATTCATTCATTTATGTTTTAATTATTTTAGTACTTCACATTAAACTAAACAAATTTGAGAAATATTGCCTTGGCACCTAGCTGTATTTTATTCATGTAATGTATTTTTTAACCCTATAATAACCTATTACAATAATAGCCCTGCACTATATGGACAAAAACACAAGCACTTTTCAGAATATCTTCTTTTATGTTCCACAGAAGAGGGAAAGTCATACAGATTTGTAACAACACAAGGGTGATTTAATAATGATGCAATTTAAAATGTAGATTTAGTTTGTTGTTTGTTTGTTTGTAGATTGTATCGTGTCACTCCATAGACTTAAGTTGTTGTGCTATGTTATGACTTAGAGGCATCGACTCTAAGTCGATACATCTCGAGGTGTATGGATTTCTAAGTGATGCCATGTTGTTCGGTCGGCCTGCCTGAGCAGTTAGCGCCGGTCCCTGCGGTCTGATTGCTGTTGTGAGGTGGAGCGGGTTTGATCTGCTGATGGCTCTGGCACCTGCAGTGATGCTACAGTGCCACTGAGGCCAATTAACACATGAAAGGTGCTTCCCACCATCCGACTGGCAGCGCCAGAGGAGAGGGCTGGTGAAGGAAGCAAAGGAGGCAGTGGTGGAGGTGCACAGGAAAATAAGCTGGCGCTGTTTGCTCATGCGATGACAAGGTGAGAGGCGAAAGAGAAGCGAGAGAGAGCTGATGAAACAATTTAGTGCTTCCTCTTGCCTCTTTCCCGCTGCGGGGAGAGGAAACACTGCGAGAAAACAAGCCAAAACCTCCTTCAGAAAGAGCGATGTCACACCGTCGAAAATTATTAACATCAACAGTATTAACATTTACATGTTCTGCAAGCTGTCATCTACAGGGCTTACAGAAGACATTTGGCCTTCTGAAGTTTTGTATTTTCGTTTATTTCAGGCTTTAATATATTGTGTAAATACTGTGAGTCCAAGATAAAGAAACTGAAAAATCTAATGAATGAATGAATGAAATATATATTTAAATGTATTTTTGTATTTTTTTAAACATTTAGTTATTTTTACAGAAACACAAATATAAAAGTATAAAATATAGAGTTGTATTGTATTATTTGAATATTTATGTAGGTTTTAGTTTAGTTTGTTGTTGTAGTATGTCAAGTTAAACGAACATGAGAAATATTGTCTTATCTTAAATAAAAAAATGTGCTATTATTTTACAGTTTTTCTCAATCGATTTGACACTTTTCTCCAATGCACTGTACTTGTTCTCAAAACAATTAGCACAGCCATCCAAACACAAAATAATCTTAACCAAACAGTTCAACTTTACTGAAAAATTAAGCACTGCAATTTTTTTCTAGTAATGCGTTTATTAAAAGAAAATATTAACATCAAATCTATAGGTTTGTTCTCTAATGATTATAAAACACATTCAGCTGTAGATGCACAAATACACTAATGGAAATACATGTTTATTGCAATTCTTCAACAGGAGTTTTGTTATATATATATATATATATATATATATATGTATTGTGTATATCTAAACAAACAAACAAACAAAAAAAGTTGTAAAAAAGTAAAAAATAGTTCTCCAACTCCTATCACCCATCTGAAAAACGAATTGCCCCTTTAAACTTAAAATCTGTTTGTGCCAACTTTAGCAGCAAGAACTGCAAGCAAGCTCAGTCTTTTTATAGCACAGTGGTGGATATATATATACACACACACACACACACACATGTTCGTTTTTGTGAAAAGTGGGGACATCCCATCGGCGTAATGGTTTTTATAGTGTACTTACTGTATGTGCTATTGCCCTACACCAATCCTACACCTAAACCTACCCCTTACAGGAGATTGTGCATTTCAACTTTCCCCAAAAAAACCTCATTCTGTATGATTTATAAGCATTTTGAAAAGTGGGGACATGGGTCAATGTCCTGAAAAGTCACCTTCACCTTGTAATACCTATGTCATACCTTTGTTATTATACAAATCTATGTCCTGACTTTTCACAAAAACGCGCGCACACACACACACACACACACACACACACACACACACTGCTGTATACATGAATTATCCTGAATTATTGATCTAGCCTTTCATTTACATCTGGAAGAGAATATCATGTGTCAACGGTTTTGAGAACAGTAACCTGTGTCAAACAGTAATGTGTCAAATCGATTGAGAAAAACTGTAATGTAATATTTATAGTTTTAATATTATTCTGTTATAATAGACTATTTATGTAGTTTTTATATATATTTTTTTGTTAATTATTATTCTTATTATTATTTTCGCATTCCCACTGCACAAAATATTGTGATTATTGTGTTTTTGAGAGAGAATAAAAAGCATTTTTTTGTAGTTTTGTGACAGCTTTGTTTATAAGCTTTATTAATAACTGCATATATGCTTAAATGTGATGTGTGTGACATTAAAATGCTTTGTTTTCTGATATAATATGTAGAAGGGATAATGACAAATACTGCAAATGAGTCAAAGATAAATGGATAATATATTTTACATTAAAAAAGTTATAATAATAATAATAATAATAATAAATTAGCTAACTAACTAACTTGCTTGCTTACTTGTATTGTCACTAATGCTGACCTTTACATAGTGAGAGGGTCTGCAGGGGTCTTCTCTATGACATAATTTCCTGTTTATTTAATTTAAATTTTCCCTGCATATTTCTACCTTTGTGGTTGTCATATCTATCTATCTATCTATCTATCTGTCTATCTATCTATCTATCTATCTATCTGTCTATCATCTATCTGTCTATCTATCTATCTATCGAAATAAAAACTATGCTTGTAGAATTGGTGTATTTAAGTCATTATTTGTATTAATTGCATTTTTGTGTGTCATGTCATGAGACAAACAATGGGTATTAAAATGATGCAGTAACACTTTGGCTGAACGTATTCAAAATGTCTTCTATCTGTTGTCTTGCAGCCCTTGCTGGGAGTGAATGAGATGCCGTGTCGAGGCTAGAGGCAGCGGTGGACTGTTCCCGAGTCAGTGGAAAGCCCCTCTAGATGAGCCAGTCACAGCCACCCAGCTGCACGGTAAAGGAATAAGGATTTAATATGTCAACAGAGGCCGAGCTCCAGCCTGCTGCCAGACCCAGCGTCAGAAAGGATTCCAAGAAGAGAGGTACGAGCCCTCATACAGACACGTGTAAACAGACAAACACACACTCACGCCCGGGGGCTTGTTCAGTCTGCGGGGGTCGGTTTTAAAATCACAGGCATACTGTGTAGATACCACACACACACACACACTCACATATAAACCCACAGTGCCATAGGGCTGGAAGATAGAACTGAACTGAATGAATTAATGTTTATGTTAATGTTTCTCAGGTGAAAATTGTGCAAAGTGTGGCAGGTTTATTTATTTATTTATTTACTGGATGAGTTGGATTCAGTGTTATTTTGGTATCTTTGAGATGCTATTATAGTTTTTATTAATGTTTTGGATTAGATTTTATTGTTGTATTTTTCATTTTAGTTAAAGTTTTAGTAATTCTGTTGTATTTTTTGGGGAGGAATTTCTAATAGATTTTTTAAATGTCTATACAGTTTTATTAATATTTTAAATAAGTTTTTTATTATTTTATTTTTCATTTTCATTTTAGTTAAAGTTTTGGTAATTTTGTTTGTATTTTTGGAATTTTTATTAGTTTTTCCCCAAAATTTGTCTATCGTTTTATTCATTTTATTTTATTTTTTATTTAAGTTTTAGTTTGTTATTTTAGTACATCAAGGTACTAAAAATTAAATAAAATATTTTAGCAATATTTTTTTTTTTTTTTTAGTTTAGTTTAGTTTTAGTTAACTATGATACTTCTGGCATCTAATCTATTGTACAACACTATAATTCTTTAGCTAGCGACGACTGTTCTTCCATAAAAGTTAAAGTGAGTGGGACAGTTCCCTGGTGGATGCAGTATGATATTTATTGATTTTCTATATGTGCACTCTTTATATGCCCACTGGTTTGTATGTTATGGTTATGCTCAGAATGATCATTTACCATATTTTCCCTGTCAGCACCCTCATCTTTGCTGTGGTTCACACTCCTAATGGGTACTCGGACAGATGTTTGGTGTGGGACCAGTGCCAAGGGGCCTGTCGGTCATTGTATGGCACTGCATAGAGGGGACAGACTGTTGCCTCTCTTGTTATAATGAGTCTTGTTGCACTGCCCTCTTGTGATCCACCACCTGTTCCTTAGTGGCCACACAATGGCGTTTTGTGCCAGGCTATGAGCCCATGAGACCGTAGCGGCACACCAGATGTCCTATGGAGCTGGGAAATGGAGATCATACAGCGAGAGCTCTGTCTGTCTAGAAGTCTCTGACTTCTACATATCGTTGTATCTCTACGAACAAGTCTACAAACTTTATGCACGTCCTATACAAATATTATAACGTTTTTT
This sequence comes from Onychostoma macrolepis, assembly GCF_012432095.1. Taxonomy (NCBI): domain Eukaryota; kingdom Metazoa; phylum Chordata; class Actinopteri; order Cypriniformes; family Cyprinidae; genus Onychostoma; species Onychostoma macrolepis. The sequence continues at coordinate 10,652,747 of NC_081174.1, forward strand.
AATTATTCATGTTTCTTAGGGGGTGTCATAACAGGTGTCATTGCATTAAAAAAAAACAACAACTAAACAGAGCACAACAGTACGTACAATAATTTATTTATTTATTCATAACATGAATGATTCTCAAAACATAATAGTGTTTATAAACTATTTTGTTTTTTTATTTAATAATTATGTGAATTTGACAACAAAAAGAAACATTCACAAACTATTTATATATTTATTATGTGAATGTGACAATAAATTGAAATAAAAAAAAAACTACCTTATTTATTTATTTATTACATGATTGTGGACATACTTTCAATGATTCACAAAGTGAGTGTTTATAAATTTATTTATTTTTTTAAATGTATTTAATAATTATATGAATTTGACAATAAATTGTTTGAAAATGCACTGAAACATAATTCTGTAATGATCTGATTGGATTATTCACAAATAAGACCACTTTAAGACTTCTATAATGAGCAAAACTGTCAGCCAGATGCTCACATGAACATTAAATGAGCAACATAATGTCTGTATTGTATAATTGTTGAGTAATTTCTTGTATAACTTTTAGTGTGGGATCATTTTGCTTATAAGTATCACAGATACAGAAATAATACGCTTAAGGAAAGTCAACAGGAGGATCATCTGATTCCTCCCACCCTTTTCATTGCTTCAAACTGTCTTCAGTTTTTTCAAGAACTGTTATGTTTTATGGTCAGAGAAGATCTACAAAGCAACAGTGAAGCCAAGATTTTTAACCTTTCTTTTTTAACCTATAACTAACAAAAACAGATGCAGTTATGCCCCTGAGGAGACACATGCATGGAAATAGGCTTCTGTCAATTTAATATTTAAGCACTAAATAGTGCTTATTCTCAACTAGTCAACAGTAACAAACAACATCCACCTGTCTCTTCACCATCTTCATAACAAGCCTGACCTGCATCTCCTGTTCCCTGTGGTATGGATGTAATTGCACCTGCTGTCTTTTCCCCTAGAAACCATTTGAGCGTGACAAACTATCACGAATCCGTCTGTTTATGACCACAAAACACCACTAATCGGTTGCTAATGACAACGACCTTCCACCCCTGTGGAACCAGTTTAATATGACCTACAGCATGCGGTTAATGACAGCTTTCTCCTCATTCAAAGAAATGAGCTGATCCTCCTATGAGCTGCTCTATCCGTACTGTACATGGCTTACCCAGAATGCAACAGTGGCCAATAGTGGAGAATGTAGCCTATTACTGCCTTGAATGATTGAAATGGTCATATTTACAAAATAAGCATACATGAACACTACCACAATATTGGACCAGTGGGAAGAACATTTCTATTTTTTAGTAAATGTTTTAACATCATTATTATTATTATTATTTATTTTTTTTTTGTTATCATTTTAAAAAATGTGTATGATTTTTTTCCCCTTTTAAAAAAAAAAAAAAAAAAATGTATGCAGATATTTTTATTTTTATTTTTAAGTAATTTAAAGGGATATACCACCTCAAAATGAATAATAATAATAATAATAATAAAATATCACAATTTACCTCATGTCATTCTAAACCTATTTTGAAGAATGTTGGTAACCAAACACTTTTGGAAGCACCATCACAATGTTGGACCATTGGAAAATTCATTCATTCATTCATTCATTTAATTTTTTAAGTGTTAATAATTAATAATTTAAGTGTTTTTATATTGTTATTTTTTTATTATTTAACATTGTGAATGGCTGTACAATTTATTTGTATGATTTATTTAATTTGTGTGTGTTTATTAATTAATTTATTTAGTGTTTATTTTTAAGTAATTAAATGGTCTACCCAAAAATTACAATTCTGTCAGAATTTATTGTGTTGTTCCAAACCTGTATGCAGAGCATGAAATACAGTATGATATTTTTAAGAATGTTGGTAAACAAACTATTTTGGTTCCCATTGACTTCCATTGTATTTTTGTCCAGTCAATGGGAACCAAACTGTTTGCAAAACAGCATTTCTCAAAATATCATCTTTATGTTCTGTAGAAGACAGTAAGTCATAAATGTTTGGAATGACATGAGGGTGAGAAAATGTTAGCATACTTAAAATGTTTTAGGCAACTATCCCGTTAATTAGACAAATCAAGCAAAGAAAAAAAAACACTTTCTATATGTTAATTGTTAATGTCAAAGAAAAAAAAAAATCCATCCAAAGGAACATCAGTATTTTACCGTAAATCCATCTCAAACAGCCAAATTAGACAAAGTCTGCTTGGTTGTTTGACATCCTTAAAACTACTGTGACTATCAAAATTCAATTTTGTACTACGTTTTTATACTGCGTTGGTTGTCCACTTGATGTCCAGTGTAAAATGTGGTTTGTGAAGAACAATCAGTTGAAAAGCAAAGCTTTAGACAATAAAGACCACCCACCATCATAGCCATCAGGACACTGAAGACATTACATCGGTGTAATGACATTGGTACACACACACTGAGGTTTTAAACATGCCGCTAAATTAATTGAGGAATAATGAACCAGGGTTTTATGTGCAGCTGGATCCCACAGGTCCAAAGAGGGAGAGCATAATAAGAAGGAGCGAGAATACACACACACAAACACACACCCTAATAACTTACGCTTTACTCTCTCTCACACACACACACACACACACACACACACGTGTGAGAGTAAGTGCTCTTGGGGCAAGGTGTAATGAATATGAATGTCATTAGGGCACATTAGAACACCGCAACTAATAAATAAAGCATTCACTGCGGTGTTGATGAGCTCATCTCAGCTGCATTACCCCCCTTTCTCTCCCAATCCCTCCCCTTCTTATTTTTCTAATTAATAACGCAAATAGGAGTGAATTAAGCCCTTTATTTAACCTCAGCTATTGAGGAAGTGACAAGCGGCTATTGTGAAGCTTGTTTGTGTGTGTGTGTGTGCTTCATGTCGCTGGAAAAAGTAAAGTAAAAATCACAACATAAAATACTCTGTTCAGAATTATACTGTAAAATTGAAACAGGTCATTTTCTGCTTTAATACTACAGACTCATTTTGAGATCATTTTGCAATTATATATGTATTATTTATGCAATTTTATTTTTAGTATAATTTTATTTTCACGCATATTAGTATATATATTTGTGTTTATTTAATTTAAAGAGATATAAAATAAAAATGACTGCCTTAAATACTTCAATTTTATATTTAAATATAATGTCAATCTAATTTAACTTATGAGCAAGTAAATGGAACATTAAACATTTCCCATGGAAGCTACTGTAAAATATAGCAAAAATATTTCCAAAAATCAATAAATAGTCAAATTTTTCATGAGATCCGGCTGTAGTTTATTCACGCTGCAATACATGCTGAGAAACTAAGCACTGGCGCATTACTGTGGAGATCACGCTATTACAGTTAATCTGTAAATATATAATACATTACTGTAATATATTACTGTAATTTCCCAGCTCATGCAGCTAAATCAGTCTTTAATACATTGAATACACTGTAAATATAGATTTTGTAATACAAGTAAGGTGGAAAAAAGAAAGTGGGAAAGCTAAAGTCTACATGAAAAGCAACAAAAAGGAGGGGAAAAAAAGAGGCTGCTTTCAAAACTTGATGATTGCTGTTATTGTGTTCATGATCTTGTCACAATTGAAGCTATTTGTGTGTATGAAAGCAAACTGCAATTTCACATACTGTACATGCCTGTATGGCCTCCATAATAAGACGCAACATTGTTATCGAGTACGGAACGGAGGGCGGTATGTTTTCTCCATTGTATTTTTAGAGAAGTTGTCAGATTCACACTGCACCTCTTGTCAAACAAAAGCTTTAGTGGTAGACATACACGTAAGAGCAGGAATATTAACTATATAGTGTATGAAGTGTTGTGGTATTGTTTGGATAGAGATACCGTAATCACCAGAACCGAGTGCTTAATTGATTTGATTCTGAATTGTGCTGTGTTTTTTTGGACCGGTCTTTTGTTGAATATGTGGATCACTGTCAGAGTTGACATGCAGGGGTTTATTAAGCTCTGAGACTGATCATTAAGCTGTCCAGATCGCTGTCTCACTTCCGTATTAACATCTCTCATTTCATCTTTCCATCCAGATTTCCTTTTTTTTTTTTTTGCCACAAATCAGTGACTGGCAGCTTTAGATAGAGGCGCATTGCCAGTGGGAGGGCTGTGGCAACAGCATTTCATCAAACATATGGACTAAGAATAAACATGGAAAGGATTTTTAAATTAACAAGAATAGAATTGGAATGAAACCAAAGCAGATCGCTTCTCTGTGCTCATTGGCTCAATGCATGCGATTGGTGATTTATTATCTTCATTGATGTGCATTATTCAGAATTCAGTTGAAAATGCCTTTTAAATTCCAATTAAAATCTTGAATTTGAGTGTAGATAGAAAACAAGATGCAGTGGAATTTTAATATAAAGGGGGGGCATCTGAAAATTATATTATTATTATTACTATTATTATTCTTTATTATTATTCTTATTATTTTATTTTTTTACTCATGCAATGCTAACAGTTCTACTAAGGTATACACTACTGTTCACCAGATTGAGTTTGGTGAGATTTTTTATTTATTTTTGAAAGAAGTCCGTTATACTTACCAAGACTGCGTTTATTACGGTAAAACATAATATTATTAAATATTATTATAAAATTCACTAGTTTCTATTTGAATATTTTTAAAATATAATTTATTCCTGTGATGGCAAAGCTGAATTTTCAGCAATATTATTCCAGTCTTCAGTTTCACATGATCCTTCAGAAATCATTCTAATATGCTGATTTGCTGCTCAAGAAAAGTTTCTTATTATTATCAATTTTGAAAACAATTGTTCTGCTTAATATTTTTGTGGATATGAAAGATAGAAAGAAAATTGAAATGGAAACATTGTGTGCAGTTTATGCAATTTAAGGGCACTTTAAATAAATGTAATTAAGAATTTTTGGATTATTCCATCTGTTGCTTATATTTGAAATGCCAGCTGCTGCATTTGTATTTATTATTGGTTTATATTTTATTATATTAATATTAAAATATTATATTAAATGTAAAATATTTTATATTATATTATATTATTTAAAATAATATTATTTTTTTTTAAAAACGTATTTTATGAACTGAAGTGAAAATTATTATTATTTTTTTTTGAATGGTTAATGAGTTTTATGAATTTGCTATGGTGTTCTGTGTGTTTTTTTTTTTTTAGTGCATTACTTTACAGGTTACATTACTTTACTATGTGTTAGGTGGTTGCTTTCTGGCCTGAAAGATCTCACTCATAAATTTTTCCAATATTCTGGTCTGTGTATTTGATTCCAGTACCTCGTTTAGAGGTCTCGTATAACCAATTTTGTCATCCACTATTTTATCGTCCATCAGGTAAAAAAAAAGAAAAAAAAAAAAGTCTGATTTGTGGTTGGGTTGTTTCATTTTTAAAGTGCCCCTATTATGGATTTTTGAAAATTACCTGTCATGCAGTGTGTAACACAGCTCTAAGTGAATGAAAACATCCTGCAAAGTTTTAAATCTGAAAGTGCACCGTGTATAAATTTATTGTCTCTCTATGTGTGGTGGGTTACCAGTTCACATTTACGGCTCTGCGTGTGTAAAACCATCAGTCGATTTTCGCATTGATCTGAATGAAAATGCAAATTTATTCTTTGCCACTAGGTGCTGCTTTTGGAGCAGTAAAAATTGCTGTTTCCCCGGTAACGGCTGTACACAAAGCACTGCTCACAAACACTGCTTTATCAGGCATTACAGGCAAGATGAAATGGAAATGAAATCGACCAATCACCGCAGATTAGCGTCATGCAAAGGAGGGGTTTGGAAAAATGAATCGTTGAGCAAATCGTTTGGGAGTCGTTGAGCAAATAAGGTAAAAATAATATAATATACATATTATAAGACAATAAAAGTGTTTTTTTGACCTTGCATGCATGTCAACTTGTTGTTGTGGACTCACAAAACCAAAATATGAACCTTTTCTTAACCCATAATATGGGCACTTTAAAAAAGGTGATAGTTTCCCTTTTAAAAAGTTGCCTGGCTGTGTCATTTCTGCGATCTATGCTTCCTTTTCCCAGCTGTAATATCATCAGATATGGTTAAAAATATGATATTCGTAAAACAGAAAGGCTGAGGAGAGACGTGAAGTTCTGACAGGTCTCAGGAGGGAGCATATGGTGTGTGGTGATTAAGACGATGAGGAGAGATTTGGGGCCTTTTGTCACGGTGACACAGATAAAGATCTAGACCCAAATAAAGATCTTATATTAGTAATTCATACAGATACTCTGTGATATGCTTCAGAGACAGACATCCCTGAGCCTAAGGGCAAAGAGGAAGACACCAGGCTGATGAAACACTAATGAAATATTATGTCAAGTTGTCTGTGACCTAGGTGAAGTTTGCAGTCCTTCACAAATTTAGGAAGTTTTTACTTTTAATTTGTGAATTACCATAGCAGTCTTGCTTAGGCCTCATACAGAGTGACAGGGGCGCAAAAAGTGGTCATAATTAACTGGGATCACGCTGGGTTTTCATACTCATAATTTTGCTAATGCAAATTCGCATGAATTCGCACTTAGGAAAACATGATTGGAAAAGGTTGATAGGCGATGCTGTGTTTTGATTATTTGGTCAGGTGTTAACACTCAGTATGGACTGTGGATGAACAAAGAGATGACAGATTTTTCACAGTTAATATTAATGCTATATTAATGCTATATTAGACAGAAAACAACAACGCAATGCAATAGTCTGCCAGCACCTCCAAGGGCAAATAGCTCTCAGCCTTCATTATGTAAGTTATTGCAGTTATTCTGCTGCGTCTCCTGGTAGCATTTAGTAACATTATTTGCTACAGTATGGCAAAAAATGTGAAACATTTGTTTGAAACACAGCTATAGATCTCTATATATAATAGCTCAAGTAGTAATCTTTCAGAGAGCCTTTTTTACCCCTTTTTTATTTTTTCACACCAATAAATGCCTGCTGCCGAAGCCCCTTTTTGCCCCGTTGTGTCTGTCCAATTAGTGCATTATTGCAGTTATTCTGCTGTGTCTTCTGGCAGCATTTAACATGTATAATTGCTACAGTATGGCAAAATTAACTCTACCCAAAGCAAGAAGGTCATTCAACTCAAGAGAACATGCATACCATAGCAAATGGAAAGGAAACACAGTACTTCACATTTCTGTAGTCAATTTCTCAGAAATGTGCTTTGAAACAGTAGTTTGAAACCCATCATTATTTTTATTTTATTTTATTTCTAAAATAACTCCAGAAGATAACACACTGTATTTAATATTTTTCCATTATCCTTCCCTTAATATTCTTCTATTATAATTTTTCTATTAGCATTTTTCCCCCAAAAAAATCTTAAAGCCCCCCCCACCAGTAAGCAGGTGCTGCTGAGGTCACATTTTGCCCTGTTGTGTCTTTCCAATTATGTGAGTTATTGCAGTTATTCGGCTGAATCTTCTGCCAATGTGTAATATGTATAATTGCTACAGTATAGCAAATACAACTCTACCCAAAGCAAGAAGGTCATTCAACTGTGGTTAAAAAGTGAAACATTTGTATGAAATTTCTTTGAAACACAGCTATAGATTTATTTTATTTTATTTTACCTTTAAAAGTTTAGATTTTTTAGATAACTCACTGTATTTAATGTTGTTTAATTATCCTTCAGAGAGCCTTTTTCACCTCCAAGCATCTGATTTGTTTCCCCCCACTAAACGGCCGCTGCCGAGGACACTTTTTGCCCTGTTTAATCAAAATACCATTTCATTTGTATGCCGTCAACATTCTGATTACTCTCGGTCTCGAGGAAGCACGGGAAACAATTTAATTCCGTAATGTTTTATGTCTTATTTCATAACTTTGATGTTTATTTTGATTGCCCGAGATTGTCTTGAACGACCCTTCTCGAATCAATATACATAGAATGATGTGATTAGAATTTAAAAGCACAGCAGAAATTTCCAGAACGCCTAAAATATGACAACAGCACTACACTCGTTAAGTGTCATTTCCTCATTCTCTACTCTAACCTTTGTACAACCTTTGCGCACTAATGTGTAACCATTCGCCGCATTTCAATGAGACCTTTGGCACTACGGTTGTATAACTGATATGATGACACAGAAACAGGCTTATATTTTCAAAAAATATTTCCCTCAGAGGCAAAGGAATCAGACAGCATACATTTTCTTGTGGGGATCCTCACGCCCCATTCGCTTTCACCCTCAGGTTTCTCTCTCTCTCTTGTCGTCTCTCCTTCGCTGCTGTAATTAAGTGAAAATTTATGTGCGATTTTTCCGTCTGACGATCAGGGATAATCACGGCATATTACAACACAGCCTGCTGAGATGGGTAAGCAAACAGCGCGCGACAGAAAGACTGTGTTTGTGTGTCTTTTAATCTGAGCAATTGTTGCATTAGACTGCCGTTATGTGTTTGGGAATTACAGTTAATATTTGTTTTATTTATTTGGGTGTGTATATGTGTTTAATATTGATCGTGCGAAGCGAAAAGCATTTTAGACTCATTATTACATGCTCAATTTGCCATCTCTCAGACTACAGACCCCATGATGAGCAGTTTACTTTCCTGTGTTGATGCATTTCCTGGTGAAACAGCAAGTTGAAGGGCTGGTAGCAGGGTTGCCAGGTTTTCACAACAAAACCCGCCCAATTGCTATATGTAAAAATTGCATTCCGGGGGATAAAATACACGTTATTTTTAGTGGAGTTACCCTGGTAAAATTCATTGCAGAGTCTAAATATCATGTTACTGGGGTTGCTTCAACCCGTGTCAACAGTGGTAAAGTAGCCCAATTCTGCGGGAAAACCACAGACTTGGCAACACTGGCTAGATGCTTTTTAATTTTATTTATAGTTAATAGGTTATATTTGCTACTTGTTGGGGGGTTGGGCTTGCTCATTTTACAGGGCATGTGATTGGACGAAAATCTGTGTTGTTCAGAATGACTCATCAATGTTTTTGGCCTGCTTTCCTGGAAGAGAAAGATTGTAATGCAGTGGCTTATAGTTGCCTTTGGGCTGTTTTTGAATTGACCCCACTGTAGTCCACTGTAAATACATCAGATCTGAGCTATTGCTTGCAAGAAAATTGAACAGGTACATGCATTATATAGTGTATGTTAATCCAAGATAAACAAATAAAAACTAGAGAGAGAGTTTTATATATTTTTAAAATCGGCTTGAAACTTTCTTTATTGTCCCTTCGTTCCATAAAACATAATAATTTTATTCCATACGTTTCATAAAGAAATAAAAATAGTATTTTTTTTTCCTTTGTTGACTTTAATATACATTAAAGTAAAATATAAGTATATATTTTAATATATGAAGTCAAGCTGACTTGTGATTTGTGGGTGTTATTTGTAAAACTTAAACACAATTTTCATATATTTTCATATAACCCTTTCATATTTGTTTACAATAATGCATACAACAACATTCAGTACATATATTAACTTAATATATACTGTAATATTAGATTTATCAGAATTGTAGAATTTATGAGGTAGAGTTTTCTGCAAAGCTCAATCAGTCATGTCCTTTACTGAGGGTGATTTGTGGCCAGTGTTTCAGATTGGAAACTCTGTTCATCAGAAGGAAAGCCATGAAAGTCTTGTCTCTGAGCCGGCGGCATATCACAGTGACACTGTGTTTCAGATGAACTTTATTCTGGGCTGAGAAACAGCTAAAGCTTTACGCTTTATGTCTGGCTAATTTATCAGACTGAATCTCCAGTTTGAAGAGAACGGCTGAATCCCTTGGTGATTTACTGTACCTCATGGTTCATCCTCACAGAGAAGCTGCTGTGGATGGGTTTTACTGATAAGATCTTTATCGATTGACCAGTGAGCTGCTTTTAGTGTGTGGGGTTTGTAAGATACCGAAAGAATGTTGAAGGGGGACATTGTGGTTGTTTGGAGAGCAATGATTACTGGATGAAGGCACGGCTTGTGTTATGTTTGTGTGGATGAGTGCTGTAACACGAATTTGGCTGAAGATAACCTGGAACAGGCTAAAATACCTCTAAAATCTAAGTCACTCACCCTCTCACATACAAACATACACACACATACAGACACGATAAACCCTGGAGCTGTCCATGACCAGAGGCGAGATGCTCTCTGGGTATTTGTTCATAGCACACAATCAAAAGAGAGTCAAAAACGAGAAGATAGTATGCTCACTGCCTAGAAAGAATGTTTAGGCATCGCATATGCCCCCAACATAAAGACTGTTACAAAAAGAAGGTTCCTCTAAAAAACTTTTGTCCAAATTCTAAGGCAGCATGTGCAACAAGTTCAGCCGAGGAAAAAAAAAAAAAATCCAAGATTGCAGATTATAAATCAACCCGGACTCATTGGCGAAACGTCCCTGGAGTGACATTTCTGCAAAATGATATGTTGATATCAAGCAAGTTTACTATGGTAGAAAAAGAAGAGCTGGTTAAGTGTTGCAAACGTCAAAATGTATTAGTTTAGAAATTAAGCACTATGGTAAAAGTGCCATAACATCATATTGTGAAAGAAACTGCACAAAAATATTCTTTATTGATCGATAATCTGCATAGTAATCATAATTTGTGTAAACGTTGTTGGTGTTTAACTCAAGTAAGTTTTATGCACTGTATAGTAATGTTGTCAAAAGTACCGACTTCGGTACCAGTCGGTACTGAAATTTTAAAAACGTCCATGTCCCGCTAACATTTGAGCACTGTTGAGCGAATTCTTAAACACCGCTGATTGGCTGTAGTGTTCACGTGCACAACAGATATGACTGTGATTGGCTATAATGATCATCGCTTCACGCTCTTCACAATGGCCTATCAGCAGTATTTAAGAATCCACTCAACAGCACTCAAATGTTAGTGGGAAATGGACGTTTTTAAAATTTTAGTACCGACTGGTACCGAATTCGTTACTTCTGACAACACTACTGTATAGGAGCATTTTTTGGAGTTTATTAAAATGTCTTTTTTTATAAGCTGATGTTGTTATGCATTTATTTTTTAATTCAGTACCATAAAAACTTGATTGAAATAGTTAAATCTAATTAAAAAATCAAATAAAAATGCGTTATTTCACACAATATTTATGTGTGCTTTAAGCTTTCAGCATCAAGGTTTACATTGTTAGCTTAGTGGCATGCTAACTAACGTCAGCTGCTTATGTAGACAATAGAAGGCAAATGCAATAAGGTTTTGCAACAGTTTGTGCAAATGTGAGTCTTTCTCTCACTGTAGGCATATTGTTTCTGATTTGTGGTACAGACTGTAGCTTCACCCCAGAGATACTGTTATTCCAACCTGGTTGAAATTCAGCTTGTATTGCTTTTATTCACCTGTGTGTTCATTTGATTCTTTTATAAGGCAAGATGGAAAGGCCATAGGAAGACACACAGTCAAAGAACGAGTGTGTGCAAGTTAGATCAAAAGAGCGTATCCAAGCATGTGTATACTGTATATCCTCAGAAAGAGCTTGACATACTGCTGCTACATACATCTGAAGACAGAACATAAAGAATATCTAACAGCAATATCCATCCATATCCACCCACTACCTCAAAGAGTGCAGTAGGTGAATGTGTCATATAAACAGAAAAAAAAAAACCTTTGGCTTTCTTCATAAATGTATCCTTAAACCTGCAGCTACAACTTTTAATTTATTTATTCTGATTCTGACTTGGTAACTCTATGTTGCCATGGATACATTGACTGGTCAGTAAGAACACGCATTCAGTCAGGAGCACACCTCACTTTGACAGTATATATACAGGCAAAACTCTCAGTATTGTTGCGTACTATTTGAATAACCCATTCATTATTTTGGTATTACTTCTTACAGTATTTATTAATATTTTGAATTAGCTTTAATTTTTATATTTTCTCTTTTCATTTAATTTTAGTTTAGTTTTATTCATTTTGTTATGTTCTTTTGTCATATTTATTCGTTTTTTTGTTTTAAAAATATTTGAATTTTAGTGTTAGTAACTTTGAGTATTTCATATTCAGCTTATTTCTTTCAGTCAGTCCAGGCCAAAAATTCTCAATTCTAATTTTTCTTTTTTTTTTAAGCTTTAGTTTTTCATTTACTTTTTTTTTTTTTTTTTTTCAGCTATGTTTCAATCACTTATTATTAATTTTTGTTGTAGTAGTAGTAGAAATATTCAGTTAAATTTTATATTTTTGTATTTTTGTTAAATGTAATCTCTTGCATTTTTTACATTTCAAAATGAATATACATTTTTCATACTCTGTTACGGTGCTTAAATTTTAGTGTATAAAACTCTTTCTTTTACTTTTTATTGTATTAATTTTAATTTATTCAGACAAAATATGATAGAATTTTCCATTTTAAATGACCAGAACATGAAATAATGGTTAGTTTATCAGTATTAACCAGAATATTGATATACATTTTTATTGTTTTTATTATTAGTAGTAATAATTAAGTCTATTACATTACTAATATGGGCTATGAGATCTCAAAATAATGGCATGAATGAGGGGGTTACCACGACATGCAGATTAAAAGACATTTATATATGTGACCCTGGACGACAAAACCAGTCTTAAGTGTCAATTTATTTAAATTGAGATTTATACATCATCTGAAAGCTGAATAAATACGCTTTCCATTGATGTATGGTTTGTTAGGATCGGACAATATTTGACTGAGATACAACTATTTGAACATCTGGAATCTGAGGGTGCAAAAAAATCGCAATATTGAGAAAATCGCCTTTAAAGTTGTCCAAATGAAGTTCTTAGCAATGCATATTACTAATCAAAAATTAAGTTTTGATACATTTACGGTAAGAAATTTACAAAATATCTTCATGGAACATGATCTTTACTTAATATCCTAATGATTTTTGGCGTAAAAGAAAAATCGATAATTTTGACCCATACAATGTATTTTTGGCTATTGCTACAAATATACCCCAGCGACTTAAGACTGGTTTTGTGGTCAGGGTCACACACACACATACATATATATATATATATATATATATATATATATATATATATATATATATGTGTGTGTGTGTGTGTGTGTGTGTGTGTAAATCATGTTTATTTCAGTCTTCATCTCATGTCAATGTACATAATTTCAATTACATTTCTCAGAAGACACTCTGTTTGTTACTATTTTAATTAGTAAATTAATTGCCGAGTTGGCCTTTAAACTATGGAATTTCAGTGGTCATTGTAATTTGGAATGAATGTTTTAGCTTTTTTGGGGTGGGGGCAGTCTGACAGGTCTGACAGGTATGAAAGGCATTTAGAAATCAGCATTGAAATAACACATTGAGTTGCCCAGTTGCCGTCTCTGATTGTACATCTTTCGGATCGGGCATCATTCAGTGCCTTTGACTGCTTTCATTTTCTAACCTATCCAGCTCTCTGACAGATTAAATAAAACCGTTGCTCTTCATAATGAAATGATTCTGCTTTCCTCTCTGTATTCTCTCATTAGCCCCGTTCTCTGATATGTTTTAATATACTTCACTGTCATTTACAAACCTGTCTGGCTGATATGTTCACGTCTGTGTGTTTGTGTGTGAATGTGTGCCCCTGTGGACATGCTTGATGCAGCTGTGTGTGTGTGTGTGTGTGTGTGTGTGTGTGTGTGTGTGATGCATTTATTTGGTGGCAGCCTAATCAGATAGCAGTAATTGTGTTTACCCTGCTAAGGGAACATGTGCGCAGTAATTGGTGCCTTGATTAGATCCGCCGTGGCTGCGACACTGCTATGCAATCTCCTATTAAAAACACTTCGCATTTGAAATAGGACGAGCAGGCTGTGGCTGCACACTATTTGGTGTTCAGTAACTCCGCCTGCCCAGTCATTGTGACGTAACAGACCTAAGTCAGGTTAGACGGCATATTGAATTTAATGTGGAAGAATTAGGCTGTGAGGGATAGATCTGCAGTCTTTACAACAGCAGACACTGTATAAAGATCCTAGATCTGTATGTTGTTAAACAATAGTGCAGTCCGTCAAATGCACTGTACTTCTATCCCTCACAGCCTTGTTTTTATTCCTGTCACAAATATCACAAAATAAATATGGTGCAAACCTGACTAATGTCTGTATAGAGTGGGTAGGACAGATACCATTGGTCTTAAGTGTCACAAGAACTAAAATTGTAAGTAAAATAAAGAAAAGTCCTCAAAACATTTTGCTGTTATTGACTGTGTGTAGCACCTTCCACTCTGCACAGTGTGGTCAGATACACATGTAGCCTGTTACAAACTCATGCATACTTTAAAACAAGAAGCTGAATTTTCAGAATCGATGTTGAAAGCAGTTGTGCTGCTTAATATTTCTCTGGAAACTGCCACTTTCGATCAATTTAATGCACCCTTGCTGAATATTGATTTAGTATTACCAAAAACTGACTCTAAACATTTGAACAGTAGAATATAAGCATTTACAAATCTGCAATCTATTCTAATGCTAGTAGTACAATGTGTTTTTTATTATTTAATTTTTTTTGTAAGTTTCTAAATTACATTGTGTTACTAAATTACATTTACGCGTTTTATGCATCATATGTGTGTTGTCAAGGAGATTTGGAGGAAGTTTGTGCAGAATGTGAGGGATCTTTCCGCCTCACGGTATGGGTTCTGCTCCACTCTATTTGTGAAACTAATTACCTTGTAATTAAAATGATGCTGAGATGTGAAGAATAAGTCTGCTCATGTTTATCTCTTCTCCTCTCTCTCGCTGCTTCTGAATCTTTCTCTCACTCTCTGGTTTGTCTTTCTCCTTCTGGCTTCTGAGGGACAGTTGATGTAGAAGGGTAAAGATATCGGCCCAGTGAATAAGTGTGAGTGTGTGTGTGTGTGTGTGTGTGTGTGATGCAGCAGCAGCAGCAGTTGGCTGTGAGTGTAATTAAATGTGAAGGTGGAAGAGAGAGGAGTGAATTGCAGATTCATTTATCTTCTGCCAGTCAGACAGATACGGCGAGTGCATGTGAGGATGGCTGGCAGTTAGTCGTGCAGCGCTGGACTGGAATTTGAGTGATGGAGTTTGCTGATTGAACTTCAGAGGGGGGTAAGAGAGGAGGAGCAGCATGGGTACAGCGTTGTGTAGTAGTGTTGAAATCCCTCTCTCTCTCTCTCTCTCTCTTTCTCATGTTGGACAGATATTATCTTAATTCTCACTCCTAACCATGTGTTTGTGCCAATTCAGAGCCAACAAGACCAACATGAGTTAGTACTGGTTTGGTGCTGGTCTACTTGAGATTTTTACTTGCATTGTCACCAGTTTCACTGATTTCACCACAAAAGACTTTTAGCAATGCAATCTTATATGTTTTTCTAAAGTGATCATAATAAAGTGCTGCAGCAATGATGCATTTTTGTAGGCCAACTCAAAGTTAGTATCATCCTGGTTCCTCTGACAAAAGCCCCAATAGGATTTTTCCACTGGCTTTTGGATTACTGCAGAAAATAAGCTTTGTGACCAGCAAAGGTTTACGATTCTTGCATGTTTTGTTCATCATGATAACTGTTAATTAATACAACATTTATGAATTTTTAAGCTTCAAAAACAATTTCCAGGAGTAAAAAGGTAAATGTAGGCTATGAAACAGACTATACTATCACATGACTTCAGCATTGCCACCATTAAGCTTTCTCTGAAAGTTTAAGTTAGAATAGTTTGCAAGAATGCAATTATAAACACACTGAGACTGTAAAAGTGGGTAGATTAGTTTACCTGTTTGGTGTGATGATGTTTAAGGTCCTTAACATTCTCTGTAGCCCATTTCAGCCACTTGTTAGACAAGTAAAAGTAAAAAAAAAAAAAAATCTTGGTGATGTAAAATAGAATAAACGATCAAATAGAAAAGTAGAATAAAACATGAAAATATATTGAGCTTGTGTGAAGCATAGACATGCATTTAACCAAAAATTCATTCAAAATCCTATTGACTTCAGGACAATTGAACCGGAAGTGCTAAAGTGATAACTTGTTTCTAGGTTTTGGCCGTTTTCTTTACATTTATTTACTTATTAAATAAAGAAGCAGCCACCAATCCAGAAATGCTGAAATTTCTCTCAATTTTGGGGAGTAAAAAAAAAAAATAAATAAATTAATTAAATTATAAAATAAAATAAAATAAAAATATCTGGTCTGCTTGTTTTATCTGGTCTTCCACCTTGGTCAGTTTGCTGGCTTTGCTGGGCAATTTTCAGCTTCACCACCCAGAAAAACCGGCTAAACACCAGCTTGTCCACTTAAATACTAGCTTGGACAGACTGGAAGACCATCTTAAACAGTTAAGACCAGCAAACCAGCTTAGGCTTGTTTATAAATCAGAACACACTCTCAAAAAAAAAAGCAATAATTACAACAGCAATAATAAAAAGTATTTTGGTGCTAATACCATACCAAACACAATTTTACAGTATTAGATCTTTGTAGAAAAGCCCAGAATGAGTTTCCATGCTGGTCCATGTTGATGCAGGTTTGGGGGTGGTCTAGCTAATGGACCAACACATCATGAACTTCAAATCAAAACTTGTTCGGCATATGTGTTCTGTACTGGTGCATTGTGGGAAATCAGCATTGTACCTTATGTGCACTTCTCAGTCAGGTCAAAGCCAGCCTACTCACACCTCTGTGTTCCCTTGAGAGCCGTGTTTATGAGTGGACCTCAGGACATGCCACAGTCCGGTCAGCATGTCAGATCACTGGTGTGATTCAGCGGCTCGCTGCACGGAGAGTGACGTTAGAGGACATGAGGAGGCTAAAGGAGAGCAAGCAGGGGATAAATGCTCCTGACACACACATATTCACACCCACAGACACACAAACTTTGAAAGTTCTGCTCTGCTGACTCATAAGTAGTGGCCATTCTTCACCCCATCTGCTGCTATCTGTCCTTCTCAAGACAGGAAAGGTGGGCACTTCTTTCTCCTTGCTTTCCTCCCACCTGTTTTCATCCTCTGTTTATTTTGCTTCTTTCAGAAGGATCTGGTGGATGAGTGTGATTTTGGCTAGTAGGAGAACCTGGATCAGCATCTTTTTTGGCATTTATTCTTGCAAAGTCTGTCCTAACCAGATTGGACACAATGAAGCGTAAAACCATAAATCACATATTTTCCATTAATCATCTAAGATTTTCTCCTAAACAGCCACAACAAGTGATGCAAGACATGATGTCACTCTTTTTTTATTATTTTTATTTAATTTAAATTTTTTGGTCACATTACACTGGCCCCAAAATTAAAGTTTAATAATAATAATAATAATTTTCAATGAATCTTTTTAAACATTTTTCCTTCATGTTCTTCATTTAAATGTTGTATACAAAAATATTGTTTTATAATTATATTATTTTAGATTTTAATAATAGACTAAAATTAAAAAGACTCATTAAAAACCTGACTCCAAACTTTTTAACTTTTTTAAAAATTAAATTAAATTAAATTACGTTTTGTTTTGTTTTTACAAAAATAACATTTGCAACAAGCTGGTAGTTATACTGCTATAATATGTAAGCTGTATTTTATTTTATTTTATTTTTGTATTACTTATTTTGTTTTATTGTATTGTATTGTATTTTTTCACAGTTTAGTTAAAAAATTGTCCAGACATAACAGACATAACAAGTCATATACATAAACTAGGAGTGTAACGGTTCGCAAAATTGACGGTTCGGTTCGGTTTGATACAGCAAAAAGAAAGAAATGCCAGAGAAATGTCCTTGATTTTTACAAATTTTGTATTTATTAAAACTATTTTTTTTACTTTGAACAATGATGGAGCTATACTTGACCCATCTTCTGTGGTGTCTTCTTAGCAGCATATAAAACAAAAATAGCTCCGGTTTGAAGTATTCCAGCTGATGTTGCCTATTGTCATGTAGCAAATTAATCTTTTCCAATAAGTTTAAATTGATTTTTACCTTTTTATGGGCATTTTTTACCTTCATAAAGCCTTTTATTTGTATTTTTTCTAAAAGTGTGCATCACCTTTTGAGTCAATTTTTTTTTACATTTAATCAGTTAATAAGGCATTTGGGCTGTTACCAAGCAAATGAAGTCGGTATTGACAAAATTCTTCTTTGCAATGCAGAGGAAACATAGAAGTTGCATCTGAATGGCATTTGGATGCTTATACACACTGTTTAATGCAGCTCAGAGGGACATGTAATACTTTAACCTGCAGTTACAAATGCATAAATAATGTTTTGATGTTTTAAACACAATGTTGACAACTGATGTTTGAAATTAATTAAAAAATTAAAAGATACTTTAAATCTGAAATTAAAACCACCATCAGGTGGCAGCAAGTCACTGTTAATAAGTGAGTCATTGCGATTGAACCGAATCATTTAAACGGTTGATTCATTCAGGAACGAAACACCGTCATGTTGCTCAGAGATGCTAAACAGTGCTGTGGCTGAGTTTGGAATTATTTTTTTTAATTGAGTCAACTTATCACTTTTTACAGTGTAAGAGTCTTCTTTCAAAAACATAAAAACTTAAATAAATAAAAAATCATAAAAATCCAACTTCAAACTTTTAAACAGTGTTGTGTCCGTTATTTTATTTTAATATTTATTTACCAAAGGAACATTTGCAACAAGCTGGAAATTATACTGCTATAATATGTAAGCTCTCCTTGTTTATTTACAATTTAGTTAAAAAATGTCCAGGCATAACACATTTATATACATATACAGTACAAAATAGAATGTAGATCCCCCAAAAAAC
Source organism: Onychostoma macrolepis (assembly GCF_012432095.1). Classification (NCBI taxonomy): domain Eukaryota; kingdom Metazoa; phylum Chordata; class Actinopteri; order Cypriniformes; family Cyprinidae; genus Onychostoma; species Onychostoma macrolepis. The sequence continues at coordinate 10,671,558 of NC_081174.1, forward strand.
CCTAATTCTCCAGGACATATGCTTATGCATGGACATATATAGAAAAAAAATAAGCAATAAATAAATAAAATACAAGTCATTTTGCTGCTGCGACAAAACCTTGTCTACTGCATGTTAGCCAGCTAGATTAAATTGTTTTGGTGACAAATCATCAGAATCTGCAACAATAAAATAGAATAACAGTACACGAAATGTTTACAAGGCATAAAAATAGATGTACAAGATGTACAAGATATAACATCACATATGTCTAACTGGCTGCAGTTCGTCATATCAAGCCAATATTTCCCATTCATTGAGGACACAAAATTCATTGATGCTAGAAACTCTCTTGTATCATCAATTAAACAATCTAGCCCTCTTCTCTACAATCCTGTCAATCAGCCCATAACCACTTTCAGCTTGGCAGAGCTGCTCTTTCTAATCGGCATCCCCAGAGACACCTCAACTTGTCTCTTTTTTGTGGTTCCAGCCTGAAGCTGTAGCAGTGTCTCCTTGTTAGGCACCTCATATTGATTGCCTACACTTCCCACAAAGCAATTTGTTCAGTAGCATCTCTTAGGGCACTGTCTGTCTGTTCAGAGTGTTATCTGAAGGCTGTTATCAGAAGAGGTCAGAGCTCCATTCAGTGTCATATGGAGACATCGAATGTTAATTGAGGGGTCAGGAGTTAATTGGCTAGTGTAGGACTGTGCGTAGTCTGTGTCCGCCTGCAGATATAGTCAGAATAATGAAGTGTGTGTTTTGTAATACCTGAAAAAAACTAGCCGTCAGCATTCCTATTCATCTGAAAGGGTGTAACAGACTAAAAAATAGCGTTGTTGAAACTCGGAAACTGATTTGAGCAGTAAAGCTGTCATCGTGCCACACACAAAGACTGAGTAATTACATACTGTCAAAGAATGGCTGCAGTCTCTGTGTCCATTGTGAATAGGCATGCAGACAGACAGGACAGAGGTCAGGTCATGGCCTGTCTAATATCACAGGAAAACACCCACAAATGCACACAAGGTCAAGATGGGTTATTCATGGTCTTGACAGATGCACGTATTGAACTTAAACCACTGCTGGTGTGCAAAATCATTACTATATTTCCAGAAAATTACCAAAGTCAGATTTAAATATAATTTATTGGATTGAGGTATTAGAATAAATTACAAAAATGTGAATTAATTTCCACACTTTTATGTTATTTGGTCTATGAAACTTCAGAATAGACACCTTAAAATGCACTGTATTAGTTACATGTCCTTTAATTTCTTTAATTTATTGGTTGATGTTGTATGATGTATATATTCTGCATGCTCATTTCCCCTGTTCTTACATGAATATGTATACTATTTATCAAGTGCTTAATCTTAAACACTAATAATTTAATAATACCATTAATCTGCAAATCTCAAAATGAATATGCATTTTTTTATACTGTGTATTTATACTGTATTAAAATGTTGTAATGCTTAAATTCACTTGAAACATTGGAAACAATTTATTTTAGTTTTTCATTTATTTATTTATTTTTCAATTATTAATTTGTTAATTATTTACTTAGACAAAAGTGTAGAATTTTAGTTTAGAATAGATTAGAATTTTAATTTTAGACATTTGCAATTATGAAAAAAAAAAACTTTAAAAAGTAATTTTGCTGCTTCAACAAACCCTTTGTTAGCCAGCTACATACAATTATTTTATTTTATTTTACAAATCATCAGAATCTACAAAAATAATATGAAAAACTATGACAAAAGATCAAGAAATGTAACATCAGAGGACATACAATAATTGATGCTAGAAGCACAATTAAACAATCAATTTTAACAAAATAGAATTGTATTTTAATATTACACATTTTCAATTATCAGGCATATCATGAAAATAGCTATTAGATTAGCAAATCAGACGCAATTTGTTGGATGGAAAAGAGCAGATAGGACATTCTGCTTGGGGCCTTCACTAATGAACTGTGAATCGTGAGACAATTTCTTGGGGCCCATAGGTCCATGGGGTCATGATTATGCCTAATATTGTATTTGGTGTTCCACTGAAGAAAGAAAGTCACATTGGTTTCGAACAACATGGTGCTGATTAAATTTTTGGATGAACTGTCTCTTTAACAGAAGTCTGTCAGTGCCTTGAGCTTACAGTAGATGTGTGTGTGAGTGTGTGTGACTCTTGGCAGAGGTTAATGTGCTAACACGCTGGCCATGTGGTTTGAGAGATGGGTTGGCTGCGAGTAGAAGCAGTACGACAGGGAAGACTATGACAATACACAATGAGGACAGAAATGAAGCATTCACTTTGACCTGAGCTTCTGCTGCTTTCATTGGGAGAGACTGGCAGGTTGCCAATAGAGTTCACTGTGAAGGCAGTTGTGTAGAAATGACTTAAAAGTTCTGTTGAAAACCTTCTCACAACCTCAGAACGAACCATTTGATGGTGAAAACATGACATATCAATGACTGGCACATCTTGACACACATTTGGAGGATGTGTGTAATGACAAACTGACAGCATTTCTCTCAGGAACTTTTCCAAATGTTGCCTTGCAGAATAAAAGTGGGTTTTGGACACATTCATAGTAGAGCTGTTGTCACTTTGAAATATAATATGAAAGTTTAATATGTTATCTTAGATGTTAGTCTGTGTTTACCTAGTGTTTTTAGCCACTTATTTTCGAAAACAATTTCAGAGATAAACAGTGAGGACATTTTAAAATTAATGTTATCCTATGAGTGCCGCAGCTTAAGGGGATAGTTCACCCAAAAACAGGCTAGTCAAAGCTTGCGATGAGCACATGCCACATTATGGCGCTCAATTTGAGAATGTTTATTCCTTATAAATATTAACAAACTAAATATGAACAAACTATAGCTACTTAGAGCTGCAGCTTAGCGCTCACCGCTAAGCTACAGCTCTAACTAGCTATAGTTTGTTAATATTGATAAGGAACATAAACATAACTGTTTCTCAAATTGAGTGCCACAGCTTAATGTGCCATGTGCTCATCGCAAGCTATAGCTTTGACTAGCCTGTGTTCATATTTACAAGGAACATGAACAAATCTTTTTTCAAAACATTAGCACCACAGCTTAACATGCAGGTTTGCTAACCGCTAAGCTATAGCTCTGACTAGCCTGTACATGTATATTTAAAGGAGCAAAACTGAGTGATGATTAAAATGAATCAGTGAATGCTAATTTGAACCAGTTCAAATCCAAATTAAATTCAAAGCTGATTCAAGTAAAATGAATCCGTTTTTCTAGTGCTATTTGAGAGAAAGAAAATGTTGTTTATTGCCTCAGCTTGCTTGGTTGCACAATATAATGAGACTTAAAATTAGAGATGTGACATTTTGTCATGCTACACTGGTAATCGTTAGAAAAAATAGCTTGTTACTGCTACACTATTTTCAAAACAACTTAGTTTATTGAAAAATGTAATTGTGTTAGCATCACTGCTAATGTTGCTAAGTTGCTTTCCAACATCGTAATCATCCAAAACCACGGTAGCCTATTTCTATCTTATACCGTCATTTTACTATGGCACGGGCACAGTTTTTTAGCAGTGTAGGAGCCTGTCTGACCCTTTCTGACCCTTTTTTTTGGACATGAGTGTGTCCCTCATTAACAACACGCCTTTAGCCCTCGGTCCTGCAGAGTCACATCAGAATGGCTAAACAGTCCTGCCCGTCCTAATGTACGGTGCTCCAGCTGTCATCATTGTTATGCTAACTTTATGCTTAGCGCTGACCGGCCAAGAAAAGGTCATTCTCACTATAATAGGAGTCATTGCGTGTTGTCAAGAGAGTTAGACTTTCATAGACCTCTGGAAACCAGTTGTCCTCTTGTAAGTGCTGATGCTAGATATTGTCCTTGCTAAACCAAAAGTATTTAAACCAGTCTAAAAAGCTTAGCCAGGCTGGAAGACCAGAAATACCAATAAAATCTGCTAAGACCATTTTATTTTTTTTATTCCTTCAGCAAGGCAGTGCTGGGTAGATTACTTACAAATTGCAATCCATTACATTACACATTTTAGGTAATATAATCGGACTACTTTCTGATACTGCTTTTGACCGTTTATAAAATTGATTTAAATAGGATAATCTTATGCCATATCGATATAAAATTACGCATAATTGCTATTGAGTGAATAATATGTAATCATGTAATCAATAAAAAAGCAACTGTAGTCTGTTTCCAAGTATTTTAAAATGTAATTTAATCTAATTACAAGTACTTAATTTTTGATTACGTAATGCAGATTACATGCAATCAGTTACTGCCCAGCTCTGCAGGAAGGTAATTCGAGATTTTGGGCAACTTTTGCCTATGCAAACCCTATTTTGGCTACTGTCAGGATTTTATAAAGCCACGCAGTGTTTACTTTGGTTACTGTAAATGGTTATTTTTTTCTGTAACCATTTACAAAATTGTCAATTGTATTATGCCTAGTGTTTTAAAATCTGTTTAGATTTTAAAATATGTGGTGAATTTCAGCCATTTTAGTGCATCTTGGCTTTGCCAAGTCAACAAATCTTTAACTTGAACAACTATTCGCTTTGGTTTTGTGCTTTAAAAAACTCTGCATCCCACTTCAACTTCCACAGCCATGAATTTCAGACCAGCACATCGATTCGGCCCATCAGGTAACATTTAAGTCGCTGTGTTGTCAATAAAAGCTGGGAGCTCTTATTTTTGCAGGCTGAATGCACAGTGAACATCTATTTAGGCCTGGGACAAAAGGCCATTGACTTGTAGACAGCTCGTGCACTGTGAGAAAAGGTCAGCGAGTGGGTGCTAGTCATACCTGGTAAACCTGAATAACCTGCCATTGATTTTGCTGCACACTGGATGACAAGCAAATCAAAGGCCCCCTAAAGTGCATTTCTGTGCTCACAGGTGCAGAGCAGCTGTCAAATACCTGCTGTTGCTGTACAGCGGGGTAGGCACCCCACTAAGTGAGTCACATGTGCATTAGATTTATTCGTGTTATTCTTTGTGGCGATGAGTCGTGTACTCTGGGATGTCATTATGTGGGGGAAGAAACTCTTCTTTAAAGGATTTGTCATCATTGTTAACTTTATTTCTTATGTGGAGCACAAAAGAAGATATTTTAAAGAATGTATGGAACACTCTTTTCCAGTTCGGAGCAAAATGTCCTTTTTTAAGCTTGAAACTCTATTGCATTGAAAATAGTAACTAGTACATTATTCTATGCAGGAATACATTCAATATTGTTTGGTACGGCATGACAATACAGTTTTTATTTTTTGGTGTAGTATGCCTTTAAAAATCTCTTTCCTTTTTCTGTCAGAGAGGGAATCAGAATAAAGAGTCTCAGAGTGTGTGAGCAAGTGAAAGAGACAGATAGAGAGAGATTGATGGCTATGCCTTGTGAATTCTGCACAGACAAACAGGACTGGAGTTTTACGGACGTGTACAGGGTCAGGAATTGAGCAGACGAGCAGAAGCTACATTGAAACATAGCTGCAGGCTGAGGGAGTTCATGGATGCGAAGGAGCTTTACGCTCATTTCAATATCACTCTATCATGAATATGTGATGTGAGACGGTGAACTCGCTCAACCTGCACAAGGTTCATTGCATAGCAAACATGAGGTTAAAAATAGGCTACCCATTTGCAAAATCGGTCATTTTAATCACATCATTATACACTGGGAAATGACTTCCGCATCACAACAGCACAGAAATATGTATTATATGAATTAATAAATAAGAAAATGTTACAAATGGTGTAGAAAACATGCTATTTACTATATTTTATTTATATTTTATTCTATCTATCTATCTATCTATCTATCTATCTATCTATCTATCTATCTATCTATCTATCTATCTATCTATCTATCTATCTATCTATCTAGCTAGCTAGCTAGCTATCTGTCTGTCTGTCTGTCTGTCTGTCTGCTTTTTCTGTGTCTAGTTTTCTAATTTCTAGTTTTCTGAAATATGCTTTGTGATATCTGGGTTATTTATTTATTTATTGCTTTCTGTCTGGTTACTTTGCGCTGTTAATTTTTAGCTGTGTGAAATGTGGGTTTCTCTGAAGTTTTTATTTCTGCATTTGATATTTATTTTTATTAATTTAGTTTATTTATTTCTGAAAGTTTATTTCTTTATTATTTCTTTATTTTTTTTTAATTTTTTTTTGTCTATTTACTTTGCCTTGTGAATTTCTAGCTGTGTGAAATATGTTTTGGTCTGTGTGTGTGTGTGTGTGTGTGTGTGCTTGCTGAGTCACAGTTAGTACCTGCAGGTGCTGCAGCTTGTGTGTCTGACAAAATGTTTTTCAAAGTGACGAACAAGGACAAGATATGCAAATAAAGCTGTAGAACCATCCTAAAAGTTTCCCACAAACCACCCAAGGCCGCATCTTTACGAATCCCCTATTCCCTGTGGAACTTGACTCAGAAGACACACTCCCACAGTAGCATGCATATACACACAGGCCTACACATACAAATGTATACACACTCTAAAGGCATCTTTTATTTGCATTCGACTCCTGCTGAGGCGTAAAGGTCTTTGTGTCTGCCTGTAATGTGTTTGTTTTCTCTGGTCAAACTTTAATTCCTCGCCTCCATATAGTCTCATCTCCCCTTTCAGACTTTCTCTGACAGACGGCAAAACTTTTTAGCGGCACCTCTCTGGTAACTCTGCAGACTGACCTTGATGCTGGAAATGTGTCTCCTCGCAGCCCCTTCAGTGCTTAAACACACTAATTTGTCATGTGTAGTCTGTCAGGACTGAATGACCTCAGCTCAGCCTCAGGTTAGACCTGCACCACGCTGATAGTCAGGAGGTCACGATGGCAGGACAGGAGAACTCTGCATCAGCACCGCTTACATTACTGTAGCACTGCCCCCCTGTGACATCTCAGACTGTAAGTTAACATGAAACAGCATTCATAACACAATTCACTTGCATAATGGAATACAAAATTTCAAAATAAAATAGTATATTCAGTGGGAAATAATATTGAGTGAGATCAGTTGGAATTTTATGAGATTGTGAAGGGAAGACTTTGATATCTGCAATCCAAAAACATTATTCTTACTGAATCGTCCTCTTTTTTAAGTTCAGCTCTCTATATCTCCTGCTGGTTCTGTTAGTTGTCTTATTTTAACTGGAAACTTCTGAGCTTCTAGTCATCTTTATGCTCACCAGATAATATTCAAATTAAAAAATAAAATAGCCATGAAAATATCCAGGGACAACAGTCAAATATCCTTTTTTTCTGTAATTATAAGAAAATATTTGATGTCTTAATGCAGAGATTACTAATCTACAGTAAATATAAGGTAAATATAAGTAGAGTTGCACAATTACTGTATACAGGTTAATATTATTTTTCACAGTTAAAAAAATGTGATTGGCGCCCGGGCCTGGGCCTAGGTTACTTTTGAGGTCTCGTACAAATATGACATGGGCTACAAAAAAAACATAGGCTCTTATGTATGCATGTTTATTGATTAAAAGATTGCGATCTCGATTCAAACACATGCAATCTTATTCCTAAATGACGGTGATTCTGCTATGTCAATTAAACCTTTGAAATCACATCACATCGGAATATTTAAACCTGCTTCCGCGCAGCCGCTGATGCAGAGAGAGCAGCGCTCATCATGTAAAGGTTTATGTTTGAAACAGCTTCACAAACAGTATACTTACACAGTAGGCTACATTTCTGTGTTGCAATATTAAAATGTATTAAATTAAATAATTACGAAAGTATTGGGATGAAAGTTTTTCATCCGGATATAGACTCTGCTGTTGCGGCAGCTACGATCAAAACGAATAATTAACCTTTGGAACTAATGATACGCTTCAAAAAAAAAAAAAAAAAAGATTGTTACATTATGCCAGTAGGTGGCAAACAGTGACTGTTAAATGTATTTGATGCCTGAATCATTCAAGAGATTCGTTCAAAAACAAAACAAGTCTTCATTTATTTTTTTTCAAATGATTGCTTAGGCTAGCCTAATTAATTATTTAATTTAATACATATTTTTAAATAGATTCATTTGTAACATTTTAGACATTTATACATAGACATTTATTCAGAAACTTTCATTGTTACATTGTTACAAATTACATTGTTTGGTTGTCTAATGTTTGTTTTGAGAATCGTGGGAGAATCATGGCATAAAAATGCATAGACTTACATATGATATAACTAATACAAATAATAGTACTATTTATAGCCTATTATGTTATATGTTATTATGTATGTTTATGAACTATGTGTGTATTATGTAGTTCTCTTTTGATTATTAAGTTTTGATTCTGTTCAAGTTCACAATCCAGTCAATTACAATAAAATCAAGCCCTGTCCAACATTTGTGGAAGGTGAAATATTATTTTCACACTGACATATGTCATATTATGAACATAAAATGGGTTGTAAACGATATTCATGTTGACTTTAATAGAGACCGCTTTTTAGGTGGAATATTGAGCGTCCTTTCACCCCACTCAGTGATTTCTATTTTCAAAACTTGCTTTTCTATTGATTTTGTTGAAACTTTAAATGATCCCTGACTTCATTTGTCTGATGCATGAACAAAACTGTCTAGACTGAACTGTGAGGTGCAAGTTAAAGTGGATCCAATATTACGATAAAGATTAAGAGTCATGTCAGATTCAGTAAGTCTACAATCAGAGAGATGGAGAGAGATAATACATAAATTCCTCAGCCGAGAATAGAGGCTCCTCTTCACATTTAGAGCAGAATTGATCCCCATGTACTGGTGACAGGCCTGTCTGACAACATGCTATTAAAGATATTTAGCTTAGCGAAACACATGCTAGCAATGAGAAGACAAACACGTTATTACCCAAACAACCCGCTGCAGGTGTTTCTCAACCCACAGCATGCAGCAGTGTTCTCTAAACTGGATTGAGATTTCATAATATGGACTCTTTGGTCTGATTTTCTGTGTGTGTTTGTGTAAATCATGGCTAATGATGTAGAACCCTGTTGTGCTTTCACCTATGGTAACTGAGCACTTTTCCTAGAACAAAAAGGAAATGAAACAGAAATAAAAACAGTTGCCACTGGGATTTTAAAGCAGATTGTGAAAGTTTCCAGTAGTACTTAATCACAAAGGCAGTCAAACAAGAATATCTAGTCTCTGCAGGGCCAGAACGCCAATAATTTGGTTTATGCAGTATGTGAATGTTTTAAATTAATCCACTTTCAGTCGTATCTGGGAATTCAATTGTTGTTATTATTGTGGTCAGGCTAGTCATTTTGTTCTAATAATGGCTAGGTACTCTTATTTGGCTAGAAATGCTAAAATAGCTTAGCATAGTTTAGCATGACAAATCTGTAAGGGTAATATCCCTGCTAAAACCACTCTTAATCCAGTTTAAACTAGTGTGCTGGTCTTACCTGGTCTCCAGGCTTGTCAGGATGGTCTGGTTTGAAGGTTTTCAAGAGGTTTGGAAGCCCTTAAAGGTGCCATAGAATGGAAAACTGTTTTTACCTTGGCATAGTTGAATAATACGAGTTCTGTACATGGAAATGACATACTGTGAGCCTCAAACACCTTATGTAAATCTTGTGAATAAAAAAGACCACTGAAAAATAGGTAAATCAGAACATAACACCGACTGTGACATAATAGTCGGAATCACTAATAGTTACGCCCCTAACATTAACACAATATTAATGCAGATTTCAAAACATTTCAGCCGGTTTATATACAGTGGGGCAAAAAAGTATTTAGTCAGCCACCAATTGTGCAAGTTCTCCCACTTAAAAAGATGAGAGAGGCCTGTAATTGTCATCATAGGTATACCTCAACTATGAGACAAAATGAGAAAAAAAAATCTAGAAAATCACATTGTAGGATTTGTAAATAATTTATTTGCAAATTATGGTGGAAAATAAGTATTTGGTCAATAACAAAATTTCATCTCAATACTTTGTTATATACCCTTTGTTGGCAAAGACAGAGGTCAAACGTTTTCTGTAAGTCTTCACAAGGTTTTCACACACTGTTGCTGGTATTTTGGCCCATTCCTCCATGCAGATCTCCTCTAGAGCAGTAATGTTTTGGGGCTGTCGCTGGGCAACACGGACTTTCAACTCCTCCAAAGATTTTCGATGGGGTTGAGATCTGGAGACTGGCTAGGCCACTCCAGGACCTTGAAATGCTTCTTACGAAGCCACTCCTTCGTTGCCGGGCGGTGTGTTTGGGATCATTGTCATGCTGAAAGACCCAGCCACGTTTCATCTTCAATGCCCTTGCTGATGGAAGGAGGTTTTCACTCAAAATCTCACGATACATGGCCCCATTCATTCTTTCGTTTACACGGATCAGTCGTCCTGGTCCCTTTGCAGAAAAACAGCCCCAAAGCATGATGTTTCCGCCCCCATGCTTCACAGTAGGTATGGTGTTTTTGGATGCAACTCAGCATTCTTTCTCCTCCAAACACGACAAGTTGAGTTTTTGCCAAAAGTTCTATTTTGGTTTCATCTGACCATATGATCATCCAAATGCTCTCTAGCAAACTTCAGACGGGCCCGGACATGTACTGGCTTAAGCAGGGGGACACGTCTGGCACTGCAGGATTTGAGTCCCTGGCGGCGCAGTGTGTTACTGATGGTAGCCTTTGTTACTTTGGTCCCAGCTCTCTGCAGGTCATTCACTAGGTCCCCGTGTGGTTCTGGGATTTTGCTCACAGTTCTTGTGATCATTTTGACCGCACGGGGTGAGATCTTGCGTGGAGCCCCAGATCGAGGGAGATTATCAGTGGTCTTGTATGTCTTCCATTTTCTAATAATTGCTCCCACAGTTGATTTCTTCACACCAAGCTGCTTACCTATTGCAGATTCAGTCTTCCCAGCCTGGAGCAGGTCTACAATTTTGTTTCTGGTGTCCTTTGACAGCTCTTTGGTCTTGGCCATGGTGGAGTTTGGAGTTGGACTGTTTGAGATTGTGGACAGGTGTCTTTTATACTGATAACAAGTTCAAACAGATGCCATTAATACAGGTAACGAGTGGAGGACAGAGGAGCCTCTTAAAGAAGAAGTTACAGGTCTGTGAGAGCCAGAAATCTTGCTTGTCTGTAGGTGACCAAATACTTATTTTACCGAGGAATTTACCAATTAATTCTTTAAAAATTCAACAATGTGATTTTCTGGATTTTGTTTTCTCATTTTGTCTCTCATAGTTGAGGTATATCTATGATGACAATTACAGGCCTCTCTCATCTTTTTAAGTGGGAGAACTTGCACAATTGGTGGCTGACTAAATACTTTTTTGCCCCACTGTATATTGTGTATATATTATTTATCTCGTATAAGATGCATTTGGTTGTGTCGCTGCAGTAAAGCGCTTTATTGAACAGTGATTATCGCTTCAGTGTGCAGCGCGAGCAGGACAAACAACTATGCAGAATAGTAATAACTATGACTGGGACTGTCATATACACATAACATTATAATGAGAACACTATTATAATAAAACGCTGTGAATTTTTAGAGTTAAGTTCCCGTGTTTCTGCACGTTGTTGTGTCAAGAATGCGTCCACAAAAGGAGTTCAGAGCCGCACAGACACATTCATGCATCGGGGCGTTTTGTGCATATAGCCTATAAGTTGTTATATTAACGTTATGTTGTATAAATAATGAAGCGTATTTTATATGAGATAAATGAGTTAAATCCCATTGATTAAAAACCTTCTATCAAATGATTAATTCTACTGGTCATTCAGCGCGCGCAGCTCAAAACAGAAATGCAGAACATTAATAACTGTCATATACATAACATTATAATGAGAGCACTATTGTAAAAAATGTTGTGAATTCTTAGGGTTTCGCTTACGTTTAATGTTAACTATCTTTTAATCAAAACATAAAACATTATTCACTCTGTTTGTATTTGCGAGGCGTCCATTACACATTTTCCCTGTGTATTAACATCAGTATTTATGACTGTCGAATGTCTGACTTGACTCTTGGTAATGTATTTTGCCCCGCAAAATCAGTCGACTGTCAGCAAGATTTGAAAATTCCGATTCGACTATGAAAATCCTTAGTCGGGGACACCCCTAGTTAATAGTATTAAGTCAAGTGTTAATGTAGTACTACCTATTACTTCCTGCATAGTTACTTGTTAACAACGGACTGTTATTCTAAAGTGTTACCAATAAATGTTATGCTCCAGGCTGTGCAAGGGGATGTGAAGTGCAGGGGTGGGTTGGTGTCTGTATTCAGAAAGGCATGGAAAGCAAATAACGCATTCTAATAAAATAACGCGAGCCACTATAGGGACACGGTTAGCTCCTTGCTAGCGGTAGCCTGTTACATTGCAGTACATAAGATTTCACTTACCATATAAACGGAGTAAGGAGAGATGACTGAGGATGATGGCGAATGATTTACAGATCGTGAGCACCACTGACAAGCATCTGATCTTGTAAAATGTGTGGTAAGTACTGCCGCTCATAGTATAAACAGAGTCCGTGTGATCGCGAATCTCAAAAGCGAAAGTGAAAGTAAAAAGTGATCGTGCATTTGAAAGCAGTTTCAGTGCACCGCATATTAATAGCAGCTCCCTAATGCTAGCATTTTATATACAGTATAATTACCCGACGATATAACTGCAAGAGAAAGTATTGAAATATATATTTTCCTCCCTGTGTTTCCTTCATGCTGTGAGCTACTGAAATGAGCTGCACTGTGAAACAGCCAATCAGAGCAGAGCTCAACATTATTATTCATGACCCTTCCAAATAAGCCAATAACAGACCATTTCATTCTAGGGAGAAATCCTGGGGTTGTAAATGCACATGTAAAACCATTTGTGGTGAATTTTTGCCCTTACCTAAGCCACATACCTTCTATGCAGATATCAGAGAACAATTTAAAATATTGTATCAATGCATTCTATGGCACCTTTAAGAAAATTAACCATGGTTCCCCTTCAGGAACTCGAGCTGCGTCGGAAAACGCTATGGGAATGCCCTCAGCGTGACCACGCTCACATGTGTAATCAGTCCAATGGAAGGGCGAGATGTCACGAGCGGGGTGACGTAGCGACCAGGAAGCTTAAAAGCACGCGCGGTGCTTTCTGTCATTCAGCAAGCGCTCTTTGTGTGTGTCAGTTCATTCTCATTTTGTGAGTCTTATTTGGTGTTGTCTGTCCCTATATATTATTATGTCCAAGGCCAAGGATAAAACCAAACATAAGGGCGATAGCAGATCGCGTTACAAGCTGTGTGTCCCTCCCTGCCCTCGCTACATCATGAGTGGGGTTACACACAGTCTGTGCGTTGTCTGCTTGGGAGCGAAGCACGCAGAGTCGGCTCTCGAGGGAGCTTGCGAGCTATCTGTCCCCCGGAGTGGCATCGTCTCTGAACGGAAAAGGTATGCGGTAGAAGGTCAGGCTGTTACGTGTCTGCACACAATGGCTGTGTTACAGGCGTACCAAGCCGACCTGCTGAAGGAGTTGGATGAGGGCGAGGAGATAAAGTCTGAGGATATCTTATGTCTCTCCGCGCCACTAAGGAGACGGCCCGTGCCATTGGGCACTCCATGGCAGCTATGGTGGCAGCGGAGAGGCATTTGTGGCTGACACTCTCTGACATGAGAGAAAAAGGCTGGGTCTGTCTCATGGACACCCCGCTTGCGCCTTCTGGCCTGTTCGGCGACGCCGTCAATGCTGTCGTCGACAGGTACCAGGAGGCCCGTAAACAAGCGGCGGCGTTCCAGCGGTTCCTCCGTAGTGTCAGAGCAGTTTCAGAGACTGCTGGGTCTGATGGCAGCTGCGTCCAACGTGGTACATACAGTGGTGGCTCACGATCAAGGGGTTCTCCCCGAGGGGAAACCCGCTCTGCACTTTCAAGGTCACGAGGCGATGCGTACGTGCCTTAGACATGTGGAGGAAACCTTGGTTCTTGTCGCAGGGAGCTCCTTGTCGCTGTGTAATGCTAACGATGGACGTGTCCCTCACTGGCTGGGGAGCAGTCATGAGTGGCCACCCTGCCCGTGGTCTGTGGAGCGGCCCCATCTAACATGGCACATCAATTGGCTGGAGATGCTGGCCAATTGATACACTTCCTCCCAGACCTGAGAGGTCACCATGTGTTGGTGCGCACCGACAGCACATCGGTGGTCTCTTACATCAACCACCAGGAAGGTCTGCGTTTGCGCCCCATGTACAAGCTGGTGCACCAGATCCTTGTGTGGTCCCAGGACAAACTCCTCTCGCTGAGAGCCGTTCACATTCCTGGGCATCTCAATGTGGGAGCAGACATCCTGTCGAGACAGGGGCCGAGGCCCGGGGAATGGATGCTTCACCCCAAGGTGGTGAAGCAGATATGGAGAGTTTTTGGCCAGGCTCAGGTGGACCTCTTTGTGACTCAGGAGACATTGCAATGTCCCCTCTGGTTCTCTCTGATTCCTCCAGCTCCTCTGGGACTGGATGCTATGGTGCAGACTTGGCCAAGGCTTCGTCTGTACGCTTTTCCCCCGATCGCTCTGCCGGGAGTTCTGGCGAGAGTGCGCCGGGATGGGGTCCATCTGCTACTAGTAGCCCCGTTCTGGCCGGGCCGAGTATGGTTCTCAGACCTGATTTCTCTCCTCGACGGCTCTCCATGGGAGTTTCCCGTCAGGAGGGACCTCCTCTCACAGGTGGGGGGCACCTTCATCCATCCTCGCCCGGAGCTGTGAAAGTTGTGGGTGTGGCCCCTGAGGGGGCACAGCTCATAGCTTCCAGTCTCTCAACCGAGGTTGTTGAGACTATTCTCCAATCCAGAGCTCCCTCAACAAGGAAACTGTACGCCCTGAAGTGGAGACTCTTCACTTCATGGTGCGGAGACTGCCAGCATGACCCAGTCAACTGCCTGATTGGTACAGTTCTGGAGTTCCTGCAGGCCCGTTTCTCCACAGGGTTAACCCACTCCACCATTAAAGTTTACGTGATGGCCATTGCGGCCTACCACGCCCCTCCCAGTGGTCAGTCAGTGGGTAGACATCCCCTCGTTACACGTTTCCTCCGCAGTGCGCTGAGGCTGAGGCCCCCAGTTCGGTCCCATGTCCCCCCGTGGGACTTGGCTGTGGTGTTAGAGGCTCTCTGCAAGGCTCCCTTCGAGCCCATCGACGAGATCTCTGATCAACATCTCACTATTAAGACTGCCTTCCTTCTGGCTATTTCCTCTCTCAAGAGAGTTGGTGATCTACAGGCCCTCTCAGTGGCCCCTGCCTATCTCGACTTTGCGCCCGGCATGACCAAAGCATTTCTATACCTTCGAGCAGGGTATGTGCCTAAACTTCCCGCTGTTACACCACAGCCCATTGTATTACAGGCCTTCTATCCTCCTCCCTTCAGGGAGCCAGACCAGCAGAAGCTTAACTGTATGTGTCCAGTGCGTGCAGAGCTGCCCTGTGGAGAAAGGCGGACCAACTGCTTGTGTGCTGTGGTCCCCCTAAGAGGGGTTTAACTGCTACGAAGCAGATTCTCAGTTGGTGGATAATTGATGCCATCTCTCTGGCTTATGAGTCCTCTGGCCTTCTTGGCAGATGTGTCTATGCAGGACATCTGCAACGCTGCAAGATGGTCCACGCCCCTAACGTTCGTGAGGTTCTACAGCCTCGACATAGCGAGCTACTCCTTCTGTTCTCTCGTCCTAGTACACACTAGGCAGGGATTTGTCAGTCTGGAGGCCTGGGCATCTCGTTCCCATAGCGTTTTCCGACGCAGCTCGAGTTTCTGAAGGGGAACGTCTCAGGTTACGCATGTAACCATGGTTCCCCAAAGGGAACAAGAAGCTACGTCTCCATGCCAAACTTTCGACATCCCTGCCAGTGCTTGCTTCATTCCTAGAAGCTGACGCCGGTTCCACCGCACGTGCTTTTAAGCTTCCTGGTCGCTACATCACCCCGCCCGTGACATCTCGCCCTTCCATTGGACTGATTACACATGTGTTTCAGACCGTGGTCATGCTGAAGACGTTCCCATAGCGTTTTCCGACGCAGTCTCATTACCTTCTGGGAACCATGGTTACATGCGTAACCTGAGACGTTTTATTGTAGTAAAAGGGTAGTAACCATGGTTTATTAGTGTATTGACTACCATTCGTATAACCACAGTTTTACTACAAATACCATGGTTAATACCATGATTAATCTGTGGTTACCGTGGCTTAACTATACCAACCATGTTATTTTGGTTGAAACTGTAGTAAAACTATGGTTAATTTTTGTAAGGGAGGCTGGAAAAGCAGCAAGACTAAGATCAGCAAACTTATTTTGGAGAGAAGATTGTGCTTGGCTCAATATGCATTGCTAGCTGAACAGGAGCATTAGAGCTAATCTGCATAATTTGATATAGGCCAAGTTTGCCAGACTCATGTAAACAAATGAGTTTAGAATCAGTTTAGGTTGTTTAAAATGAAATTGTGCTCTAAACGTAAATGCATTCTTCTCAAATGACTAGTTTAGACGACTGTGTCCTAATGTTTATACTGTAGAAGCAAGGCTTAATTTGTGCTAGCTATGCTAGGCTTAACAAATCAAATGTGAAAAATGAAGATGGAATTGTTAAAATTACACTCTCTTTTCCTTTCTGTGTGCGAGTAAAACATGCACAGCAGCATTTTCCATCTGATAAATTGGCCTTTTTCTCAGATATGGCAGACAATTGAATGAAGGGGCTGGTTGTGTTGAGGCACATCTAATCTTCCTGCTATATGTGCTGCGTCTCCCTCAGGCCTTGTTGGCTGTTATTAAAATGTGCTTTTCCATCAAGACAGAACCCAAACGTACTTACAGTCTCAGCTCGCTCCAGTCTCACTCAAATAGCCCTTCCAAAGCAGCAGACTATTTCCCTTCACTGCACATTGGCAATCATCTTGTCTCCAAATGTGCATTTGAAGCCAGAATAGAGGAGAAGGAATATTCTAGATTTATTGCTTTATTTTGACGGCATTATTGCCACTCGGCTCTCACTGTGTTTACCTGATGTTATTGTTTTTCTGTGATAAAGTAGCTTTTTATTTTTCTGTGGTTCAGTGTTTCATATAGTAAATGATGAGTACTGGGAGAGAGAGGCGTACCGGTGGGAGGGTGTTTAGTGCTGAGTTATAGGCCCTGTAACTCAACTATGGAGCCATTTTGTGTAGAGAAATTGATACATGGTCATGGGTGTAGAGTGTCCAGTTTTTCTAAAATAACAGACAACTGCTGTAACAGTAGCAGTAAAAGCATACTCCTTTCCTTGTAAGTCAAGAGGATTCAAAGAAAAATAAATAAATAAATTGCCTCAAATGGCATGACCATGGATCGCCTGTGGATTTCTGTGTAGATATGCTTCCTACTTTTCTATGTAATATGTGCAAAATACATGCATTATATTAATTCTTAAATGCATGTATTTTGCATACTGCACATATTACATAGAAAAGTAGGAAGCCTCTCCAAAATAGCAAAAATCAAATGTTATGCCTGGCTTATGGGTCAGTATAAAGACACTATTTTTTTTCTCCAGATCTAATAATTTAACAAAAACATTACACGTGTATTTTAATTCATACATAAGCTTCTACATGAATTAATAACTACCCAGAATATATGTATAATAAAAAGTTTATTTCACAAGGTATTGAATATTGTTCATTATATAATGACTATTAATAATAATAATAATGAATAGATATATTGATTTATTGAAAAAACAACAACATTACAAATGCATTCTACACACACAACCAAATAACTGTATATTGTATTTTTTAATTGTATAAAAAAATATGGTAACACTTTAGAATAGGGAACACTTATTCACTATTAACTACGACTTTTCCCTCAATAAATTCCTAATTTGCTGCTTATTAATAGCTAGTAAGGTAGTTGTTATATATATATAATTATTATTTTTTTTAACTGGAAAACATTTTTTGACACTTTTTTTTTTCTTTTCTACCAGATCAAAGTGACCAACAAAACATTTAATGACATTTCTAAATTATTAATTAATTATATTTATACACAGTACTTTTTACCTTTGGGGAAAAATAAAAGACTAGGATTCGTATACTCGCATGTATAAAGAAAAGGTGTAAAGAAAATATATAACGTATAGTGCTTAAAATATTTTTTCTTATCTTTATCTACAGCACTCTTATCTGTCATTGATTTTTATACACAATATGTAAGTGCACAGATTATGTAATGTATCAGTCCACAAAGCCATGTTTACAAAGTAGTAAGAAGTTTACAATGAGCCATATATTTAACTATACTGAAATATTTAACAAGCAGGAAAATGCCAAGCCATTTCATAAATTCAATATCAGTTTATTAATCAGATTTCATCTAAACACAGTTGTAAGAAAAAGTGAAGAGGATTTCGAAGATCTCGAAGAAAGTGTTTATTGCAGCATAGTAGTGGCAAAGCACATGTAGTACCTTGGGTTCAACGGAGTCAGAATGAACCCCAAACATCCTAAGCTCAAACCTTTTATACAGTTATAGTTTCTCCTGTTATTACAGCTGTGGTCTGTATGTTAATTAAATTCTGACACCCCTTTGCCTGAGGTCCCACACCCACTCATATTCTACAATTGGTGACCATTTGCTCAGGATGTGATCATCCTAAATGGTCTACAAACAACGTAACTGATGACTTTCTTCTTCTCTATAATAATTAAGCCATTTTGGGAAATGAGCATGATCAAACATATATTGTGGAGTGGCATCTGGGTCGAGGCATACTATAGATTCTTACACAGTTCATGAAAGTAAATCAAGAGTTAAAATAACTATACTCACATTTCAGAGGAGAGACAGTCATATGTAGGAGGAATAGCTGGATCAGGTAGCCGAGATACTGAGGTATAGGGCACGACGTCTTATTGAATGACTGCTTCAATTGAAAGTGACAGCAGGCAGGGAGGTAAAGGGGATTTGGAGGAAACAGAAGAACAGGGCATTGTGGGAGCACAAGGGTCATGGCTGCCACAGGCGATGCCTCAGGGTTGCCACAGTCATTCATAGATCACCTGTTACTTGCATGTTTTAGTCAACTCCATGAAGAGACACAGAGAAACGCTTATTAACATTTGATTCTTTGAGCATTAATGCTAAATAGTAGCTATTTAGTCTTGCTGGTATGTACTCTTAACATCCACGTTTCACAATCCAATCAATATTAGAGGATAAAATCAAGTCCTGCCCCACATTTATTTTATTAGATATAATTTTCACTCCAAAATACATCAAACTAGCTAATAAAATAGTTCATGTTGACTGCAAATATAAAGTGCATCTGAGCAGGGTTATGGTGACAGCAGGGTTCTAATTACTGAAGGATGAATGTTTCTCTCACACTTCTCAAATGAATTTTGCCTGAGACAGAGAAGCCATTTGATGAGGCATATAAATGTGAACTTGATCCCAAACAGGGAAGTTACATTAAACACTCAGTGGGAATTTGCCTTCCCACCCTCGGCTGAACACTGAACTGTGAATGTGTATGAGGGATGGGGGCTTTGAAATGGTGCATATGAAGCTCAGTATCTAGCACAGCTTGCATAATTGTTGTTTAATTCCTTCAGGCTCACAGCAACATCTAATTCAGACTCTCAGCTTCAGGTTTAATGTGCCTTATTGGCATGACAAATGATTTGGATAATTCATATAGCTAAAACGTTTGTAGTTTAGTTGCATAGAAGAAAAAGTAGATAATAATTGACATGTTGTTTTCCTCCTTTCTTCTTTTTCCTCCTTTCTTACTGATTAATTGATTGATTGTCTTAAAGGATTAGTTCACATACAAATAAACAATTCCTGATAATTTACTCACCCCCATGGCATCCAAGGTGGTTATGTATTTCTTTCCTCAGTCGAAAAGAAATTAAGGTTTTTGAGAAAAAATTCCAGGATTTTTGGATAGTGGACTTCAATGGTGGCCAACGGGTTGAAGATCCAAATTGCAATTTCAATGCAGCTTCAAAGGGCTCTACACGATCCCAGCTGAGGAATAAGGATATTTCATTCTGTCATTTTCAAAAAAAAAAAAAAAACCTTTCTTTGCACATCACGTAATCACTTTGGAAAAGTCACACGAGTTTAGTTCTTTGTCGGTGTACTCCAGTTCAGAAAGGTAGGGTATGGCGAAAAAAAGAAAGACATGAACCTCTTGGATGACATGGGGGTGAGTAAATTATCAGGATTTTTTTCTTCTTCTGAAAGTGAACTAATCCTTTAAGTGCTTTACATAAAGAATGGACGGCAAGGGCAGTGACTGTAGCATCGAGCGTATTTTGCAGTATTAAACCCATATTTATACCGATTTCATCAGGCTCCGAAAATTCTTCAAAAAGAACACAAAGAATGGCCTTCTCAGCTGACATAATTGCAACTCTTGCGTCATCAGAACAGGGTGTTGTGCCATCGCCACCGTTACCGTTTAAAAAAACTTTTGCAACGTTTTGTCGGGGCTGAACACAGCCCTGACTAGACCAGTCAATGCACATGCACAGTTATAAGCACGTAATGACATTGGCTGGTCAAGCCTGAAAAATAAGCTTTTTAAACGCTATTTGAGCATAAGAAACAACATTCATGGGGCAATTAATTTTTTTGATTTTTGTTGCTGATTTGACATGTAATTTAATTGTGAGTTCAGCAAGCAGTTTTTGAGATTTCAGGATTCCCCCCATTCATTAAGCTGCCCGGAGGCATTGCAAATATGTCCGCTGAGTGAAGAGACTTTCCTTGAAAGGGAGTTTGTTTTAAAATGATTTATTTTCATTTAAATTTTTTATGATTTAATTAATTGTCAGCTTTTCATTAAACTCATAACCCCCCAACAGTTCCTTTACAAACCCTAGTTTTGGAAACCTTGATGTAATATAATGTTTAATGCACTTCATGATGTAAATTACAATGAATAGAACAAGTTTTCTTACTCTTTGCATTTTTTACATCATTATGGTACAAGATAATGCTATTTAAATCAATGTGATAAACAAAACGAGTTAAATGAAAAGTAATCTAAAAGTAATCTGATTATATTACCTAAAATGTGTAATGTAACGGATTACGTTACTGACTACAATTTTTGTCATGTAATCTGGAATCAGTAAAGGATTACAATTTGTAGGGCTGGGCGATATGAGCAAAAATTCATATCTCGGTATTTTTTGGCTGATGTGCGGTATACGGTATATATCTCGGTATTTTGTATTTGGATTAAACAAATAAAGTGAATGTAAGCATGAAGGCATATATTATGTGCAAAAAGGGTTAAAATCACATTACATTCTAACGTTGTAACATTGCAATCTAAAAACAAAAATAATGTTTTTAAAGCAGAAGTTAAATTTACTAAACTAAAATTGAATAATAAAAAAGCACAGACTAATTGAGTAAAAAGGCTATTTTGATTACCCCATTACACTTTACAGTTAATGCTATCATACAAATACACTTACTTGTCGGTTTAAAATTGTACATATGTCACATTTATTTTCCAACTACAAATATTTCAGCAAAATTTATATTTTAGTTAGAGTTATTGTGCTTCTATTTCATTGCGCTCCGTCTGTTTGGCACGCATGCGCGTGGCGGCGATCGTTCTAAATGGTCTGTGAAGTTTAGCGGAGAATCGCAAAGCAAAAGCTCATGCACTTCTGACTGCAAAATGGAAATATTTCCATGGCTTTCTAACATTTACAGATGGAGAATATACCTGTGAAATGTAAGTTATGCGTTAAGGAAAACAACACGTCTCTGTCAGCAGCACACGCAGCCTTTCTGTCAGAGCCGCTTTAAACTGAAACTATAAACTATAGGCTACTATATCTTACGATATTTTTAAAGCCCTTCATATAAAGCCTGATATAGAACAAATTGTATTATGCACTTTCTCCACAGCAGTTCAGTCTGTGTCCTCCCTAGATATTTTTTTCATATGCGCTCGTATCAAACTACTTATATCGATATTAACGGTATTGCTTCATACTGTATTGCTTATAAAGAATATATCGATATATTGTACAAACTCGATATACCGCCCAGCCCTAACAATTTGTAAGTAATCTACCCAGCTCTGTGTCTTTCTTTCCTCAGTCGAAAAGAAATTAAGGTTTTTGAGAAAACATTCCAGGATTTTTCTCCATAATAGTGGACTTCAAAAGCGGCAAACGGGTTGAAGATCCAAATTGCAGTTTCAGTGCAGCTTCAAAGGACTCTACTGTTACAGTTTGACCTAGTTTCCTTAGTTCCCCTGATTAGTTGATTAGCTCCACACCTGTTTCTGTTTCCCCTTGATTACGTTTAGTATTTATAGCCTGTGTTCATCTTTGTTTCTTTGTCTGCTATTATTTGATCTATGTGTTTGCTACCGCTCGCTCCTGGATTATTTCTGTTCCTTGTGTGAATTCTCATTAAAAGACTCTGTTTTTGTGGATTCTCTTTCATCGTGCGCTTATTTAGTAACAACACGTAACAGAATAGCAGACCGAAAAGTGAGTTATTTTAAGCGGCGTTTTTCTTTCTGTTTATTTATTTATTTTATTTTTTCGGTCCTCTCCCGGAATGGATCTGCCCGCCGTCCAACTCCTGTGCCTGGAGCAGATGGACCGTTCGCTGGAGGACCATACCAGGGACTTTCTTGATCTGGCGTGCCTTACCCACTTCCCCGACCGCTCGCTCTGCATCTTCTACATCTCCAGCTTGAGCGAGCGGTGTAAGGCATGCCTGCCAGCGAATAATGGACTGTATCTCTCCGTCTGCCCCTTAGAGGAGGATATCTTCAGCCCTACTCCCGAACCAGAGACCGACCATCCGTCACCCCGCTACACGGAGCTACTGCCTGAGCCCACTGCAGATGGAGAGCCTGAGCCCACTGCGACTGAGCCCATCATCGCCACAGAGCCTGAGCCTCAAACATCGTCTTACCAAGTGCGTGAGCTGGCAACATCGTCCGTCCTCGAGGGAGTTTTGGTGGTATTCGGGGACTTGGAGGGAAGCCCTGCACACACTCCCGCAACTGAGGGTGAGCTGCATCTAGTTTCTGGGAGCTATATAGAGGAACTAATGGACATCTTCAAGATGGACCTTATAGACTGGTTTGGAGAAGTACTAACCTGTACTGCTGAATCTCCTGCGTCTCCGCTGGTTCTGTCCAGCCCTGAATCTCCTGTGTCTCTGCTGGTTCCGTCCAGCCCTGAATCTCCTGTGTCTCTGCTGGTTCCGTCCAGCCCTGAATTTCCTGTGTCTCTGCTGGTTCCGTCCAGCCCTGAATCTCCTGTGTCTCTGCTGGTTCCGTCCAGCCCTGAATCTTCTGTGTCTCTGCTGGTTCCGTCCAGCCCTGAATCTTCTGTGTCTCTGCTGGTTCCGTCCAGCCCTGAATTTCCTGTGTCTCTGCTGGTTCCGTCCAGCTCATGTCCTCCTGTGTTCCCTCCCAACCTCCCTCTCCCACCTCCTCTCAAACCAGCTAGTTCCTCACCTCAATCTCCGCTGATGCCTGTCAGTCCCTCAGCTCACCCTCAGTCAGCGCCTGCCATGCGCTCTGTTCCGCAGCCTCTGGACTTCCAGTCTCCAGCTCCGCCCAGACATGCGGATCCCCTGTCTCCGCTTCCAGCCTCCGAGCCTTGGACTACACTTCGGTCCTCCGACGCCTCGGCTCCTAGCTCCCTCGTCTCCACCGTTGCCCGTCATCCCACTGGCTCCACCGGGCTGTCTCGTCCCTCCGGCTCCGCCTTGGTCAGTCGTCGACCATCCGCCGCCTCGGGACTCCACTCCTCTGGCTTTGCCTCGTCACTCCATCCCTCCGCTCTGTCAGGCTCCTCCTTCCCTCCAGCTCCACCTTCATCCTCATTCGCACCGGCTCCACCGCGGTCTTCCGGATCCCCGCCACCGCCTCAGTCGCCTGAGCCTTCAGCTCTGCCTTGGCCCTCCGGATCCTCAGTTTCGCCCTGGCTCTCTGTCTGCTTAGATAAGACCCTTATTCCCTATTGCACTGAAACTGCAAATTGGACCTTCAACTTGTTAGCTCCCAATGAAGTCCACTATATGGAGAAAAATCCTCAAATGTTTTCTCAAAAACCTTAATTTCTAAAAAAGAAAGACATGAACCTCTTGGATGACATGGGGGTGATTAAATTATCAGGATTTTTTTTCTTCTTCTGGAAGTGAACTAATCCTTCAAAAAATTCCAATCATTTTCAGGCTGATTTCCAAAAATGACTCATCCGATAACATGAGTTTAGGGGCGGAGCTGTCTGTTTATCTGGCCAATAGCAGATGAGGAGAATGTTCAGGAAACCTGTTTGAAAACAGTATTTTGAAGTTCTGCTGATTGAGGTCAGTAGTAGTGATGGAAAGTCTGATTCTTTTCTGCAAACTGCAGAAACCAAAGACTATAGAATACCCAAGACATGTCACTCGAATAGTTTTGAATGTGGAAAAATGCAATGCTCAATATGGCGCTCTATCGAACAAAACCCCGCCTTCTGAGTAAAAGAGCCAATCACTAATCGGTAAAGTCAGCGTGGCACTGCAGCTGCCATTAGAAGCCACGGTTGCTTAGCACTGCGCATGCGCACT
Source organism: Onychostoma macrolepis (assembly GCF_012432095.1). Taxonomy (NCBI): domain Eukaryota; kingdom Metazoa; phylum Chordata; class Actinopteri; order Cypriniformes; family Cyprinidae; genus Onychostoma; species Onychostoma macrolepis. The sequence goes on from NC_081174.1 coordinate 10,696,145, forward strand.
GGCTGGTCTAGCCTGAAAAATACGCTTTTTTAACGCTATTTGAGCAAAATTAACAACATTTACAGTTGTTGTCAGATTTAATTGGTGATTTCAAATATGAAATTTAATCTTAAGCTTGGCGAACAGTTTTGGAGAATTTGATGTTTCCCCATTCAAAGAGATAGGAGCTGCACTTGCAGGCTTGAGAGGCGTTTCAAAGATGGCCACCGAGTGACATGACTTGCCTTAAAGGGACTTTGAGAAACCCTACTGTTTTCAGTTCAGCGTACTATAGGAGTAACTGGAGCGCTGAATGAGATGGCAGAAACTGGCATTGTGGATTCACATACTCCTGGATATTAGATTCTTTTGAGTTGGAGTAACTGCAGACACGTCTATAAGTTAATTTTTATTGAGCTATTTCAGAGAGTTCAGTCCTTTTTAGTGAACTGGTTTATCCAGTTTAGTAAAATAACTGGCTCTAAAAAATTATTTGTTCATTGACGTGAGATCACTAGTCCGTACTGCTAAATTACTTGTATCACATTTAAGAAAAAAACTTAATAATAATAAATTGCTAGGGCATAAATAAAGAGGATTAAAGATAATTAAACAGTGAAAGAAAAAGGCTAAAAAACTATATTTTTCTCTCTCTGCCCCATCTGTCTTGTACTTCATGTGTCTGTGTGTGCGGTGAGCATACATCTCTGTACTGCTGATGTGTGTATTGAGTTAGCTCAGGTCGAGGCCTTATATTTGCTGTTAGTTGTCTGTTAGAGATGTACGATGAAATGTGTATCGTCCAGGACTGATGATAGTATTCAGTGGATGTGATCTGACAGTCTGGGGTTTATGGGACCTCTCTGTCTCTCCTGCCTGTCCTTCTGAATTGATTTGTGTGGATTCTCTCCACAGGGGTCAGGAACACTGCAGAGAAACTTATGGCTGTATAAAATGACAAATGAATCATAGACTGCCACATAATCACACACACGCACACAAACTTCGTTGTATTTGCATTAACAAAAAATAATAAACAAAACAATATAGGGACTACATTTTGTGTTCCCTGCAAAAATAAATATGTGGCATGTCAAGGAATTGGATACTTGGGGAATGTGGTTAGATTGTAATTCAGATTGTGAATGCAAAACGCCCCAGGCTTACCTGATTTTGGCATTTGTGTAATTGCAAATATTTTTCCCTGTTGAAGTTACCATACAAAGCTCATGTATTTTCAGGGCACAGAGGAGATGATGACAGTACTTCTCTACATTTTGAATGAAGAACATTTTAAAAACTGTCAGTTATACACAGAATCATTTAGTTTTCTACATACATTTCTCATATTTTACCAGACCACGTTGCCGTACACTGAAGTGAAAAAGTTATGAGAAATGAAATGAATAAATATACGTATAACACAATTTGCGCAAACACACACACCCACATGTCTGGTTTGCTATTCTTGTGGGGACTCTCCATAGGCGTAATGCTTTTTCTACTGTACAGACCGTATATTCTATCACCCTACACCTAAACCTACCCCTTACAGGAAACTTTCTGCCTTTTTAGATTTTCAAAAAACTTCATTTTGTGTGATTTATTAGCTTGTGACACGAGTCACCATGAGTCTGTGTGTATTCAGGTTTAAGTCCCCACCTGAATAAAAAAAACATGTGTATATACTGTATAAAATTGTTATTATTAATCTAATCTTGAATATAATAATAATAATAATAATACATTTTAATTTTAATTAATATTTAATTAAATACTACTAATATTATTATATTAATATTAAATACTAATAAATAATAGTAATGATTTCAGTAATAAATTTAATCCAATAATAATAAATAATTATTAGTTAATTAATATTACTAATTATTGTTATTATTACTAGTAGTAATATAGCATCTGATCATATTAATATCTAATATTTTATGTAATCTCATTAATCAAAATAAAAATATGTATGTATCTTTTTACTGACAAAAACATGAACATACAGTTACATTGTAAGGCATGTTCATGGTTATATGATAATACCATGGTATTCTTTGAAGTGCCTTTAATAGTGTGTAAATGAAGATGGGAACCTTTTTGTACCATAGAATTAAAATTGGCATCAATATACAGTTACAGTACAGGGTTTGTTTTAATTATGTGCCATTTTTTAATCTCTCAATTTAGCTATATAATAACTTCACAGCAACTAATAAAATTAGGCCGTCACATGTATAGCACAAACAAGCACACACATGCACACACTGAACATCTAAATTTGGTGCTTGTCTGAATACAGTGCGCCCCGTGGAGAACTGGCCCATTTTGTCCATTCTACAGAAGGCTGATTAGATGCACTCACATGCTCGCTGATGGATATCTCACACACTTTGATGTTTTCTTACCCATCAATCTAATAAGATTAGAAGAAGCTTCTTTATTTCTGCCTTTCTTCTCACTCTTAAAAAGAGATCGAATGAACAAGTTTGTTAGAGTGGATCGATAGATGAAGCTGGAGTCATTTTTATGTTTGGAGAAGTCAGTTTCATGTCATGTGTGTTGAGAGAACAGTAAATGATCCCTGTGTGCTTAAAGTGTCTGCTTTAGTGCTTTTGTCAGCAGTGACCTACATCAACAACATTTTTAGACACGTTGTAAGTGCATGTGTGTATCCGCATGCACGGCTTCTGGTGCTGTCTCTCGACTGCATCTCACTTGAGGGGATTTAAGATCTATCAGATTTAAATTCGACCGAGGCTTGAAACTGTGCTATTCTTTGAAGTCTAACGAACTCAACATTTTTAAGCAACTTCAAACGACAACACGACTATCGCTTCTGGTCTCAGATGGAACATTAATTAATTTCCATTTTCATCTTGAAGGATAAATAAATCACACAAAAAGAGGTTTACAACACCAAACAGACTGAATCTTACTAGCACCATAACATTTATCCCAATGTGATAAAAACCGATTTGACAGAAGCTATACTTATTAATTACTGTGCAGGGTTAAAATAAATGAATTAATACATAACTAAACAATGAAAAAACATCCATTATTTAAAATGCATAGAAATAAAAACAATACAATGTAGCTTTCAATTTAAATTGTTAAATTAAATTATATTGTCACTGCATGAATATATTAATCATTTTTGTATATTATTTATTTATTTAGGCCTAACTTTGTGTTCATGTTTAGCCATGGAGGGCTTATTATTGTATATTTTTTCTAATCAACTTACTCACTTCTTCAAGTTACTTCTTGTCAACTTAATTTCTTACTCAGTACTAACAATACCGTGGAAAGTGGTAAAGTTACAATTTTTAATTTTATTTTAGTATCGACTTACGCACTGAAGAACTAGTACTTTGTATGAATTTATATTGATCTCTCTTTGATGCAGAAGAAAGGAAATGGAGATAGAAAACAGAGAGATAAAAGGCTTGAGAAACAGAGAGCATGAAGAAAATAATAGGAAGATGCAGAGAGAGAGAGAAGACAGAGAGTGACTTTAAAGTCTGCAGCAGCAGCTTTAATTCAATAAAGACTGGAGCTGTGTTGTAAGAAAATGAAAAGTCTTGTAGGGAGTCATTAAGCAATGTGTGGTTTCTGGCATTGACACAATGCCACAGGGAGATGCCAGCCCAGTAGTAATAAAGTGTGTGTGTGTGTGTGTGTGTGTGCGCGTGTGTGTTTATGTGTGTGTGCACGAGAGAAAGTGTGTGAGGTAGTCGTGTTCTTTCTATTTCCTTCTAAGATTAAACCAGTTTTTTTCTTTGTATCATTTCAGATTTGTTTGATAAAATTAGCTTTACAGTAGTTCAGGTTTATAACAAAACAGAATATATACGTATAAGCTTATTTATTATATCTTATCTCAGGATACTCAAATCTGGCTCACGAGATCCACTTTCCTGCAGAGTTTAGCTCTAACCCTAATCAAACACACCTGAGCATGCTAATCAGTGTCTTCAGGATTAATAGAAAATCACAGGTAGGTGAGTTTGATCAGGGTTGGAGCTAAACTCTGCAGGAAAGTGGATCTTGTGAGCCAGATTTGAGGATCACTGTCTTTGCTTATTAGATTTGATTTAGTTTAGTTTTAGTTTTAGTTTAGTTTAGGGGCAGTTGTGGCCTAATGGTTAGAGAGTCGGACTCCCAAAGGTTGCAGGTTTTAGTATCGGTATCGACAGGAATTGTCGGTTACGGGAGTGAGTGACCAGCACTCTCTTCCACCTTCAATACCACGACCCTTGAGCAAAGCACCAAACCCCCAACTGCTCCCCGGGCGCCGCAGCAAAAATGGCTGTCCACTGCTCCCAATTAGTGTTCACAGGGTGTGTGTGTGTGTGTGTGTGTGTGTGTGTGTGTGTGTGTTTGCTACTCACTGCTGTGTGTGTGTGCACTTGGATAGGTTAAGTGCACAGCCACATGTCCTGTCCTTTCCTTTCGATTAGTTCTTTTAATAGACAGTGTTCAGAGTTCAAACAGAAATTATCCTCCCCCACTTTTTGCCAGACCTATATACATATATTGAATATACATATCACAGATTATATATAAGGTTTGCTCTTTATTTTGGTCTATAGCACATTATAATTTAGTGTTTTTGATTGCTAATTTACCAAATTGTTCTTGCCATTTATTGGCCAGTTTCTGATTTGCTACTTCATTAGATCATTTTCTCTGGATCATTGCTTCATTCCCTAGATCTTTTACAGTTTAGTGCTGGGAAAATAGTATTTCAGTGTATAGAAAATGTATATGATTTTAAATTTATATGAGAAATTCTTGTTTTATTAAATATTCAATCTTCTGTCTCCATGTAATAATAATAATAATGGCTATATTGACGATTTATAGGTTGTGTATTTTCAAATGAAATAGGTCTCACATGTTTATCAAATCAATTAATATCAGTGTTATTAATATTATATTATCATTTTGCAGTTATACTAGTGCCCATCTATGTTCATATCACAAAATTTTATTTCTAATCTTAGATGCTTCTTTCCCAATTTGATGTGTTTCCAGAAATCATTCTCTTTGGAATTGTGCAGACTCTGATTTCTGGGATTCCTAGTTGTGGGGATTACAGTTGCAATTGCACATAGCAGTTCAAGCTCCTGTGCCCTCCTTCAGTTAGACCTAATGTCAACAGCTCACTGTAGCTGGCTGCCAGAGTTCCCTCATTTTGAAGAGCCATGGAAGTGGATGATATTCAGACTTCTCTCCAAGAAACCGCAAGCTGTCCTCAGCCTAACTGAGGACTTTGGAGCCCTGCAGGGTAGAGAGCTGGAGCTCATTTCAAGACATCTCTGCTTGGACAGTATAGTTGGCAGCCTTCTGACACAGATATACCCACCCACACACTCATTCGGTCAGTTCTTTACCGCCAAAGTTCAGTCCCTGAGGTAGGCAGTAATAATAAGCGGCATTGCAGGTGCAGCGGTCTGAACTGGGGGAAATAAATGAGTGTTTATCCTTCCCATTCCTACTGCTGAGGGACAGCTGAAAGTTATCAGCTTTCCAGAGCTCTCCACAAACTGTCAGAGTTGGAGTCAGCGCATGGGTTAAAGTACTAGTTCACATAAAAAAGAATTCTCACCTTCATGTCGATCCAAACCCATATAACATTCTTTCTTATGAGCACAAAAGAAAATAAACTGTTTTTATCCATATAATGAAAGTCAGTGGGCTTCAGAACAACTTTGGAGGCCATTCATTGAATGAAAAAGATGAGTGAGTTCCTTCTATCATGTGTGCGGTGACCTTCGTGGAGTTGTTAATTTATCATCTTTCATATATCTCACTCTTCTCTTCGTCAGCTGCCTAATGTATGTGTTATGCATGTGAAGGACGTAGACTGCTATTCATTATGGCTCATCTCTTACTTTAGCATGTCATATTGTGTCAGTGTTATTGATATATGTTGCACAAGAAGCCCAGAGCAATTTTCTTCACCACTCCTATAGATTAATGATTGTGCAGTTGCTTGGTGACTAGCAGGACAGCCCGTAATATACCACAGATTGTCAGTGGATTCTATTGGAGGGATGCAGGGCATCTCATAATGTTTGTGCATATTTGGTACGCTATACACACAAATTTGAGTGTCTCTCCACATGTTTGTCTTGAGTAAATTACCTCAGGTTTTGGCCAGAATTGTCATTTAGAATCTCAAATGTCTCTACTTTGCTACAAGCCTTGTGGAAGAGATCTTCGCAGCACTCCAAACAGACTTCAAATTAGCATCATCTGGCATGGGAAGCAGATGCACTAACAAGGACACAAAAGACCAAAGCCTCCAGCGTCAGTTTTTAGTGTGCCTCTTGAGGTCCTGAGTGTAAGGTTTACCTGCAGATGTCTCATCTGGCCTCCATTACACTCACCTACCTGAACCTTTCCCCCATCCGGGTCACAGCACCAATGTAACTGGTCCTGCTCTCTCCACTCCAAGGGGGATTCGAATCAGCATCACCTGGCATGGGAGGCGGGTGCACTAACAAGGATGTTAAAAACCACTGCATCAGGTTCTAGATCTCCTCTTTAGGCCCCAAATGTGAAGTTTACCTGCACAGGTCTTGTATGGCCACTATTACAATCACCCCCTTAAACCTCTCTCCCATTCGCATCAGAACACAATGTAACTGGACCTACTCTCACCACTCTAATTGGGATTTAAACCAGTGTCACCACTCCAAGTGGGATTTAAACCAATGTCAACTGGCATTGGAGGCTGGTGCGCTAACAAAGATGTTAAAGACCACAGCATCAGTTTCTAGTGTGCCTCTTGAGGTCCTGAGAGTAAGGTTTACCTGCAAAGGTCTCATCTGGCCTCTATTACACTCACCCACCTAAACTTTCCCGCATTCGGGTCACGGCACCAATGTAACTGGTCCTACTCTCTCAGCTTCAAGGGATATTTTAATCAGCATAATCTGGCATGGGAGCGGACGCGCTAACAAAAACGTTAAAAAACACTGAATCGGGTTCAGAATGCTGTACTCACACTAGGCACGGTTGCCTTGAACCGAGCCCTAGCGTGATTGTCCTAGCGTCACATTGCACTTTACGTTCTGGGCTGGAGCATGCTTTATGCTGCCTTCAAGTCCAATCATAATTATCATAAATATGAGTTTCCTAATCAGAAATTGGACATGTACTGCTGTCAGTGCTATTCTTTATTTGTTTTTGTTTTTCCCCCGACAACAACTATCACCTTGTCTTGTCATTTAAGTAGTATTTATATATATATGAACAATCATTTTAAGCATATTGTGTGTATTATAAACTGTGAAATAAGCATGTATTCGACCGAAATTCCAAAATCAAGCAGCAAGCTGACTATATAGCTCATTAAATATTTATGATTATCAATGAAATATTGCATTTTATTATTTCCAAAAACAAATCACTTGAGTGCGACGAGCTCAAAGTGGGGAATAGGAAGTTTCCAATAGCACTTGAAGGCAGCATAAGTTATTATGAATTATGATGTGACTGTTTTGAAGTAACCAAGCGCTCTTGCTCATATTGTTAAATTTGTGGTTTATTATTTTGAGTCGTTTGGGACATGGTGACTCATGGCCCTCTCACAATATATTGCTTTACAGACCTATCGCTTTTGCTGCTCAGAAATGTTCATGCAATCATGCTGCACTTATCAGAAGTGCCGTGCTTGGGTGCAGTTAGCGCTCATACTACATGCGTACCGCTCCCGAGCCCAACTGAACCGTGCTCTTGCCCACCTCTAACTAAGCCAGAGACAGCTAAACGAACCATGCCCAAGCGCGGCACGGAACGATCAAACTAATCAAACGAATTGGGCTTTGGGGGTCAAACACACTCGGGCACAGTTAAGATCACCTAGTGTGGGTACACCCTTAATTGACCCTTCACAAAAACCTGCCCTCCTTAGTCACTGTTGCTATGCCCGACAAGCCATGGCGTTCTCACGCCACATATCATGTTCTCAACTAGCGAAAAATACAAAAAGGAAACTGATAACGTGCCAAAAAAAGACAGAGCAGGTTACTTTTGGTATGAAACAAAGTGCCAGCTTTCAAATTTTGTAATTTAAGAAATTCAAACAATAAATACAGTTTTGTGGCTTTTCAATGTGTCGTGACAGATCGCTGTAGCGCCTCAGTTCAAGCAGCATGTGAACCGATCATCTATTCCTCTTTTCTAGTTATTGCTCGAAATAAACATGAATGAACATCAGAAGGTATCTTCTTTCAACCGCGGAAAGACGTAAATACACCATTTTTCAAGTTTAAGTCAACAACGTTAATCAACTCTCCTTTCTGGCTTATTTGTCGGACAAAAATGGCAGATTCGGCATTATGGTGGAGAATGTAGAAACAAGGTCAGCATGAGACAATATTTATACCACAACAATACAAGAGCTAAGAGTGACAGAATGTGCAAGAAAGATAAATGCCAAGCTGGTAAAGGGAGACAGACATACAAGGGGGGGGGGATATGGAGGTCGGTGGGTTGACTGAATGATGGTTGCTGTCAGTAAGGTATGCCTGTCTTCCTGATCTTTTTTTGATTGTTAAACGTGTTTCCCTTTCACCCTTTGTCTTGTATATGCTATCAATTAAGCCTAAGTAAGTTTATGTGTGTCCTGGCAAGTGTATATTTGCCTTTGTCCACTGATCAAACTGCAGGCTCAGACCTAATTGGGTCTGTTTGTCTTTGCTTCACTGAGCTTGAGCCAGTTAATTGGTCTACATCCTTGGAGGAACATCGATTGGCTAGTCCAGTTATCCAGTTATAGGCTTTGTGATGAAGGTGTGGGAGGAACCACTTGATCTTTCTAAGACATGATTGGCTGATAGACGTCCACTTTGATGTTCGAGCTCAAAAAAATATTCAGCTTTCATCCCTCCTATCGCCTCACACCAGACATGGACATAGCGTTGTTACTTAGAAACCAACCTTTCCCCATCATGCCTCAGGCCTGACATACCTGCAATTACAGCCACACACATGCAGCAGTCTTGACCTTCATTCTGAGCTACGAATATGGCACCAAACCTGGGGCATCTGGGGGTTAGGGAGGGTTTTCAAAGCTCTGGGTTGATTTTAAACCCCCCGGCATTGAACAACCCTGCAGGCTCATGCAGACAAACTCCAGCTGGACCTCAACAACTAGACTGAGATTAAAGATCTAACTGCTCAAACAGAACACACTGTTAGAAATATGAGGATGTGGGCTGGGATAAATACAGGTTATTAGAATATCGCTTGGTATTTTTGTCAGCTGCAAGGTCCAGATTGTGCTGATCGCGGGAAAAGTAATGGCATTTTGAGATGATAGTGGATAGAGGGAGGAGGAGATGTGCTGCAGATATGCAAAATTCATCAAATGACTGTATGCTTCATCTATCTCCCTCTCTTTTTTCTTTCTCCAGGGCAGGACCGCAGTGAAGCAGCTCTGATAAAGCGTTTTAAGGGGGATGGTGTTCGCTACAAGGCCAAGCTCATCGGGATAGATGAGGTCACTGCCGCAAGAGGAGACAAACTCTGTCAGGACTCAATGATGAAACTCAAGGTGTGTGTGTTGGTTGCTTTTTTATATGGTTACTGTTACTGATTCCAGATTGCATGAAAAAAAATTGTAGTAAGTAACATACAGTAATCCATTAGATTACACATTTTCGGTAATACAATCAAACTACTCATTGATTACTTTTGACCTAAGTTGTTTAACGCATTGACTTAAATAGGATAATATTGTACCATATTGATATAAAAATACAAAAAGAAAGAAAATATATTCCATTCATTGTAATTAACAATATAAAGTGCATTAAACATTACGTCAAGGCTTTCCAAATTGAGGTTCATGAGTTTAATGAAAAGCTAATAATTAATCAAATCATATAAATTTAATAGTAAAGTAATTTTTTTAATAACAACATAATGTGACAATTAACCAGTGTCAGAGAACTGCAAACATGCAAATGCATTACTTGATTATTAACTTAAAATAATAAGGATACTTCAAGTAAATATATTATGTGAAAGAGGTTTGGCTGAAAAAAAAAGTTTGGGAATCCCTGCATTACATATGAAAAGAAAATGTGAATTTAAAAAGAGAAATGTAAATGGTGAAAGAAGAATTAGGGATACATTTTTTTTTTACATTTATTTTATTTTTACATGTTTTACATTTTTACACAATTTTACTGTTATTTTGTGAATAGTTATATCATCAATGAAAAAGTAACTATAGTCTGATTACAAGTATTTTAAAATGTAATATAATCTAATTACCAGTACTTAATTTTTGGAATCTGAATACATAATCCAGATTATAATTAAAAACATAATTATGATGCAAATAATTATGATAAATATGTGGCAGGGTGTATATATGTATTTATTTTTTGCTTATTTATTTATTTATGTATTTCACACTTTTATTTAAAATATTGAATTAGATCAATATAAAATCTCCCTTTTCCAGGCACGTCTTTGGAAAAAATGCAGAAAAAATAAATAAATAAAAAATGAACGTATAAAATATTAATTTTCTGATAATTAATATTTATAATTAACTTTATTTTAAAACAATATGATAAAGGATTTTGGCAATCCTCATTTAATTACCTATAAAGGTGTAGCTTCAGTCAGTTGAATAAATAAGCCACATCCATTAGAATGGGTAATGAGCCGTGTGAACACCAGGGGTCACACTACCATGTGTATGTGGGTTGCTCTATTTGTGCATGCATGTACACCCCTGATACGCATAAATAGACATTGATACACATTGTCTTGATGCCTCCGAAAATCAGTGTCTTATTGTATGTTCGCTATAAATCGCACCCTTTTCACCAGTGTTTAGATTGGTTTCTTAGTGTGTTTGAGAGAGAGGGTGATTTTGCCGTCTGATTTGCATGTTGGTCTGATTGGAATGTCCAGACTGTTATTGATCAGAGCTGTTTACCTCTCACTCATCCAGACACATAATCTATACTCATATTCCCACAGTCGTCCACTCTTTAGCAAACAAATGGGTCCCATAGTGTCATTTTTAATCTCTTATTCCTCTCCCACACTTCTTATGTCTCTCTGTTCATCACGCTGTTGGTAACTTTTTGGAGTCTTTTCATATAATCCCCATCCTCCCTTGATAATCAACCCACGTAGCGCTATAAAAACTTCCTTAAAGGGGTCATATGATGTTGTTAAAAAGAACATTATTTTGTGTTTTTCATTAAAAAGAAGACCATGTTCTTGTTCTTTATGAGAAGTGGTTTTATTTAATTTTAACAAAGGCATGTAGTGTGTCACCACAGTTAAATCACAGTATATAATGATAAAAACTTAATATCAAACCTATATAATGAGTTTCGAAATTTTTGAGAAATGCTTAATAAATGCACTGTAACTAAATCCATTAGATTTTAGCCGACTAAAATCTTATGATATTTAGTCGACTAAAACTAGACTAAAACTAAAAACAGTTCAGATGACTAGAATATGACTAAAACTAAATGGCATTTTAGTCAAAAGACTAAAACTAAATCAAAATTTGCTGTCAAAATGAACACTGCTATAAACAAGGCATTTGTTGCATTCAGTGAGGACATAATTACTGATTATAATGACTCATACGGTCTTTTTACGCATTGCACCACGCCACGTCGCCTAAACATAACACCATGCCTGCATTTGTGATCGTAAAAACGCCAAACAAGCACAACTCTACACAGCTCAAAACTCGCGTTTGAATAGTCAGTACCAAATTCTTTAAATATCGGAACGTACTTACAGAGTCAGAAGCACCAGACTGTCCTTGCGACATTGGAATTGCCCCACTTTATAGTGTTCACATCACAGCCATTCGTAGTGTTCACATGTTAGGCTACTCTCTCCCAGGTTCAGGAAACAGTCCTCCGCAAAATGCGCTGCACACACTCGAATATTTGCGATGTACTGTTCTGGAACAGTGTTGTAAATATAACTTAACCACTGATTTCTAGTTGTGTATTCATTTGGAAGGCCAAACAAAGTACTTTCACTTTCACAACGAAACACAGCATCTCCATGACGTGGCGGTGGCAACAACAATACTACAGCAAGAATAAAAGGTACACCTTCTATCATTACGTATACATTTGGGCGGTGTTATGCAAATCTTCCCACACCGTGACGTAATGAGGCGTTTTAGGAAGGCGTGGCAGAGTCTTAACTTTTATAAAGAATATCTCTTTGGGTTTGAGACTTTAATCTTTGCAACTTTACAGATCTTATATATGCAAAACAGCTTGTAACACTCCGAAGACAAAGGAAAACATGAAATCGCATCATATGACCCCTTTAAGCATCTGTCCAGCTTCTCCTATAGACGAAGGCACGCCGGACTGCAAAATGAGATTCACATCTTATATTTCACGTCTGCATCTTTTCTTCACTCCAGCAACACTTATGAATACACTACCACTTCTGAGTTTGAAATGTCAGAGCTTGTGCTCTTTTCGCCGTGATCTTCCAGCTACTGGCATTAGAACGGCTCATTCATCATCCCGCCAGCACATATGGATGTGCTAATGGTGTGCTAGCATACATCATATGACTGACGGATGATGCTCCCTGCGCACTCGGAAGGAAGATCAAGAAACAGGCTCATCTGATTGGCAAGGACGTATTATGGTCCAGGAAGACTTGAGGGCTCCAGCTGTTTGGAGAAATGCCCAAACACACACCTTCGAATGGTTTGGATATACAAAGCAAGCTTTATTTCAGAACAAGTTTTGGCTTTTGGTTGATCATAATTGCAGCTTTATATTTTGCAAATCTTGACAAGTGGGCTATGAAAATATATAAAAAATGTAAGTTGATTTAGGTCTGAAGTGTGATATCTTCTCATCACAGTGACTGATTCTGGCAAAGGCGGTGCACAACCATCTGGGGTGGCACTTTTTTTTCTCCATACCACTCTCAGCTTCTCTATCGTTCATTCGCAGCAGTTTTACAGAAGGATAGCGCTTTCCATTCGTTCTACCCCTCTTGTTGAAAATTAATTGTCCGGTGTGAATTGTGTGTGGGTGAACAGTACAGATAAAGCATGTCTGTTTTATTACAAAAGAAAATGCATTGCTATTTGGTTTATTAAAATTGCAAAAATGTGTTAATATTACTAAGAACTAAATGTCACCCTTTATTTGTAGTTTAATAATGTTATTTTGTTTTTGTGTTTTATTGAATTGCTGTTGACTAAATATTACATTTGCAGTGCCTTGTGTCGGGTCACTATGAGCTTTTCAGAGTGCTGCCCCTGGTACATTGTAAAAAATGATTATAATTTTAATGGTAAAAGACTAAAAAAATGCTACTGTAAAAACCTGTTAATTAGTTAATGATTAAATCCCTTGCTATACACAGTGGTAATAAATTTACAGTATATTCTTTCTAAATATTAGTATACTTTGCTTGTGGAAAAGCTTTGATTCTACATATGCCTACATTTTCTAATTACCATCTGTGTTTTTTAGTGATTGTCATAACAGGTACAATATAGATTTTAGTACTTCTTCAGTAGGTTGGTAAATCAATATTATATTAGTGAATTATTATTATTATTATTATTATTATTGTACTGTAAATTTAAAGTGGAATGAAGCAGTCAGTCAAGTTTACATTATTTAGTAAAGGGATTTCCATAATTAAAAAATATATAGCAAACACGATTAATGGAACCATTTCAAAGAAAAAAGGGATGTTTTGTCATAGCTTTTGGAATAAGGGTGCCTCCATCTTGCAATACACAGTGTGGGACGTCACGGGGTTGCTTTGCTCCGTTGGCCAGTGAAGTAATATAAAGTTCGGTATGGTATGGTAAAATATAGAATTTTTGTTTCCAGTGTAGGCAGAGGCCCCGGGCACTGGTCTAACTGGCCCTATATTCATTCTTGCCTCTCTTGGTTGATCCACCAGTCATCAAAAAGAAGCAGTGATCCCTGGGGGAAAAAATAAGCTTAAAGGGCTGTTGCTCCACATTGGGCTTTTAAGTGTTACATTTAAAAGTGGATAGTCAGTGTTTCAGTCTCTGGCTGATAGCTAATTCAATAGCCTTAAATGTTCAAGAGAAAATAGTTTCTTTCTATTATTCTCTCTCGTTTCTCTTTCTCTCACACAGAAAAGTAGGCTGCATTTACACACTCAAACAATTCAGATGTTTCCTCTAATATGTGGCATTTTGAATATGTGTAAAAAAACAAAAGCACATATGGGATTATTTTTCAGTTATTTATTTTTAAAGTCGATTTGAGTGACTTTGTTTTATATTTGTGTTTTATTTGATAACTGTGCATAACACTATTTATATATTTTATTTCCTTGCATCTGCTGTAGAATGACCTATTACAAAGCCAAACACTCCAAAACAGGGATAAAACTCTGGAGTGTTGACCAATTATTTATGTGTGGTTCACACGGTGATGCAAGATGAATTTGCTGTTTTCTTGCTCTTTGTTCTCAAAACAATGGTTTATATGAGGATATATTATTTTAAGCAATGTTTTGGATGATGCGTATGTAACAGGGAAAGGAAATTAATTATGAATTGTGCCGAAATGTTTGCTAATGCTATAATATAATTTTATTATGTTCATTATTAAGGGGTATTAGGTGAGGAGGGGATATGGGGACACCTACAGGCAATTACTGATACAAAATGAGTAAAGTTAGCCGTTTTTTCTTCAGTTTCATCCAAACTGTTGAGGTGAATGGCAGTTTTGTGACCTGATGAGCAGCATTTTGTATGTTTAGTGTCTTCTCGTGTGTTCTCAGTAAACATTCTGCATAGATGAGCTCAGTCTATCATTTTCGTGTGGTCCTTTGGGGAAGAATAGAGTAGAAGAACTGGAGGGGTTACACATGTAATTTTGAGTGGGGATGGTTTGATATTTCTACTTCTGAATGACCGTCAGTAGAGAAAGATCAGCAGAATGGTGTAATTACAGAGTATTGGATGTCCCCAGTCGCTCTGAACCAGCACATATCAGAACCTCCAAGCCCGAAATGGTTGAAAACAGAGAGAAAATGAATCAATTTCTTTACATAACAGCTAATTCTCCCCAAGGATTGCAGCAAGTAGCGAAAGCTGCCTTTCCCTGCTTTCTTTCTGTTTTATCCTCATTTCTTTTTTTTCTCATGTTCCTGTTTTCATCTTCTTGTCTGCAGGGAATCGCAGCCTCTGCGCGGTCTAAAGGAGAACACAAACAGAAAGTTTTTCTCACTGTGTCCTTTGGAGGGATCAAGATCTTCGATGAGAAGTCAGGGGTGAGTCGGGGGAGTGCTTGAGAGTCGGAGGTGGGCGGGGGGGAATTGTGTCCTGTCACTACCCATGATCCTTTGAAGCAAGTGTCTGAGCCACAAATACAAATCCTCAGATGCCTAACCTGGTTTCTGTTTGTTTTATCTACAAAAAGGGCATTTTGTGTTTTTCATTACCTTGGAGACATGTTGTTGCTAAGATTTAGTTGACATTTTTTACTTTTCCTTTCATCAATGTATTGATCAGCGGCAAGTGCTATAAAGCAGTTGGCATTAGTAAAAACTTCAGTGGGAGAGCTAATTGCAACAACAAACACAGGCGATTCTTAAGAAATGGTTCTTTTTAATAAGTCAAAAGGATTCATTATACCGGACGATCTTGAACTAGCTTGTGAGTTAGCGATTTGAATCAGACTGAATGCCTTTTCACACTAAGAACTATAACTGTGAGATATCATCTAAAACAATAACGTTCTGTTTATTATAAACTCATGCTGACTTTGTTGTACTGTCTCTTTAAATGCTCGAGCTCATTAAAAGCAGGTAGATTCTGATTGGAAGTCAATGTTTTTATTGTTTATAAGATAGAAAAATAGTTTTGAAAGAGATTCCGACAATATTGTTCGTCTGTGTCGTTATTGTGGTGTGGACTTTGCCAATTGTCATATTAGAATGATTATTATAGTTATAGTTATTGTTACAAGTCAGTGAATTGAAATTGAAGTTCACAACCAACTTCCTTACTAAACTGTGAGTCAGTTTTTGGTTATGTTCACACCAAAACTCATAAACATTTCAGTTTATGAAGTTTTATTTAGTCTGTTTACTGACTGATTGTTCATATCACAATGTGTAATTAAATATACATATTCACAATAATAAATGGTATTCTAGCTAAGCATTTAAATATATTGCAAAAAAAATATTATTGGTTATGGTTTAGGGTAAGAAGTACAGTTATAAGGGAAAGTTTGTTTGGGACTAAACAGGCATATTCTTTTTTTAAATACTGAAATACTCTTTTAAGATATTTATATGGCAAAAATACAGTTAGAATTACTAGAGTGAACATCAGTGTGAAATATAGTCATTTATACCACAATAAACCAGTGTTAAAAAAAATCTTTCATGTAATTGCACAACATCATCTGTCTGTGACCAGATGAAATGTGTACATGCCTTAAAATTTCTGTCTGCACAAAAATAATATGTATCAGTTATTTCACAAACATAACTCAGAAATCAAAGTGGAATATACAATTCTGTTTGTGGATATCTAGTTTATAGTCTCTTCAAGAGGCCCTCATCTTCTAGGCCTCAAAAGTTTGTATGTGTTAGCGTGCGGTTGCTGAAAGCAGGCTTTAGTCTGCTCTGCGTCGGGTGGGGGTGAGGGTGTCCTTTGGGAGAGGTAAGCCTGTGTTAATGATGCGTTTTAAAGAGAGGAGCGCTCTCCGGGGAAATCAGAGAAGCCTAATTGAACAGACTTCTTAGAATAGAACGACGGTAGCTTTACAAGACCCATCTGCAGGGCCTTGCGCCATCTTGATGGAGAGTAAATGGCAATAACATCTAGTGAATCACACCTGAGCTAGTTATAAACGGAGGGAATGATGCTTATTTATGAAGTATCAGACCGGATCACGTACGCCTAAGTGCTGTTCCACAGAAGGAGAGTTTGAAAGAGGAGTTCACTTTTTGACAGTTATTGATTTGCCTCTACTTTCTTGTTGTGAAGTGCCATTGAGCTCTTTTGGTTTGAAACCAGCTCGGACCTTATTTTTAAAAAAGATGAAGCAAATCCCACAGTGTTTTTTTTATTTTTTATTTACAGCATTTCACAGAAATGTGAATAGTGTAATTTATCATTCAGTTGTAATTATTTGTTTTTGATGATATGGTCATGTTTTTGTTCTTTTTTACATTTACTTAAAGGGGACATTGGATGTCCATTTTCCACAAGTGATATGATTCTTTAGGATCTTTTAACTTTGGTTAAAATTCTTCAATGGTCATGTTAAACAACACCCTTTTACCTTGTCAAAAACAGCTCTGTTCACAGCAAGCCGTTTCGGTGCATGACTCTTTAAATACCCCGCCCCTATCTTCTGCGTGAGACTTGCTTCTTCAGGAACAGTGGGTATTGATCAATCCTTGCGTTTGAACTTTTTACCAAAACCTGCCTTGAATTGTCCTTTGTTTAGAAAACAGTCTGGAGTGAAATGATTTGCACAGACATAAACAAATTGAAGTGTATTCGGTGGCACATTATCATCAAAAACAAAATGAATCCACTGCATCTTCATTGGTTCTGATGTCAAGAGAAAATTAAGAATCTTGTGTTCACTTTTACATCCAACTACAAAACACCTGCGTTGTCATTGTTGTCGCTACATCTGCTCAAGCGTGGAGAAAATGGAGGACAGCGTACAACTGCCTGAGGGCGAAGATATGCTAATACGGGACAGTCCGTCAGCAGTGGGTGGGGCTTAATCAATATGATATCATACTGCTCAGAAAATCAAAATGGCTTGATAATTGATACTGTTTAGGTTTTTTTGGGGAATTAAAAAAAGTAGTGAATGGGTTTTTATCATTGTAGCGTGGTTGTGTCCACATACTGCTAACACATTTATATGCAAACACCATGTAAAAGTGAATTTAGCATCCGATGTCCCCTTTAACATCCTTATTAGGTGCACTCAACCATATTTTTCACCTAAAATTGTTTTATACCACAAAATGAAGAGCACTTCATAAACTTATATGTACTTTTATTCTACATAAGACATTTGGCACTTCAACTTTTGTGTAATGATGCATCCACACCATTAGGTGTCAGTATAAAGTTCAATATCACTATTGTGCCAATTAGTAAAACAAGCAAAAGGGAACACCTTTTCTCTAAAAAAAGGTTGCATCTAAAGGAAATTATGAGAACTTTTAGACTTATGGGAATAAAACCTTGGAAAAGCGGCCGCCATAATGAAATCACGTGACCAGATTTAAAGCATTTGCCGCTTAAATGAAAAGTTTTGCATAATGCAACATCCATGTCAGTAGATGTCAGTATGAAGTTCATATTATTGTATCAGTTAGCAAAACAAACAAAAAGGTTAACTCTCCACTAAAAAAAAAAAAAAAAGTTTTACACTTAAAGAAATTATCTGAGATCACATGACCAGCTGTGGCTTTGGAATTCTCTTTGGAATAAGTTAATACACACCGGTCAACTGCGGTAACAATGCATGAACTGCATATGTCATTTTTAAGAAGACAAATAAGAGCCAGAAAAAGACAACTTATCTAAATTAATAAAGTGCCAAATTAAGAATTGGTTTTAAGATCTGTATCCACTTTTTCAGAGCTGATGTAACGTTTCAGCTGATTATATGTTGCCAGTGTGGCTGCTGAATCTCTGTTCAGGGTTCTGTGTATTACTGATGAGTGCCGGTGATAAATGAGAGGTTACCATGTGAGCACAGTGTGCTCTGTTGTCATGGCGCCAGGAGGTGACCTACATGACAAGGTTTTAATCTGTCATTGATACGTCTGATCTATTAGCACCATGACCTTTTACTCTATTTTGTGAGTGTGTATCTGTCTGAGTGTGAATGTGTTTAATTATCAGACAGCACTTGCATCACTACAACATTTATCATTTTGTGCTGCTGTTGGTTTAGCTCTGAATATAGTACAGCAATGACATTTTATCACATTTCAGACGTCTGTACTGTATATTTGTTACCAGCTATGAAACTGAATTTTGTTTTGGTAGCAAATGTGCTCTTAGATAGTTAATACATTTTTGTTTATTTTCAGGATTTTACTAATGGGGTTGAACAACTTTAACCTGCCCTTTAACTTAATGGAATAGTTCACTAAAAAATAACTAAATGAAAATTGTCATCCTCTTGTTTTTCCAAATCTGTATGCGTTTCTTTTTTCTTCAGAACAAAAGCAATATTTTGAATGAAGTTGGTAACCAAACCACTTTGGTGACAATTGAAT
Organism: Onychostoma macrolepis; assembly: GCF_012432095.1. NCBI lineage: Eukaryota > Metazoa > Chordata > Actinopteri > Cypriniformes > Cyprinidae > Onychostoma > Onychostoma macrolepis. Next base: position 10,715,447 of record NC_081174.1, read on the forward strand.
TCCACTATTTAGATGAAAAAAACACAGAGGATTTCTCAATCTTTTATATTCCAAAGAAGAGGGAAAGCCATACAGTTTCGGAATGACATAAGGGTAAATTATGATAGAATTTAAATTTTTGAGTGAACTGTCCCTTTAAATCTGAGGGTCACACTCTCATTTTTACTTCTTACTCTGGTGAGTTTTAATTTAGACCCTGAGACTGAGCCAATGCAGTGAGCCGGATTGATGCTCTGTCCTCTCTATTACCGAGTCTTATGGTGTTTGCAGTGGTTCTCACAGGGTTTAGAGATGTTATAGAGTAATAATGGGTTGTGTGTGTGTGTGAGAGAGGGTTGTTGATCACATTGATGGTTTATAAGGTAAGATGACTGGACCATGTCATATAGTGGCTGTGCTGGAAGTCATTAGACTTTAAATGTGCTGTCTACTGCTTTAGACAAAGCTATACTTCATATCCTTACCTCTTTCTTTCTTTAGCTCATTTCATTCCACTTTCCTGTCTGTTTTTTTCCTGCCAAAGCTGAATTTTCAGTGTTGTGCAAATAAAAGTTTGGATGCCATCAGAGCAATTTAAAAAGTCAGCCTAACCTCCAAATAAAACAACAACAACAAAATCATGGATCATTGCAGTGTGATGGGGTGTGAAGGACTTCAAAAATATCATTTTAGTTGGCAAATTATTGTGGCATAAATTACTATATTTCACGCTGATGTACACTCTAGTAATTCTAACTGTATTTTATCTTTATCTCTCTATCTAAATCTCATTTACAGAAGGCATATAATGGGGTACAAACATCTGAGACCTCCAGTGGAAATGCATCTGTTTTGCTTTTTTTTTTTTTTTACTATTTTTTTTTAAGTTTTCATTCACATATCTATGACAGATGACATGCATGCCGGAAAAAAAAAGGATATCATGGCTACAATTTAACTTATCAGATGAGAGAGAGAGAATGAATAAATAAAACCAATTATTTGTGGCAATATATTCTTAATTTGTGGCCATGACATTTATTTCTTTGTCATATGCAGGGCTCCATAGTTTTGAAATAACAATTTGAGTATAAATATTTTAAAACGTGATAAATGTTACCAATTATATATATGATATAATATACTTGAGACCTAATATATATATTAGGTTAGGTCCATATATTTGGACACATGCACAATTTTTATTATTTTAGCTGTTAACCAAAACATATTCAAGTTACAGTTATATAATTACCGTTAATAATCTCTGCCCAGATTCAGTCAAATGCAGCAAAGTTGATTGGATGGTGCGTCATAGTACAAATGGACAATGACCCAAAATATACAGCAAAAGCAACCCAGGAGGTTTTGAAGGTAAAAAAGTGGATTATTCTGCAATGGCCAAGTCACTCTCATGATCTCAGCTAGATTGAGCATGCATTTCACTTGCTGAAGATAAAACTAAAGGCAGAAAGATCCACAAACAAACAACAACTGAAGTCAGCTGCAGCAAAGGCCTAGCAAAGCATCGCAAAGGAGGAAACCCTGATGTCCATGAGTTCCAGACTTAAGACAGTCGTTGCCTGCAAAAGATTCTAAATAAAATATTAAAAATAAACATTTTATTTATGATTATATTTATTTGTCCAATTACATTTGAGCCCCTGAAAATGAGGGGACTGTGTATAAAAATGGTTGTAATTCCTAAGCTTTTTATGTGATATTTTTGTTCAACCCCTTGAATTAAAGCTTATAGTCTGCACTTCAATTTCATCTTGATTGTTTCATTTTAATTCTTTTTCTGGTGGCATACAGAGCCAGAATTATGAAAATTGTGTCAGTGTCCAAATATATATGGACCTGACTGTATATATTTGATTGCATGCTTATACCTTATAACCGAAGACTGCGACTGTACAACAGAAATTTTTACTTTAAAGAAAAAGGATGAGCAAACCAGAGACAGAAAGATGGAGATAGAAGAAGAAAGTGAGACAGAAAGCACTGGGCAGCCTCTTTAGGATTCAGCAGCTTTCCTCGCTGTCCTCTTTGTGTGGTTGTTCCAGCTTCATCTGTCTGTCCTCCCCTCCCTCCTTCACTTTTTTCCTCCTTGGCATTGGCTCTCCCCTCCAGGCCCCCCTCTGATGAAGAGGAGCTGCTTCCTGATTTCATTATGGTGACTCAGTGGATGGCCGTGTGCATTACTGTGACTCGGCTAATCGTATTGTTGTCCTGCTGTCTGAAGGCCTGCCAAGACCAGCCACTCGTATTATTAACTCTCCCACAAAGAGGGAGACCAGAGCGGAAGCAGAAAACAGGGAGGCCTGCAGCCCGCTGCCACCTCCAGACTCCTCCTCAGTTAGGACTGCAGGCCTGGTTACACCAGGAAAGCCTATAATACCTAAAGAAAGCTATTCACTAGCATTCCCATTCATCTCAGTGACAGTTGCTCGGCTCAGTTTCAAAACCAAGTGAGCCGTCTTGCTATCTACTGCCTACATGAGCAACCACCTTCAGAGGAAGTGTCCTGACTGAACTGGAAATTCCTAAGTGAATGATTTGGTATGCCCTACTTAGCAAACAACCCAACATTTGATTTTATTCGCTGCATCCTAATATGCATACTTCCCTACTTCCCCCTTGTTAACTATTGCTAACTATTTTTAGCCATTTAGCATTTTTCAGTGTTAAATGAATTGCAAGTAGTCTATATTTTCAACATCTTTCCAGCTTCATCTGCCATCTTGGATAAATTTATGGATTTTTTTTTTTTCTTCTACTGAGCATGTCGCAATGCTTTGTGAGACTGTTTTCTTCCCAAATTAAGCATGCAATGCTGACTGAGACTTTGAGTGAGTAAGTATATTCTAGAAATAACATACCTGCTGTATGTTCTCTCTCCCCCTCAAAACATATTTTGCGAATATACTGATATACTGTGTGATTTGTGGATCCATAGAAAAGTGATTTTCCAGAATGACTCCAGCCTCTCTTGTATCTAATGTGCCTAAGATGTCCAATTTGGTTTCCAGATTCAGTCTTCATATATAGTTTCATAAGTCACAAATAGTATGCAGGGAGAGTCATCTTTGATTCTGTGCCACTGATTTGCATGGAAATGAGATCTGACCCATCCAATAAAGTGGTCTAATGCATGCAAAAAGCAGCTGTTGATGTAAATGACTATATCTGTTCCACTTACTTTAATATCATTAAACAGAATAAGTGAGCTAGTGTGTGTGTGTGTGTGTGTGTGTGTGTGTGTGTGTGTGTGTGGAGAAAGAACATGGAGTGAGGGCTAGTAAAATGAGCTAAGTGTTCTTTATCAAAAAATAATAATAAAAAAGTAGGGCCACGTGAATTGAATGCATTAGTGTGGTGTGGTTCATAAAATAAAACTAAATAAAATAACAAAATAAAATAAAACAATATCCTGTGTTCTCTGAGTCATACGTTTTATATATATATATATATATATATATATATACTGTATATATATGCACACACACACACATACACGATACATTAAAGTCTTGTTAAAGTCATTTATGTATGTCTCTGCAGTATATGATTACTTTGATTAGTTAATTAGCATATAATAAAATTAATTTAGAATACATTTGTTTGAACAGATTAACAGATTAAAAGATACACATTTTTTTATATTTTGATTATATATTTCACTAAAAAGAGTCCCAGATCTCCTGCTGCTACAGTATAGTAAGTTGGCACTAATAGCATGAGATAAAATTCTTCATTCACATGGCATTTCAAGTCCATTTTGCACTGTCAAGAGTTATTAGTCTCTGCACCTAGTGTCTCTCTCTCTCTCTCTCTGTCTTTTCCTGCCCATATGCTACGTTTTCCCAAAGGTGTCTATGGGCGGCTCATTTCTGAAGTTCCTTTCCAATCCCGCTCTCAGAGGAGTCATTTTGGCTGCCCACCCGCTAGCTTGTCCACCCTTGATCGAGTGTGTGTGGGTGTGTTTGTGCGTATGTATATGTGTGTGTGCTGGCACCAGTGGCATTTTTGATTAAACTCAGTTCTCTCCTTACTAATTACCCCTCTCTCAGGCCCAGTTGCTGTATAGTTGTGTAGTTTCTCTCGCTCTTTCTCTCTAATCAAAGACCTGGAACACTCATCATTGCTATGGCAGCAGCTAATTAGTGGATACCTGGCGCCGTTGCAACAGCAGGTTGGGGGTTGGGGGGTGGGGGGTGGGGAGGCCGAGTCAGGGCTAGTTGATGGGAATAATGACACCGTGTCTCCTTGTCTAGCTCCCACACTGAGATGATTAAATACGGACACACACTCCACCGCCAAGCGTATGTTTTAATATAATGATCGGACTCCTACACAGTGACGTGGAACGTGTAGAATAACTTTAATCATGCTATTTCATGTTGTGTTTGAGGCGTGTGTATTTATCTGTGATAGCGAGGTCAAACAGTACTGATACTGTTGGAACGAGTCAATACTAAAATAACAGCGATATCATTTGATCTGTACAGTAGTACTGGTAGTATGGAGTACTAACTCAATTGGTACCTGCCAGTTAGCGTAATTAGTACTTGTGCCTTTCAGCGGTACTATTAGCGAGTATTACATTTTTTGTATCTTGACAACTCTAGTCTGCAGTTATGTGAGTGTGTGTGTATCTGCATCAGTGTGGAACTACCTGAAGGTTTTTAGGCATGCTGTGACTAGAAAGTCCCACAGCGCTGTTTGTCTGGCACATTAACACTGCAAATAACAGTTTGCCTAGATGAAAATCAAGGAAAAAATACTTGGTGGTAGATTGTTATAAATAATTGCTTGTTACAGTATATACGTTATGTATTAATATAAATAAATAAATTAAATTTTATTTTATTTTTAGCATGTGTGGGGATTTTAAATACATTTTTTATATTTTTATTAATCAATAATTATTATTATTTTATATTTTTTCTCTGAAAGAAGTCTCTTATGTTCACCATGGCTGAATTTATGTGAACAAAAACACAGTAAAAATAGTAATATCGTGAAATATTATCACAATTTAAAATAACAGTTTTTATTTTATTAGCTTTTTAAATATATTTTAAAAGCTGAATTTTCAGCATCATTACTTCAGTCTTCGGTGTCACATGATCCTTCAGAAATCATTCTAATATGCAAATTTCACAACATTACTGTTGTTGTTATTGTTGTTTTTTCCTCTCTCAGCACTGGTGAGTCTTCTTTCTAAAACATCAAATAACAATATTAAAAATAATATTGAAAGACTACAGAACAAATAAACACATATCAATAATATAAATGTGTAACTATAAAATATTTTTTATTTAAATGTTTTATTTTTAGCAGCTATTTATTCTTTCTTTCTTTCTTTGTTTTTGACAATTTTGTCATGAATCACCCTTTTTTTTTTAGCATGTACGTTGTATTTTGAATTTTTACAGCCTGATCATTTGACTAGTCATTCATACAACCCACCGAGTATTTTATTTTGAAATGCATCTCTACTTCCTCAGATCTGTAGAGGGCCATTCTGAGTGTTTAACTGAGAAAATCTGAATGTGAGTCTGAGGAAGTAAACGAATAGGAATCACAAAGACCAAAAGAGAGATTATGGAACAAAAAAGCTAAAAAGAGAGAACATGATAGCATGGTTGAGAGGAGGACAGGATGCATGAGATGAGGGTATTGAAAGGAGAAAGACAGAGAGAGATGTGTGGAGGAAGGGTGATAAATCATGCTAAACTCATTAATGAGATAACGGTGGCTGAGGAATATGAAGGTTAAAGGGTTGAGAGTTATTTCCTGCCACGGCCACTGCAGTCATTCACACATGCATGTATTCAGACATGTACAGCACAACGGAAGTGACTAAAGGACGTTTTGTTGATCAGAATTGTCGAGGATCTGTCCAGTCTGCATTTATGATTTACTCTGTATGTGTCTGATGTTGAGTTCAGCCGCTCCTCTGCTCTTTAGACATCAATCCCCTTCATGGTGACACACCAGAAATGGAGCTCTCTGTGATTTACAACAAAACACACACACATTAACTTACAAATTCTCTCACGGTTCAGGTTCATATGGTCGAGTATTGACTTCAGACACTGTAAAGGATGTGCTCGTGGCTGGTTTGACAGAACAGATCTGTAGAATTCAAACGCGGCGGGGAATTTTACTGCAGCAAAGCTCTAAGCTGATCTCTGTCGAGCTGACTGCTTTAAATTTACACTCGAATCAGCTTCCATTCAGTGACGGTGTTGGTTGGGCAGTTTTGTCCTTTGTTCTGTAGCGTCCTTTACTGTTTTGTGCTTTGCTGAGCTTTAATCTTTCTGGATTTCTCACATTTAGCTTGTTTAAGGTTGTTTCTTCAATTATGGAAATTTTGGCCATGTTGACTGTAAACTTAAAAGACACTTTTTAAAACCCTAATTAGTTTTTATTTTGTAATATTTATTGCATTGATTTAAAATATAGTAAAAAATGTAATATTGTGAAATTTTATTATAAAAACAATATATTTGAATATATTTTAAAATGTAATTTATTCCTGTGATGCAAAGCTTTTTCAGAAATTTTCAAAGAATTTTCAGGCTTCGGTGTCACATGATCCTTCAGAAATCATTCTAATATGCTGATTTGGTTCAATGTGATACTTTTGATGAATAGGGAGTTTAAAAATACAGCATTTATTTGGAATACATTTTTGGTAAAAGTATTTACTTTGATCACTTTTGCTGAATAAAGTTATTAATTTATTTCAAAACAAAATCAAAATATAAAATCTTACTGAGCATAAATCATTCTGCGATAAAAAAAATTACAGTCATGATGATTTTTAAAAAAATATATGTTAATTACACAGCTACAATTTTCTGTAGCTCAGTGCACAATTAAATAATATTGGATTTTTTTTTTTTTTTTTTTTTTTTTTTTATTGATTGGAAATGACAATCAAATTTACCTTATTTTTTGTTTTTGTCACACATCACTTCACATATTCTTCTCATAGACCAGATAGTCTGGTGTGATGAAAATGACACCACATCTGTGGGACTGTCGTGAGTAGAATATATTTAATAGAAAACAAAGTAAAATACACAGTTTTTCTCATAGACATCTTGTTACTTGCTATACTCAAACAAGTTCTTCATACAAACTATAAATATCCTGGAGAGATTTGCCATATCTCTTGATTATTTTATGCTCAAAAACTCTAGTACTTTTGTAAACATGACTTGATTTCCTGGTGGACTGATATAACACCTGTGTGACCTTATTGCCGGAGGTTGTGTAGAGTCAGCCAATCAGATTAGAGCTTGCCAGATCCAGAAAGTGCTTTCCAGTTTTGTGTGCCATCAGGCAGTCTTTAAACAGGCTATGAGTGTCTGAAGGCTGGAGATTTTGGATCAAACAGTAAATGTTTAAAAGCAAGCAACATCACAGTAAAGACGTACATTACGAAAACTTAATATTACATCACAGGAAAGCAGTTTAGATAGCAAAGGCTGCTTATAGATACTCCTGAATAGACAAATCTAAGCAGATCTTTATTGACTTATAAGGCCATGAGGGTGGAGGGGTGATCATACATTTCTTTATGTCATATTGTATCATTTCTGTCTCTGAAAAATTACCTTCACAAGTCACTCTTTGAATGAGACCTTGCAAGGTTAGTTATTCAATCTGTAATTCTTCTTCTCTGACTTATGTCTGTTTTCACCTCTAAACAAGGAAAGGAGACAGAAAAATGTGTTTTTCCTCCTCCTTCCCTCCCCTCGCTTGTGATAAATGGATGATGAGCCGCTTTTCTCCGCTTTGACTTTTTGGACAAGCTTCAAGACAACAGATGCGAGTTTGTGTTTAGAGAATGAAATATTGAACAATTAGTGCGTAGCTACATGCCCAATCCAACCGCTGTCACTTTGTATGTGTGCTCAGCTTCTTCTCACCTTTCTCTCTCTCTCGCTCTGTCTCTTTACTTTCTTATTTTGTTTACCACTCAAACATAATGACACATAGGACAGGATCAGCTTGGTGTTTCTCAGAATATGAATACAAATTTTCCCACTTCATGACAAACTGTATATACGGGGCATAACACATCACATGCAGGGTCCAAATTGAACTTTTATTTTAACTACTATACTTAAAAACTCCTGCCAATGACATAAACCAGGCATAAATATTCCATTCTATTTTTCAATGAATCCTGAATGAACGAATGAACGAACGAACGAATGAATGTATGAATACCTTCACTGTATCACTGTTCCTTTCCACAAAACATTAAAGATCACGACTGTTGATAATCATAAGAAATTTGTATTTATTTATTTATTTATTTATTTATTGAGCATCAAATCAGCATTCTTAGCATGAAAATCATCATATTATCATCATATCATCAGCCAATATATCAGAGGTGGGGGCAAGTCACACATGTTCAAGTCTCAAGCAAGTCCCAAGTCCCTACCATCAAGTCTCAAGCAAGTCTCGAGTCACAGTACAAACAAATCAAGCAAGTCAAGTCGAGTCCTGATAAGGATCAAGTCAAGTCAAGTCACAGTATCAAACAGGAACAAATATATTTTTGCCACACCACCTTATTCATTTTTCCTCAGAAATTTACTTTTTTAATTATACATTTTAAATAATTATGTTTTAAATATAACATTTTGAAAATATGCAAAATACTACTTTGTATACCGATAAGTCTGTAATTGAGAAATTATTGATAAAAATACAAGATAAAAATATGTATCTCATATTTATGTTATATTGAGTTTGACCATCCTAGGCAGGCCGGATTAACACAGTGTAGTGCCCTAGGGTGAGCACATTTGAAGTGCCCCCCTCCCCTCCCCTCCCTCCTCAAAATTCAGGAGCACCTTCTGATCAATAACAAAATTAGCTTTCCCATTAGAAGGTGATATTTGACTCCTTAAAGTGATTTACAGGGGCATTTTTTTTTTTTTTGTGCAATGCAATTTTTTCTCTAATTTTATTAAAAGTATGTCATTATGTCAAATTCAAAAGTCCATATTTATAAGCTTTTCCAAAATGTCTAATAAAAAAAATAGAATAAGAACAGGTAGAATAATAAGAATAAGTTACCAATCAAAATAAATCAATATTAACAAAATCAGTTTCCACTACAAAGGTGGCACAGAACACAAAAGTGGCATGAAGGTAAATTTACAGACATTTACAAAGGCTCAGAGGTGGGATGGATGTTTTAAATTCATAACAATGTTGTGAGATTAATGTTTTAAATATAAAATTTTGAATATAGAACTATTGTTTGATCGAAATGATTTAAGTAACTATGACACTTTAAAAATAAAACTGCCAGCAGGTGGCAGCAAGTCACTGATTTTATCACTGAATCATTCATTTAACTGATTTGTTTGAACGGCTGATTCATTCAGGAACGAAGCAAGTGACTCCTGCGTCCCAATGTGCATACTATCCACCCTATCTGCCCTAAATAGTATTGAAAATGACTACTATCACATAGAATTTAGGATGGATAGTATGCACATTGGGACGCAGGCACTGTCTTTATGAATGGATAATTGAATCACTGACTCTAGATTCATTTAAAAACGCAGGTTCATTCATAAACGAAACAACGCTGTATTTGAATGGAGATGCGCAGCTGCTCAGCTGTGACTGTTTGAAACTATTTTCCTTTACGAAATAGAGCAAAATCGGAAATATTGTTAAATTCATACAATGTACATCACTTTATATAACTTATTGTTTGTTGAACTGTTGTATTAATTTGATATCACATTTGCAAACTCCTATAATCTTTAAAAGCTGTCACAGTTCATCGCAATCTCACAAAGCTCCATAATAATCAATGAAGCGCTCTACACTGCACAACGAATCTCTTATTTACACCCTGTCTACACTTTGTTTGTTATAACGAGAGGATTTGTGAGCTTGCATAACTCAGCAATGAACAAAAGTATTTTGAGCAGTGAGTGGATTCTGATTAACATTGCATTCAAGAAATTAATGTCTGCGACACATTACTCACGCTGCGCCGAACACGCAAGTAGAAACCTTTGAAGCTCCCTGAGCGAGCGCAAACACAAATGCTGATCGGGTATGTTTTGATAGTTGCACGCAGTACTTTTCAGTCGCATTGTAGAGGCCTGGCTATGTGCCCTGATATTTTCTCATTTTTTAATTTACATTTAGCCCAACTGCTACGCTGATGCTGCCTATCCATTATGAATTGAATATTATAAATTGGCGGGCTCGACTCTGACTGGGGGAGGGCGCAATTACACTGTGGCCTGACCCAATCGCAGTTCTATATGCATGCATATATTTTATATTCTCTCTGTATACATTGGATCATTAACTGTTTATTTTCTATGCATCTGCAACTCTTCCAGCAAAATAATATATACAAAACATTAAAAATATTTTAAAGGTCTAGTTATTTTCTTAATCACTTGGTGCCCCTTACTGGCTGGTGCCCCAGGGCACTCGCCCAATCCCGTCTATGGATAACCCGGCCCTGATCCTAGGAGACACAGATAATAGATGTTTGAAAATGATTTCACATTAAATATCTCCAGTGAAGACTGGGATTCAGTCTGGGAGCACGCTAAAGAATTTCAGTGTGTAACAAAACATGCTATTCAGTTTTAAATAATATGCTGACTACAAATCACCCCTTATATCAGAAATAAAATGGACCCAAAATTTTCATCGGATATAGACACTATTTGGACTGTTTCTTTCACTTTGCATGATTGCCTACATTGTTCTTGAAAACTATTGTCATCATGGCTCAAAACAAGAAGCATATTGCTGTTAATGGTTATGTATCTTCCCCTGTAACTTATCGATTTCTTTGATTTTATCTTAATAAGAACTAAATTGACAGCTGTGCATTTAAGGTCTGCCTAAGCTTTTTGTTTTGTTTCGTTTTTGTTTTCTGTTTGTTCTGTAGGAAAAATAATTAATTAAAAAAATTGAATATAGAAATATGAAATTAACTGATAGACCAACTCTATCCCGCCAGTAAGTGGTGGCAAATCACAGCTTTATCACAGAAGTGTTCACTGAAACGATTCATTCAAAACAGTTGATTCGTTCATGAACAAGCAAGAATGGGCCACTGCATCACTCAACCGATTCGTTCAGTATTCAGTGTGTTGCTTAGAGACGCGCGTAACTCTAGCTGTGGGCTCAACGGAACTGTTGGCAGCTGTGCTGAGAATATTACTAGATAACGTATGTTATAAATATATCAACTCATACGTCTTGGATTTTGGGTTCAAGAGAAATATCATAATCATAAAACACTGTGGATTCCGTGGTACAATTCCATATAGCCTATTCATTTACAAAGAGCCTACTTGGACTCAAGAGCAAACTTGACACTAAAGCACTGTTTTGAGAGACAAACTTAAATTAAAGTTCGACGTCGTTAATTATAAACACAAGATTAAGAATTTATAATCACTTTAATTTAATGACAGACCTAAACTGAATTTAAGACCAATGCTGTTTTCAACTAACGAACACGTTTACATACCTTTCCTTTATGAAGTGGTGACGTCCTGGCTTTGCAAATGCATACAGTTTGGAAGAGTGTTAATCCAAACATCGCGAGATTCTCTTGCTCCCTGTATTTGGCGCGCTGTGTTCCTGCGCTCGTGCAGTGTCATGAACTGCACAGACTCGGATCACTTCTGCTGCTGGTTCAGTGGCTTGCGTTTTGTTTACCAAATTATGTTGCAATGATTTATAATAATAATTAGAGTTGTTATAAAGTCAAGTCCTGCCGAGTCATGAAGGTCAAGTCAAGTCAAGTCTATATATATATATATATATATATATATATTTATATAATAAAAACTATATTAAAATATTAAATATTAAAAATAAAGAAATAAAGAAATAAAAATATATATTTATTTATAAAATTATATTATATATAATAAAATAGAAAACAGTTATTTTAAATTGCAATAAGATTTCACATAATTCACAATATTTAGTTTTACTGTATTTTTGATAAAGTAAATGCAACCTTGGGAAGCATTAATGTGACTTCTTTAAAAACATTAAAAAATAATTAAATTAAATTAAATTTTAAAAACATCTGACCAAAAAACTTTTGAATGGTAGTATATATAGCCAACTGCTATTTTTTTTTTTTTTTTTTTTTATATTTTATTTTTAAAGCAACATTCTTCAACACAATTTGTCATTGTTACTGCCTCTAATTATGTTTTTAATTTCATTCAGCATAGTTTCTGGAAGTCAGGGACGATCCGGGTGTCACAGAGCAGTACAAAACCCCAGAAAACCATTCAAAAGGCTGCATTTTGTTCAGATGTGTGCTTAGATGTGGATCTGAAGTGGCGTATCAGTTTGAAGTGATGTCATTAAGAGGCTCTTATCATCCTCAAACAGAGTCTGTTCCTCATGGCGGACGATTGTTACAGTTGCACCGGCTGGCCTCCCTCTGGGCAGGATGGTGTATCGATAGTCCCGCCTGTTAACACCTGCACACACTAACGCACAGTCATGATCTCCTGCGCTCAGGGAGAAGATACTATTGAACAGAACGAGCCTCCATTTGAGGAGCTCACCAAGTAGATAAAGTCATTCGCTGTATAGCATGTCGAACAAGAACGGGATAGGAAATTGAAAGAATTGTTCTACTAGGCAGACTCATTTGCAAAACCCAGATAGTCCTTGTATAATCCTCCCTCGTTGTATGGCAAACAATGGGCGGCACCAAGCTCTGAAGGGATTCTGGGCCTGCTGCCCCTCATCTTTGCCGATTTAGAAAAAAATCATCCCGTTTTGGGACACGTTGTCCTCTTTTTCTCTTGACTTTCCGTCTCTGAGTTCGGCCAGCGTAGGCCAACGGCAAAGCTTACACGTTGTGGCTCCAAAACGATATGAAATAAGGGCAAAAACGTGCACTTTATCTCTAACTATTGGCCCGTAGCTACACAAGGACCTAATAAAGCCGTGGCTAATGTGTGTACGCGTGTGTGTGCGAATGTGTACGGGAGTCAAGCGGCTGGTTAATTAGCTGTGAATGTGTGGTTTTGAAGGGCTTAGCGTCGGACTCCAGATCCTCATTATCTCTGTAACACCAGCGTTCCCTTTCCGCTGTCTCCCCTCTCCTCATACCAGTGTTATTCAGCAGCACCCAGAGATAAGCAAACACACACACACACACACACTCATCACCAGTGTTGGACAAGTCCCCAGTCGCTAAAACCTCATTATGAGCTCTGTTTGTGTATTGTCATTAAGTTGTGTGTGCGTTCCCTCAGGGAGCGATTAAACAGGGCAGGGCTTTTGTTTTAGGCCTTTGTGTTTATAATTCTTTGACAGCCGTGAATAACCTGAACTCTGTGCCTTTAAATCGTATTGGTCATAGGATGGGTCTGTTCCAAAACTGACATAGGTAGCACTGGAACCGCGATTTGAAACATTCTACATAGACAGCAACTCATTTAGGCCACACAAATAGCACTAGAAGGTTTGACTGGGTTGATTACAGTAAATGGCTTTAGCATGTTGCTAAGCTAACAGTTTGATATTAAGTTTGAATCCCCCCAAAAAAGTGTAAACGCTGTGACTCTGTGGTGCTATGAAAACATTGTTCTGTTTGTTTGAGCGTCAAAACAGTAACACTGGCTCATCCAATAATGTGAATTTGGGGTGGGGCTATCTATTTGTCTGACCAATAGCAGGTTAGGAAGATTTGAGAAACAGTTCTGAGTTTCACAATTAAAAACTCCATTCATTTTCTCTGTAGATAAATTGGTTTTTAACAATAACTCTTAAAGACAGATATGTGAGCTGTAAGGTTATTAATTGACAGTATGTACTTTTGTTGAAACTGTCAGCCTGTTTTCTTTATTTTTTTCCCAGCTATTTTTAAAATAATCATGTTTAACTGATAAAGCTTAGACAAAACTGTTGTGATCTCTGAGGTTGTTAATCGATTGTATATGCTTTTTTAAAGCCGTCTTTTCACAATAATTCTCACAAAATTTGTTGAGAAAAAACCCAAGATGCTGTACAGAAAATACCACCAATCATTCCCAAAGTGCGCCAAATGAGCTCTTTAGCTCCGCCCACTCCAATGAAACAACACAATATTATTATTTTATTATTAAATTATTTTTTTATAACCAATAAAAGTAAAATGTTCAGCTTCTATAGATACAATAAAGTTTTATATTTCTCAATTATTTTTAATTTGATTATGTTTAATTCGATAACATATAATAATTAATTGGTTCATGGCTTTTAACACAGACCTTTTAAAAGTCCCTATTGGGGAAAAATAATAATAAGAAGAAAATAAATGTGGGAAAAAAAGCATCCAGAACCCATTGCCACTGAAAAAGTGGGTGGCCAATAATGTGCTTTATTATAGAATGCAATGCATTCTGGGAGGCCTTCTCTGAGAAAAATACATGAGCTAATGCTTTGTCCAGAATGTTGTACCTTGAAAGGCAACATAACAGTGAACAGCCTTTACGTGAAGAGCATGTACATGATGTCTTAAAAAGTAGGCAGCTCATTAGGTTTTGGAACAGTGTCCTCTTTCTGACCTCGGTAGCTCAAAGGTCTTGAAGTGTGATGCTCAGTGTATCATCACCATGGCAACAGTGTCATTATCAGTGCACCAGCGTGACCTCAGAGATCGTAGGGCCGCTGTGATGATTTGAATGAAAGAAAAGGAATGAATGGAAGCCACAAAAGGAAGCAATCTGAAACATGCTGCTCTGATGAAGCATCGCCGTACGGTGCCGTGTGTATTATTGAGCGCGAGTTCTTACGTATGCGAATGACCTGCAGATTATGGGTCATTATGATGGAAAGCGGCTCGTGTGCTGTGATAACACAGGACACGCTACGCCAGCTCGCGGCAAACATTCCGTTCTGTGAACTAGTTAGAGGAAGGCTGGCATTGAATAGGCACACAAGTAATTAATCTTTCAAGGATTTTCTATGCTTCCAATTTTAAACTGCCCAGAAGGAATGGAAACGCAGTTATGTGCCGAAGATTTTGCATCTAAAACCCAGAAAAGCACTTGAAAGATTAAAGTCTGCAGTTGGTGGGACTGTTTCATTTTGTATTACAAGCAGCATTCTTGGAAAACAAGCAATTTATTCGCTGGGAAGCCTGAAATTTTCTTTTAAGTTACATTATGAATGAAATGGAATTTCTTTTTGTGTAAAAAGTGTATCTAAAATCAAAAGGCTAAAAAGTGTGAGCCAGTGTTGATGAAACCAGAGATAGACATACAACAAAAAGATGAAGGATAATCCAGCACAGGGAATTAAATCAATCAGTGATTTATTTATATATGTTTTTCATTCATTCAAGTCATTTCAGAGTGCAAACAAATCTACTAAAATCAACTGAATGCTGCTAGGAAAATCCCTTGTGAAAGAAGTAGTGCACTTAAATGTATTGAATGTGCACTTTTAGTGTCCTTCAAATTTTAAAAAGTATTTAAAAAACTGTATTTGCAGATAATATAACATTAACTAAATAAAAGACCACTATGTAAAGAAAGTACTTTCATGACTGTTTCTCAACACAGTTACATACAGTACACTGTCCAATTTAAAGTTTTGCTTTAAAGGTGCTGTATGTAGGATTTTGACTCTACTAAAGCATAAAAATGCCATAATATGTTTGCAGATATTTAAGAAACATGCTAAGTTAACATACTTGTTTATCTGAAAAACAATTCTACAGTCAGTTATTCTCCTTTGAAAATGTGTGTTCCGGCCCGGAATGTCTGTGTTTGTTATGGTTTGTGAAACCCGCCCACTGCCAGTTTACCCAATTGTATTTCGGCACGCCGGGTTGCCAGTTGGCGGAAAACACAGCGTATTTAATTTCATTCATCGGCATGTGCGCTCATCCCTGTTGGTGTCATTAATCTGGCAACCTGCGTGTGCGACAAGTCTCAGGAGGAGGGGCTGGGTGAAAAAAAAAACGTCTCCAATATTTTGAATTGGACTGCAATACCTAGATCAACCGCTAGGTGTCAATCCTACATACATCACCTTTAAAATATATTTTAAATCATAGTTTTAATCATCTCTTGTCATGCTTTAAAGAAGTACCCATATTTTGATGTGCAGACTAATACTTTATTATTTTAAAGGGTTAGTTCACCCAGAAATGAAAATTATGTCATTAATTACTCACCCTCATGTCGTTTCAAACCCGTAAGACCTTCGTTCATCTTCGGAACACAATTTAATATATTTTTGATGGAATCTGAGAGCTCTCTGACCCTCCATAGACAGCAAAGGTCCTTACATGATCAAGGTCTAGAAACGTAGCAAGGAGATTGGTAAAATAATCCATGTGACATCAGGGGTTCAACCGTAATATTACGAAGCTACAAGAATACTTTTTGTATGCAAAGAAAACAAAAATAACGACTTTATTCTACGTCAACGTAGCACCATTTTGGAGAATATCTTCTGGACGCAAACTGCGTATGCTCTTCTGTGTCAGCCACACCGCACGGATACGTCTTCTACATATATTTACACTTTGATTTGAACGAAAATAGCGCATGCGTCTAACACAGGAGAGTGTACGCAGTTTGCGTCCAGCGTAACATGCAATTGACCCTTCACAGGGAGTCTGATTGACAGGCGATCTGACCAATTACAATGCCAAATCCACCATCTTGTCCAACAAACAAATCAGGCAGGAGAGTAGATTAACTTCGGTGGACTTAATCTAGAAAAATGGTGTGTATTAATGTCTTTCTGAAATTTGAAAAAAAAAAAAACCTTCTGATGTTCATTCATGTTAATTTTGTGCTTTAAGTAAATATGTAAAGACGATCGGTTCACGTGCTGCTTGAGGCACTACAGCGATCTGTCACGACACGTTAAAGAGCAACAAAATGGTATTTATTGTTTGAATTTATAAAAAAAAAGACAATATTTAAAAGCTAAGGCTTTGTTTCATACCCAAAGTAACCTGCTCTGTCTTGTCTTATGGTGCATTGTCAGTTTTGTCTTTACTCCACTGCGTGAGAACATTATGTGTAGTGTGAGAGTGGCATGGCTTTTCGGACATAGCAACAGTAACTAAGGAGGGCGGGGTTTTGCGAAGGGTCAATTAAGTGTCCGGAAATATTACATTCAGTATATTCTTTCTGTAATAAATGCTCTTTTTTAAAAGTATACTGTACTTCATTTTCACGCTGTCACACCTCTAAAAATGTAAATGTAGAATCATCCCGCTCAGTTGAAAATCATTAAGTTTTGCGTGGGCACATGACATGATTAGTTTGATAATGAAAGCTGCCCATTAACCTCATTCAAAAGTTTTTAACAAAGGAACCCTCCTTCTCAAAGTTTGTTTAACACGTCACTGACAACACTTCATATTTCAGCAGGGAAAATAGCACCTCGCAGTCAGACGGGTTGTCATAAGATGTCATCCACTTTTGCAACTCTCGAGTTAACTGCCGGGCTCAGGGGGGTGCGTCTCTCCTTCTCCCCGTGCGTGCGGCGTGTGGCGTGTGTATTGTGTTAGTGATGTTTTAATGACTCTAGATGAAGTGGGTGGTGAGGGGAAGATTGCCACTTGCAGTAGATTTCAGCAGATGATTGCTCTTCAGCGGCAGGAGGCTGACACTAGTGCCGAGAGCCTGGTGTTTCAGCCATCAGCCTTGGAGGATGACTCTCTCCGAGCTTTTGACCTATTTTCTGTCCTCCAATCCCCTCCCTGGGTTAATGTCCCCCTTCGTTTAAATGTCCGTTCAGTGTTTGAAGACCATTTCTGAAGGTCTTTGTAGAAACTTTGAAAGTTTAAATTGGTGTTTGGATGTGACTTTGTCCCTTTTTTGGTGCACAGCTGGGTTCAGTTGACCGTAAAGTTTGGTTGGTTTGATTGGTGTCAGCTGCAAAACTCAGGTAGGCACCAAAAATCATGCTTGAGTCCTTTTAAAAAGGGAGGCATGGAGTTTGAAGTCAAATAGCAAAAATCAATGTCTAAACATAACTTTGTTGCTATCACACTAGAGGTTTTGGACACACCAGTTTGTTTGATTTATGTCAACTGCAAAATTAATCATGCATCAGAAAAGGGGGGTGTGGAGCTTAAACGTAAATGAAAATAAAATAAAATAAAATTAAATTAAATTAAATTAAATTAAATTAAATTAAATTAAATTAAATTAAATTAAATTAAATTAAATTAAATTAAATTAAATTAAATTAAATTAAATTAAAATATAATAAAATTAAATAAAATTAAATAAAATTAAATAAAATTAAATAAAATTAAATAAAATTAAATTAAATTATAAAATAAAATTAAATTAAAAATGTAAGCTTAAATACAATTTAAAAATGAAGATAAAATAGAATAAAATTAAAAATGAAGATAAAATAAATTTTAAACAGTAAGATAAAATAAAATAAAGAAAAATAGAATAAAATAAATTTAAAATAAAATAAAAATGCAAGCTTAAC
Organism: Onychostoma macrolepis; assembly: GCF_012432095.1. NCBI lineage: Eukaryota > Metazoa > Chordata > Actinopteri > Cypriniformes > Cyprinidae > Onychostoma > Onychostoma macrolepis. The sequence continues at coordinate 10,733,954 of NC_081174.1, forward strand.
TAATTTTTTAAATTAAGATAGAATACAATAATAAAAAAAATTAAGATCAAATATAAAATAAAGAAAAAATAGAATAAAATAAAATAAAAATGTAATAAAATAAAATAAAATAAATGTGGTCCATTTGTAAGAAAATAAAAGGAGAAAAAATACTAAATTACTTAAATGCATGATTGGAAGTCTCACCTTTCAGTTTAAATAGCCACTTGCTTACAATTTTTTCTTATTTACGTTTTTATTTATTTATTTTATTTTAGCATGATTTGAATTGAACAAAAATACTATTATTTTCTGATTTTATTACTGTATTTTGTTGTTCATTCCTTTATTACAGTCTTTCCTTATACAAGTACATGAGGTATACTTACAGTATTTGCCTGTTACCTACAATGAAAACAACAGCCTGGTTGTGTTTCCAAGATGGCCACCAAGCAATCTGACTTGCTTGTGTAGTGTAGCGTTACTCACATTTGCGTTTTATTTTTTAAGCATTTTTGTGCTGTAATTCAGGCAGTCCGAATGTCTGATATGAGAGCTAAACTCCATCTTCTCATCAACCTGTATAAGCAGCTCTAAAGGTCCTCTGGTTTTTATCCACAGGTTCTTCAGCACCACCATGCAGTTCATGAGATTTCCTACATTGCGAAGGATATCACGGACCACCGAGCCTTTGGTTATGTATGTGGGAAAGAGGGAAACCATCGGTTTGTGGCCATCAAAACGGCTCAGTCTGTAAGTACTCACCCTTGAAAATTAGACTGTGTATGTACATTATATATCCACAAGTATATTTCAGAACTGCGAGTATATTTGCTACTATGACAGATTCTGCTCCTCTGGAAAGGCTTGATCTCTGTGTCTCTGTATTGAGTCTGTTTCTGTCTTTGTTTCTGCTGCTGTTCTTTGTTGTTGCATTGCTCTAGTCTGCAGTGCTGCAGTTCTGTAGCAGTTGCTCAAATCGATTTCCATACCGGGTCGATGAGTATCTGCCGTCCTCTCTCTCCCCCCATGCATCGCTCTCTTGCCCTGAACTACAAGTGACCCAGCAAACACATAAAAATAAAGGAATGGCAGCACAATCCTGCGCTAGTGCTACATCCAACCTGAAAACTGTTTTCACTCACTCTTTTTTTTATTTTGCTCCTCTTTTTTCTCTTTCTGCACTTAAGTACTATTGCAATATTGTGGTAGAGTGATGGTGTTAGATACAAATACCATGGTGCTTTTGGGTGTTTCTTGAAATTTCGGACAAATTTATGTTCCAGGGGTTGATTTTAATTAAAATAAACAGATAGATTATTTTATTTTATTTTATTTTATTTCTTTTATCCCTCAATTAATGCTTTATGCTACAAACAGATTATTTTATTTTATTTCTACTGTCCCTCAATTAATGCTTTATGCATTTTATTTTTCTATTTTATTATTATACTTTTGTAATATTTGTACTGTTTAATTTCCAATCAAGCTGTTATTTTGTCAAATTTCCAAAAAGTGTGAAGATATTATCTAATTGTGTTTATCTAGCATACATAAATGGCTTTGAGCCATTTTATTCCAATTATTACAATGTCATTTCCAACAAGAAATACTATTAAATACAACAGATAAATAATAAAAACTGTGAAAACAGTTTCATTTCACGCTCTTATTTTTTTTCTGTCATTCTTCATTTATTTTCTTGTTAAACACTCTTATTCTTTCTTTCTTTCTTTCTTTCTTTCTTTCTTTCTTTCTTTCTTTCTTTCTTTCTTTCATCTGCTTATATTGCGTTTCATTAGCGTGAATCTTCTGGAGTATAGGCAGCAGAAAAATACCCAAGGCAGATTTTGAGAGCAAATGTTCGCTTCAGATTTCCATCCATGTATTTATTGAGATATTAGTGACATTTAGGCTGTGCTGGGCAGGAGATGCATTTTTAATGCTAACATGGAGCTTTGATGCTAACTACAAAGAGTGAAGTTTGATCTGACCCAGCCCTTTCAAATGGAAAGCACTTTGTTCTGTCACCTCTCATCTGGCAGATTTAAGAGCAACCGAAGCAGAGGTTAAGAGGTCCTCGTTATGTCTTTTCCAAGATACTTTTGCTCTGCATTGCTTAAATGTGCAGACAATACAGCGGCTTTTCAGAATGGACCCTTATTGAGAAGATCATGTCACTTCTTCCTCTTTGTCTCTATAAATCTGTGTCTCTCTGCCTGTGTTTCTGCATGTGTTCCCAGGCTGAGCCTGTGATCCTTGACCTCCGTGACCTTTTCCAGTTGATTTATGAGATTAAGCAGAGGGAGGAAATCGAGAAGAAAGCTCAGAAGGACAAGCAGTGCGAACAAGCTGTTTATCAGGTAACACACACACACGCACAAAACCTTCACACTCACATAAACTCAAAACCCCAAAGAGAATTTACAGTTTCTAATGCTCAGTCATAAATACAACCGCATATACGTCAGTGGGCGAATGAGAGCGGTGTAAAAGACAACAACAACAAGCTCAAAAGGGAATGATGAAATATGCAATATAAAAGGATGAAACTACAGAAAACAACACATTTCTGTGAGGGCTTATTTATTATTTATCTCAGAGAATAGCGTTATTAGATTTATATGAGGCCTGATGTTGAAGGTTGTTTTTTTTTTTTTTTTTTTTTTTTTTTCTTTTACAACTGTTGCTTGTCAGAGTGTAAATTAATCTTGGGTTAAAAAAAAAAAAATCTTGAATCAGCTTTCGATTCAAAATAAAATTAATTCATAAATACAGATGTATTTATGTATCATTTATTCAATTTTATAGTATTTTAAATTATATTATTACTGTTTATTTATATTCTATTAATTTATATTAATGTATGTATTATATTATGTATTTATTAATTTGTGTTTTTGTCTGTATTTATGTATTTACATCTATTAAAATCTTAAATCTAATTATTACATCACTATTAATATTACATTTGTGTATATATGTATGTATGTATTAAATAATGAATTTGTGCAGTTGTCCGTATTTGAATTTATTTGGAATTAATTTTATCAATAAACAGTGATTACATTCAGAACATACATTATGCAATGTGTGTGTATATATCATGCTGTATATGTACTACATGTTGCATCTATATTTAATATTATTTATCACAACAATATTAACATTACATTAGTTGTACAATTAATAGGCGTTGTAGGACCAGTAACAAACGCATCAAATCTTTTCCGATTGCCGAAATTTATTTCAGACAGAAAAACCAAGGCAAAATCGTACAGTGCTCACCAAGAGCTTGGCAGCTCTTTCCGCTTCCTTTTCTCTGTCTGTTGAATCTCAGGTGCATATCTGCAGGATGATTTCCTTCACACTGCTTTTTCAATACAGACAAAATCACCCCTTTTGGCCTGTGCTGGCTACACATTTTCACTGCCTGATGTCAAAAATGCTTTTGCTCTGTTTTTACATGAATGACCAAAAACTGGCTGTTTTTTCTCGCCGTCATCTTCTCTCCTGTTTCCCTCTATCTCTACTCTCCTTCCTCCAATCACCCCCTCTTTGTGCGATCGCTCCTGCAGACCATTTTGGAGGAAGATGTGGAGGATCCCGTATATCAGGTAACGCTTTGAAATAAATCGTTAATCATTATGTCTGCCTGAACATACGCTGTCAAATTAGTGTGCCTCTCACTGTCACTTTAAACAGGGCTCCCTGCTCAATAATATGCGTTTAATCTCATTTACAGAAATAAATAATTCCACTCCATTTTCTCTGCTCTTCTTTCACTCCTCCTGAATTAATAAGACTGGGATTACATCATTTGGATATAGAAATAAAGGGTGAATCATCGCTGTAATGTGTTGTTAACTTTTCCTTTTCATAAATTTGGTGATGCAATAGCGATTCTGGGAGCCTCCTTAATTTTGTACTGAAAACAGACAGCTTTAACACATCTCATCTGGGCTGCGTGTGTGTGTGTGCGTGTGTGTGTGTGTTAACATGCATTACATTGCTTTTCCGTATTGTCCGTTGTGCATCATAATGGGAATGAAATAGCCTTGTGGAATATAATGTGTATGATTGGAGTGTATCTTTAAATAGCAAGACTGGATGTCCATTAGCCATTAGTAGCAAAGAAATGAGAAACGTTGCTTCTAGGCCTAGCAGTAAACTTAAGATTCAATCATTACTAGAAGTAGTGCAGACCTGATAAGCATTATCAATTTGCTGTTAAGAGGGCTAGAGAGGAGAAGAATTAGCCAAAGGCTAACTGTGTAACAAAATGAATTAGCCAATGGCGACAGTAGCGTGTAAATGGGAACGGCTAAGCCATTAGATCTAATGTCACAGAAAATGGAGACGATTCTGCCATTAGCATAAATGTGGTCTTGAAAGGACAGGAGTTAGTGATTAGCTTGAATGCTGCTTGACAAAAATCGCTCTTGTCAACGCATTATTGAGGAATATATCGCAGATACAGGTTTAGACATTTCAAAAATAGACTTAAAGCTCAGTGGCTAAGCTGGGAAAGTTTTGTTACCAGTGCTAAGCTAACATTAGCGTGCCTCATTAAAGAAACATGCAGCGTTGTGTTATACACTGTGATTTATTTCACTTTAATGTTGTAAAATTCATTCCATCGCCCCGTTTGCAGGTACAGAAACAGGGGCACAGATATAGAGGAAAAAAATTGGGATGATAAAAATTTTAAAGCCTAGTATATATGCATGAGGCATAGGTCAGAAAGAACACCTTGTAATTCTTCTCTCCGAAAGGATTCTTACTCGTTATTAAACTGTAGAGAGGGAATGTTATTCTCTGCACTGAAGTTGTAGTTGCAGTGAAAGATGAACTAAAGCGACCGAAATGCTTTGCTAGGCCAGTGCATGTTGCAAAAAGTTCAAGATGGTAAGCATGTCACAGCTTCGTTTAGTCCCTCAATGTTGCGAGGGTCACTGTGCTGCTCCTGGGGCCGCTGTTGATTCTGTGTGATCAATCAGTCTTCTACCTTTTCTCTTTTCTTTTTTCTTTTCACACTCACCTTTTTCCTGTCCCTTTGCCTTTTTATCTTCCTCTGCTGCCGATGTTGTAGTACATTGTATTTGAGGCGGGACACGAGCCCATCCGTGACCAATCAGAGGAGAGCATATATCAGGTACACTACCAAATCATAATAATGTTCTTAAAAATGGTGCCTTTTAACTGATAATCACTTAATCAGACATTTCAATAATTTCAATATTAGTATGCAATGAAAACTATAATACACATTCACCACTAATAGCTAGTTTGCTTTTTATTAATATAGTACAGAACATAATAAACAAAATAAACAGTTCAGAGTCGCAAATGTCTATATAAAATTATGTTTGGGGTATTTGAAAATGTGACAGCATTTCTGGAAGTTTTAAACTCTAAAAGAGGGATTTATAATTTACGAGTTAAAAATATTCCTAAAAAATGTTGAAAAGAAGTAGGAAATGTATGGAAATTAAAATTAAAAATTAAATCAAAAAGTTAACAATAAATTCATAAATTACTATAATGTTATAATATATTTTATAATATTTCAATATAATATATGCTAATATAATATATTAATATTGTCAAATTCGTATTTTTCAAGTTCTGCCCAAAATGCATAAAACAATCAAGCAAATAAACAAACAAACAAATCATTAAAAAAGAAATAAAGAATGAATGAATGAAGTTAGAGGTTCACTCTCAAATTTCACTCAAATACCTTTTTTTTTGTAATTACAAAAAGGGATTATGACATCTAATTAATATTTTAAATTGTGTTAAATTGTGTCAATTATGTTTTTCAGATCATTCCCTTGCTTGAAAGAAACCTATAATAAAAAAAAAAAAAGTGTAGGTGTAGGATTTACTTGGACTAAGATCACACTATCGTACAGAAATTGCTAGGAAATTTCACAAAAAATTGTAATAAAAAATAAAAAAGAAGCAAGTAACACATTGAATTAAACTTCAAATTTAGAAGTAGAAAGACTGAACTAGTATTTATAATAGTATAATATTTGTTTTATTTATTTAGGGAGTTTTTAAATTGGTTGTTGTCCACTACACAATACAATCAGTTTGATAATCCAGCCCGATCTCACGGCAATTCATACATATTTTACGAGGTGGCTAACTTACGAATTCGTACGACCTTACTCGTACAAATTCATACGATTTTTGCTAAATCATATGTATTTTACGAGTTGCCAATTCGTATGAATTTGTACGAATGACCTACACCTAACCCCGCCCCTAAACCTACCCGTCACTGGAGTTTAGAAAAATCGTACAAAATTGTTCGAGTGAGGTCGTACGAATTAGCCACCTCGTAAAATACATACGAATTGGTCGTGAGATAGCATTGGATAATCCTAATACATCAAGCATAGACCTATCATTAAAAGTTATCAAGGACCAACCGAGGTTTTTGTGCCAAACAGCCAATAGGGAGCCTCTAAATAAACCGCCATTCTTCTTTAGAAGAATCGCAGGTTTTGATGGTGCAGCTACTGACAGCTCCACTGTGTAGCTGCCAGAGTCCCACCTGTGAATTAGAACAGAGTGCTACGCCAAGCCACACTAATTCAGCGTGACGGCCCTTTCAAAGATTTACACCCGGCAATGTTTCGTGCTCCAAGCGCCATGACCAAGACAACAGCAGGTGTTGTATCCTCAGGTGCTGCTTTGTTTTGTCACCTGTGGCTTGAGTCAAAAAGAAACACTGCCAAGCAAAACAATAAACACATCAGTGCCCCCAACACTTTGCCAGTCTGTCTCCTCCACAACTTTATACATATACGACTTATCGTCACAGTCAGTTTAGTGGCTCTTTGAAAGCTTGAAACACCATTAGGGACCAAATTATACCTTCTAACTATTCAAATGTGTGCACGGCTCTCGAGCGCTAACCTGACACTTCACAAACTCCTGCACTTGTTGCTGACATCAGGACAGACATCGGAAACTCGGGAGCATGAAAGAGACATCTGCTTGCTGTCACATCATTAAAAAAAGGATCAGCTAACACCTGATCGCATCTCATATCAAACAAAAAACAGATTGGCCCAGTCAGATCGAATCTGCGTGAACATCACTTCTGATCTTTGCTAACAGCGATGAAATAGGAAAACCTAAATGAACAGAACAAGATTTGTGCACACTAAAGACTGAAGGTATATAAATAGCATAAACTGAAGCAATTAATTATGGTTATATTGTGAAGCACCATGGACACCATGAAAATATCAGGGACTTTTAAAAGCCATGAAAATTGCTCTTTGTGAGTGAAATATTTAAATATATATATATTTCCAAAATTTAAGGCAAAACACTACTATATATATTAGTGCTGTCAATCGATTAAATTTTTTTATCGCGTTAATCACTGTCATGGACTGTGATTAATCACGATTAATCGCAAATTTAAAATACTAGTATTTACCTGTAAATGTGTTGAAATAAAGAAATGCATGACAAACTAGTTTAAGGAAACAGAACCTTTCACACTTCCGCCAGGTATGAGACATAATCCTTATTATTCTCTTGTTTTTATTCAGCCTTTATCAGCCTTTATACTGGCAATAAAACGTTTACCAAGTCACATCGCTTAAATCCCAGTATACATTTACCCAACTATTATCAAAAGTATTTCTAAATAAATACAACAAAACATTTTCTTGTGACCTTACGTGAAGTATTATGACAAAATGCATTATGAAGAAGAATTGGACCTGTCCTGCAGGTGCATCAGAGCTAACATTAACATCATGCTAGATGTTTTATGATAGACAATTTATGAGATTAATAGTACACTTTTACTCAGAACTCACTTTAAACCACCATCGATTGTTTCTAATAACATACTTTTGCGATTGCGATTTGGTCATTTACTGTTGATAAAATATGCTATTTATAGCCTTTTTTATCGCTGTACAAATTAGCATTTCATATGTACACAGTCATTCATTATTGTTATGAAAATATCCAAATCTCAAGAAAATCACATACAAACCATATCCTATCGTAATCGTGTGTTTATTATCTTATATAATCTATAGTGGCTGTTGTCATGCTTATTTCTGCTGTGTAAAAGCCATAACAGGTATGCTCTGGCTGAAACTCATGTTGTTTGTGATGTTACAACCGCCTCTCCTTTCTTAAGTTGCCAGGGATACATTCCAAGTGTAATACACATTAGGAAAAGGATCTATTTGAATTTTTATTTGCGACTGTATTTTCAAACCGCGACCCTGGAAACACTGGTTCGCTGTACCCTTATCACACAAAGATAGATAACCTTCCATGCGGCGATGACGGCAAGAATTTGGGGTCAAACGTTATCAAACGATTAATTTGCGTAAAAAAATATTAGCGCGGTAAAATGTGTAGATTAATCGCATGTGTTACCGCGTTAATGTTGACAGCCCTAATACATTCCTGAAATATTGTTTAAATATGCAAATGAGGAATTATCTAATTAAAAATGCGCAAATTTCAATACATTTCGAGAACAGAAATCTATACATTGGATAAAGCCAGGTTCAATATATATATATATATATATATATATATATATATATATATATATATATATATATATATATATATATTTATTTATTTATTTATTTATTTTTTTTGAGTTAAAAGGCTTCACAGAGAGGATTTTTGAGCATCTGTTTTTCTCATTTCATAAATCATAAAATATGATTTTATTCAGCCAGAAAAAAAAGTGTTACATAAAATGTTACATGAATCAGGCAAGTGTTATATGAACAAACCCCTCAGTAAAAGCTCTCCAAATATAGATTGGAATAAAACCGTAAAGTATGGTGCCTTTAAAGATGTGTGTTGTAATTGAAATCTGCATACGCAAAAAGATAATGTGTAAGAATAAGGAATTGAAGCAAAATAGTCTAAAACTTTATCTGTGCCTGAAAATAAAAAAAGCCTGTCTTGCCTTAACTGATTAGAAGGTATAGGGTATTAAAAAAATAAAAATAAAAATCTCTATCCAACCTCATAAAACAACACAATACAGCATCTCATAGCTAGATAAGTTCCTTAACCAAAGCTAACAGTATGCAACGAAAGTAACCTTGACCTCCAGCAGGCCCCTTGGATCCCGAGTGGTTTTGGCACAAAGTTTGAGCCTAAAGCAAAGTTTGCATAGCATGACTTAGGGATTGATGCTGAGTGTAGGGAGCTTTCCAAGGTCTGCATAGAGAAATTACTCTGCTGTGAGAGGAAGCAGCAGGTCTCTCCTCTGCCCTTTCTCCAAATGAAAGAGTGAGAATGATTAATCATTGCTGTCACTGTGTGATCTTTGAATAAAAGAAATGGAAAGATCACTTCAAGTGTACGATCAAATAAAAACACAGCGGCAATCAGTCTCTCAGCAAGAAGGAAATTAAGAACAATAGCAAATTAGAGAGAGAGAAGAGAGAATGAAAGGATCTGCATCTTTACTAACCGTGTATCATGTAGATGAAAATGATGGTGCCAGATTATATGAATTGAGAAATCGTAAAATAAAATAAAATAACACAAAATAAAATAAAACATTTTTTTTTTTTTATCTAAAATATTTATTATAATTTTTTTGTTGTTGTTATAAATAAAATGTTTATTATAAAGAAATTATTCAAGCAAAATTTCTACTATTCTGCATTTTCCATTTCATTATTAATTAAAACGCAACACATTGTACATAGACAATGACTAATTTTGCTCTCCAGGAAGCATAAAATTTGCATTCTGCATTGACCTTGTAAAATCTCCTGCTGAAATCTGAACTAATGGTAACTTGTCATGTTAACTGTGCATTTGGCTGGGCTCCCTGTCCACACCAGGTCCCTACCAGCCAACAAAAGGAGGGAGTTTATGACGTCCCAAAGCGACATCCAGTGAGTGGACCTGTGTGTGTTTGTTTATGTGACTCTCCTGTGCCTCTCTCTGGCAAACTTTTCAATACAGTATGTAAACCACAAGCATCAAGCATGTCCCTCTCCCTGTCTCGAGTCTTGTGACGAGTTCAGCAGCACTCATTCCCCAGCTTACAGTAAATCGCATAGACTGTGCACTCTTAATTTTCCCCTGGTGTTTGTGTGTTTTTGGCTGGTTGTGTATATGTTTGTGTTTGTTTCTTGACGGCTGATCATTTTCTTTTTTGAAAATCTAGTTTGGGTTTGGGTGGTGGGCATTACGTGATTGGTCAGTTTTGCATGATGTACGCTTGTCTTCACCCCATTATAAGGACATCTGGTGCATTCATGATGAGATAGGGATAGTTCACCTAAAATGAAAACTATTACTTACCTTTATGTTATTCTAGACCTGTACAATGTTATTTCTTCCATGGAACATTGAGATTTTAAAGAATACACTCACTCTTTTTCATGCAATAACAATGACTGTCAATGAGTCTGAAGCTTTCGAGCTTTGAAAACAACATAAAATTGTTCATATGATTCACACACAATATCACATGATAGTTGTATGTGGCAAACAGGCAAACATTTAAGTCATTATTTACTAAAAGCCCTGAATATTGAACACAAGTCATACAGTGAAACAAAAATTTGTGCAGAATAAATTTTCCCTCAGAAATTGCTAGTAATTTTCACCAACAATTACAAAGAAACAGCAAATACCATTTAATAAAATCTTATATGTACTTCAATAATCTCATTTTTATGGCACTTTGAAGATATTTGTATCAAAAAGAGCAACTAGAACAGCCTTCGAATATATATGTATATATATGTGTGTGTGTGTGTGTGTGTATATATATATATATATATATACACACACATATATATATATATATTATTTTATTTTTTTATTTTTTTCCCATTTGTCTTCCATTGCAGAATTAAAGTCATAGAAGTTTGAAACAACAGGACAGAACTTTTCGGTGAACTTTTCCTTCAATACCATGAATGCCCATTAGTCATGCATGATATACAATAAAAGATTAAAAGTCTATGTAGTTTATATGGGTTGACTGATAAAGTCATTTAAATGAGAGATGGCAAACGTTCTTCTGAATTTTTGACTTGTGCTCACGCATGGAATTTTGCTCTCTCTCTTTAAATGGTGGATGATTCCTTGTCAGGCCTTTTGGGCTCAGCATTTACACTCTGATATGTAAAAATGGCTGATCTTTTCATGTTCTGGCCAGAGTCTCTGCTGTCTGTACCTCTCTTGTGTTATAGCTGCTCTGTTCATTCAGTCTTAGCTAAATGCCTAAACCCCCCCACAGCCACCATCACAACACATACAATCCTGGCAAAGTCCCTGAAGTTGGTTGAGTCTGTCCTCAGTATTCAGTTGTTTAGGTCTCTCTAGACCTGGAAAACAATGTTTCAGTTAGATTTCCCTCATCTCAGCCCTCATATCACCTTGTGCCACTGTCTGGCATCTCTTCCTCTGGCCTCTTCCATCATGTTTTCAAACACCTACTCACTCTTTTCTCTCTTCCTCGCACACATTTTCAGCCTTCTTTACTTACGAAGTCGTCTGGCCTCTTGATCCTCAGAACTCACTTTAAACCACCATCGATTGTTTCTAATAACATACTTTTGCGATTGCGATTTGGTCATTTACTGTTGATAAAATATGCTATTTATAGCCTTTTTTATCGCTGTACAAATTAGCATTTCATATGTACACAGTCATTCATTATTGTTATGAAAATATCCAAATCTCAAGAAAATCACATACAAACCATATCCTATCGTAATCGTGTGTTTATTATCTTATATAATCTATAGTGGCTGTTGTCATGTTTATTTCTGCTGTGTAAAAGCCATAACATGTATGCTCTGGCTGAAACTCATGTTGTTTGTGATGTTACAACCGCCTCTCCTTTCTTAAGTTGCCAGGGATACATTCCAAGTGTAATACACATTCGGAAAAGGATCTATTTGAATTTTTATTTGCGACTGTATTTTCAAACCGCGACCCTGGCAACACTGGTTCGCTGTACCCTTATCACACAAAGATAGATAACCTTCCACGCGGCGATGACGGCAAGAATTTGGGGTCAAACGTTATCAAACGATTAATTTGCGTAAAAAAATATTAGCGCGGTAAAATTTGTAGATTAATCGCATGTGTTACCGCGTTAATGTTGACAGCCCTAATATACTGTGTGTATATATATATATATATATACATACATTCCTGAAATATTGTTTAAATATGCAAATGAGGAATTATCTAATTAAAAATGCGCAAATTTCAATACATTTCGAGAACAGAAATCTATACATTGGATAAAGCCAGGTTCAATATATATATATATATATATATATATATATATATATATATTATTTATTTCTCATCTCAGCCCTCATATCACCTTGTGCCACTGTCTGGCATCTCTTCCTCTGGCCTCTTCCATCATGTTTTCAAACACCTACTCACTCTTTTCTCTCTTCCTCGCACACATTTTCAGCCTTCTTTACTTACGAAGTCGTCTGGCCTCTTGATCCTGCCTTTCCCAGCTTTTTCATTCCTGTCTAAGCAAAATCTACACAGCTTTGACTCATAAAATAACTCCCTCAGCTCTACAGAATTGGCTTTTAAACCGTTGGGCTATAAATCTGATTTGTATTGTGCATCTGCACATACATTGTGGATCCAAATTTATTTTCCTGCATTTTTTAAATGCACTTGTACATTCTTTTTAGTCAAACCTTATGAGGCAAATGCACTAAACAGTTGCTCCACTTTTGTATGTTGTATGTTTTGTTTTTGTTGTTTTTGCATTGTAATTTTTTTGTTTTGTCTAAAATGTTTTGTTTAATTCTGTTTTGTTTTGTGATTTTTGTTTTATTCTGTTTTGTTTTGTTTTGTTTTGTTTTGTTTTGTGTTGTTTTTATGTTTTGTTTTATTCTATTTTGTTTTGTTTTGTGTTGTTTTTATGCTTTGTTTTATTCTGTTTGATTTCTTTGTTTTGCTTTTGTCTTGTCTTGTTTTTTGTTTTATTATGTTTTTATTCTGTTTTGTTTAGTTTTGTGTTTTTGTTTTGTTTTATTCTGTTTGGTTTATGTTTTTTCTGTTGTTTTTATGTTTTCTTTTGTTTTATTCTGTTTTTATTCTGTTTGGTTTTGTCTTGTTTTTGTGTTGTGTTTTTTATGTTTTCTTTTTATTCTATCTGTTTTTTGTTTTTTTATTTATTTTGTTTCATTCTGTTTTGTTTTGTTTTGCATCCTTCACAACAGAAATTGGCAAAAATATAACGCGAACTACATTTAGAATACAATTTTTCGGCATGTTTGCTCATTAATTTGCATATTTCCTTTGCACTGAAACAAAGCATGTGCAAATAAACAACACTATCAGTGGGTGCAATTTATTCTTATTGAATTCCCCCATTACATTTCTGGCTACTTAAGAAGTGATTTGTTGATAAACTGTATTTATGCTGAAGCATTGCTTTAAATAACTCGTTAGTGTTGTTCTTTTTTTCTTCTACCTCTCCATGTATTATTTAATTTCATAGCTGTGCTTCCCAGTTGGTCTCATGCCTGTGGCTATATGATCAGTCAGAGCACAAGACATTAACACTCCGGCCGTAATGAAATGGGCAGCACTAAAAGCGCACAGGACACCACAAAGATAATTATTATCTCCGAGGGGATGGTTAATTGATAGTCGTTTGAAGTGATAACGATGATAGAAAAGTAGGCTGATGGATTGTGGCAAAATAAGCGAGATTGCATAAAATACTAATGTTTACCCTCAGCACTGTTCTAAATGTTGCCATGGAGACTGTTTAGTGTAAATACTGTAATTTCAGTTATAGAATTACAATGCATCATGTGAGTCACACTTCCACAGGAGAGGCAGCTTGTTATAATAACAGATAAGAAGGTGGTTATCAGCACTCATGATAACCATCAGTAATAAGGTGTCAGCATTTGACTGACACAGTTCATCACTGTGGGGCCCGCTGTCATCTTTCCCATTATCCTCAATGGTGAACCCCAAGGGTGTGTAAAAAGATTGATTTGATGGCATCTCTTGGGCCGGTAATATTACAGCCGTTTAATTCAGCTACTGGCCGCCGAATAGAACAGCAGTTCCAGCTCAATGACCTTCAAAATCAAACAAAGTGAGACAAACACCATCACCCTGAAAACATGACAGGAACAAATCAAAATTGTAATTTTTCCCTTTATTCATGAAACACAAGCAGAACGAATTTGAGTCCAAATTGTTTGTAAACGTAGATTATTGCATGATTCTGAACACTGAAATTAGTTCTGCTCATGTTTTATGAATGAGGCATTTAATAGTTTTGCTGTTTCAGCTGAACTGATCGTCGTGGTCTTTAAGTGAAGAACGCTACACAATCCAAAACTGGTTTCTCTCCTTTACATCACCTCTGCTGTTCTTCATGTTTGTCTCTTCAGTTAACATCCTTTCATTCTTAAAGCTAAGTGCTAACACAGAACAGCAAGCGCTAACTCAGAGAGGCTTTCAGACTTAACCATCTCAGGTGTCACCTGCTTCTGCAACCCAATCCACTGACCTGGAGTCAGCTTTTGCTTGATTTTATTGCATGTTTTACATGTATGTGTTTGTTTTTCTGTTCGTCTAGAAGTTGTATGTGTATATCTTGTTTTCAGTGTTAATTCTGGTGTTACTTGGTTAGACGGAAAACTTTTTGCATAACATGAGAAGCCTGGGTGATTTCTTTTGTGGCAAAAATCAATGTGAATGTCTGCCAATTAAGTCACACCTTCTGCAGATCACGCACTTTAAACTAAAATGATCTTATTTGTTTATTTTATAGTTGTATTATATTTTTATATATTTTTTAATTATTAAATATTATACTGTTTTTATATTAAGTTGGCATTTTAAAATGCGCTCCCTTGGGCCCCATTTTAATGACATTTATACTGTATAATGTTTTACACCTTAAAAAAAGAAATGATAACACTTTACAATAAGGTCCCATTAGTTAGTGTTAGTTAATGCATTAACTTATGTTAGTTGTGATTGAGCGATAAAAAATACAAATATATAAAAAATTTTGTATAAAAATGCAACTGTTCATTATTAGTTCGTTATCTCAGGTCCATTAAATAATATTAACAATAATAATATGAATTAATAATATTAATAATATTTATTTATTTATTTACATACTTACTTACTTACTTACTTACTTTATATATTCATTTATTTATTTAATGTAGTTTACTATGTTGACAAATGGATCCTTATTGTAAAGTGTTATCACACACACACACACACACACACACACACACAAAACAAAAAAAACTATTATAATTTTGACTGAGGACACCAAGAAAAAAATATGTATTTATTTATTTTTCTGTTGGTGCCCTCAGTCGAAACTATAATTGTCGAAATGCATGACACCACTTTATCCAGCTAACCAAGTAAACCAAGTTCGAAGAAAGGGGTCTTGGTTTTCTTTTCAATTTCATGGTCTACCCATCCTCTCCTTTCGTATAAGATCCTCTCCTCGCCTGTGTTGCTTTTTCGGCCGCACAGAATAAGACGGGAGCAGCTGTTGTTCATGGTCTTTTGCTCTTCCCATGTTATCTCAAGAGACGCCCATTTGAGCACATTATTTTCCCATTAAAGCCTGCTGGCAGCTGGTTAAAAATCATTTTTTTTGTTTCATTCCGCCTTCCACCAATTACACTGGGTGGGATGTTGGCGAAGACAAATACAGTTAGTTTTTGCATTGCTTTTGGCTCAAACCTGTTGCCCGCTTGAAAAATAATGTGGTAAAATGCAAAAACCATGAATGAATAGGGAGGTGTAACCTCACCTGCACAGGTAGAGTACCATCCATCCCATCTACTCACATTCACCGTCCCAAAACAGACCTCATTTCACCTTATTTTCTGTGTGTCCCATCTCATCTTTCATCTAACATCATGTTATCATTGCAGAACAAACATAACGAACGAGTTGATCTCTTGGATTTAGACACTGACCTGTTGCTGGTCACCAAGGTAAGGTGGACAATGATTGGTTAAAGTTTCTCCACTCCCACCCTCGGCCTTCCCATGATCTGTCGTTTTGATTGTAAATGTCCTAGAAAACTCCTCTAGCTGTAATCTAGCTATAAAGTAATAAGTAATGCACTATGGCCCATTCTAGACTCCAGTAGAGTCCCAGTACATGAAAGTAAATGTCACGCTACCCGCTATGAACAGTTTATAGCCCTGCTAAATCCCTTGTCTCATGCTTTGTACCTTTTCCACTAGTCTCCTGGAAGTAGTCTAGTTACTCATACCTGACCTTTCTTTTTCATAGTCAAATGACAGAGCTCTTATAGATGACCCCAATCTGACCCTGTTGAATAGGTCGGATTTTGTGTTCCCATGCTAACCGTGTGGTTCATAAATAAACCGGAGAAACGTCCTCGTGCCCTTCTCCCCGTGTGACCATGTGCGCAAGATTTTACAGTGCTTTCAAAGGTCACGCACATAGTCGTGTTCTTGCGTGTGCTGTTTTTTAATTTTTTTAGATTATTAGAGACAGACGAGCCGAGACTATAAATGCCAGCATAACGTCAGAGAAGAGAGCGCAATTATTCTTTCATAAAGAATGTGCTTTAGCCCTTTTGTAGATGTAGGTGTGAAAAAAAGAGAGCTGCATTTTAGGAAAGATCCCTGTGGTCTGGCCTCAAGCGAATGGATGTACGAAATGCTTTTTAGAAGCAGTGTAGAAAAGCTTTTCTGTCATGCGCCAGTCACTTTAAACAGCTCAGAAAATGCTTAGCTGCTCCCTGCTAGCAGCACAATATCTCTTCTGTTTTCTGGTAAACACACTCAACAAGGACACGGTAACCACAAATGTTCAAAAACAGGTGTACTGGACATAGTACCTGTCCTCCTGGTCTTTTAGATTTGCCCTCTGACTACTTATGAAATAATGAAATAATCATCGTTAAAAAAATAAGAATGAAAAAAGTCTGCTTTAAGTCCTGATATACTCACTGCAAAGCGAACATCCTGACCTGCTCACACGGTAACACTTTATAATAACTTTAAATATACTAATAATAACTATACACTTTATAATAACTAATAAATCATTAACAAACATTATATAATGCTTAAAAGATCATTAGTTAATATATATTAAAATAGCTAAAAACATGAGATAATTATTTTGTTTGTTAATGTTTACTAATAAACTTAAACACTACCTAATGGTTAACGATAATTATTTTATGTAAATTAAAATGGTTACAAATGACATTAAACTTTTAAATTATGTGATTGTGCACATCATGAAAATCTACTAGTGCTGTCAAACGATTAATCGTGATTAATCGCATCCAAAATAAAAGTTTTTGTTTACATAATATATATGTTTGTACTTTGTATATTTATTATGCATGTATAAATATATACACATACAGTATATATGTATTTACATGTATATATTTATATACATATAATTAATATTATATATAAATGTATTTCATATATAAACATAACATATTTTTCTGAAATATATACATGCATGTGTGTGTGTGTGTGTGTGTGTGTGTGTGTTTATATATACATAATAAATATACACAGTACACACACATGTTTTACGTACACAAAAACTTCTATTTTGGATGTGATTAATCGCGATTAATCGTTTGACAGCACTAAAATCTACAAATGATTTTAACAGATATTATGTAATTATTAAAAGCTTTCAGTCAATTTGAGTCAATTTGCTTACTATAACGGAATACGATTCAGTCTGTTTACATTTACATTGTTTTGATAAATGAATTTTCTTGAAAAACTGATTTATTTTCCCTTGTTGATATATGATTCAAGGAATATCCTGTTTAATGATATGCAGTAGTGTACTAATATTAGTGTTGAGGCAATACAAACAAGTCATTTGGGACACATTTTGCCATCGAGATGAAAAGTACTCATAAAAGTACTAATGATTAGTAAATGTTTATAAACATCAATAATAACATCATGTAATAAACGACCAAATAAATGGCATTTACAGACATATAATGAATAATATGTTAACATGAATAGTTTGTGAAGTGCTTAAAATGACTAATTAAGCTATTTTTCACAACATTTGTAAATGTAAAAAAAAAAAAAAAAAGATCACTAGGTAATATGTGAACTGAAATCTAATGCCATTTGTTAGCATTCAAAAGTACAATAATCATTTTATAATTTCTGTTAAAATAATTTGTAGACTTTTAAAAAGTGCATGATCGTATGAATTTGAAAGGTTAATGACATTTCTAAACATTAACTAATGATCTGTTAAGTATTATATAATGTCTGTTAATAATTTATTAATGAAGGTTTTAATCATTGTAAACTATCTGTCAAAATCATTTGAAGATTGTGCATTATCATATGAATCGAAAGTTTAATGACATTTGTAATCATTTCAATTTACATTGAATAGTGATCTGGTATTCATTAAATAATGTTTAATAATTGCATTAGTAAACATTAACATGCATGTTATCTCATATTTCTAGTTTTGTGAATATTTATTAACTAAAGGTCTGTTAAGCATTATGTAATGTTTGTTAATGATTTATTAATGAAAGTTACTATAAAGTGTTACTGGAACAGCAAACAGGAACAAACTAAAAACAGACTTTGTTTGGGCTGATTTTGTTTGAAATTACATATATCGCCTTTAAGAACAAGAAGAAGCCTCTGCCCACTGGTTACATCAGTATATATTTATAGTTTCGTTTTTGCTTTCAATCTTTGAAAAAAAAAAAAACAGCTGCAGCAAATTCAGCCATTTTGGGCCACAAAAAGCTGAAAAGTGTCCTGTGAAATCCTGGTGGGTTTGGTATGCCCCTGTTCAGAAATAACCCTGAATACAGAATATATCCCAAGGAAATTAATTCATTATCTTTCTAGAAATTAGCTCATCATGTGATTTTATGCAAATCCATGGTCTTGTATGGAAAGGCCTGAAATGGTTTGTGGTTAAATGTATGAACTGGGCCTGGATGGATGGATAGATGGATGGATGGATGGATGGATGGATGGATGGATGGATGGATGGATAGTATTTGTGTGCTGCACATGGTCGGTAGGTACAGGAACCATCATCATCATCTACCTTTGTGTTTTTGCGTAATTTTACAGCAACCCACTATCATTTATGTAACTGCTGTCATTTATTACATAACTCACTATCATTTATTATTCAAGTCACATGTGTATTCAAACCACTGTTTGCCCAAGGTAGGTTCACTATTCTGTGGCAAAGATTAGACTGACATGGCAATGAATGCTGAGGTGAAACACGTCTGATTTTATGCTGGAAAATGTTCCTCTGTCATCTGCAGAATATCAACCAGTTAGAGCTTTTTGGAGACATGTCCACCCCTCCTGATATCACGTCTCCCTCGGTGAGTGACTCTAGATGCTAAAATATTATAGTGTATGTTCAGAATGGAATAATATCATACTGCTTACTGCACAGTGTATACTGCATATTAATTAGATAAAAACAAAACTTCTGTCATCATGAACTTCTTTATTCTGCTGAGCACAAAAGAAGATATTTTGAAGACGGTCCCCATTTACTTCGATAATATTTTTATTTTCTTCCATACTATGGAAGTCAATGGGCACTATCAACTTCTTGGTTACCCATATTATTCAAAATATCTTCTTTTGTGTTCAACTGAAGAAATAAACTCATACAGGTTTGGAACAACTTGAGGATGTGTAAATGATAACGAAATTTTAAGCCATTTCAAACAGACTCTACCTTTACGGTTAAGCAAGTTATTGAGAAAATTTAGTATATTTTAAAGCTTCCCTTTAGACTGCTATGGTTTTCCCCTTCCACAGACCCCAGCATCTCCAGCTAACACTCTGGACCCCACGCTGGCCCACCAGACTCCATCCGAACTGTTCACCCCCTTCAACCCCGCCTCTGTACCCTCAGGTAGGACAGATTTCTCTTTCAGACAATGTGTGTGTACAGGAGAAAATAATACCAAGAAAACAGATAAAGGAGACATGGAACGGGGCGGATGCAAATGAAATAATGTGTCTGTCTAGTTCTGGCTAAATAAGGTGTCCCATCCTCCTGCTGTAGAATATGAATGCTCTCATTACTGGCTGCTGTACTGATCTGCATGATAAATGCCTTGTAGAGGACACAGCGTTACCCCTACCTGCTCTGTGTGTGTGTTTGTAAGTGCATGATGTCTTTTTAACATGCACATCTGTTCTGGGGTCATATCATACATTTTTATTATGCTATTTTCCCTTATGTCCACTTAGTCAAGGTTTTTTGCACCACCAATGGACAGAATTTAGTTTTTCATCACCATTTTCACTTTTTAATTAAATTAAACACATTAAGTCAGCTTTAATTCTATAGTGCTTTATACAATACAGTTTGTGTCAAAGGAGCTTCACAATGATAAACATCAGTTTAGTGTTGGTTCAGTTCGGATAGGGCTACATGATCAAATTTGTATTTTAATCGTAATTAGTTTATGCTTCCATCAATTTATTAAGCATGACTTTAATTAAAACATAAATATAAATATTGTTTTTTTTTAGCATAATCAAATTAAACTACTTGGATCTTTGTGACTTCCTTTTTTGTGTCTCAATTATTTTGTCCAAACAGTGAAAGTTAATTGGTGCCAAATGTTGTTTTGGGCCCTACTGACTTTAATTATATGAACAAAAACAGCTGAAATATTCTTCAAAATATCTTCTTTTACACATATGATTTGCATAAGAAAGAAAGTTATACAGATTTTGAACATAATGGTGAGTTTACTGAAAATAATAATAATAATAAAAAAAAATCTTTATTTAATTAATTAATTTGTTTGTTTGTTTGTTTACTGCAATAAATTCTAATATTTAGTGTGAGTCAGGCACACAAATACAAAACACCATCGTGCTAACAAAAATACTGCAGCAAATTTTAATTTAAAATGCCACTAAATCTTTTTCACTTTCAAAAATTGTACATTTAACAATATTTTCCTGTAAAAATATACTTAATTTTGGATTTGGTTAAATCTATGACAATTTTTTCACTGTACTGTTAATTAATTAACAAGTTTTTACCAAAGCATTTTTACAATCATTTACTGGTGAAATTCTGATAATTTTGTGCATACTGGACTCTGTATTGTAAAGTGCTACCACTTTAAATTCTACAAGAACACTGACGTCATGATATTTGAACCAGTTATTAAAAACAAATAGCCCTTGTGCAGTGATTTTGCTCTCCCTGGGACATCTGTTCCAGCCAGATTGACTTCCTCTGAAACAGTAAACAGTACAACATTGATACGTGTGGAATCAAGTAGTGTATCATCTGTCCCATCTGTCTTCAATTCCTTCCCTCAGTCAAACTCCCCTCTGTGTTGTAAATTCATAAACACCAGGCTTGACTCCACCACACCTGTCCTGATGGGATTCTCACAGTTCAGTTATGATAGCATGAGCACATTTTTCACCCTTGTGAAATCATTCTGGCTTTTTTCAAGTGAGAGTTTTTCTCCAGAGTGCTTTAGGGGGTCTGGCCCTGCTGGCAGTATATTGTAAGTCTCTTTGGATGAAACTTGTGTGCTAAATGGTATGTCTAATCAAGGAACATAACAAATGCACACTGCTTAATTATGATATTATTTAAGAAACCATACTGTATAAGAAGCTGTGCTGTATGTGAACATAATCACTATATACTCACTATCTGTATTCTATATTTACAATAAGGCATGAATTTGAGCTTTTATTAAACAGTTACATTATCAAATAAAATTTTAAAAAGCTTTTATTTTATTAGAAAATTATTCATGAATTAAATTCATTCAGTGTATCCCAGTCCTCTACATTTTTATTTGATTTGATACTTTATTTGTCATTTCTATGTCACATAGAAACGAAATTGTGTTTCACACGTCCACATCTTACAATTCAGTGCTTTATATAATACATAGAAATCAGTTCAATAAAATTATTTAAAATAATAAAACATAAATATTCTAATACAATTATTTCAAATGCTCTAAAATGTTAAAAGAATAAATCACAAAAGAGTCACAAACTCTGATTTAACAGCCTAATTGCTGTGGGAAGAAAGCTATTCAACAGCCGAGAAGTTCTGGTTTTTATGCTGCGGTATCTTTTTCCTGACTGCATCAATGAGAACAATCCATTAAGTGGATGTATGCATACATATCCATGGGATACCAGAGATGTGCTCCAGGATTTGCTGTCCATGCATCCTGATTGGCAGTCCATATTCCTATCCCATTTGTAAATGGTGGATCCATAGCTCAAAATGACTGCCAAGGGCCATCACAGACCGGTGCAGGGGTGTGCTGCTATGATGAGACGGCCCATTGCTACCTGACTGAATGATGGACATGCACAATTTTCTTAAATTCACATATAGAACTTCTCCAGGCATCACTGGTCCTTGAGAAACCCACAAACCGTTACTGCAATTCCATGGGAACACTTCACAGTTGACAGGATGGATCCAGTGCTGTGTTGTCTCTTCCAACCGGAAGCCATCAGATCCATCATGTTACCTTGTGTCAAATGTTCCCATCCCTACATGATGTGCACAGCTCAGTGACATGGTGTTAGCATCATCAATTAAAGAATAACTAGCTAAAAGTAAAACTGCTGTAAACATAAGTTTTTAAGTAGTGTGGCAATACCTTCTCCGGTGACAAGCTACACTATTAGTGGAGTGGCGAGAAAATGCTAAATTGTTATTTTTGTAACATTGTACTACATGTGCAGAAATAAACATGCTCAAAATTATATAATTTAACAAGGAGATGCAGGGAAGCAAGAGGAAACAGGGATCTAAATGCAGCAGTTTGAATAAACTAACCTGGAACAGAATCCAGGAGAAAAGAAAACATGTATACCAAGAACTTAGGAAACATATATAGGGGCTGTATATAGCCTACAGACAAGGGATAATGAGAAAATAAAACATACATGGGGAACCAATCAAAGAACTACACACCGGCACAGGAAACAGTAAACTCAGAGAGAAGAACTGCAGCATAAAAAAGTCCAAACACGAGATGAAAATATGTGACAGTTCCACTATTTATTAAAATCGTTTAGAAAACAATGTCTTAGTTCTAATTAAATGGTATTTAGTGTAAATAAATCTTAATACACATGCAAATGACGTCACCGTTTTCGCATTTTCGTAGTTTACGCACGGAAAAAGCTAATTTAACCCTAATTTTAAGTATTGTGTATCATAAATAAAGAAAATAAAAAATATACAGAATTTATCAAATATTTACCATATCTTTGCAAAAAAATGCATTGAGTAAACACAGATTAGTCGAAGTGTGTAATATTTTATTATTACATTCAGAAATTGTGTAAAATACCATACATTTCCAAATATTACACACTATACACATGTATTTTAGTTCCCTTCACTCCACAACAAATCCTTTGGATTTAACAACCTTTAGAACAGAACATGAAAAATATAAGTAAAAAAGAAACATCAATTATATAAACAACTTTTATTATAAACAGCAAGGCTAAACAAATTCATTTAAAGTGCAACTGAAAGTACCGGTGTCTGGGAAATGTGTTATACAAATAAACTTCAGCAAGACTGTGTGCGTTTCTCCTATGTTTTGCATATTTGACATTAATTGCGTTGTATAAATTGCTTTGGAATGAAAATAACAGCACCTTTCATATGCTAAAAACGGCGATTTACATTACATCCCGGGAAAATACAGCAAATTCTTCTCTTAACTTGCTAATGGCAACACCTACACAGAGAAGCTGTGACTGTTTCCAGGTCGTTTTTTAACGATAAAAGAACATCACAAAGTCCTATTGTGTGAGCAGCCCAGCTGCAGTTGATATCACACCTCTCTGCCACACAGTGGAATATTCCGGACACGCTCCCGCAGTGCGTGTGGCATGTCATAGAGATAAGATACGATTTGGGGTTTTATTATTTGAATCAGCGTTACTCATTGGAAAGAAAGAGCAAGATGTGTAATGAAATAAGCCTCAATGTGAAATGGGTGAGACTGTTGTAATGGCCTCTTTTAAAGGGCGTTGCTATTCATTAAGCCCGGGCCTATTGTGAGCAGTAATTACAATAGTTCATCTGAGCCATAAAGACCTTTTTCATTATGAAAATCTAGGTCATCTTACCCCAGTCATCAAGAGATCTATGGCTGCAGCCTGAAAGTCCTTTAGCGAATGCTAAAGGTTACAGCACAACTTGTAATGAGGTGTACATGTTTTCCAGAGCATTTTGTTGGGAAAATCTCATTTGATGGAGCTTTGTGAACTAAGGGGGTGTTTACATAACACCATTTTCAACTAAAAACGGAAAACTTTTTATGTGTTTTGGCTGTTCATTTACACAATGGGAAAATGGGTTTCAAAGTGGGTGTTTAATACCATTATCGTCTCTGCATAGACTACGAAAATACGAAAACAGTGAAGTCGTGTGCATGTGTACAAAAACAAAAGCAAAAGCTTTTCTGTTTTCAAAATTGTTTATGGTTTAACCATCAAAAAAAGTCATTTTCCTTACATCTTGAATACACGAGTGAACATATCGGCATGATCATTATTTTCAATCGATCAATAAAGAAATTAATATTATGTTTTTGAAGAGTCGCACCACATGACATTTTAAAACCTGGACTACCTTGCATTGTCATAAAAGGGTCATATAAAGACCTTGACACATAATCATGAAAATGCAAACTTTTGAAAATGGGTTTCAAAGTGGGTGTTTATGAACGGGTTTCAAAAACAATACGACTCTGCGTAAACTATGAAGATGCGAAAATGGTGACGTCATTTGCATGTGTATTAAGTATTCAGTCTATATAAATGTGTATGTGCACAGACGTAGTGCTTCTTTTCAAAGTAACATTGCCCACTACTGGCCTGGCATGCATAATACAGTGTTTTATGGCAAGTCATTTTTGTGGATCCACGTGAACGAAAGCAAAAACTTTTCTGTTTTGTACAATTGTTGTTGTGTAAACACACCCTAAAAGTCTAATTGTCTCTGTTCTTTAGGTTACGTGACGATGGGAGCCGTGCCGCCCGCGTGGGCGCAGCAACAGTTCGCTGCTCAGGCTCCATTAGCGTTTGGCGTCCAGTCCCCAGTTCCCGTCGCGCAGGTCTTACCGGGCGCTCAGCCTCTGATCTGGGGTCAAGCCAACCTTTTCCCTGCCACCCAGCAACAGTGGGCTGCAATGGCAGGGGCTCACTTTTCGCCTGCCGCTTTCATGCCTGCCCAGACAGTAGGGCCGCTTCCTGCTGCCATGTTTCAGACACTGGCTCCCATGGCGGTGCCCGCGTCCTGCGAGACGCCCATGGCAGCCATGGCCGGAGCCGTGGCGGGAACATCGGCCTCCACAGCCTCCAGTCCGCAGCACGGAGAACGCACGCTGCAGAGACAGGCAAAGATGAGCAAGGAGATGTTTAAGGACTTCCAGATGGCAAAGCCGCCCACCATGCCTGCCAGGAAGAGCGAGCAGCCTAACCTGTCCTGCGCCACAGACGCTTTCACCAGCTACTTCAGCAGAGTGGGAATGGCGCAGGATACGGACGACTGCGATGACTTTGACATCTCGCAGATGAACCTCACGCCCGTCACCTCCACCACGCCCTCCACCAACTCACGTGAGTAGGAGGTTTCAGACATATGGAATTCGTTCTATGATTTTGACTCGGAAGTTGGGGCTGTTTATGTAGAATTTGGGATATGAGTTGAAATAACCTGATTTTAGAAGTTAGAAGTTCTTACAAATAAAATCATCATATTTATGTTGGTTTCATATGGTTTTGTGAAACTTTTACACCATTTTCAGGAATAGTTTTAGGCCAGTTCTAGTCAGTTCAAAATTGCATGTGGTTTAACCATCAAATAAAAAGTCATTTTTCCTTACACTTTGAATACACTTGAGTGAACATATCAGCATGATCATTATTTTCAATCAGTCAATCAATAAATAAATAATATATTTTTGAAGAGCCGCACCACATGACATTTTACAACCTAAACATGTGACTTTTAGCATTGTTAGCTACAGGAATGCCTCCACAGCCACAGGAACCCCAATTAACCTTTCACTGATGTCTTAATTATTTAATACATGTTTGAATAAATCTATCAGATAATGTCTAAAATGGTTGGCAACTTCCATTTATTTATTTCAACAGCTAGAGTTTATAACAGCCAACATGTAAATGATTATATCTCGGTTTGGAAACATAATAATTATGTTTAGAAAGCTGCAATTTTCCTTTCCTTTTCATTTTTCAGGGTCATGTGATGCAAGATGAGCAGGTCAGATATGCACACTATAGATTTTGCAAGCTGACCTGAATATATGTTTTAAAATGATTTTAGAGGTTGGTAATGGTAGAGTTAGGCTTAAGGATCAGTTTAGGATGTAGTTTTTATATCAGAAATGTTGTTTCAGGACCAGCAGAATCGCATTACCCTGAAGCTCCATAGACCCTAAATACGATACATCAACAAAGAAAACAAATCCCACATAGAAGAACTTAGTATCGCACCACGTGCCTTTCTCTCTCGCGCCTCTCTCATCGCAAGCCTTTAAGAGTGCTGACACGGCTAGACAGGCTTTATCCGTTTCCCACTACAGAACTTCAAACTCGCACCTCATCCCGTCTTTCATCAACACATCCGTTTTCACTCAGAGGTTGAAAGGTGGGCTTTGATGCTGTTGCCCAGAAGGCATTGTCTTTAGTCAGCGTGAAAATGACAATTAGTACTGCGGTGGGGAACGACGGCAGGGGAAAGAGAGAGTCAGTCACAGGCCCAGCTGTGCTTCTGGCAAGCAGTGTAATTATCACTGATCTCTAGGGAGTCCTGCGCTGTGTGTTGGGCCTGTTTGGATCCTCTCGCTCCTGTAGTGCTAATTATTGCTGCGACGGAACGCCACACCGTCGCACGTTTACACACAAGCAGTCCCTCCGTGAGAGACATACTCATTTATTAGGTGTCAATAAGGGATTTCGGTCAACACAGGACACTTTCTTACAGGTTTTGGGCTTAAATGCATAAGTTTACTTACACTGATCATGACTTGTGTGCGCAAAACCCAAAATATATTCCCCTAGGTACAGCTCGCTCCAGTTTTGAGGCAAAATAGCCACTGAATGGTGATAGAAGTGATTTTTTTTATTTGAAGAGGCTTAGAGTTGGCATGAAACGGAAGTTGCGACAGCCTTTTTTCCCTATTGTGATGTTATCTGAGGGAATCGGCTTCTTGAATGAAACAAAACTGTTGAGCAGGACTAGATATTGTACACTGGGAAGTGATTTGATTGTTTGATCATTGTTCATGGATAAATCATTTATAATAAACACTTTAATATTGCTTTAAAAAAATAATTGTCAATTTTAATTTCATAGTGATTTTAAAACATAGACCACATCAACTAACCCAAACCAACAGAAAGTAACTTTTACTCAGCCTTTCAAATAAATTGTGTAGTTTATGTAGGGTACCGACTTTTTTAGTTCCAGACTCCGATTCCATTGAATCAGAGAATATTAAACATGTTTGCGTTTGTTTCTGCTTCAGTTTCTTGTGTCCAGAATGACTTGAAAGTTTAAACACAGTCATTTAGTATGTGATGCCCATATACCGTTTACAAAGTCGACAAGTGTTTGATGGCTGGTGTTTTAAAATCTTTAAATTTAGTTTTAAAAGTTGTGTATTATATTCAGCTTTTAACCATAAACCTGCCTCAACATGGATTTTTACAATAATAACAAATCCAAAACCTTAGATGAGATCATAACATGATTTTTTTTAATGATTTTAAAACACTTACAGCATATTCAGGATATATTCTGTCAGTTTGTTTGTTCTCTGAGAGCCAAGCTAATGACTTTAGCATTGTTAGCATCATGCTAGTGCTAGTAGGTCTGCAACAAAATATTTGTAGTTGGATATATTTCACAAAAAAATTAAATTCTGTTGTACACAACTACATGCAAAATCTTCAGAAGCTATTTGATGGCTTTGTGCAAGAAAAATAAAACTGTAGTCGTTATTAACCAATAACCTTCTTGTTTTGATTTGTTTCATTGGAGGTAAAAGTCATATCACTTGTACAGTTCCAGTTATTTTAGCTGTGCAAAAACAGTTTGATCGATGGCGCAAACTGATATTTGTTTCATGTATTTCAATTTGTATTGAAATCATTTGATTATAATCACAAACACACTTTTTAGTAGCACACGTTTTACTGTTTACAGCACTCTTTTATTCTATTTTTCTAGTTATGTAGCCTACCTACAGCGGCGAATAAATTGGAAGTCTCACATTCACAGGAAAAAATTTGTTTCTGCATTGAAAAATAATGTTGTTTTTTCCCCCTTGAGACCAAGTAGAAAAAGACCCATTGTAATCCTTACATGAAAATGAATACATTAGATATGTAAGTACAAAAGCTATTTCCTTGACTGAATACAACTATCATTAAGCATTCGCTGCGCTGTGCTGTGACAGCAAATGGTTTCCTGAAGCAGTTTATTATTCCTGTTTTCACGTATAATTGATCAAAAATGAGCCTCGTCTTTAATGTAAGTGTGAAAATTTAAGTGCCCTTCCTATAAGACAGCAACAGATATTTAGTTATTCTCCCACAGGATGAAAAATATGTTTGTACCTTCTTAGCGTCACCCGACAACACATCAGACGCTTAAATCAGATAATGCAATAAACAAGTGTAAGAATGACTCTGTTTGTCCCAGTACTAACCATAATTCTGCTTCTGTACAGCACCTACCCCGGCCCCCCGGCAGAGTTCTCCATCAAAGTCCTCATCCCACGCCAGTGACCCGCCAACCGATGACTCTTTTGGTGAGGCTGAGGGCAGCCCTAGTCGGAGCGGAGAGGAGGATGCTGTAAGTGCCATTGCATGGGATTGTGGGAAATGTAGTTGTAAAGGGTTCAACTTCCATAACTTGTGTACTTGACAGAATACTGTATGTACATTGATTTTTAAAAATTACAAATCTAAATTAGGATTCATATGCATGTATATGGCATGTATAAAAGTTATATTTTAGATCACTATTTTTTAAGTATTTTTATGGACATCAAAAATCCAATTCCCAATATGCTCATTTCCGATCCCACACATGCTTAATTATTACACAAAATACAGTCAGAATAAAAACTTAAAGTTTAAGTTTAGTTTCTTTCAACAGAACTGACTTCTTTGAGAATACAGCAGGAAAAAAAGCAGAAAAATGTCTTCTGCTGTATTAAGATAAGTTGATTTATCACCATAAAAATGAGAGGTTGGATTCTTTTTTGCATCCTCTACTCTGCCTGAACCACTGTTGGGCCCATTAAAGTGTTAAAGGAGCTTGCGTAACTGTCAAGATGATCATTATGACCTTATTAATCACAGAGATACTTCTCAAAGATCATAGAGATTGCAGATTTACCTGATTAATATTGTTGAAATATAAATACATATTACATAGCCTGATGAAAACTGCAGTATTAAAAGTGAACCTGATTCTTCCCTAGTGCTTTTAATATTTATATTTCATCATATGAATTATCACTTCATAAAGAATGTAACACTTAAAAAAAAATATATATATATATATATATATATATATATATATATATATATATATATATATATATATATATATATCTTATCCACCAGTTTTAGACTAAATGCATAAAAGAAATAAAAAATAAAAAAATTCTCACATGATTTAGTCACTCTCATGTTGTTTCAAACCTGAACCACTTACTTTCTTATGGAATGCAAAGAGAAAATAGTTTAGTAACTATTTTTAGTACAATGAATATGGACTACAGATTTCAAGGTTCAAAAAGTATTCAAAGCATCAAAAAAGTGGTTTATTTGGTTTGTATTCTGGGTCTTTAAAAGCCGTGTTAGATTTATGTTTTAAACTGACCAAACTATTCAGTAGTGATGTTCTATTCATGAACGAATCATTCTTTTGAGTCGTTTGATCCAGTTCACAAAACGTTTTTTTATCATGGATTCGACTAATCTTGTTCTGAGATTACTTATTTTATATTTTACTTTATAAATAATGTTTAACATCAATATGTTGGTCACTTAAAGGGGTCATATGGCGTTGCTAAAAAGAACATTATTTTGTGTATTTGGTTTAATTTAATGTGTTTATGCGGTTTAAGGTTTAAAAAACACATTATTTTCCACATACTGTACATTATTGTTGCTCCTCTATGCTCCGCCTTTCTGAAACACGCCGATTTTTACAAAGCTCATCATTCTGAGAAGCAAGGTGTGCTCTGATTGGCCAGCTATCCAGTGCGTTGTGATTGGCCGAATACCTCAAGTGTGTGACAGAAATGTTACGCCCCTTACCATGTTGTGATGCCGTGTCCCGGCATGACGACACAAAAACAATAAAACCCATTATAAACGAGGTATTTGTTGCATCCAGTCGGGACATAATTACTGGTTATAATGACTTATACTGTCTTTTTACGCATTGCGTTGCATCACGCCGCGTAAACATTACCATGTCTGCATTTGTGATCGGAGAAACGACAAACAACAAGAGCTACTCTACACTGCGCAAAACTCACGTTTGAATAGTCAGTGCCAAATTCTTCAAATAAGAAAACATACTTACAGGCTGTGAGTCAGAAGCACCAGACTGTCCTTGCAAAGTTGGAATTGCCCCACTTTATAGAAACAGCCTTTGAGTATAGCTGGCAGGCTACACCTAGGTTCAGGAAATAGTCCTCCGTTAAAATGCGCTGCACACACTCTAATATTTGGGTTGAACTGTGTTGTAAATACAATTTAACCACTGATTTCTAGATGTGTCCTCTTTTGGAAGCTTTCACAAAGAAATACAGCGTCTCCAGGACATGGTGCCGGCGGCAGCAACAATACTACAGCGAGAATAAAAATCACGCCCTCTTTCTTTGCATATATGTTTGGGCGGTGTTTTGCAAATCTCCCCACACCGTGACGTAGACGTGGGGGCGTGTTTGAATGAGCCATTTTAGGTGGGCATGGCAGAGTCTTAACTTTTATAAAGAAGATCTCTTTGGTTTTGAGACTTTAATCTATGCAACTTTAGGGATCTTATCTAAGCACAAACAGCTTGTAACACTCCAAAGTGAAAGGAAAACTTGAAATCGCATCATATGACCCCTTTAAAGGGATAGTCCACCCAAAAATGAAAATTGTCACCATTTACTCATGTCACGTTGTTCCAAATGTGTATGACTTTCTTTATTCTGCAGAACACAGAAGATACTTTGAAGATAATTTGGTAACATTTTCAATTTCCATTGACATTCATTTTATGGATAAAAATACAATGGAAGTCAATGTTAACAGAAACTGTTTAGCTTATCAACATTCTTCAAAATATAATTTTTTTGTGTTCAGCAGACATGACACAATATTCATTTTTGGGTGGACTATCCGTTTAAAGCTATTACATGGCTTTAGAAGACATGCTGAAATAGCGAACAAGTCATACGTCCTATTTTATGACATGAGAGTGAGTAAATGATGACAAAAATTAATGTCATTTTTGGTGAACTGTCCTTTTAAAGGTTGCTTAAGATGCACTGTAACAACACCAGCGGTGACGTCCACTGTATTTCATATACACACACTCTCTCTCTGCTGATCTCTATCAGATGTGACTCATCAGAAAATGCCATGGAAACTCGACTAGTGCTCTTTCGCCTTTCTTTTATATTTCAGCTGAACAAAAAGTTTAATTAGTCCTTGTGTGTGTGTGTGTGTGTGTGTGTGTCTCTCCCCACTCTAGCTGAAATGGCATTGGGCTCCACACTCACTCACTCAGTCAGTCACTGCACACCCACACACACTGTGATGAGGTGTTAAGAGTGCAGCTCCAGAGGGAATATTCATAAAAATCCAAAATGCTTTAGTCCAAAGCCTTTCATGCGGGAGCACAATACAGGAGCCTTTCTAACTGAGGGGTTTTCACAGCTCTGGTAATGGCCGTGTGTGTGCGGGAACTTATGAATACATCAGTGTGGGTGGACAAAGGTGGATTAATAAATGTATGAATGAATAGATGGATGGATGGATAGATGCTTTCTCTTTTTGTGCATTTACAGCATTGCCTATGCTTCTATGTTCTTACTGTTGCAGGAAAAAACATGTAAACTGTTGGATTTACTATGGATTTCCTTTTCCTGCTGCTTATTTTCTTGTCCCTTTCTTCTTGTTCTCTCTCTATTTCTTTTTCCTTTCCCGCTCCTTTCTTCTCCGCTCTCTTTCTTTTTCCAGGCTGGAGACTCCCAGCAGTCTCCGGGTGCGAGTGAGCCTCAAGCAGAGCCTGAGAGCTCAGAGACGGACAGTCCTCAGGTCGGTAGCTAGATAGCGGCAGGTCAGGGTAGGTATCTGTCCTCTTTTTTCCTCTCTTCTTCGTGTCGGCCTGCTCCAACAACCATGACGTCACGTCAGCACGCCTTCACCCGTCCTCACCACCATTACATAGACCCACACATCTTGGCCGTGTGTCGTGGTGCTCTTTCTTTCTTCTCTCTTTTATCTTTATACTTGTTTTGCTCTCTCTCTCTTAGGCTGCGTTCACACAGTCAGTGCACTAACAAGTGTGACTCCTGATTTGTCCTCTTAATACAATTATAGATATGAATTCAGTCATCTGAGACTTTTTATTGTATCTTTTAGTGTTTTGTTTATTTTGTTTCTAAACTAAATAATTTCTACCTTGATGAGGATTCTTAATTATAAAGGGAGTTAATATTAAAGATATTAGAAATATTTCCAAATAATTAATAATAGTCTTTTATACTGTAAAGTCAAATCAAATGAATAAATATTATCTAGTTTATTTAATGTGAACAATATTAATTTTTGTGAATTTTGTTTTTTTTAAGAAATGAATAAATTTATTCAGCAAGAACACATTAAATTGATTAAAAGTGAAAGTAAAGACTTTAAATTGTTACAAAAAACTACTTCAAATAAATGCTGTTCAGCATGCTGTTCATAAACTCTGTTTCATTCTGGAAAAAAAAAATGTATCACCATTTTCGGAAAACAATATTAAACAAAACTGAT
Organism: Onychostoma macrolepis; assembly: GCF_012432095.1. NCBI lineage: Eukaryota > Metazoa > Chordata > Actinopteri > Cypriniformes > Cyprinidae > Onychostoma > Onychostoma macrolepis. The sequence continues at coordinate 10,767,118 of NC_081174.1, forward strand.
TGTACTAACAAAAATGATAAGATTTTTTATTAGCATATTACGGATCATCACATTAAAAAATCAGCTTTGCCATCACAGTAATAAATTCAGTTTTAAAATATATTCAAATAGAAAACAGTAACCTATAATAATATTTCACAATTTTGCTGTTTTTACTGTATTTTTAATCCGATAAATGCAGCTTTGGTGAGAATAAAAGACACCTTAAAAAAAAAAATCAACCCCAAATATATGATATTTTTATGATAATTCATAAAACTTTATACTATTTAGAATTTTTTTTTTTATTCTTAAATTGAAAAATATATTACTGTCATATATTTGGATTTCTGTGTTATGGAATTTTCTCTTTCTTTTACATATACTGAAGAGGATTAGGGCCAAGCAATAAGAAGAAATAATAAAACCATCTCGAGATTAAAGTCATTATAATGCAAGATTAAACTCGTTAAATTTCAAGAAAAATGTCAAAATAACATTTTAAGAATAAATCATTAAATTTAATTGAATTTTCTCGATGAATTGAGTTTTTCTCAAAACAAGACTTTTTTCTCGTAATTTAATGCATTTATTCTCAACATTTTATTTCAACTTTTTTTCTTGAAACACAACTGTTTTTTCAAAATTTTATGATTTTATTCTCAACATTTTATTTTGACATTTTTCTTTAAATTTAACGAGTTTAATCTCACATTATGACTTTAATCTCGAGATGGTTTTATTTTATTTTCTTATTATTGCTTGGTCCTAACCCTATTCCGTACTTTAGAAAGCAGAACAAAACATGAAAATTGGCATTAAATTAAAATAGTAACATTGACAGCCCTAAAAATACATTTTGCTAATCCTTTTCTGTCAAATTATCTTTGCATCAGCATAACTGTATTTAGTACTCCAAACAGGACTGACAACTATATTGTGCTACTGTGTGAACGTGACCTTATTCTCTACCTTCATTCTCTCTCTCTCTCTCTCTCTCTCTCTTGCTCTCTCTCTCTTTCCGTATCTCATCTCGCCGTCCCTGCCTGCTGCTGCGATCACTCTTATGCTGGTATGCATCTCATGGGAATATGGTTTATATGCCTTTATGGCGTAATTTTGTTTTGTTTATGACAGAGTATGAGTGAGAGTGTGTGTGTGTCCCTTTAATCTCATAAAGCCTCCTGATGTGTGTGAGTATCAATGCTTTTAAACTTATTTTTTACACAGAAGTGTAGCATGGCATACCCATGAACAGCATGAATGCTCCTCATCTAAGTATCTGTGTCGTGTCATTTTCTGATATACAAAATGAGGTCATGAATGTTTTTATATTGTCACTCATCACAGCACACAACACAGTGAACTGATCTGAACCACTAGGTCTGACACACAAACTGCTACATATATGTTCTTTTTTGTCTTTGACGTCTGTCATTGTGAGTAAAAGAATAAAATAATGCTGCTGTTTTAAACTCAGAGGAACAACTATAATTGTATAACAACCTCTGATCTTTCTTTTAGTGACATTTTTATTAAACAAACAAGCAATACTGCAAAAATTACACATCCTTTTCTATTTGTGTTCATCTGTCTAGAGGTTATACAATCCTAAATGAACACTAAGCCAGTTGGCCGGTAACTTTATTGATAAATGCACATAATACATTACTTTAAATTAAACTGTACAAATAATAGTATGATGCTGATAACATAAGCAAATTTCATTTCAAACAAAATATATTCAAATGAAAGACAAAAATACTAAAATAAAATAAAAATAATAATATAGTTTTTTTATTATTATTTGTATATAAAGTTTGAGGTCAGTAAGATTGTTTAATTATTATTATTATTATTATTTTAAAGTATCGTATTTTCACCAAGGCTGCATTTATTTGATCAAAATACAAAACAGTAATATTATGAAATATTTTCTCTTTGAATATATTTTAAAGTGCCATTTATTCCTTCAGTGTCACAATTTCCTTCAGAAATCATTATAAAATGCTGATTTGCTGCTCGGGACACATTTATTATTATTATCAATGTTAAAAACAGTTCTGCTCCTTAAGGATCAGGATTCTTTGATGAATAGAAAGTAAAAAAAACAACAAAAAAAACAGAAATACTAGAAATATTTTGTAAATTTAACAAGTTTAATATTTTGTATACATGTCTTTACTGTCTCTTTTTTTCAAATTAATGCATCCTTGCTGAATAAAAGTATAAGTATTATTTTAAAACAATTAATTACTCACTTAATTACTCACCCCAAGCTTTTTAAAAAGCAGTATATTTTTAAAGCACAGTGTATATGTACTTCTTAAGGACACCATAGAATGAAACAAAGTAGCACCAGGATTTCTTTTTAGACTTTGCACATCCAAAATCAAAATGGCCTCTGCGCGGTTGAGGGAGAGTGAGCGATGGCTCTATGGTACCTGTCTGGAGGAGACATGAGCTCATCAGGATGAATCATTAATGAAGGGCTCTGGGAGCCAGAGGCTTGTTTCTCTGACTGAGGGAAGACTGATGTAGCAGCCTCATCTGTACCTGCCTAATGATGAATGAAGCTCTGATCCCCACTGAAATATTAACACACCTACGTACAGCCCTATAAACACACAGACTGTACAGCAGATGTGGCTGTCCATTACTAGAATGAAGGAAAACAGCTAATAAAGTAATTATAGTTACTAGTTACTTCTCACAAATAGTAAATGAGTTAGTAACTGAGTTACATCATTATAAAAGTAACTAATTACCAGGGAAAGTAACTATTGCGTTACTTTTTATATATATATATATATATATATATATATATATATATATGTTCAAATAACTTGGATGCCCCCAATATTAAATATGTTAAATGAATGAAATGGACACTAAATAGAATAAATTATTATTATAAAACATTGTACACTAATCTACACTATTTTAATATTTCTGTGGGACAATGTGAGAGACACCTATCAAATTCAGTATAGTATTGTAAATATTTTCAACCAATTAAAGCTTATGTTTGTAAAATGGCACAGGTTTTTTTTTTTTTTTTTATATATATATATATATCTGACACTTAGCATCAGTCAGTCAAGCATGTGATATTATGATAATTTAGCATTATATGATGATAGAACTTTAGTAATTAGAATAACCACGTATGAATGCATATTTATCATGTTGACTGAACTTAAGACTGGTGGTGGTGCTTAAGATAGCCTATTGTTTGTCATTTAGTTTCGAATTCTACTAACAATATAAAACGCACTAAGGATTAATAAGCTGCTGGGTTCATGAATATTAGTCACGTTGTCTGCATTCACTCGAATTGAATTTGCTGAAATCAAAACATGGACGATAATAGGTGAGCACGAACCAACGAGATTGTCGTATGCGCATAAGTTCCGCCCACTACCAGAGAAACCGGCAGTTCTTAAAAGCTGAAGAATTCCAAAGGAACTCCATTATTTTGACATCGTTTACATGTAGTTCGTCAATTCTGCATGTTATGAAAGACTCTCTCGCTCTGTATCTTTCTTTGCGGTACTCTCAAATCATGTAGAGAGTAACAGCCGTTGCTGATGTTAAAGTGCCCCTATTATGGGTAATGAAAGGTTCATATTTTGGTTTTGGGAGTCCCCAACAACAGGTTGACATTCATGCAAGGTCAAAAAACACTTTCATTGTCTTATAATATGCATTTATTTTTACCTTACTTGCTCAACGACTCCTAAACGATTAGCTCAACGATTCATTTTTCCAAACCCTTCCTTTGCGTGACGCTAATCTGCGGTGATTGGTGCTGTCTCATTTCCATTTCATCTTGCCTGTAATGCCTGATAAAGCAGCTTTTGTGAGTGCAGTGCTGCTTTGTGTACAGCCATTACTGGGGAAAAAGCTTTTTTTACCGCTCCAAAAGGGGCACCTAGTGACAAAGAATTAATTAGCATTTTCATTCAGATCAACGCGAAAATCAAGTTTTCCAATATCTACGCGCGCAATATGCTAATGTTTCATGTTGACGTCAACATGAAACGGCTTGGGATTCGTTTTAAAAACTACTCATTTCAATTATTCAGAGTCGACTCTTTCTTTTGAGAGACAATAACTTTTTATACACGGTGCACTTTCAGATTTAAAACTTTGCAGGATGTTTTCATTCACTTAGAGCTGTGTTACACACTGCATGAAAGGTCATTTTCAAAAATCCATAATAGGGGCACTTTAATAATATTCCGGTTGTGCAAGCATCAATTAAACTTATTAACCTGATTGCTATACCAAGATAGAGCCAATATTCAGGTTTATAGAAATCTGAATAAAGCAGCTGGCATATTCCTGTATTAATAATCATTTTTATTCAGAATATCCACCTCAACTGAATAGGCTATTTATTTATGTCTGCCTGTCCAAACAAAACTTTTTTATTTTTTTCATTTTACAAACAATAAAATAAATCTCATGGCTTATGTTACAAGATCTCATTCCCAACATTTTGCAAATCATCATGCTATTGAAAAGACATGAATTAGAACTAATGAGCTGATTAAATTATTGTCTCAAATGCAGCATACTAATTGGCAAGAGCTTGTCTATTATTCCCAGAAAAGAAAAGGAGTTTGCAATATTCTGATTACACGTATATAGGAATATTTCAATAGTAAACATGTAAACATGGTCATTGTGTTTTCAGACTCAGAATATTAAAGTAATTGGTGTGTTTTTTAACTAAACTGCATTGGATTGTGGATTGTGTTTTTATAGTATTTACGTGTGGTAATTCACCATACAGAAGCGCAGCAAGAATGATCAATGTGATCTGTTGTTTAGAATAAGCTCAGCTGTCCATAATAATACTGTGTTTACTGTGCTTGAAGCAGTATGGCTGTATGTATACTGTGCGGTTGGCCGTCATTGCCGCTGTAGGATTGTAATACAGGTTGACTGAGGATGTTGTTGTCATGGTCTGTGCTGTCTCTATGCCGGTGTTCAGTGACAGTGACCATCTGTTGGCATATGAGCCAATAGCAGTGTTGCCAGATCTTACTAAAAAACAATCAACCTGAAAATAATGGCTTAAAATATATAGTAGACCAGCTGAAATTGCATTTCTCTACAAAGAAAGTGTTTTCAATAATTATACCCTTACAAAAATAAGTAAAATGTCAATGAATAAACCTCTCGTGCTCTTACGCACATACATCTATGGAATCAACAGGGGGAAATAAAAAAATAATTAAAGGAGAAACCGATTACAGCGATTATTAATGACATTATGTCAGAGAACAAGCATGCTTTGAACTGTGCAGGTATGTGGATTTAACAACTGCAATTAGTTGTCCATCAAACTTTGTTGTGCTGTAGCTGAAATACACAACTGGAAGTAACTTATACAATACAGTTGTACATGTATATGCTGCCATTTAAAAGTTTGGGGTCAGTAAGATATGTATGTATTTAGAGATAGCATGACTGGAAATAGCTGCCTGAGATGTAACCAAAATGGCCGCTGAGTGAAATGACTTACCTTACAGAGACTTTGCTTATAAAAAGTGGACATGGCAATAGCCTCTCTTCCATTTCTTTCATTTCCTCTACCACTTTCACTCAGCAGGGTTGACTAATCTATTTCCTTTTCTCTACCTCTCACCTGCTTAGTCATCCATTCCTTCCTTCCCCTCTTTATACCTCCTCCCACCACTGCTTTTCACTCGGCTTTCCTCTTTTTTCCTCCGTTCCATTCATTTTATCCCCTGACTGTTTCTCTCAATCTCATTCCTGCTCTCTAAAACACTTATCCTGTCATCTCTCGCTCCGTGTGTCCGTTCGAGTGCCCGCAGTGGGCGGAAAGGTCTGTAAGTGAGTGGTAATCGCTGTGCATTCTGATTCAGAGCTTCTGGTTTTAGACTGTAGGGTTCTTTAGGCCGCAGGCTGGACACACACTGACTGTCAGCTCTATTGTTGCTTATCTAAGCCTTCCTTTGCTTCTTGCTGCTCAGATTGTTTAGATGGTTTTTTTTTTAGAGAACTTACAAGGTTTTAGGCACATGAAGTGGCTCTGATGCAGCTCTGCTATTATTGAATATAAAGATTACAAATATTAGAGACAGGGGAAGAGGCTTATTTTGTCTCATATTTATTCACTCTTTCCAGTCTTTCCTGCAGAAATATATCTGCTGACCAACTGTAGTGGTGTAGCCTTTGGTTTCATGGAGCAAATTTGTGAATGCAAACAGTAGTGTTTCTCAGAAAGACCTCTGTTGCCACCTGGTGCTGATTAGGAGGAACGGCATATTTGACATATCACATCTACATTATATGGACAAAAGTATTGGGACACCCCCTTCTAATGAACAAGTTTGACTACTTTAATAAATTCCATGAGTACAAATCTTAATGTTTAAGCATATAATGATATTCAAGGGAATTGTGTGCTTCTAATTTTAAAGCAACAGTTTGGACAGGACCCTTTTCTATTCTAACATGACAATGCCTCTGTGTATAAGGCAAGGTTTAAAAAGAAATGATTGATTCAGACAGTGTGGAAGAACTTGACTGGTCTGCAGAAAGCCAAGTCCTAATCCCAGTTTAACACCTCTGGTGTGACTTTAAATGCAGACCTTGAGCCAAAAACTCATCACCAAACACCAGTGACTTTTACATATGGGTATACAGTCATTTTAGGCAGTTTAGGAAATACATGAATTATGTTTCCATCTTTGTTGCCTTTTTCTGTTCAAGGGATGTCCCAATACTTTTGTCCATATAGTATATATATATATATATATATATATATATATATATATATATATATATATATATAGCCAAAACTCATGACCAAACTCCAATGACTTGTGCATACACTATATGGACAAAATCAATGGTAGAGAGAGAGAGAGATGTGTATGTGTGTGTGTGTGTGCGTGTGCGCGTGTATGTGTGTGTGTGTGTGTGTGTGTGTATACACACACACACACACACACACATGTACATCTCTCGCTCTCTCTCTCTCTCTCTCTCTATATACTTGTTAAACCCTCTGATAAGTATCCAATTTACAAATATATAGGATATATTTACATAAAATATAATCTATTTTTAACAAATAAACATCGGAAGGTGTGTCAGACCTCATTAATATTATAGACCTAAGAACAATAAAAATAAAAAAAGAGTTAAAAAGCCCTAAAAAAAAGGTTTAAGAAGTTAAATAAATGACAATTAATATAATTAAAGAGTAGTGCAAATTATGTAGTTGGAATGTATATGTATAGTCAGAATGCACAAAAACATTGTCCGAAATCATAATGACTGAAATTTTCAATTGTGATCTGGGTTACTTTTTATATATTGGATATGTATGTATGTGTGTATATATATATATATATATATATAAAATCCAGATATCAGATTTCGAATATGATAAGTATCCAGTTCATTGTTATTTGTGTTTCAGATCCCAGAACCCACTAAAATATGGAGCTATGAACAATAAAATGTACAATTTTGAAAGCCCTCAAAAAATGATCACTGGCAACACACACATTTTAATTTGATTAAACATTAGTAATAAATATGTTGCTTGAGAAACAATGGTAGAGATACACAGAATACACAGTCCATTTTTGAATGGCTGTGAATGGAGAAAGATGCTTTTTAGTAGTTGCAGCTTCTACCAGGAGCAAACAGGTCAAACCTTGACCCATCAGGGTTTTCCATCTGAGACTGGCATAAAGTTTTGTTATTTCTAAATATCTAAATAACCTTACTCTGTTTGTGTTCAGGGGAAGGACCCTCTTTATGCCCAGATCAACAAGGGGAAGAAGTGAAGGATCATGGGAACTCTGCACAGACGTGATCAGCGCTGGGGGGAGCAGGAGACCAAAATACTGGAGATCAACTGTCTGCTCTGTGTGTGTGTGTGGTGTGTGTCTGTGTGTGTGTGTGTGTGTGTGTGTGTGTGAGTGTGCATCCATCTGTGTGTATGTGTAGTGAGATTGTGTGCCTGTATGTGTTTGTATGAATGCGGTCACTCCAGCCTCAGCGGTCCACTTCTCCAAGCAGCCATCTCTCTAGAGTCAGTCCCATCGCCCTCACGACTTCCTCCGTTACTCCCCTCCGCAAAGAACGAGAGGGACAGACTCTCTCCATACCACTTTGTTTCTTTCTCACTGTGTTTTCTGCACATGACAGCGGGGCATTGTGGGTGATATCAAGCCTTATGAGCCCAGCTCTGCAGCTTCATTCATTCTCTTCGTCCTACTTCCAGTTTCTGACTCTCTGTAGAGACCACATTACCGGAAACTCTCTCTCTCTCTCTCGAGATAGAGAGGTGCCTGTCAGACCCCCGATCACGCATCCGATCCGACCGAGAGCCTGAGCGCCATCAGACCGCCGGATCCATCTGTGACTTATGCGATTCATCTATTTGGATTCGTTTGGTTTTTCCTCTCCCACATATTTGAGATTCTGCTGCTAGATAGCTATGCAGAGCTAAAAAACAACACTGTTTCTCTCTCCGTGGACCCTCGGAGAACAGACACGAGGAGCGACTTTTGGACTTTTGCCAAATCTTACGATTTCGGAGCAGCTGAATCTGATTGGGGGACTCGAGAGTACGAACGTTGCAAAAACATGCGATCGAACTGTTTCTTCTCTATAGCTTTTGTACAATACTAATGAGAAAAAAAACAAAAACATGACGTTGAAATGGAATTTTTATTTTATAAGTCAAGTGGAGCCCTTGAAGTCAACTTTAGATGTGTTTTAGGGGTAAACATGGCTTTAAAATCTGATCGTTGGTTTGCCAAACTCATTTTGTAAATAATAATAATAATTATTATTATTGATAATAATAATGACGACAATGACGACAAATAATAATGACGATAATAATAATGGTTCCAATTATAACAGTGTTCATTCCATCCTGTGGACTTCCGTGCCATAAAATAGGCTGGCCTTAGTGATGCAAACTCCTCATGAAACCCAAGCAATATTAACATGTGTCCCAAACCCCCAGTGGTTTACGTTGCTTTCTCGCGATCAAAGCTTGTCGTCGGTCTTTTGATTTCAGCAGAATGTGTGTTTTTAAGTGGCCTGAAACAAACCCGAGAGACTGTTATTATGTTTTTAATGGTTAATAGTTGGTGTCATATTTGTGTGATCTCTTTTGGTTTGTTGTCAAGATGATGAAGCTGGTAACTGTGATGGAGGAAGACCAGAGCTTCTCAACGTGTGTGTGTGTTAATGCAGCAATCACAAATACGCATGTACACGATCACATATACATACATATTCATGCAGACACACATTCACAGAGACCTGAAAGTCAGTATGACATCAAAATGGGCCGTTTACTTTTTAATACACCTTTCTGCACATTTATCGGTGCATGTTAGTCCAAAGAAAAAATGTCTTTCCTCAAAGTGTTAAACTTCCATTTTGATTAACAGAACCAGAAATTTGAAACTAGATTTGAGAAATGTAGCTCCAATCTGACATGTAACACTCACTTTTCACAATTCACTCCCAATGTGAAGTCCTGCCCTGATGTATCCAGTTGAATATGTCACATTAAGAATAAAATGGGTTGCAAAGGCCATTTCATGTTGACTTTTGGGCCGTCTGATCACATTAAAACACACCAGAATATCTGTCTGTAATCCAACCTCCAATCAGAGAAAATCACCATGAATGACATCTGTTTTCATTGCATCTGAAAAGCTCAGAGCATTCCATTACTGTGACGACAACTTCCTCCTATTTTATGGCCAGAGTCCCATTTTAATTTCAAATAAAAGCCGTTTTGGACCTTCAAGATCTAAATTTTGAGGATTAAGATGATGAAGGTGAAAATCAAGGTGAATGGGAGTCCAATTTCAGTATGTTTCTATTTTGCCTTTACCTCAGCTAATGGTTTGGTAATGTAAAAGGACACATTATTTTTATCTTGATGATAATGATATTCTACAGTGGATTTTTAGAGCATTTTTTTCTTTTCTCTTGATTTACGTAACCCACCATGTAATACTGTTACCAATAAACACATCCCAAAATGTTGCTCTGCCTCTCTGCCTTAGCAAAAAATGTCTTATATTTGAAGGGGTGCTGTAGAAAAGCTGTTTTACTCTACATAAGGGTGGTTCATTCTTATTGAGATCACATGACCAGCTGAATGCCATGCTTTGTAACCCACATTATAGGTTGAAGGGAAAAAAAATAACAATGGGCATGAATAGGGTGTTTCTAGAATGGCATTAATAACTTTTGATTTTATGTTATATTGCATCCACACCACTAGGTGGCAGGACAACGTTCAGTACTTACGGTTGTTTCTATCAGTGAAACAAACTCATTTACTGAGTGTACATTTTTCTACCTACAAGATTTGGAAGAGAAAGGAGAACAATATCCATTAGTTGAAATGCCATTTCAGATGTTGAATTATCTTGCCACACAATCTAAATTAGATTCAGTATGTGAACTGAATATTTGCCAGATAAATAAGCACATTTCATTGAACACAACACATTTAAAGTCACTCTCACTTGATTATAGGGACATTTCTACATTAGGCCTCCTTTGTTCCACAGAAACTTGTTTCAAGAGCAGATGTATGATCATTTTAGCATATTACTAACCTTCGTGTCAATCATGACTGCAAATGTGTAGTTATCAATTAATATCACTGATAATTTGTGGGTCGAAGGTCAAATGCATATTTTCATTCTTAGATTCCCTCATTTTGCAGGAATGTGAGTGATTTACTAGCTAGGTTAGTAACTAGTTTCTCTTTGTCTTTGAGTAAATTACTTATCCTGAGCTCTGATTGTTTTGACTGCATGTATAAGGAAGTCAAAAACTATGTCATGTGGGAATGTTTTCACAAGGACATGAGTCAAAAGTGTTTTAATTCTAAATTCCATTGGCCAAAATGAGGCTTTTATGAATTGTTTTGTCTGTAATTTATTGTATCTTTCTCAAAGAAGTGTTAATAATCCCACATTGAAATTCTAGCCCTTGTAGTGTGATAATATGCACCAATATAAGTTCAATTAGTCATGTTTTCCCCTGTGAATTTTGTAGTCAGAACTTGACATCTAGAACAACATGATCTCACAGAATTCCGTGTAATGTTCACGGACTTAATTAACCTCCGAATCTGTGGTGGCATCACGGAATCGCCGAAAATTCCGTGATGGGCTCACAGAAAAAAATCCGTGATGGGCTCAGAGAAGTGATACCAATGTAAGTCAGTGACAGGCATCAGCCGTGCTCCACGCACGGAAACCCTTAGCATCAATATGCCGACGAGATACTGGGACATTTATCGTCATTATTGTTCAGAACTGGGTAGGTTTAGGGTAGGGGTGGGGTCAGGTACTCCAGTGAAAGTATAACTGCATCGGAGTCACTCTTTTTACGTTGAACCAGTGAATCCGTGCATGGACCACGGCTGATGCCTTCTGTGAGCCCATCACGGAATTTTCGGCGATTCCGTGATGCCACCACAGATTCCGAGGTTAATTAAGTCCGTGAACATTACACGGAATTCTGTGAGATCAGGTTGCCTAGAAAACTAGATGTCTATTCAGAAATTGGCTTTCTAAAATAAAGCAACCAGAAGAAATATTCACTTCAGTGAAAAGTGTGACAACTAGCCCCGGTCTCTATATGCGGGTTAAATGAAAAGGGAATAATACTGTAGAACTTAATTTCCTCAGAGGTAAGGATAAGGAACATGTCTTTAAATGCAATTTAAATTACGGGCTAACTTTCTTTGAAGTCAGCAGATTAGATTTTTGGCAAGGGAGAGACACATCTCCTCCTGAGAGTAAAACACATACTCTGTGAATGTAATCGCAAGAGGTGTGAACAATACTGACCAATATTTTTGTGTTATTTCTAGGATACCTGGAGTAAAGACGTAATGAGAGTTTGATTGCGGCTGTTTGACAATAGAAGCTTTGCCTTCATGGATTTCTGTGGTTCTTGACTGACTGCATTCTTTAAGAATGAAAACAGTGCTGGCGTTCAGTGACTTGTCTGACGAGACATTCCTTTATCTCATCCTTAACACATGAATACGCTCATCCAACCTCATTCCAGTTTCAGGGCAATAGGGCGAGTTCTCACTCTACGCGCTATTTATCCTCTAACAACTGCGACACAAGACCATTTTAGTTGTACATGCTGGATCTCTTCGAATCATAAAGGAATAACTCAATGGATTATTAATTATGAGGGGCTGAGGAGAGTGAAGTACCTCTTTTTTGACAAACTGCTGGAAGACTTGAATCAGAATGATGGAACAGGTGAGAAACCTTGACATGAATTTTATTCTGTTGGCAACTTCTGAGTATGAGCTAGGCTTAATTTTTACCATATGGGTTCCTCAAACACAAATTAATGCATGAATTAAAATTTAATATTGGACAATTGTGAAGAAAGTTGAGTTTGGGACATATACAATACCAAGTTTTTGTACATACCTCATTTTGGTAGTACCATGCTATTCTTTGAAATACCATGTAAATACAATAAATATGGATCTTGTTCAGCACCATGGTATTGCAAGCTCTTTTGTAAGAGTTTCCTATACCAAAAATCAGTTTATTAATTTACTGAAACTAACTTGTTGCCAATTCAAATGTCATACTATTGCTTTAAAGAGCCAAACATTTTTAACACAGCTCTTTCACCTCAGCTTGTTGATTTCTATTGAATATTATTGTACATTTTGACATCAACTGGTGTGGTTTTGGCTATTAAAATGTATGGAATTTGATTGAACAATAATAGCATCATCACACGGCCTTCTGATTCTTGTAAACACATGAATGTTGTTGCGTTGTTTATTTGTTAAGTTCTGAGATTTTGCTGAAAACACTAACCTGTCATATGCATTCCATAGTGCAATGTAAAGCAATGTTTAATATTTACTACATTTTATACATCAGGATGAATCAAGAGACTTTAAAACCCTGAAGGCATGGTTCCAGGGTGAAAATGGTCTGAAGATCCAGACTAAACCTGACCTCCCAGAGAAACCCAAAACCATCCCTCCGTCGACAAAAGTCAGCAATCCTTTGATCTCATCCATCAAGGCTGCTGTGCAAAAAGGGTCGCTTCACGCACCACGTGTAGTCTTCAAGGAGGACAACAATCTCAGTCGCCCGCTGTCTCCACCTTGGGAATTAAAGACCAGAGAGAACCAACCCATCAGTAATGATGAACTGCTGGATAATAAGCAGGTCAACACTTCTAAGCAGAATCTGAAAGACAAGAATCCTCCACTGGTTCTTCCTGTAGTTCCAAAAACCAAAACTCCAGAGCCCGATTCCAGCCCACGTACACCTGTGTCTGCTTCACCAGTCAAAGTGACGACACCCAAAAAGTTTGTATTTACCCCTCAAAAAACTAACAAAGATGAATGCGAGAAAACAGACCTTATGAAGGAGGTGAACACTACCAAAAAGTCTCTGAAGGACAGGAATTTTCCACTGGTTCTGCCAGTGCCTTCAAAAAAAGCTATAAGCCCAGAACCTGAACCCAGCCCACTTACGCCTGCATCCGTTCCATCCGCCAAAGTGTCCACACCCAAGAGTTTTGTATTTACTCCTCAAAAAATTAGCCAAGATGAGAATGAGAAGGCAGACACAGTAAAAGAGGTTGACACTGCCAAAAAGTCTCTGAAAGACCGCAATCTTCCACTGGTTCTGCCAGTGCCTCCAATAAAAGCTGATACCCCAGAGCCTGAACCCAGTCCCTATACACCTCGGAATTCCACACCCCATAATTTTGTGTTTACCACTCAAAAAACTAGCAAAGATGAGAATGAGGAGGCAAATACAGTGGAAAGACCAACACCAGCTAGCCGTACCCCTGCTCCAAATCACTCAGCTCCTGCTGGCCCATCTGTAACAGCTACTCCCCCTACTCAAAGTGTACCTGTTGTTCCTAAGGCTGTTGTACCTTCTCAGGCTTCAACTGGAATACCTTCTGTCCCCAACATTCCCGCCCCAAGTATTCCAGCTCCAGGCAGTTCAACCTCCGCCAGCCCTGAGCCAAAGATTCCTGAACCCGCCATCCCAACACCATCTCAAGCTGTTCCTAAATCAAAGCCAGAAACCTCTATTTCATATCCTCCTGACACTGAACCTTCTAAACCAAATATACATATGCTCAATTTATCAGAGGTTTTTCCTCCCCCTGAAGGAAGTCCACCTCCGGAATTCACTGATATTCCGCCCCCTGTTTTTGGTGAAGACTTTCCAGATGGAGACTTTTCTGAGCAAACCATACGCACTCCAGCAATACGTACATCTATCGTCCCAGTTCCCAGGAGTCAAGTTGTCTCCAGGTCCCCTGCCCCATCCACCCCTCCAGCGGTATCTTCAGAGCCCTTGGTGAATCCCTTAGAATATACACCTGCTCCAGTCTCAAGCCCTCCTCCAGAAGTTTATACTCCTGCTGCACCTCTAGACATGTTACTGGAGAATGCAAAAACTCTGACTGACAAGGCAGCTATTAACCCAGAGAGGTCTAATGAGCACCAGTCCTCAACCAAGCCGCTTTCAGCCCTCTCAGCCTTGGCAAGAGCAGAGGAGATGGCCTCGGTAAAACGGTCACCAAATGATAGCCGTGTATTTAACCTTCTGGAAAGGGCCAAGAGAAAGTCCACAGTGAGCCCGCTGGCTACCACACCTGAAAATACATCTATTCCTGGAAATACAACCCTAGTTGAGACAGCTACACCCGAGATACCTCTGCCTGAAACTCCCACACCTCTGCCCAAGACTGCCACAGTTGAGGTGACCCAACCTGATCTAGCTGCGCCTGAAAAAGCCTTACCACAGCTTGCCACAACTTTAGAAACACTGCCTTACGAAGCCCAACCTGTACCAGAAGTGTCTGATAACCCTAAACTCCCTCCAGTTGACTATGTGGATCATGCTCGGTTGCCACCTAAAACTTATCCATCTGAAACTGCCGAAGTTAATGGCTTTGATCACAGTAAGTATCTGTTTAAAGCAGGGTTCACACTGTTCAATCTTAGCCACAGTTTTGCAGTGTGAGATAAATTTTGTCCATTGTAGAAGGCTTCTCTTGTTGTAGGCCAGTCATGTATGAATAAGTTTGACATTTGCACAGATGGATGCTTAAATGACTTTACAAAACAAAAAGTCTCAGATGAAGTTCTGGCAGTTTCAGAAATTTTGTAGAGTGTTGCTATTCCTGAGATTCCAAAAGTTAGTCAACACAAATCATTTTTTGAATTCTTCACCATTGTAAATATCTTTTAGGTTTGGAAAGCAGTGTTTAAATACCTTTTTTAAAATGAGGAGTTAGGTGGATTCCTTCCTTCAGGGAGGGTTGGTATGCAAGATATGTACGTCTATTGTAGCTATGTTGGGCAACATATCTTTCATAATCAGAATGACAAAGAATATTCTGTCTCAAGGAAATATCTAAAACTGAGACATTTCAGTTTTCAGTTGAACTAAATGCTGATTAGGCTTACATACAGTATATTCTCATAAGCAGTTGTTGTAATTAGACCATATTGCTCATAGTTTAGAAACATCTTTACCGAGAAAATTAATTGTTTTCATTAAAGCCTGAAATTAAAATGACCTCTACTGTCAATTATGTGGTATTAAACAAGATTACATCACTAAAAATTGTGAAAATAGACAATTCACTCTGCTTTGTATTCACTTTAGTCTCGTGTATTTGATTAGGCTTAACCTAATTAAACATCATGCATCCTCCATTTTTTATTCCATAGTCCTGTTCTACCTGCTGTGTTTCGGCTTTGCAGACATAACTTTCTCACTTCCCTATCTATTCCTCATGCTTCTTCTTAAGGCGCCTGATTTTAGTCTTTTTATTTTTTTTGTTAGTTTCAGAATGCAATAAATGCAGGTAAAATGTACACTTTTCTATACAATAAAAATATCTAATGAACATCAACAAGATACATTTATGAAATTGCATTAGAAAGCAATACATATTTTCATAAAATATGTTGAATTAAGTTTATTTTTATGTTTATGCATGGCTTGGTGGTGGATATTTTTTGTCTCGTTTCTGCAGGGGTGGTGACAGTGGTCAAACCAGTGAATCCTCCTCCTCCACCACCTAGGAAGGTTCTGCCAGCTACACCCATTGTAGATCCCCCACTTGAGACACGAACTCAGACTCCTGCCAGAGACCTCCAGATTCCCACAACACCATCTGAACCTCTAGAAACACATGGTAACAAAATTATTCCAAAAATCTGAAACTCTGTGCTAAGTGTTTGTCTACATGCGTAATATATCCTTTTTTTGTTTGTTTTTTCCATCAGAAGATTCACTATATGACAACTCATTTGAGTTTTATGAAGATGTTGAGGAACCTAAGGCTCCAGCACTTTCAACCTTTAGGCCTCCATCAGTACCATCATTAGCTTCTAGTACCAAAAGGCCAGTGTCAGCTCATGAGGAAGCCTTCCTGAGAGAGTTGAGCCTAAAACAGCAGTTGAAAGAGGACATGTTTCCGAACATGGATGATAGAGATGTGGATTATGGGTCTATGAACTCTGGCTCTCCATATCCAGAAGCTCAAGCTGCTGTACATCAGGACTCAGTGCGAAGCTCTCCTGCCTTGACTCCATCAGGGTAAGCCATTAAATTCATGATCATTTCCTGTGTTTATGTTATTGGTATTGAACACTGAGTGACACTTTTGTTTCTGACTTTCCTCAAGGACTCTTGAAAGAGGTGACAATGTCTTTGATGATCAAGTAGACAGTAAAAAAGGCAAAACGACAAAGACTAAGAAACAGAAAGGACCTCCGAAGAGTAAGTGCGAGAAGTCTTCACTAAAGTATTTTAGTCTTGTTTTCATTGGGTTCTTAAAAATAAGTGTGTGTGTGTGTGTGTGTTATCATTATTATTATTCATTAAAGATCAAATTTCCTTAAAGCTAAATTTTGGAGGATATGAAGCCTTTTTTTCAAAAAATATATGTAATTAAATTATTTGTGACACAAATTAATACAATTCACAATACGATTTATGCTTAAAACAAGAAAAATAATTTGCCATTTGGTGTAAAATTCTATGAAATCAAGTCTTGTATTCTAACATAATTTTGCTTCTCAAGTAAATTCTTATTTTAGGAATATTTAAATGGAAACCAGGACAAAAACATATGATTTTTTTGCAGTGTAGTTATTTATTTTCCCAGTAATCTCATCTCTGATGACCTTCTGATCCACAGAAATTATATTTTAGATTTGTTTTTATTTAGATTTGTCTATTTTAGATTCTCTTTTATCTCCAAAGTGTTTCAGTTACTGACGTATGTTTCCTATTGTTTGAAACTTAGATCCATATGCTGATGCTCCAGCTGCGGTAAGTTACCGTTGTTGTTTAAAATTGTTTTAAAATAACTGTTTAAAGTCTTAAGGTTAATGTCAGGACCTTATGGTTGCAGCATTTGAAGCATTATCATCTATTTTTCATGTCTTCATATTGCATGTTCTGTTTTTGAAATGATTTGTTGAAACATGTTGCCTTTAATCACCCAACCTTATTAGGTAGAGGAGACTCCCAAGAAAATCTTGTTCTCCAGGTCTGTAGCAGCAATTTATTTTTCATTTTTAAATTCACAGTATTAATTTAAACTACGTCTACGTTTCCAAAACATCTTATCTGAATATAATGATGAAAGCAATCAATCCACAGGAAGAACTCAGGAAAAGTGGTAGATGACAAAGAACTAAAGAAAAAAGAGAAACAGCGAGAAAAGGAAAAAGAGAAAGAGAAGGAGAGAGAAAAGAAGGAGCAGAAAGAAAAGGAAAAGAAAGAAAATGAAATAAGGAAAAAATTTAAGGTAATTAATTTTGTTTTGCATTTTTTTACATGTCAGTATTGTTGTGTTTGCGCCAGTGATTCAGCATAATTATTGCTTATTAAACTCTCAAAATCCATTACGTATTACAATCCACATCCCACTCCTCAAGCAAATCAAAAGGTGCACTTACCATCACTAAAACCCAATAGTTTTTAATCAAACGTGAAATGAGCCGTGCATTTCAATTTCTCGCTAACAGCAAGAATCCTTTTTTAATCCACATGGCAAGGTCAGTTAAGTGATGAGCACGTGTTAATGTGTGTGTATTGTTGTTTAATGCAGATCACAGGCCAAGAAGAGCCCATTTATCATGTTAAAGTGATCGAGGACTGTAAGGGCCGTAAAAACGACCTGCCGGTGAAGGTTGGAGAAACTGTGAGCATCATCCGTACCAACAACTGCCCTAAAGGAAAATGGCTGGCAAAGGACAGCAACAACAAATGTGAGCTCAACACAACAAATACACAATCTACACACGCACAAATTAATTTAGCGCCATTATCTTTTCTCTTGCACAAGTCGCAAATAATTAGCATCACTCTAAATGAGTTTTACAGATAAATGAGGTGCGGAAAATGAGCATTGTTATGAATTTACCCTGATAAGGACTAAATGCCTAAATAGATCTGTCACTAAGCAAGGACCTGAACGAGTCCTTGAGCTCAGACTTATCTGTTAGACTGTGTATGTAAGGGCTTATCTCATTTTTCAGATGCTTCTGCTGGAATGCAGATTGGCAGTGAGTGCTGTGTGTTGTTTTTCAGACGGCTACGTCCCGGTGGAGAGTGTGGATTTAAACATCAGTGGCATTATGGAGCTGGGGAAGATGACAACGGCATCTAACAGACCCAACGGCAATGGACTCAAAGACCCAGAGGTCACCAGTACAGGAAGCAGGTAGCCATAGAAATGACCAGGCTTGCTACAACACGTTAGCATTGCATGCTAAAATAATCTTGATCTACGGTTTACAAATGGAAGTGTTATTTTTTTTCCATGTGTGTTTTTAGGACCTCAGAGCATTACGGCATGAACAATGAGAGCTGTAAGAACCTTCTTTTAATCGTTTTCATTTATTTTATTCATAATATTTCTTTATAATATGCGTTTTGTGTGTTTTACACTGTCTTGACCACAATATGCAACAGAATATTTTGTTGATTACTTTCTGCTGCCTTACACTAACTAGCCCCACCCACTGTGAAATTTCATTGGTTCAAAATTCCAGCCCCACATTATACAACACATTTTCTATGGTTCACTTTGATTGTAACACCATGTTGGACACTACTTTAATGTATTAGTATTGTATTATAAAAATACTTTGGAATATCATTACGAAGTACCATGGTATATATTTGAGGTAAACTATTGTATTTTTATCTGATGCAATACCATAAGTGAACCATGGTATCAGTACAGCATATTTTCATGAGGGTAATGTCTGTGCGGTATTTGGTGTTTTGGATGGTTGTATTTTATAACACAGAATACAAATCCTACTCATGACATAAACTGCCATTTGTAATGTTTTTCTAGTAAATCGAAATAAAATTTGATTTATTTATTTGTTTGGTCAGTCTCAGAAGACAGTGAAGAGTGGACATGTGATGATGATGACCCTGTGTTTGGCTCTGCTAATGAAACAGCACACATGTGAGTGTTACCTCGTGTATACATTCGCCGCCTTTTGTACTCGGTTACAAAGCTTGACTGTTAAGCTATTGTATTGTTTACGAGGGGTGTATGTTCAATCATTTCAGAGCGCTGAATCAATCACAGGCCACACCAGCTCAAGGTGAGTCACTGATGAGACATCATGGAAAAATTTTCACAGGAACTCTACCAACTGGGAACATCAAAGATTATAGTAACTATATTAGTCATTATAGCTACAGTATATCATTCACTTGTTCATAGTCACATTCATGGAAGCCTATTTCCAACACATAAGCACACTTTGGTAAATGATTATTATGACATTAAAAGTCAGAATGATGACATAAAATCATGAGATAAAAAAGTCTATTATGACAAGAAAAAAGAAAAAGAAAACTGACAAAAACATAATTATGACATAAAAAGTTGAAATTTTGACCAAAAAACAATTGACAATAAAAGTTGAAATCATGACAATCATAACTATGACATAAGTCAGAATTATGACCAAAAAAAATGACATAAAAGGTCGAAATTATGACCAAAAAGTCAGAATTATGACATAAAAAGTTAGAATTCTGACATGAACAGTCAGAATTATGGTATAAAAAGTCAAAATTATGACATAAAAAGTCAAAATTATGACATAAAAAGTCAAAATTCACATGCACGGTCGTAATTAACATGAAAAGTCATAGTTATGGCATAGAAGTCAAATTATAACAAAATTTCTAAATTATGAGCTTAGAAACTTTTAATTATGAAATAAAAATCCAAAATTATGTTGATAATAATAATATATTATTATTATTATTAACTTGTTGATTCTTGTTTTTTTGTCCATACTTTAATTTTTTATTTTTTTTCAGATCCTGTTCACCAAGACCAAAGAGATTCAACTTATATGAACATGCCGTAAGTTCTATTATTCCATTCTATTCACTAAAATGCCATGTCATACTTCTGGACCAACTTTGTTCTGTAATAAACTGTTTCACATTAAGATCACAAGAATAAGCATTTGTTTACTGTGTGTTGCAGAAAAAAACAGGAAGCGATTCAAAAACTCTCCACATTCTTTATGCAACCCAAGACGTCCTCTCAGCCTCTACCACGTAAAAACAGCCCAATGTAGGCCATCATTTTAGTTATTGTCTGTTCCCCTTGAATTCACTAAAGATCACTTACTGTAAATGATAAGATTACAGGATAGCAACTAACCTCTACTTCCTGTTTCCTTATTTGGTTGTTTGTGCATCAAGAATGCCAGAGCTCACACCAGGTATGTTTCGGCTCTCTTAACCTGAATTACATAAATCACATCTACCCACACTCACTTTTTTTTTTTTCTTCTTTCCACTTCTGGTTTCATCTGATACCGCTTGAAGAGGATCCTGACAGCTTGTAAGTGCTCACAAAATATGTGCATGTTCTCACACATAACACAAACAGTAATTCATGAGATGTCTTTTCCCCGCAGGAGTATGTGGTCAGACTGGTTTTACATGAATGTTTGAGATGTTTTTTCAGAAACGATGTCTCATTCCTTCGACCTGTGCAGCCGTAGCGCTAACTGCTAACTAGATTGTGTTGTTATTCTATATTTCCTTCAGAAATAAAGAGGAAAAAGATTTAGATGTCTCAGACCTCCAGATTCTTCCTCCTCCGGACCTGTACGCCGACATCATAGCTGGAGAGTCCATGACTATTTACAGCAAGTACGTACATTAAACACATCTTGAGCTTTTGTGACAACATGCCCCAATAGCAGAACATGTTGTTGCACTATATGGGGGTAAGTTGTCACAGTGGATCCAGACATTAAACAGCTTATTATTGAAGTATAGGCAACATTTCTGAAATGTTTATATTCATGAAACATCAAACAGCATAAATTAATAAATAAATAAACTACCGTTTTGAATTATATATATATATATATACACACACACACACATACACAGACTAGAATTCAAATGTTTAAGATTTGTTTGTGAAAGAAGTCTCTTATGCTCACCCAGGCTGAATTTATTTGATTTAAAAAAAAAACGGTAATTCAGTAAAAACGGTAATATTGCAAAATATTATTACAATTTCAAAAACTTGTTTTCTATTTTAATATATTTTAAAATGTAATTTATTCCTGTGATGCAAAGCTGAATTTTCAGCATCATTACTGCAGTCTTCAGTGTCACATGATCCTTCAGAAATCATTCTAATATGCTGATTTGATGCTCAAGAAACATTTCTCATTGTTATCTCAAATGAAAAAAGTTTTGCTGCTTAATATTTTTGTGGAAAACATGATACTTTAATGAACAGAATATTCAAAAGAACAGCATTGATTTGAAATAGAATTTTTTAGTGAAACATTTTGATCAATTTAATGCATCCTAGCTAAATAAAAGTATTAATTTCTTTTTTTCTTTTTTTTTAAGGACCTCAAACTTTTAAACAGTGATGTAAAATAATTTAATTAATAAATACTTATTGTTATTATGCATACTTTTAGCCTTAAAAAAAAAAAAAAATTGAGGATAAAATTGCCTCAAATATAATGTGACAACTAGCCCCTGTCTTCCTTATGTATTCATATGGAAAGATTATTCTCAATCCTTTTTTACTTCCTCCTTGACTTTTAACATTCAGTGCTAGCTTTAAATTTTACCCTAGTCATTCCTAACCTCTGGCCTTTTTAGGCTACAATGATGTTTACTGGCATTTTAGAGAACATGTTTGTCTATTCTAGGCCAATCAAGCTCGTCTCAAAATAGCTGAATAACTCCGGCTGCGAGAGGCAAAGACAGACTGCGCTGGATCTTCACTGTTTCTGAGTTCATAACCCTCCTGTGGGCTGTGTTTTGATGAGCACCACAGTAAATGTCACCCACACAAGCTGAAGCAGAGACGTGTCTGTCAAGTGGGAAGAGTTATGTTTGTGATTGTGCATCAGTCTGTAAGTGGCTGCAGGCGAGTTCTTTTATATCCATGTATAATATGTTCATTCTGTGAAGAAAAAAAAAAAAGGCCCATGTATGGTGAGAAGCTCTTCAGATTATTTAAACCATTACATCTAAGTGTTAGTTATGAGTTCTGTGGCAAAGACAGTCTATCTAATCTGAGGTTGTCTGATCATTTTAAAATCCATAATTAAACAATTGAGTTCAAAGCTGACAGATCAAAATGACAGCGTGTGCAGGTTAAAACAGCTTCACATTTGGGTTCGGTTTTAACAGTTTATTGCAGTTCCCAAGTCATTATTTTTGTGGTATCATTTACTTAGAAGTTTAGTATTGCAATTTAAAGGTTTATATAACTATACTTTATATTTGTATTAGATTAATTAGTATTATATTATTTGTTTTATATTTTACAAGCATGTTTAAGTATTCCCAGTCTTCAGCGTTACTCTACATGAGGGAAAATATGCTGATGCTTGTAGTGCAAGTTTAAGTGTTGTATTTGTAATTCTACTGCATGTACTAAGTTTTCTGGTGAAGACAATAAATGTCACAGTTGTGTATCTTCAGCCTGTGTTATTTCAAAATTGTTGTTCTGTTTGTTGTAAAGGAGTCAAATGTTTGGAGTCTGTAAAATGTGTTTCTGAAAGAAGTCTCTTATGCTCGCCAAAGCTGCATTTATTTGATCAAAAATACAGTAAAAACAATAATATTGTGAAATTTCAATTTCAAATAACTGTTTTCCATTTTAATATATTTTAAAATGTAATTTATTCCTGTGATTACTCCAGTCTTCAGTGTCACATGATCCTTCAGAAATCATTCTAATATGCTGATTTTCTCCTCAAGAAACATTTCTCATTATTATCTCAAATGAAAAAAGTTTTTATTAATTAATTTATGTATTAATTAATGAATTTATTCATTCATTCATTCAATTTATTTATTTTTGTGGAAAACATTATACTTGAAGAATAGAAAGTTCCAAAGAACAGCATTGATTTGAAATTGATTATTATTATTTTGTAAAATTATAGTCTTTACTGTTACTTTTGATCAATTATGCATATCAATAATGCATCCTAGTTAAATAAAAGCATTAAATTCTTTAAAAAAGTCTTACTGACCTCAAACTTTTAAAGAGTAGTGTTCAAATCATTTAATTAATAAACAATTATATAATTTAAATAGATATGATAATTACACATGCATTTAACATTTAAAAGATGCTAAAATAAAATGTGACATCTAGCCCTTGTCTAGCTTATATATTCACAAAACTGTTGTTCTGTTTATGTTAAGGAAGGAAAATAAATAAATAAATAGTATTTCAACATGTTTTAGATAATTATAAAAGCTAACCATTCAAAAGTACGGATCAGTATCTCAAAGCTGACTTTTCAGCAGCCATAACTCTTGTCTTCAGTGTTACTAATATGCTGGTTTGATGTTTAAGAAAATGTCTTACTATTAACTTATTATACTTACTATTAATTTATGTTTAAAAAGTTGTGCTGCCTAATATAAAAAAAAGAAGTTTATTAGTTATAAGTTGTTATATCATCATATATGTTGTTGACTTGCTGTTGTTTGACAGCTATATATATATATATATATAAACTTTTTTTAATCAAATCAAAATAATGACACAAACTACAAAACGCATATACCGCTTTATTTTCCCTTTTTTTCTTTTTAACAATAGAAATTAAAGTGCAAATCAGAAAAGGAACACCATGCAGTGCATAACTTAAAATACAAACCGCTCACACAGACAGGAAATGACACGCACACATGTACAGTACAGACATGTAGACACTGACAGGCAGAGGTCGTCTCCCAGCAGGGCTCGGGAACAGGCAGAAAACATAATTCTCATGTTTCACACATACAACACTACACTGGAGAGAGAGGGAGAGTATACTGTCCAGCACAAACGCCTCTACATAGACAAAAAAACACTGAACATGAGCTGAAGCCATGGCCGTCGCACAAAAGCCCCTATCACACTAATGGGGGGCCGTAAAGTTTCTGACCAGTTCCATTAAGCACAGCTAAAAAGCTGATATAACAGACATTAAACTGTCATAAGAGACTTTAGCTAACTGGCTTCTAAATATGACAAATACTAACCACGGCTGCATAAAGCATGCACACATTCCTGTAAATCCCATCCAAATCTGATATTGAGGGATAGTTCACCCAAAAATGAAAATTCTGTCATCATTCATTCACCCTCCAGTTTTTCCAAACATGTATGAGTTTCTTCCTTCTGTTGAACACAAAAGAAGATATTTGGAAGAATGCTGGTTACCAAATAGCTGTAGCCATTAACTTCCATTGTATGGTTAAAAATACTATAGAAGTCAATGGCTACCATCAACTGTTTGCTTACCAGCAAGCATGTTTAGACCGACATGAATGAGTTAAACCATTTCGTTTTTGGGTGATCTATCCCTTTAATGTAATAGCAAAGTTCAGCAGCAGGGGGCGATAAACTCCCTAAACTATTTTCTCAAGCTTTACATCAGCACTTTTTTTCCCCCCTCCAAAAAGTCGCGCTGATCCTCAAAACGACCTGGAGTGAACTTGGGATTTGTGGGGGAAATGTTAAGAATGCATAAAGGCTTTAACTTATCTGAGGAATTTCAGACTGTGCAATATTTTTCCAGGAAAACAACACCATAATCCAGTCTAATCTTCTCCGGAAATCACAAAAAAGCATCCACCAACAGTGTAGTTTCCGCTTAACCGTTAAACTTTTTAATATATGAAGTGATTTCTGTGAGAACTTCCATATTTCTGTTTTACATTCAGTTAAAATGGTACAACTGCAGCCGTGTATCATAAAAATCCAGCATACTTATACAAAACACAAACGCTCTGCTCATGCACACAATGCTAGCCATTCAACCATTCCTTACAGTACAAGACAGAGGGGTAGATTCAGGAAGACCACCACATCTATACAAATACAATTTGTGATAAATTTTGTCTTTATGAATTATGAACCAGCAGGACTGAATATGAAAACGACTGAGATCTAGCTTGTTACTAGTTCAAAACAAATAAAAATGGTTTATTCAAATGATTGAACCGAAAACATCTTTTTTTTGGCTGTCGTGTTTGATTGAATGATTTTTCATAGTTTATGATCTGCATATAGTATTCATTCCTCTCATTTTCAGTCATCTTCCACTGGCTGGCTGTGTTGTAGTTGTCCATTCATACACGTTGGCACAAAGACAACTACAACAAATCCACTTTCTGAATCCCCACTGAAATCCTCCTTCGTATGTTGTTTGTCCACAAGTAACACTTCAAAGGTGAGCTTAAATAAAGAATAAATATGTGTATCTACTCCATACAAACAACCACACACATAAACAAATGTGTTAAAGCATATTCGATTAGAAACAATAAAGTTCACAATCTATTTAAGGCATCCCGGGGAAGGGGGTCACGTGACGCGCTCTTCTAAATGCTCTTGGCTTGGGTCACTTTATATGTTCTCATCAGATACACACCACCAATATAATGTTTAAGCAATTCTACTTCAATATGCTACCAGTCAAAAGTTTTGGATTGATACAGATTTTTTTATATTTTTGAATGACTCTTCTCTTTGAATGGCTGCATTTATTTGATCCAAAATTCAGTAAAAAATTTTGAAATATTATTATTAAAATAACTTTTCTATGTGAATACATTGTAAAATGTCATTTATTTCTGTGACGCTACGCTGAATTTTCAGCATCATAACTCCAGTCTTCAGTGTCACATGATCCATCAGAAATCATTGTAATCATTCTGTGCACAAAAAAGTTGTAATCAATGTGCTGCTTCATATTTTTGTGGAAACTGTGATATATTTTAATGTTCAGGATTTTTTGATTGTAAGTTCTTTAGTAAGATTATAAATGTCTTTACTGTCACTTTTGATCAATTTAATGCATCCTTGATTTTTTTTTCACTCCAAACTTTTGAATGGTAGATTAATATGGTTTCCACGTAAATATGAAGCAGCACAACCATTTTCAACATTGATAATAATTTAGAAATGTTTCTTGAAAAGCAAATCATCATGATTTATGAAGGATCATGCGACTCTGAAGACCGGAGTAAATTAATATTTGCATCACAGAAATAAATTACATTTTACAATATATTCCACATATAAAACTTATGTTAAATTGTAGTAATATTTCATTATTTAGAACTGTATTTTTGATCAAATAAATGCAGCGTTGAAAAGCAGGAGAGACATTCAAAAACCTTAAAAAAATCTTACCTATCCCACACTTTTGACTGGTAGTGTATCAGCTATAGAAATTAAATTAATATAAACTTAAATAATTTTGAGCTAAATCCTTTAATAATGCATACCACATATACTACATAATACATAAACATTGTAATATATTAATAGATTTTTTTTTGTCACATGATCCATCAGAAATCATTGTAATCATTCTGTGCACAAAAAGTTGTAATCAATGTGCTGCTTCATATTTTTGTGGAAACTGTGATATATTTTAATGTTCAGGATTTTTGATTGTAAGTTCTTTAGTAAGATTATAAATGTCTTTACTGTCACTTTTGATCAATTTAATGCATCCTTGATTTTTTCACTCCAAACTTTTGAATGGTAGATTAATATGGTTTCCACGTAAATATGAAGCAGCACAACCATTTTCAACATTGATAATAATTTAGAAATGTTTCTTGAAAAGCAAATCATCATGATTTATGAAGGATCATGCGACTCTGAAGACCGGAGTAAATTAATATTTGCATCACAGAAATAAATTACATTTTACAATATATTCCACATATAAAACTTATGTTAAATTGTAGTAATATTTCATTATTTAGAACTGTATTTTTGATCAAATAAATGCAGCGTTGAAAAGCAGGAGAGACATTCAAAAACCTTAAAAAAATCTTACCTATCCCACACTTTTGACTGGTAGTGTATCAGCTATAGAAATTAAATTAATATAAACTTAAATAATTTTGAGCTAAATCCTTTAATAATGCATACCACATATACTACATAATACATAAACATTGTAATATATTAATAGATTTTTTTTTTTTGTCAGATGATTCACAAAATAATTTTTAATATAGCATTAAAATCTAGGTTCTTAAGCATAAATAAATGTAATAAAGCTGAATGTGTCATTCAGGATGAATGCTTTAATAAGGTCTTTCTGGCTGTCTGTAATCTCAAGCATCAGGAATATTTTAAGGCTGTCTAATTAAAGGCTCATGCATATCAACAAAATGACTGGCACATTCTCTACTTTATCCGTCTCTATTCTTCTCTGTTTGCATTTTAGCCATATCAAGGCACAACACTGAAGCTCTTTGGCTGGTCTGTCTGCCTTCATCCAGCATATTTGTCTTTCTATGGCAGCAGCACAGCCCATGTTGTAAGCAAGGCCTCTGAGACAGACACAGATAGGTCACGGTCAGGCTTTTCCACTGCAGATGGAGTGTATCATCAGAGATTCACTGTGACATTAAGCAACAGCATTTACACTGCTCTTTGATAAACGCTCTCTGGAGACTGCAAGCCAAACCCAGAACACTCAAGTTCTTCACTCCATAAATTACCACTTAAATAATATGATTGAAAAATAAGCAAGAATCTATAATATAATTAAATAATGATCTTTGCTCTGTATGTATAAACCTATTTTTGGTATGCCATTGCAATCAATAGCTATTAAACTAAACTATACAACTCAAGTGATTGATATGAGAATATAAATATACTGTATAATACATATTGTAAAATAAAATGTGTATATAAAATCAGAAGCATGTTTGTAGTTTTTCAATTATTTAAACTTATGATGTTGAGGAGAACCTCTGGCTAAAGTGGCCCTAAAATTTTTTGGACAGAATGAATGTCATTGCATTAGATTTAAAAAAAAAACAAAAAAACAATGCACTGTTAAACAAAAAAGTAGTATCTGATTGTCAAAAATCAATGGAATATAATCGGAATTTATCATTTATAACTTAAGAATTAAAATTAAAATTAATAATAACATTAATAATTTGTAATTGTTTCAGTGAAAACCTAATAAATGTCTTTTTAAATATTTTTATTTTTAAATATGTCATAAGTCGCACAGGTATATTTGTAGCAATAGCCATTGAATGGGTAAAAAATAATAAATTTTTCTTTTATGCCAAAAATCATTAGGATATTAAGTAAAGATCATGTTCCATTAAGATATTTTGTAAATTTCCTACCGTACATATATCAAAACTTAATTTTTGATTAGTAATATGCATGGCTTTGGACAACTTGATAAAGATTGTTTTCTCAGTTGATTTTTTTGCACCTGCAGATTTTCAAATAGTTGTATCTCAGCCAAATATTGTCCTCAATTTCAAATGACTCTTATGACTGGTTTTGTGGTCCAGGGTCACATATATAAATATGAATTATATAATCATATAAAATGAGGCATGATTAAGTGATGATAAAAAAATTTTCATTACTTGTTGGCTGATGGCTTTGATATTATTATTAGTTAACTAATGCAATGACTTTCGTACATTTGTAGGTCAGTCCAAAAACTCTTTAGGGCACCGTATATTTGTGCCGCTACAGTGGGACTGACATAAAAGCACCCCAACTCCAAAAATCACAACCCTTAACCCTTCACCTTTTGACTCTAAAGAGGTAAAGACCATCAGATGATGGTGTGCGAGGGTCTCAGCGAGCCAGGGTAGTGATGAGGCTGGCACACATTTCGAAGAAGTCCATGGTGTGGCTGCCCTGCCGCGGAGCCAGCAGAGGTGTGCTCCCGGTCAGAGAGCCCGGCAGAGAGCTGCTCAGCTGGGGCATCTCAACAGCCACAGTTGCAGAGTCGATGCTGAGGCGCGGGCGATGGAGGCCGGCCGTAGAGCCAGAGCGCTGGGGAGTCGACGATCCTGACTTGTGCTCGATCGTATCGTCTGAAAGTGAGCAAAAGACTTTTTAGATTTTATTAGAGAGATATTGTGAGGAATAACAGGCTGGATTAACCCTACATAGCACATGAGCTCAATGCATCTAGAATAGAGGAATACCAAGGATTTTTGTACAGGAGACAAAAAGCAGATCTTCTAATGAAATAGTAAATGCCAACGATTTGTCTCTAGTGCATTCTAATATGAATTTATATAATGCGAATATTTTTTAAAAAGTGTAAAATTGTCAAATAATGGAAGTATTTGTTCGCATTAAAACAACAGAGAATTGTAAAGTACATTTTTTACAAAACAGGAGTATTATTTCTGTTTCTCTGTCGAAATATACTGTCTTTCTAAGGTTTGGTGTCAGTAAGATTTTGTTTATTGAAAGAAATCAGTACTTTTATTCAGCAAGGACACATTCAGTTGGTAATAAGTACCTGCAAAGACATTTATAATGTTGCAAAAAAAAAAAAGTATTAATCCTATTCTTTTCTTTCTATTCATCAAAGTATCCTAAAGAAAACTCTGTATCTCTGTTTCCACAAAAATATTAATCAGCACAACTGTTTTCAATATTTATAATAATAAGAATTAGAATGATTTCTGAAGGATCATGTGACACTGAAGACAGGAGTATGGAACTGCTATGCCATTACTGGAATTAATTAAATAAAAAACTGTTATTTTCAATTGTATTCATGTTTAACAATATTACAGTTTTTGTTGTATTTTTTTTTAAACTTGGTGATATGTTGTTTTCAAAGTACATATTTTCCATATATTCATTTGTTTTGCCTTTAGTAGACAAAGCCAAAAGTCACAAAAAGCCAATTTAAACTAAAAGTCTATTAGAAAAGCTGAGCGGATGTGGCGGAAGACAAAACTTGAAATTCACTATAGCATCTATAAAGACAGCCTTCATGCTTTCAATGTGGAACTAGCCACAGCTAGACAGACCTTCTTCTCAAACCTCATAAACTGTAACTTAAACAACTCTCGCACACTTTTTGCTACTGTGGAGAGACTGACAAACCCCCCCAAGTCAAATTCCCAGTGAAATGCTCTCCGACAGTAAATGCAATGAGTTTGCTTCCTTCTTTTCTGAGAAGATCAATAATATCAGAAAGGAGATTGGCATATCTACTTTTGCAGAGGTCACACAGATTCGACCGCAATTTCAAAAAGAAGTGACTATGTCTGTTTTTGAAGCAACTGATAGCAAAATTTTGAAAGAAATAGTACAGCACCTTACATCGTCAACATGCTATCTTGACACACTTCCCACATCTTTTTTCAAAAGTGTGCTTAACTGTTTAGAAGCAGATCTCTTAGAAGTGGTGAACGCTTCACTTCTTTCTGGGACTTTTCCAAACTCCCTGAAAACTGCAGTTGTTAAGCCCCTTCTGAAAAAGCGCAATCTTGATAACACAATGTTGAGCAACTATAGACCAATATCAAATCTTCCGTTCATAGGTAAGATTATTGAAAAGGTAGTTTTTAATCAGCTGAACGACTACTTAAACTCAAATGGATACCTGGACAATTTTCAATCTGGTTTCCGAGCACATCATAGCACAGAGACAGCACTCATTAAGATAATAAATGATATTCGCTTCAATTCTGATTCAGGCAAAATAACAGTTCTGGTACTACTAGATCTTAGTGCTGCGTTTGACACTGTTGATCATAACATACTTCTAGAGAGACTGGAAAACTGGGTCGGGCTTTCTGGGATGGTACTCAAATGGTTCAGGTCATACTTAGAAGGGAGAGGTTATTATGTGAGTATAGGAGAGCACAAGTCTAAGTGGACGTCCATGACATGCAGAGTCCCACAAGGCTCAATTCTTGCACCACTCTTGTTTAGCCTGTATATGCTCCCACTAAGTCAAATAATGAGAAAGAACCAAATTGCCTATCACAGCTACGCTGATGATACCCAGATTTACCTAGCCTTATCTCCAAATGACTACAGCCCCATTGACTCCCTCTGCCAATGCATTGATGAAATAAACTGTTGGATGTGCCAGAACTTTCTTCAGTTAAACAAGGAGAAAACTGAAGTCATTGCATTTGGAAACAAAGATGAAGTTCTCAAGGTGAATGCATACCTTGACTCTAGGGGTCAATCAACTAAAAACCAAGTCAAAAATCTTGGGGTGTTTCTGGAGACAGACCTTAGTTTTAGTAGTCATGTCAAAGCAGTAACTAAATCAGCATACTATCATCTCAAAAACATTGCAAGAATTAGATGTTTTGTTTCCAGCCAAGACTTGGAGAAACTTGTTCATGCCTTTATCACCAGCAGGGTGGATTATTGTAATGGTCTCCTCACCGGCCTTCCCAAGAAGACCATTAGACAGCTGCAGCTCATCCAGAACACTGCTGCCAGGATTCTGACTATAGCCAGACAATTTGAGCATATCACACCAGTCCTCAGGTCCTTACACTGGCTTCCAGTTACATTTAGGATTGATTTTAAAGTACTTTTACTCGTTTATAAATCTCTAAATGGCCTAGGACCTAAATACATTGCAGATATGCTCACTGAATATAAACCTAACAGACCACTCAGATCATTAGGATCGAGTCAGTTAGAAACACCAAGGGTTCACACAAAACAAGGGGAATCCGCTTTTAGCTATTATGCCGCCCGCAGTTGGAACCAGCTTCCAGAAGAGATCAGATGTGCTAAAACATTAGCCACATTTAAATCCAGACTCAAAACTCATCTGTTTAGCTGTGCATTTGTTGAGTGAGCACTGTGCTACGTCCGAACTGATTGCACTATGTATAATCACTTTCTATTTTAAATGTTTTAAATTCTTTTTAAATCAATTTTTAAATCACTTTGTTTTTATTGTTGTGATTATTATTATTTTTAATTTCTTGTTATTATTTTTATTTTTAATGACTATTTCACTTCCTTTTATGTAAAGCACTTTGAATTACCACAGTGTATGAAATGTGATATAAATAAACTTGCCTTGCCTTGCCTATTACAATCTAATTAGTTAATACAACTATAATTTTATAATATCGTGCTACTTTTCTTGTACAGTAAAAGTAGACCTCTGAGCAGGAAAATAAATAGCTGCCATTTAATTTCAGCAAGGAGATCTTCATTTTTTTGGGGTTCTTGGCATTAAAAAGTCTGATTGATGCTCACCATCAATGCTCTTGAAGTCAAGCAGGTAGCTACGATTGTCCACCTGGTACAGCTGCAGACTCATCTTCACAAAATTCCCAGTGACAGGATTCTTCCGGCGCACTCTCAGGTGATAGGGGTTCACCACCTAAATCCCACCACAACCGATACAATGACACATCTATATTCTCTAGTCAAACAAGAATACCTATGTGTGCCTGTGTTTTTCTGAGCCACTCACTTTCCATTCATACTCCAGCTGTTTCATGGCACGATAAACCTCAGCCATGATGTCGTAAGGTTTGCTCTGGCTCCGTATGCCCAGGTGCCATTTTGCTTTCTTTACCGCCAGCGGTTTGGGTCGGGTGGTGTTGAGGGCATCCAGAGGGCACCGTGCCTTCGGGCTGTCGGCCAGGAGCGGGGGCATCCGTTCGGGGTGAGGTTTGACCCCTGGTGGCAGAGGCATGCCCTCCTCCATGAAGGAGCTGGTTGGGGGACTGGAGGCCAGGTAGAACTCGCTGGCCTGGTTCATGATGCGCCGGTTGTCGATGATGAGGTGGTACGCCACGGCCAGCTGGTCTTGAGGGTCTCCGCTGTAGAGGCTGCTCAGTACTTCGGCTTCAGTGCATTCAAACTTCTCACACACCTCGCGCACGGCCTCCTCGTCCACCACTGTGGCATCGTACGAGGGGTCCTCAGGAAGAGGTAGCAAGGAAGGTCCTGCTTAAACCACTCATGCTCTCTGTCATGCAGGAGGGAAGAAAATAAAAGTACTGTAAAATACAATCAAATAGTACTGTATTAATAGTGTATTTATTACAATACTAATCGCACAACATTTCTGTTTGGATTTTAAGAATTATTAAGTATTATTTATGTTTTAGTATATATATAATATAATTTTGCCCACCACTGTATATGTATGTATATATATATATATATATATATATTAATAATTTTGTATTTATGCCATGGTCTGTCTGAATACTCGATTCTGATTGGCTGGCAGGTGTTGATTAAATTCGTTTAACTGCACAGGTAGTTCCAGGTCAGTTTAATCACGTTCTATATTAACTTCGCGGAGGCAACCACCCTCCGCTGTGCGTCGGGCGGTTCTTCGCCTCCACGTCGTGCATTCAAATCGTTTAATGCTCAGCTAGCCGTTGATTATCCCTTACATATATACTGCGTGTGTGTGTGTGTGTGTGTGTGTGTGTATATATAGATGCTGTTGCCAACCTTGATATGTATGTTTGGTATGATATGTCTGATATGTACTGAATATTTATGCATCCATCTGTGAAGGATTTAGGCTGTCAAACATTTATCAGTCAATCATATCAGTGGGCGTTTACTTCAGAGTCTACAATCTGCCACAACTATTCAAACAGAGAGTTCTGATGAGGGGGGTTAAAAACAGGACAGAAAATAGCCTAATACTTCTAAATTATGTTTTTTGATGTAAAAATCTTGATAAAATTATAAGGAGACCTCAGAGAACAGTACAAAATAATAAAAAAGGCAGTTTATGACCCCTTAAAAAATAAGTTCAAGAAGTGTTATATCTAATAACCTGATGTCTTTGATAGTAGCTCTCTTCAGTGGGTCCACTTGCAACATGAGCATAAGTAGACTGGCCACTGAGCGGTTGAGGTATTCTGGGATGTAGAAGACCCCTCCACGGATCTTTTTGAAGAGTGTGGGCACGTGCTCGTCATCAAATGGCAGAGTCCCACAGAGCAGTGCATAGAGAATGACGCCACAGCTCCAGATGTCCACCTCTGGACCAGCATACAACCTGAAACAAAACATACACGTCACTGAGTGAGTATGTGTGCTACTACATGTCTATCAGTATGAATGAAGCTGAAGTTTCCAGCAATGTAAAGAACAAGAAGACAATCAATATTACATAAAAAATGTATGAAGGCCCGATATAATATTTATGTGCAGTGTATCCATGCAGTCCATACTACAAAGCAGGGCCGTGCAGAGACCTTTGGAGGGGCAGGTGCTCAAAGTATAAAAGGGGTACATGGAACACGCCTTTTAATAAGGCTGTGCTCCTTGCTGATATGTGTATCGAAATGGATGCTTCTGTATTGATACAGCAGCAAATGCCATGATGCAGGTTTGAAAAAGAAACAGAACAGAAAAGACCATTTTAAGTTTAAATGTTAAAGACATTTTTTGCACTTCTTAATTACTCTGGAATTATATTATTATTATTGTTGTTGTTGTTGAGTTTACAGGGTATGGTGGTAACACTACTGTTGTTGTTGTAGAAAAAAATATTCCTGTCTTATTTAAAATAGAATTCTATTCTAATCCTGAATTTATTCATTTTTTGAATGATAATGATTATAAAAACAGGATTGATAAGTATAATTCAGACGAGAAAATCAGTATAAGCTTGTTTTACCAGTATTGTGATAATTATTTTTAAGGCACTCAACGTTTTTTTAAATAAATACTGTAAAAAAATAGTTCAAAGTATGAATAGTTTTTAGTCAGATAACATAAAAAAGACAAGGCACCTTGACGCGCTTTAAATTTTTCCCAATTAAACAGCAAGTGTCACACTTCACAGGGGAGCACGGGAACCAGGAACGAGGAGACGAGGAATTTAGCAACACGGAAGTTTAATTATCAAAATAAGGACACAGATCACAGGCAGGGTTGACAATTAGGATGACTTTCAAAGACCGACAAACACTAACTGAAAGGACTGGGGTTTTAAAGACAGGACAATCAAGGAACTAAAGGAGACACACCTGGAATCAAATTAACCAATCAAGGGGAGACAGAAACTAGGTCACAGGGCACACATGGGGAGCAAAACACACACAAGACAGTCCAGGGACGTGACAGCAAGAATGAAAGATAACAAGCACCTTTGTTTATATTGCTGTGTGTAGAACTACGTTAGATGCATTTTTAATATTTAATATTAATTTTAATAAAATGTAAATTCTTCCCCCGCACTTTATTCGAGCTCGAGCAAGTGTTTTCACATAGAGGTTTCTAGATTTAAATAGATTTAAATTAAAAGAGACATGACCTGACGTTTTATTCGTATCCAAAATGAGGAGAAGTGGACATCAGGAGAACTGAACACTCTCATGCAGTGCATGTTTCACTCATACTCGAAGCCAGAGGGCGCTTTCGCGCAGAAACTTATGTCCCGCAGGAAATCCCTAATATGGACAAACGCACGCAGCTATCGCTGTAGCTGAGCTGAAAACAAAGCAGAAACGTTAACGTTTTTACTGATGAAACGTGAAGACAATAAACACACGATTGCGAAAATATATGGTTTATGTGTGTTTTTCAAGTTATCTCCAGGTAATAAATAAATAAACTATATGAAAAATGCAGTACTGATTGACATATCATTTAGTATAGAAACTACTAAATATATTTCCTGAATTATTCTGTAATAAAAATGGGAAAAAGGTGTTCGTGGTAGCCTTTATAAACCAATCATAAAATTGTCATTAGGAAAACATTGAACAAAAACATTGTAGCCCCTTGCTGCAGCTAACCTTGCTTCCACAGGCTACACACAGCAATATATAAACAACAGCTGTGCATGATCTCTTCACACCGTTCTCGTAAAATAATAATAATTCAATAATATAAGTTCACAAGCACCACCACTCTGCTGAGAACTCCACTTACCGCCAGCCGCGGACGTTATTGAAGGCATCCTGGTAGTGCCCTAAATTACTAAAGTAATTTCAAAGGTGTCTGAACGTGAGGGATCGTCCCGGATGAGATCGTCAGGTGAAAGGTCATCGTGTGGATAATTTTATTTACGGCTAAATTATTATTAATTAATTTTACTAATAGTTAGGGCAGGCCTTCACAAAAGGGCATATAATAACAAAAAATAAATAAAATTGCCTTGACAAAAGGGCACTTTGGGCATCAAGGGGAAAAGGGGTAGGTGCTCAAGCACCCACTGCACCCCCATCTGCACGTGCCTGTTACAAAGCACACAGCTAGCTATGGTTTGCTGGACTGCTGGTCCTACAAGCCAGACCTTTGACTATCAGAATTAAAGGAATAGTTCACCCAAAAATTTACTTAACCGCAGGCCATCTAGCATTACATCCCTTGCTCACCAATGGATCCTCTGCAGTGAATGGGTGCCGTCAGAATGAGAGTCCAAACAGCTGATAAAAACATCACAATAATCCACAAGTAATCCACATCACACCAGTCCAGCAATTAACATCTTGTGAAGTGAAAAGCTGAATTTTTTAGAGAAACAAATCCATTATCATGGTGCTTTAAATTGACACCATCACTTCTGGCCATAATCCATAATAGCACTTCCTCTGGTGAAAAAGTCCATCCCCTGTTGTTATCTCACATTAAAATCCACAAACATATCTGTTTAGAAGTGTTTTTGGACTGTTTTTGCTTGTAAACAGAGCTTGATCTGTGCATATTTCTCTGCTGATTTAGACGAGAAACCAATATTATGGATAGAGGATATGTGGTTCAGCCGGAAGCAACGGTTTAAAGTTAAGAAGTCAATGGATTATTACAAACGCACAGCTTTTCACTTCATAAGACATAAACTGATGGACTGGAGTCCTGTGGATTACTTGTGAATCTTTTTTTTTTTTTCAGCTGTTTGTACTCTTATTCTGACCGCAATCATTCACTGCAGATGATCCATTTTGTGAGCAAGTCATGCAAGTAATAAAAACAAATATGGTCCAAATCTGTATCAATGAAGAAATAAACTCATCTATATTTTGGCTGGCTTGAGGGTGAGTAAATTAGCAGTACATTTTCTTTTTTGGGTGGGCTGTTCCTTTAAGTATAGCACATATCAACACTTTTTGTATGTACATGAGCTGGTTGACTATAATCAAATCTCACCTTCCTGAGATGACCTCTGGTGCAGCGTAGTTTGGTGATCCGCAGCTCGTTCTCAGGAACTCTCCATCTGACATCATGTTTGACAGACCTGACAAGCAACCCCACACGAATATACTTAACACAGAAAATTTGATTGGCCAAGACTACTCATACAAGTAAATAAAATGTATTTCAAAGGCAGGTGTAAATACAGTGAAACCCAAACATTTGACAATCTGGGAATTGTAATACATTTTTTTTTTTTTTAAAGTATTAAATTAGATGCAGGTTTCAAAATTGAAGCATTTTCACTAGTGGTCTCAAACATTTGGACCGCACTGTATGTGTGGAGTAGCTCAACACATCTAGCTGCAGGGCAGATTAATGTATTTTTCTCTTTGCCTCTTTTCCGTCTGTGCTCTTCTGTGGATAATCAAACACCATGCCTCATACAAACCACATGAGTGGACGTGCAGCAAAACTGCAGCCGGTTGCTTGGCAACTATCCCTCACAGTCTGCACAACATTAGCTTTCCGTGTGTGTGTGTGTGTACCAAAGTCAGCGATTTTGGCATTCATGTTGCCATCCAGCAGTACATTTTCAGGCTTGAGGTCTCTGTGCACCACCATGTGTCTGTGGCAGTAATCTACCGCTGAGATGATCTGCTGGAAAAGACGTCTCGCCTCTGTGTCCTCCACCTGCGCATGAGAGACACAACAGAGAGATTACTATATAAAACATTATCCTAAAAACAACTATTTTTTTCTCTGTGGGTTTATGCTGTATGTATTGTATTTCACACATAGCAAGTCCATAGAGCAGTACTTTCCTGATACTTTCCTAAAGTAATAGCAAGAATAACTTTTATATTGTTAATAATATCAAAATATCTCAAAATAATTTCAAAATGACAATTTACTGAATTTAAGGAACTTGTGATTACTTAATAGTTCATATATTATGTCTAGAAAAACACTCTGTCGAATGTGATATAGCAGGTTTTGCAGGCATATTAATTTCAATCATCATTTAGCATGATAGAACTAACATGTATCATGCCCCCCGTCCAATACAATGGAAAAAATTTATTAAATTACATTAAATTAAAATTGTAAAATAATAAAAGTAAAAATTACATTCTACTAAGATATACTTAGTGGGATATTTCTATACACATGTGTTATATGCACAGCCTGCATAACAAAATATTTTTACTTTCTGACTATTACACTATTACGATATACGACCTTCTTTAATACCTAATACCTTGACTATTTTTCTGAATATATATATATATATATATATATATATATATATATTAGTGTTGTCAAGCGATTAATCGCATCCAAAATAAAAGTTTTTGTTTACATAACATGTGTACTATGTATATTTATTGTGTATATATAAATACACACATACAGTATATATTTCAAAAATATGTACATGTATATATTTATATTCATATAATTTATATTATATGTAAATATATTTAAAATATAAACAACTTATTTTTAATATATACATGCATGCGTGTGTATTTATATATAAATAATAAATATACACAGTACACACACATATATTATGTGAACAAAATTTTTTATTTTGGATGCAATTAATCACGATTAATCGTTTGACAGCACCAATATATATACATATATATATATATATAGAGAGAGAGAGAGAGAGAGAGAGAGTATCAGTACAGGTAGTTCCAATCTTAGGTAGGTATTTTCATTCTTAACAAAATATTCTATTTGACCCAATTTACCTGAATTATACCTATATCCAAGAACATCATGTCATCAAAACATAATTCAAAATGTTGGTTAAGTGTTGATGAATTAATACTCTAAAAATAAAAAAGCCTCCGATCAAATTTCACCATAGTCAGCTGTGTGTTTGTGCATGGAAACTAAACAAGTCCTGCAACATGAACCGTCAGGTTGTGCCATTGTAGGCAACCCAGATAACACAAAGACTGAGCCCTATGGATGAACTCCCTGACCCTTCACACGAACACTTCACTGGATCAGCTGCTGTTTGGATAAGCTGGATCCCCATAACTCAAACAGGTTTGGAAGACTCAAAGGTTAATCCATGCTCAAATCCAGACCCGAGCCACAAAAACAAGTAAAAAGTCCCGAGGCTCATAAAGCAGCTTTCGGCTACTAGGTGACCAACACAAAAACAATAAGCCATATTTAGTAATGGGAAAGTCATGTTTCCATAATTGAATATGATGTTAGAACGCTAGTTTGAGAATTAATTGTGATGTTCAGTCTTTTTCTAAAGCAAGTATGGCATGCAGCTCTGTACACAATGTGAGAAAGTCACTGGCCTTTCCCATGAATCTAAGAGCCTGTTAGCCTGCAGCTGACTTTACTTGTAAAAGCTTGACAGATGATTCTTACCCTTCCATGCTTACAAATATAATCAAAGAGTTCCCCTCCAGACACATATTCCATCACCATGAAGAAGTCTGTGGGAGTGCTGATCACCTGATACCTGCAACACACCAGAGAAAAGAACCGCAGAAACTCAACAAGAGGCTTTAATGTTGATGCTTTCAACATACGTAAGGGATAATTAACGGCTAGCTGTGCATTAAACGATTTGAATGCACGACGTGGAGGTGAAGAACCTGCATTCAAATCGTTTAATGCACAGCTAGCCGTTGATTATCCCTTACATAATAGAGCTCAACAATAAGGATAGCCAATGGCCCAAAGAACACTTGATCATATGCATGTGTTTTTATACCTTGCACACTGAAAAGACTCCTGTGATATGCAACACAATTTTGGTGCAAATTCATTTGATTTAAATGTTACATTTTATATGTGATCTTGATTTGTGATAGTCTTACATGAACTACAATTAGATGAAAACTCTATGCCATTGTTTTGCAGCAAAAATGAGTTTATATATATATATATATATATATATATATATATATAATTTTTTTTTTTTTTATTAGTATATGTTTTAAATTTTATAGCTGACATGGAGTTAAACGTTATAGTAATATAATTTCCAGCTATTATTTCAAAACCTAATACATTATTTGTTAATTTAATTTCACACACATATATATATGTATGTTGCTATATTAAATTTTAAGCTTCATTTTTTTCAATAATTAATCATTCATTTATGATCAATAATGCTGACATATAACAAATAAGTTACAATATGTTGCTTATAATAATAAAATCTGTAATAATAATAATAATAAGGCCAGGCTTACTCTATGAAAACATCTCTTTATATCTCAAATATATTGGATAACAATACACGACCATAAGCAGGAGTATTATGCTGCAGTTTTTAGAAACAGAAATGTTGATAAAGGTCAGAAATGTTGATCATAATTTCTGCAGGGACACCTACTGGCAGTCTGCTTTGTTGTTGTTCCTGTTTATATTCAACAGAAGAGCCCTTGTAATGGGAGACAGCCTTTCAAAAAGCAGTAGAGAAGGACAAGGCCTGTATTCCTCAAAGGGGTTTAATATGGAGAATACTCAAAGAGTCTGGGATACCTGATGTGATTTTAAATAAGCATAATGCAATTTTACAGAATCCAATCACCAAATTAGAATGATAAAAGGAGAGAACAGAACATGTTGCAATAAAACAGCAAATACACAGAGACACACAGCACAGAAACACAACAGGGGCTCAACATGGAATGTGTCCAGAATACAATAGCACACTGATTGCATTATGATTAAAAACAGGGGGGATAAGTGAGAGTGGAGAAGAAGTAGAGTGAGAGATTGAGACATGAGTAGACAAAAAGATTATGCTGTCACTATCTCCTTAACTTCTGATCAGGACAATCCTGAAATGAGTCAGTGTGCTGAACAAGAAATGTATATATTTTTGAAAGTCTTATGCTCACCAAGACTGCATTTATTGTACAATTTAAAATGACTGTTTTCTATTTTAATTAGTGTTGTCAAACAATTAATCGTGATTAATCGCATCAAAAAAAAGTTTTTGTTTACATAGTGTATATATGTGTGTACTGTGTATATTTATTATGTATATATAAATACACATGCATGTGCATGTATTTAGGAAAAATGTTACGTTTATATATTAATTATATTTATATATAATATTAATTATATGAATATAAATATATACATGTAAATATCTTCAAAATATATGCTGAATGTGTGTGTGTGTTTATATATTGTGACGGGAGGAGCCAACGACAGACACAGTGGGTGTGGCGTCAGGCCTCGGAGAGGCTTTTATTAAACAAAAAGTCACCCGGCTCACGGGCTCAGCAGCTCACATCTTGGGTGGCGCGCTCACATGTTCAGCAGCTCACATCTTGGGTGGCACGAGTCCCTCAACGCACCCTTCCTGGACCCACGAGGACACCAGCGTGCATGCACGGGGGGAAGAGACCGGTCTCTCGAGGAGAGGCGCGCTCGGCTTTTAACGGCGGCGGTGATGAGGCTTCATTCAGTCCAGCTGTGCCTCATCACACGCCGCCAGCCTGCGTTGATCCCACGCCCCTCCTCTCATCCACCCACTCCAGTCGGGAGCCTGGTGAAGGGCGGCGAATAAGGGACAGGGTGGTGATGATGATGAGGGGGAGGGCCACCGATCCGTCACAATATAATAAATATACACAGTACACACACATATATTAGCCTAAACATACACTTTTATTTTGGATGCGATTAATCGTGATTAATCGTTTGCCAGCACTAATTTTAATATATTTTAAAAAGTAATTTGTTCCTGTGATGGCAAAGCTGAATTTTCAGCATCATTACTCCAGTCTTCAGTGTCTTATGATCCCTCAGAAATCATTCTAATATGCTGATTTCAGAACAAGCCATTTTTGCAGCTCAGTTTCAATAAATGGTTGTTTTGAATTGGGCTAGCTAGGATTTGCTAGAGAACATCATTGCTATACCAGCTTCCAGCACAAACCAGACTGGACCAACATGGAAATGTAAGCAGGTCAAAGCTGTCTTTTCAGTAGAACTCATTAAAATCAATTACTCGCACATGTCTAACCACAGAGGGAAAAGAAATCTGTTCTGACATCTTCATTCAAATCGCTTTTGAAGTATTTGCCCACAAAAAAAAAAAAGAATTACTCATCAAATCTTTGTCATTAGTGAAGTTGAAGCAGATAAAAGTGACACACATCAAGTACATAATGTCAGTGTGTGTAATGATCCTTGTAATTCTCCTAAAGTTGTAAGTGAACCGTATTAAAGTCTCCTGAAATTGCAGTGAAAAAAACATAAAGCTTCTTAAAATCTTTAAGAACCTTAAGTTGTCAGTTACCCTAGTGTAAAAATTTTCTATTTATTGTGTTTTTTATGTGTGATTGACTCACAGCTTGATGATATGTGGATGTCTGAAGAGCTTAAGGTTCTGAATCTCTCTTTTGATTTTCCCCACGACATCGAGACTGCGGATCTTCTGCCTGTTGAGGATCTTCACGGCAACTTTATGTCCTGTTAGCTGGTGCTCTCCAACTGTTGGCCAAACATACACACATCAATGAAGACTCAGCTGAAATACCATCACCAGCAGTTTGGTGTTGTAAACACAGCTGATGAAAGATAAGTTTTATTCCAAAGAAAGCAAGCATCAGAACTGTGGGCCAGCGACCTCCAACACAGACCTTCTAAGAAAACAAAGAAAGAGAGGAAACTTTCATTTCAGGTCTGAGCCCTCCATTCAAACAAACAAAACCTGATCTACTCTGAGTTTGGACTTTCGTATACTAGCCTAAAGACAATTGCTTATATAGTATTAGATACTGCTCAGCGAACATTATGAAAACAGATACCCGAATTTGTTTGATTTGATATATTATCAGTCCTGCACATTATTGTAAGAAGCGAGATATTTCTACAAAATGGCAAAGGTGGGGATCCACACACACACACACACACACTCGTCCACATGTTTGTGAAGACCTCCCATAAACTGATATTGTTCTTTAATTATAATAACTCTAACCTACTCCTTACGGAGAGTATTTTCTTGTTTTGTTTTTTTCATATGCTCACAAAGCTGCATTTATTTGCTAAAAAGAATTGCTGGTTAAATAAATGTAATAACATTTAATATTTAATAAATATTTGTAAATATATTTTATATAACTTAAAAGTTTGAGATTGGTAAGATTTTGTAATGTTTTTAAAATAAGTCTTTCATGCTTACCAAGATTGCATTTATTTGATAAAAAAAAATACAGTAAAAACAGTATTATTGTGAAAACAATGCTACAATTTAAAACAACTGTTTGTTTAATATCTAATATAATTTTAAATATCTATTATATTTTTAAAATGTAATTTATTAAAGCTGAATTTTCGTACATATAATATCAATGAAGAAGAAACATTTTTAATAATTATAAATTTTAATAGAAAGTTCAAAAGAACATAATTTATTTGAAATAGAAATATATACAAGTCATTATTGTCAAACATACA
This sequence comes from Onychostoma macrolepis, assembly GCF_012432095.1. Taxonomy (NCBI): domain Eukaryota; kingdom Metazoa; phylum Chordata; class Actinopteri; order Cypriniformes; family Cyprinidae; genus Onychostoma; species Onychostoma macrolepis. Next base: position 10,811,116 of record NC_081174.1, read on the forward strand.
TATGCATTGTGTGAATATGCATTTTTTATAAAAATTATTATATATAGTCACATTTATAAAAAAAAAAATATTCACGTATGTCACATTACTTTTTAACATTGAAATCTTTATTCACAAGTGTTATGTACATAAAATGATTTGGTATAGCACAGTAAAAAAGTACAAATGCAGATTTGTTAGAGCTATTTTTCCATATTCTGACCATTAAATGACTGTGATTGGTATAGTCAGGTTGATTCCATCATATTAAGTAATATTTCAGACCTTAATAATAACAATAATTTTAGGTTAGGATTTTTTAGGTGTCATTTTATAAGTGTCATTTCAGATACTACATTCACTGCCTGAACTACATGAATGACATAATGAATGAGAAGTCAGTTGACAGATTTGCACCCACAGTCTACATGTCTACTAACAGTTGAAGGGTCTCTTGCAAACAAATCTGCTTCCCCTGTGGATATTTAAGTACACTGACACCCTAAGCATGCAGTATGGAGGGAGTTTAAGTTGTTATATTCATATAACACACCTCACTGCAGGGCCCTCAGTCTTTAAAGACAAGGAAGAAACTGTTTTTAAACTATTAACAAACTGTTTTCAGTATTATGGTGGATTATTTGTTAGCTTGTGTGCGTTTTTCTGAAAGGTAACATCACATGAGTGCACTTAAACCCTAGTCATGGAATCTCATGATGTGGAGCCTAGAAAGGCTGTTAGATTTCCCACCATGATAACATTCTTTAGCCTTAGTCTCCTCAAGGACACTTGGTGATTGATGAATAATGCAAACTGTTCAATCTGCTTTTGCAAATGTTAGACTTTGGATTTGTCTCAAAATTCAAAAAGCGTGCTGTCTAGACAGCAATACTAGACTTTGTATCTTCATTATCTGAATGCAAGGAGCATCTTTCTCCATTGATGGCCAAACAAAAACATCTGTGTATTTGAAAGAAAAAAGCTGACCTCTCAACTCAGCACATTTGCTAGAAAAGGTTCTCTTGCTGTTTATTATACCTGTTCAAAAATTCATTGCATTTTCGTGGTATTTTTTTCTTCTTAATCAAAATAGCCAAGTACCCTCAATATATAGAACAAATATTGCATATAGTGGTAGTGTAAACACTTACTAGCCTAGGAAGGTTAATCAGTTAGCGGTGTGCTAACCTAGCTTAATCAGCTAGAAGCAGGGGTGTCCAATCCTGCCCCTGAATGGCTGCTATCCTGCTGAGTTTAGCTTCAATCCTAATTAAACACACTTGAACCAGCTAATCAAGGACTTCAGGATTACCAGAAACTTCCAGACAAGTGTGCTGGAGCTAAACTGAGCAGGACATTAGCCCTCCAGGAGCAGGATTGGACACCCCTAAGCAAGAGGTAACGCTAATAGCTTGTTAGCTAACTGAAAAACTGAACAATAAATGCAAATTTGATAATTTATAGCTGAATATAAATGTACTATGCTTCCATGGTAAAATGCCATATAAACAAATGTTACAGGATTTCTAATAAAGCACTGAAAGGGCCAACTGAGAGTTCTGGCGTAATGCAATGTGTTTATGCGGTTTAAGGTTAAAAAAAAGCATTATATTCCACATACTGTACATTATTGTTGCTCCTCTATGCTCCGCTCATCGTTCTGAGAAGCTTGGTGTGCTCTAATTTGCCAGCTATCCAGTGCATTGTGATTGGCCGAATACCTCAAGCGTGTGATGGAAATGTTACGCCCCTTACCGTATTGTGATGCCGTGTCTCGGCACGACGAGACAAAAACAATAAAACCCATTACAAATGAGGCATTTGTTGCACCCAGTGGGGACATAATTACTGATTATAATGACTTATACTGTCTTTTTACGCTGCGTAAACCTTACCATGTCTGCATTTGTGATCGGAGAAACGACAAACAACAAGCACTACTCTACACAGCTCAAAACTCGCGTTTGAATAGTCAGTGCCAAATTCTTTAAACAAGAAAACGTACTTACAGGCTGTGAGTCAGAAGCGCCAGACTGTACTTGCAAAGTTGGAATTGCCCCACTTTATAGAAACAGCTGGCATTGTAGGCTACTCTCCCAGGTTCAGGAAACAGTCCTCCATAAAATGCGCTGCACACACTCTAATATTTGGGTTGAACTGTTCTGGAACAGTGTTGTAAATACAACTTAACCACTGATTTCTAGATGTGTCCTCTTTAGCAAGCCCAAACAAAGTACTTTCGCTTTCACAACGAAACACAGCAACTCCAGGACATGACGCCGGCGGTAGCAACAATACTACAGCGAAAACAAAAATTACACCCTCTTTCTTTGCGTATACATTTGGGCAGTGTTATGCAAATCTTCCCACACCGTGACGTAGACATGTGGAGGCGTGTTTGAATGAGCCATTTTAGGTGGCCATGGACAAGTCTTAACTTTTATAAAGAATATCTCTTTGGGTTTGAGACTTTAGTCTTTGCAACTTCAGGGATCTTATCTAAGCATGCACAGCTTGTAACACTCCAAAGAGAAAGGAAAACTTGAAATCGCATCATATGACCCCTTTAAATTATTCTATCTAATGCACTTTGAGAGTTCAAAATTAAGAGCTCCAACCCATGATCTTAACTAAGAAAACATAAGTCAGACTTGGACCTGAACTTTAAATGGGACTCAACCCTCTTTTTATTTGTGATTTACTGTCTCAGTCTAAATTACATTCACACTGGTGTTTTAGGAAGCCAAAAAAATTATAATATAATAATAATAACAACAATGACAGTAATCGCTATATATATTGTAAAACAATTGCACTGTAAAATAAATGAAAATTAATATTTCATAGGTATATTATTTTTGCTATTGTTTTATTTAGACCTATCATTTCATATGTCATGTCACCACGATAATATCGCTATATTACAATATTGATCATATCTTTACATCCCTAATATATATATATATATATATGCAATTGTTTTCTCAGTGCAATTGACTTAAGTTTATATATATATATATATACATATATGGCTGTAGTAAAATTAATATAAACTCAATATAAAAATTTATATAAAACTTTTTTATTGTAATTCTTCCTCATTCTTTTCTATTCTATAATCTATTAAGTATGCACTGTTCCTTTTCTGATTTTTGAATATTGCTTTAACTTCAATTCAAAATTTAAATGTTGTGATTCAAGTTGTGGCTGCTAGGTTTGGTTTATGGCTTATAACTCTTAAACAGAAATATTTCCGTAACCAAGGCCACTAAAAAAAGCAGATGGGCTCAATGGATTTGCATTGGGGCAAGAAGGGAATATGATTCCGCAGGGGGCCTGAAGCTTGTCAGACACCTGGGTTCCTGTAGCAGCTGAGCAAGGGCCGTTGAGATGAATGGGAATACTTGTTTATGAGTCATACTGACTAAAAATGCTGCATGGGCAAACGTACTGTCTAGTAGGCATCTTAGTAGGTTTGAAAACACTGCATTTGTTTTTATTGAGGTGAAATAACGCACAGTGTATCAGTAGTTTTACGTACACAAATTATAAGACGTTATTAATGCGAATATGTATTTTAATGCGACACATAACGTTTTACAAAACAAAGTTTTACTTTAACAATGCCCAGGAAAAGCTCAAACGCGTGCGAAAGGTCATTCCCAAAATGAGCGGCATTCCCACACGCGCTTAGAATAGAAAATGACCGCAAGGTCAAAGCGGCACTGCAGGTAAAATATACTAACTACAACATGTATCCCGGTGCTGCTTTTACAATAACCAGAACAATATACGTTTGAGACAAATGTTTAAAAGATTAAACAATTTGGGTGCTGGAAATTATGCAAATAATATGTCAAAGAGCGCAGCTCAATGACTGGTCGCACTTCAGGAAGGATGACAATGCATTAAAATGTGTTAAATACCAAATATTGAGAAGGCGTAATTACGTGAGCCCTAAATATTACCAAACTACGAGATAGTTTCCCAAATGTTGTTATACTAAACATTTACACAAACAAGATTGCAAGTGCAGCGTCTACTGTGGTGCTGAAAGAATTTCCAGCTCTGCGTCGTATTCACTAACAACATACGCACTCTTTGCGCCTGGAGGACGTTAGCGGAGGTGTTTCTACGCAATCTATGCTACGTAAATTGCGCACAACGTCCGCCGGCAAGTTCAGCACTAACCACCTCGAAAACATACGTTCGTGCTTCCATTCCACTCAACATTCAAACACGTATAGTAAATGAATAGACTTAACTCTTCACTTTTCCAAACGTCCCGACTCCCAGTGTGTCTCCGAGGATGTAGTGTCCTATCTTTACCCTGCCTTCGTGTTTCTGCTTTTCAGCCATTTTACTATCTGAGGTCCTCGGGCTGACTTACAGGAGGAGGGATTGAGCACATGAGGTAGAGAGAGCTTCACTAAACCCCTCTAAGTGCTGATCTGAATTCAGCTTCGGGGGGACTCTGTAAACTGTACACAAACAGACAGCTCTCGGATCAGCTGATAAGGGGGCGGTTTAGGTAAACAAGTAGCCTATTCCCCTCACTGCTTATTAGCATGAGACCTCACATAGCCTGCACGCCACAACTTTAACTTCAATCAAATACAGCAACATTTACAAATTATCAGTGTTTGTTTAGCGCAGTTTTAATTAAAAATCTGAATTGTTTTTATTTTTATATTTTCATTTTCATTTTAGTAGCCTAATTTTGTTGTGCGCTCTTGTCGTGTTTATTAATTTAATGTAGTTATTTCAGTTAAAGTTAAATGAAATTGAGAAATGTTGCTTTGGCAGCTAGCAGTAATGAAATAAGTTCAAGGTTTTTGATAGGCTATTACTTAACCTTTGTTATTTTATTTTTATTATTTTATTTTATTTTATATTCATTCCTTTGTTTTGTTTCAGTTAATGTCAAGTAAAACCCTTAAACCCTTATTTTATATAGGAAACTACAACATACCATTTCATTTGATTTTTATTTTATAAACATTGCCATTACATCTACTGGACATTTATGACCATGTATTACCATAAGAACATACTTCATAGAGTAAAATAATATAATAAAGCTAGAAAAATATAAAGAGAAAGTGTCTTTAAAAAACATGACTACCGTCATGACAGAAAGAAGTGTTAAGATTTCACAGCTGTGTGCTTTTTAATCAGCATATACATTTCGTAGTAATACATTTACGAAAACCTTCATAAAATCAGACAAAATCGAGTCAGTCTTCATTTTGAGTTCATGTAAGTAGGTAATACCAGTATTAATTTTAATAGTGTTTTATTAGTTAATAGCTATTAGTAAGCAAACGTTGAACAGATTAATCTGAAATTATTCTTATAAATTATATAAACTATAGTTTTAGCTTAGTCTTTTTGTCCCATTTTTGTACTTTACTCATATATATATATATATATATATATATAGTTCATATGCAAAAGCCTCTAAATGCCGTTTGCAATTTTCTTCTAAAATGAGCATTTTTATCAGGCTCCTGTGTGTAATTTCACTTTAATTGCAATGAATAGGTTAACTGAACATAGGAGCTGATAAAAAATGCTCACTTTTGAAGAAAATTTCAGAAGACACTTAGAGGCTTTTGCATCTGCACTATATATTACACAACACTGCAGATTTTGCATGTCTCCTCAGTCTGACACACTTATTTCAGGTCTTGGAGTCTCTACTAATGAGCTGATGACCTGAATCAGTTGTGCGATTAAGGAGACATGCAAAATGTGCAGCGTTGGTGGGGCTCCAGGAATGTGGTTGGAAACCACTGGTCTAGTATATACTTCAAGTGTATTACATGCTTTTCACCACTAGATGGAAGTGCTTCATCAGTGCTGAGGTGAAGGCATAGCACACTTGCCTCTAATTTATCAGCATCCGTATCCAAGCCAAGATTTGTTTTATTTGAAAGAAAGAAAAAAAAAAAGCTTACATACTATTATTGGATTATACATGTTTATCAGAAAATACATATGTGGCTAAGCTATATTAGAATATCTCCGCAAAAGAAAAAAGGCAAGTGTTTAAGACACTTTTTGCTGCAATAGCATGAGAATCGCAAGAGGTGGGCTATTTATTATTTAATTATTTATTTATTTTAGTTTCCCGGCATGTTAGTCAGCTGATTCTTGAGCACCACAATTATCTTATATATAGTGCCTAGATCCTCTAGGCCTATTGGATTGAGGTCAGATCTTTGACACAGCCGTTGCAGGCTATTTTCCTCATTGTTCTGTTGCTAGTCAAATGTTAATTTAATCTTTATGGGTGGGATCATTGTCCTGCAAAAAAAGATCAACTTCTACCATGCTTCCAATTTTAATGACTACTTCTTTTGCAGCCTTTCCCTGTCCTTTAGATTTTCATATCCTTTAAATTGAATGTGTTTTCAGTCACTAACTAAATAAATAATAACAGACCAATGGTTATAAACTAAAAACCCATCAATTTAGGACAACACTGTAGTAATGTGAAATGGGCAATGGCCACAAAGCACATTTATACAGAGTTTCAAGACATTATTATTATGATTATTATTTATATTAATAATAAATATTTTAAAAAACTGTATTTTAACATTTTTAAGGAAATGCATTTTATGAATACTTGTATTTTTTTTTTTTTTTTTTTCATTAGGCCTACTTATAATATTTATGAACAAAACATGGAATATCAAGAGATGAAATGATTTACTGGGGGTATCAAAACCACAAAACCACATCCTTTCTGGTCCATTTAACCCTTTTTACGTTTCTTCCATGTAGGTGAAAGACAGAAGTGTCTGGTCACGGTGTGTTTCCAGCAGCGGCCGCTGGGGGCAGTGCAGCTCGCTGTGCGCGCGCGTGTGTCTGGACTCTGGAGGGCTGAGGGGTTCTTCATTCAGCGCGGCTCGGGACAGGAGAAGGGGGCTGAGCCGAGCGCTTACTGAAGGGAAGGAGGTGGAGACCAGATGAGGATTCATAAACAGGAGCTTGATCTCTTAGTTTTAAAACGCCGCTCTCAGTTCAAACCTTCAAGTAGCGTAGAACTAGATCACTACTCACTAACTGACCCAACGCGACTCTTCATTCAGAGAGGCGCTGCTCCGTAACACTGCGGCTTCACTGGACAAAGTTGAATGGGCTTGATTGCACGGACAACTCATTGTTTTCATTAACTTTTCAGGACGTCTTCCCACTTTAGCCGGGACTTTAACTCCCTCGAACTTTATACGACACGTCCTTGCTGACAAGACCACTGAAACGAACCGTTGCAGTCAATCTCTGGGATTTTAGGAGAAAGACATCAAGGAGGAACTTTCTCAAATGCAAAACTATATGTACGAGAAGGCGATGGCACCCGAAACAAGAAACGGAGGAACATCCACGTTAAATAACAACGGCGTAGACAACAGCAAGAGGAAACTTTTAATAGCACTAGACATCTTCTGCCTTGTTCTGGGTGAGTGTCCAACACACAAAACAATTGCATCAATGAAAACAAAAATACATGCATTATTTCTAAAATCAATGCATCATATGTAGCTTTAGAAATAAGAGTTTGCAATTCAACACTCTTTAATGCCAAAGTGACTTAATTTTTATAGTATTGTTTATATTGTTTTGTATGTTATGTATTATTTTAAAAATATATATTCAATATATAAAAGCATAAAAAATAACTTTTATTTTAATTGATATATATATTATTTATTTATTACTATTTATATGTTATTATTCATTAGTCTGTTTTTGCACAACAATACAGAATGCTGGGAAGAGGAAAATGTCAAGTTGCAAAGAAAAAAGTAAACAACAACATAATGAACCAGTGGAATAAATGTTCACAATTAAAGTTAAACTGTTTTAACTGTTAATCCATCAAAAAGTATTAAAGCTGAAGTAAGCAAACTATGGTTTATTGAGATAACAATGCAAAAAAAAGTCATAATTTGCATTATCTTGGTGAACAGAAGAAAAACCGTTAAGCGCTCTTATCGCAGCCAGTGGGATGGGCAAAGTTGGCACGGTTTTCCATGTAAACCATTTGTTTTTTCTTCATCAAATGTGTTAAAAACATAATTTGGATTGTTTAATGAAAGCTTTCTCACTCATTAAATGAAGGAGGCAGTTATTGTGGCCCCTTTGCGCCCTATTGACATCTTTTGAAGTGGCATATGAACATGCTTATTATGGTTAACCGATCACTTACATGTAACAGAATCGTCTGTAGTCAAAACAAGCTCTGTAAACATGACTTTGTTCACAGCTTTTTATAGTTTTTTAGGCAGACCATCACGGCCATATGTAATTGATTAGTCTGACCTGTAGTTTGTTATGAGAAAGTTTATTTAGATTTGAAGTTCAGTACAGTTAATTGTCCGTAACATACTTGTCTACACTGATATCTGTAAATTGCTCTCAGACGCGTGTATTTCTTTCTTTTTTTCTTTAAAAAGAATGCACGTGAGTTTTTGATGCGCTGTCGTTCACAGCTTTCACCAGCTCAGTGTGACATTGATGAAAGCATTGCTTAGTGGTTAAAGAAGTGCACTTGTTAACCTAAAGGTTGTAGGTTCAGACTAACAATGGACGGACACAATTGTGCCCTTAAGCAAGACATGATAACTCATTGTACCAGAAATACGTCTACAGTAAGTTAGCATTTAGTCACTAGGTGAATCTGATTTGTATCGTTTGGTCCAGATGCCTGAAAAACCATCACAGCGTCGGGTTCTCATCTTTCCTCAAAGCCTGTCAGTTCGAACCCTCCTCCTTCAGAATGAAAGGATTAACAAACTTCAGCCCTCATCTTCACACATTCTTCTAGAAGAGACCCTCCAACCCCCCGCCAGCTGGCATATGCCTCATTTAACTCCAGCCACGGCATCATATCAACTTTCTCCTCGCTTTTAAGGCCAGAATGAGTCCTGCTGCTTTTGTTCGCAGGAATGCAGTGTAGAATGGCTTAAACATGTCGCTTTAGAGAAGCAGGGCAAGGCTTTTGTAAGCAATTAGAGTCCGCAGTTTAGAACGCCTGTGAACCTTCTGCAGCATCCAAAACGGTTGTCGCGCTTTCAAAAGAGATGACACATTAGAGCAGGTGGAGGCGGCCGGGAAAGGAAGAGGATAGCTTCGCTTTGAACGGTGATCCTAAATTAGAAGTTTATAGCGAATTTGGTGACTAATAACTTCCTTTTTCTGCCATATCATAAATGGAAACGGAACACCCAGCTCTTCCTGTGTGTGTTTTATGGTCTCTTTCAAATGCAACCAAAATAATAAATGTTGTCATATGTGGTTTATATAGACACACGATGTCCATATGTAACACATTCACTGCACTCTTAAAAATAAAGCTACTTTATTGGCATCAATGGTTCTGTGAAGAACCTTTAACATCCGTGGAGCCTTTCTGTTGCACACTGGTTCTTTATGATGGAAAAAGGTTCTTCATATTATTGATTATGGTTCTTTGAAGGACTCTTCCCAGAACCAAAATTGGTATGAAAAAAAGGTTCTTTGGGAAACCCTGAGTGTAAAAACCATCTTTTGCTACCTTTATTTTTAAAAGTGTAGGAAAAAAGTTTCTTGCTAGTTATGTGCATCAAAAGGAAGGCATAAACAAACATGCTCTTTGTCATGTTTAGGATAGTGGGCTTGGCCTGTTTTTGGTAGTCTTGGGGGGTTTATGTGAAAGAGAGGAGACTCATTTGGAGGGGATTTGAAAAGGATGGCTGAAGAATGTCTCTCAATGAATAGGCTTTGTTAGCGCTGAAGCTGCAGCCCATCCAGTGATCAGACACTTGAAGGTCCATCTGTTGTGAAGATCTGTAGATTAGTGTGTTATCACCATTCCCTCTCCTTGGATTTCTCTCTCGCACTCTCACCGTCTTCCACATCAGATACGGAGCTGATAACCTCTTCTGCTCTCGCTTGACTGTTTTATTACAGTTAAATCCTCTTCAGCCGTTGGTGTTTACACATGCAGTACATCCACACTAAGATGGGCGATGCTTTTGTTCCTTCTCATTAGTAGTTTATCACTGTGGGCATTGTATCCGTAATGTCTCTGATGCATTATGAATGTTAATGAAGACTAAGAAGGCGGCCAGACGGATTGTAGTGTGTTCAGCGTTACCTCCTGTTGAGATGAAGCAGAGAGGCTGCAGCTCAGCTCATTAGCATACAGTAGTTATAGTAACGTAAAGGAGGCGTGTTTCTGATTGTCACTCCCCCTGAGGGTGTCTGGGGTGGTGGGTCGCACACATTCCTGCCCATGCCACTGATAGCTGAAATAGTTTACATACAGACACAAACAGCCACCCAGACTCTTTCTCTCTGACTTTATGGCTCCAGATGTCAGTGGTTTGATTGTATAAATTGTTGTGATTGAGTAATGAGTGAATAATGAATGAATCATATGAACAACATATTCAGGTTTTCTTTCACCCCCAAATTAGGAAAAAAAAAAAAAAAAGTTTTTAAAGAAAACCTTCATTCATATGAAATATGAAAACATTCATATGTTTGAATTGTTTATTTTTAATTAATTTACATTTTTTAATGAATTAAAAATTAAAATTATGTTATTATTACAATAATAATAATATATATTATAGTATTATTACAATTTAATATATAATACTAAGTATATATTTTTTAAACTTAAAATATATACTTATTACACTTTTATAATACATTATATAATATGTTTACTATGTATTAGTATATTACAGTATAATATGTAACATAATATATTAAATTATAATTAAATAAAACCTTTATTTTTATATAAAAATGTGTATTCTTATTTTTTATATTTTAAAATGATTTATATTTTATAATACATAATAATAATAATAAATGTTAGCTTATTTATTTTGCATTTTCGTAATGACAATTGGGATGGAAATGAACACAGTTCTCATGAAAATAATGAAAAAATTAATATTTGTCAGAATTTTTTTCTTTTGATTTTAGGTTGAAATATGACTTGGACATGCTCTTTTGACAGTCTTAGTGAGATTCATCCTAATATGCAGCGCATAACATTGATGCTTTCTGCTTGATTAGCGATTGGTGGAAATGCTTGTTCGTGCGCTGTTTGTTCATACTTCACAGATGCCAGTGACATTCAATCCAGTTTGCCGGTCTGAAAAGTTTACCCAAGCTGCTTCCTGGTACATCTCGTGGGAGGCATCAATTCTAAAAGTGTTTTCTTGTTTACTTGTTGGAATGGAAATGAGAAGTCAACTTAAATATTGCAAGATATCACCAGCGTCAACACTGTGTGAACGACTTTGGCCTTCAGTCGTTCAGAATTAGGCATGTAACCTTGTGAGGAGATCAAAGCGAAGGAAAAGGTTTCGGTCTCATGATTTCTGGTCGTTTTTAGCTGCTTTTAACTTTATCCGTGACATTCCAGGAGGGCGATGCTAGAGTTATGGAGTGCCAGAGAACCCTTTGGGAGTCTTTCTCATTTAGGTCTGACTACATTAACCTCCACCTCTGAAGCTGAGAAGGTCTGGTCCACCTTTATAAATATTTTCCAGAATTTCTTGAATTCTTCATTGCAGACCGAGGGCGGCTTCTACTCTTGAAGTGACATCTGGTATAATTTTTGGTCGGTGTGTATGCAGGGGCAAACACAGGAAAGGGAGGGAAGAGGAAAAGGTAGTCTCGCTAGGCCACTCTCCTGTTTTCCCTCCCTCGCTCCGACTCTTTGCCCTAGGTGTGGCCAGCTGTGCTGTGAAATGTAATCCCCCCAGTTTTTTTTTTCTGCGTCGTTTCCCTGAGCCCCAAACCCTCCCTCTTTCTCTCATTTACAGGATGTAATTGCAGGAGACCGTCTAAAGCTGCCACATGGTGTTCAGGAAAGACTTTGACTGGCCGTAGCTGTCAGTCAGATGGACGGATGAGGTCCTCCTGTAGTAATGCTCCATTAACTTTTGCTGGTGCAACATTTCTACATCCTGTTTATATAGTTTACATGTGTTTTGCAAAAAGTTTGCGCTGCTTTTCAGCAGCTCTCTTATCTATCTATCTATCTATTTATATTTATTTATTTTTAAAAATATACACTGTTCAAAATTTTGGGGTCAATAAGATTTCTTTCTTTCAGAAATTAAGAAATTAGATGCATTAAATTCATCAAAAATTGCAATAAAGACATTTATAATGTTACAAATATTTCTATTTTAAATAAATTCTGTTCTTTTGAACTTCATAAAATGGGGGTTCATAAAAGAATCCTGGAAAAAAATCCAGTTTCCATAAAAATATTAATCATCATTGTTTTTAAGATTTAATATGTTTTTATACATACATATACATATACATATATATATATATATATATATTTTTTTTTTTTTTTTTTTATTTATTTATTTATTTTTTTTTAACAAAAATTACTAACCCCAAACTTTTGAACAGTAGTATGTTTATGTGAAGATAAAAATGAAAGATATTATAAAGTGTTACCAAGAAAATAGCTTTTAAATATATATATATATATATATTTGTGGTCCCTGGTTTGAGCTGGGATTGAACTCTAGTTGTCTGAAAGAGCACCATGGCTTAGCATATTAGAGCTTGTGCATTAACTACCAGGCCTCTGTTACAATTGTATCCTCAAGCATTAAGCTGCAAGATTACAATTAGATAGAAAGCCGACATTTAGTGAGACTTATTGCAGGCAACCTTCCGGCAGATCAGTCCTCTGTAGCATTTTCCAGCAACTTTATATCAAGGAATTACAAAAGAAATTGCCTTTTCAGCCTACTACGTAATGACGTGGCATATTAGATAAAGTAACTCCTACTTTGCCATTAACCAAAAATCAAGCTGGGTTCCGTGAAACGTAAAACAGGATTTCAGAAGTCATTCCTCTGAATCAGAAGCTGCCACAGATCTTTGGAAAGTGATGTTAGGAGTCTCTGGGCTCCGGAGGGAGCAGTATTTTGTAATAGTCAGCATTAAGGTTGGAAGGTTACAGTGTGATGTAGGAATGGTTTCCATATGAGTGCACTTGGAGTACAGTAGAGTCATCTGGGCCTCAGATGGAATCACAGACTGCCTCGCCTTCACCGCTGGTAATGACGCTGTCAAAACATAGTGCCCACGCTCTGTGTTTGTGTATGTCTAAGTGCGCATGTGCAATACAACGTGTTTGACTATTTGTACAAGAACCTGTAAGGGTATTTGTGTGTGTGTGCGTACGTCAAAGAGAGGCTGGTTTCTGAGGTCGCTGCCATGTGGTTTAATTATATGCTTGCTTGTAGAGTTTATGCGACGAAGTGGGCTGCCGTAGGTAGCAATTAGACAGGCAGACATGAGCACAAGTGACCATCAGCTGGCTGTTTAGACTGTGTGTGTGTGTGTGTGTGTGTGTGTGTGTGTATGTGTGTGTCGGGTACAACTTTATCACATTCAGAGGGTCTCTTGGAGCGTGTACTCGAGATAACACACTCTTCGGGTTTGTTACGGTCACTAAATTCCTCCTAGTGCGGACGGACGCCGTTCTCTGTGATCTGCGGCCGCATATCTTTGGCGGTTTACAGCTCTCTGTTTGTGCTCGGAACAATAGCGTAAGATCTTCAGGAGAGTGGAAGCAAGTATGAGGAACCCCTGCTGATTTGTATGCCTCTCTACGAGGTAAACGCACAAATGATTTGTTTATTTATTCTCAGTGTAATTGTAGTCTATTTCCTCTCGCTAGTCTATATTGTATCCTGTAAGCTATTGTTTTAGCAAATGAGGCATTGTGTGTGTATGAGTCTGTGGGATGGATCAGCTGTGGAACAGTCATCCTCAGTTCACTCAGCTTGAGTATAATTTTTCTGGAGTGCGTACATGTGTTTTCTGAAATGGGATTTTTTCGAATCCAGTGTGGGCATCTGTTTAAGTCTCATCTAGCACCGAAAGGCCAAGGGTGACCTCTGCAGCCTTCACACGACAAGTGCTCTTTCACTTTTTCTGGGTCATATGGATTAAGTCCAGGGTGCTCAGCATTCCTGAGTGTAAGCCTAGCTGGCCCCTAAAGGGCAGTCACCCTCTGTGCATTCATATGCTAATGAGACCTGTGTCACTATGGGTAATATTCTAATGTGATGGATAATGCTCAAACAAATGATGTAGCTCATGTAGTTTTTGGTTTCAATTTGTCACCCCTTTAGAGTAGAAATGCTTTTGTGAATTAGAACTTTGATTGATTTTTTTAAAATAAAGTGTGTAATATCTGAAAAACTAGGGTGAGAAGGGTCTAGGAGGGACTGATGTAAATCAATTCGGCATATTAAATCAAATGAAAATGCATCTGTGCTGTTTCAGCAGATGTCAACACATTTATATAGAGCAGTGTTGTTACTGTTAACTGACATTGTTAAAAATGTTTTTTATTAATTGAAATAAAGCTGAAAATAAAATATCACATGAAATACGGAAACTTAAAAAAAAAAGACATTTATCAGTGAATCTGAAATAAAGATAAAAAGAAATGAATAAAAATGATAAAGGCACATGTATTACTAAAACTTAACCTAAAATTTTAAATGAAAGCTGAAAAAGCTCATTTAAAATAGTATTAAATCCTCTAACAGTAATTCTAAAATAACATTAATATAGAGGTCACATTCTCAAATGTAATTTAGTAAAGCATGTGTTTATGGACTCCAAAACTCAATTTCTATATGTAATTAATTTTTACCCTCAGCATCTATTTATTTATTTATTTGAAATTGCAGTTTTATTTAATGTTGTTGAAATTAAATTAATTTTGTTATACCGATAATGATGCTAGAGCTGTGGCATAGTGGTTAGTACATTCAGCTGTGGAGCTCATATGGGAAATGTAAGCTTGAGTCTGGCTTGCGACATTACCCAATCCCATAGGTCTTCAACCCTGCTCCTGGGGACCTACTTTCCTGCAGAGGTCAGCTCCAAACTTAATCAAGCACACCTTAACCAGCTAATCAAGGTCTTCAGTATCACTTAAAAAGTCACAGGCCAGGTATGCTGAGGCAGGTTGGAAATAAACTGGGTGAAAATGGGTCTCCAGGAGCAGGGTTGAAGATCTGTTCCCCCTCTTCTTCCCATAATTTCCTTTCTCTACAAGTTGAATGTGCACAAGTTGTACACTTGATGTATGTGCACATGTATATGTCGTATGTATCATTGTTTTAGTATATCTATACTTTATAGAAGAGTTCTATAAAGAACTCTTATAGAACTCTTAGTTCTATTAGACTCTTAAAGAACTCTGCAACATCTTGCATCCCTCTCCGGGATGTTTCCTGGTGGGTGAAGTAGGAGCCGGAGAACAATGCTGTGATCGTTTACACCTTACACTGTTATTGTTACGGTCTCGTTGCAAAAGCACACACCCACAATAAGAAGTGTAGCTTACACAAACATGTCAATATACATTCACTCATAGACTACACCATAATAAACACATTTAGACAGTGACATTTCCATGATCTCATTCTCTTACACACCACACCAAAAGCCTAAATGCAGCTCTCATACTCTGGTAGAGCGTAGATTGCTATTTTCAGACGCTTTGGTTGTAGTGTTAAGTCTGTGGCAGGTCTTTCTCTTGAGCTCCAGGGCAGGGTGGGAGATGGGAGCAGTTCTTGAGCTCTACCCCAATGAAGATGCTCACAGCAGGCTGTGGTGACCTAGGTTAACCCATAAATGCACACACCTCCAGAATCATGACACACCACTGACTCTAGGGTCTGTGAAGTGGGCTGAGGGGAAGAAAGGATTGATGGATACTCCAGTCCAAAGAAGCCACTTCTCCTGAGCTCCAAGTGTTTATTACGTTTTATTGGCCTTGGTAAAGAAATGCAAAAAAGAGGCAGAGAGATGTTGTTCATTTGTTTAATTACACTTTACTGTGAGAAGAAAAGGGCTGGGTTTGACCTTTGACCTAGGGAAACCGGCCAGCAGTTGTGCAGTTGTACATTTCCTCACCTAAAGGCAAAGTCAACAGACCTACCAAAGAATGTGACACACTTGGCACAGGACTTTTTTAAGGACCTTGGCTGCTTGATTTAGTGGGATCTCTAGACTTTATTTTGACATGCTAGGCCTATTTGTTGCATGATTTAAATAAACATGGAAACACTTATTTTCTTAGAAGAAACCACTGTAAATTCTATTTATGCGTCTTCATGTCTTCTGTTAGTAAAATATATTGTTTGCTGGTCTTCTCTAGGGAATGTTTGTGGGTGGGGAAGAGATCAAAAAGGTTAAATAACAGAGCAGCTTCGACACGTTTCCATTACACCCCCCTCCACTGTGATTTTACTCTTGATGGGTGATGTGTTTATATATTTATAATTTTAATAAACATCTCATTCGGGAATGTTTGTTAAACACAGACAGTTTGACTCAAAGCTCTGTTAATAATTCTCCTCTAGTAAACACTTTTGACATGTTTGGGAATTGGAGGGCTTTTGTATTGTTGCAGTTCATCCTAAATAATATGCAAGATAAGAATTACTGCTTCAGTATGTTGATGCTAGTAAGCTAAATGGGCCTGAATGTTTTTTTTGTTTTTTTTTTGTTTTTCAACTGTACTACCCACAATGTCTTGCACAACACAAGAAGACTTCTCTTAAAGACAAGTGCAGAAGAATGCAAGGTTGAAGCTCCTCCATAATTTTTTAATATGCAGTCATCTGAAAGTAAAGACCTACAAGTATCCAAAATCGTCCCCTATACACTCATTCTCTATTTCATATATTAATTCACTATAGTCCACTTGAAAGAGTGAAAGAAAATGAGTGAGCAAATTCAGGTACTGAGTGGCCCAGAAGATGCCACCATCGGCCGAAACACAGGAATTTATTTGGCATGACCCTCATATTGGTTAGTTGTTGAGTGTACATTGTTTGTACACTCCTTATTGTGGTGCATTGTGGGGTTGAGTGAGTGCACTCAACAATATCCATTACGTACACCACAACAAATGGGTATCTCTTCAATTTAAGGTTATGGCAGGGGTGTCCAAACTTGGTCCTGCAGAGTTTAGCTCCAACCCCAATTAAAAACACCTGAACCAGCGAATCAGGGTCTTACTAGGCATACTAGAAACTTCCAGACAGGTGTGTTGAGGCAAGTAGGAGCTAAACTCTGCAGAACACTGGCCCTCCATGACCAAGTTTGGACACCCCTAGGTTATGGGGAGTGATTTCGGACATGACTCTTGTCATTTGCACACAGTGTTATCAGGCCTCTTGCAAGGCCGCCTACTCAGATGCCCGAGTGAAAAGGCATGCCTCTGGCGTCGATTTCCGTGAGTTAAAATTGCTGTGCGTAAGCACATGTTTTGAGCTGGGCCCCAGCCCCAGAGCCTATCTAATGTATTGAGAGAGTGAGAAAGGTAGGATTGCCAATGTGCACAGCTTTGCTGACCACAGCAGCTTGCATAGACAAAGCTAACGGAGCGACCCTGGTGTGTGTGAGAGAGCAGAGAACAGTGACAGCAGGGGTCCCTCTCACATACAGTACTTAAAAACACAGAGAAGTTTCGGTCATAAACCAAACAAACATTCACAAGTCTGTTTTTCTTCCATATTTCACACTGTGTCTTAACCACGCTCCTGCAACAAGTGACAAATAATTTTTGTCAGGTTGAGCACAATACCTCTGACCAAGGTTTGGACCACTCTCATTGGTCCAAAATCCTACCCCATATAACTAAATGTTGAACATCAAATTTATTCTGATTAGATTCCGTTTTGTTACTTCTGCAATTTTGTTACTTTGCAGTAGAATTATGCTTTTGGAGACAACATGATGCACAAAAAGTGGCCTTGTGGGCAGTGCATGGAGTGTAGTGGTACTTCCATGCAGTGGTACTTCCTGTAGTGGTCAAACTGAGAGACACAGATATAATTAGTATTGATTAGTTAACCGGGTAGGTAGGATGGAAATGGGGTTAGTAGATCCGGGTTTGCCCACATTGATCTGTATTGGACTGTGTTATTCTGTTTGTCAGAAATAGTCTCTTTCTGTCATGGATATCTATAAGTGATGGGTCACGGGTATGGTTTTAGTGTGTGGGTCAGTGCTTCTGTACCGCAGTGGGGGCAGAAGAGAGGAAGCATACAGGGTACTACTAAGACCACACATTCCAGAGGTCAGGGTGCATAGGTCAAAGGTGACCGAGATCGTTAATCTCTCTGTGTGTACTTTTGTGTGTGCTTTAGTGTTTAGTCTAGGTGGGTTTTGTGTCTAGGAGCCAGAATGGATGTGTGTGTGAGTTTCGGAAATGTCAATCAAGTTTGAAATGCACCTCTGACTTCTGAAGAATCCCACACAGAGCGTTCTCATTCCAGTGAGCAAGTGCAGTGCTTTTATAAATGGCATGTCCTCACCGAGGGGTCAAGGTCTGACAGGTTAGCAAGGATATACTATATACATGCCAAGGCCCTGTACCAAATGGTGCACTTGATCGGTCTTACGGACTTGCGTTTCTTGAAATGCCTGTGAAGTCCACAAGGCCGTAGAGCAGGGTTCCTCAAATCTTACCCTGGAGGGCCAATCCACTGCAGAGTTTAGCTCCAACCCTGATCAAACTCACCTGTCTGTGATTTTCGAATGATCCTGAAGACACTGATTAGCATGTTCAGGTGTGTTTGATTAGGGTTACAGCTAATCTCTGCAGGAAAGTGGATCTCGTGGGTCAGATTTGAGGATCCCTGCCATAGGATGTCCCATTTCTTGCTTTGCGCCTCGATGCACACTTTTGCAAGCGTAGACTGGGATGAGCACCGCAGAGTTTTAGTGTCATTTGGGACAGGGTGTAACTCAGAATAGTAAAAGGTTTGGGCCTGTGCATGTTCTTGTGGTGACATCAGCCAATCAGGATTGTCATGACATAATTTCCCGCCTCTACAAAGTGATTAGTCATACAGCATTATATGTCACAGGTGATTGGCTCATAAAATTGCATCCAGAGTGCCCATGAGCAAATTTGAGAGTCCTGTGCCAGCTGAGCAATTGCCGTTGAGATGAATGGGAATGCTGGGATGGCTTTCTCCAGGTATTATTGACCTCGGAGTATTGACCAACAGTATGCTTCCTGTTGTGGCATTGCATTGGATTTCAGTGGCCACCCTCTTTTCCTCTCAGCCTCCCTCCATTTACCTTTCTCCCAGTAATTGATGAAGCCCTCCTCTTACGTTTCCCTTGTTCCCAGCAGGGGTGGCTTTCTCTTTTATGTTCGGCTTCAGTCTTTCAGCCAGTGAGAGTCTCATGAGAGCTGGCAATGAGCCACTCATTCTCAACAGATTCCCACAGGGGTTACCATGCCCGTTCTCTCTCACTCTGCATCCTCCACAGGCTCTCGCATTGTGTGAAGGTCCTGGCCACAAGCCCTTTGCAGATCACTGACGATAAAGCCATCAATGGAGCTCAGAGCTAAAAAACAAACCCTCACGTCACCTCTTAGTGGCCTCAGAGGACATGCTCGTATCTAAAATTATTCTATTCTTGCCTACTGTCATGTGTGCATTGTTTCCACAAGGTGTAGTCCTGATTGGCTGCCATTGTAGATTGAAAATTGTTGGAAAGGTCTTTCCTCATATCAGGTTTGTTATGAATCGAGCTCACCCCAGACTCATTGTGTCCAGGTTGCAGGAACGGCACGCTCATGGGTGTGTGACCAACATGTTCTCCAGCCAAGAACCTGAAGTATTGAACAAGGGAACAAAGTTCTGGCCAAGGAGGTGTATAGGACCTGGAGAAAGATATCTGTTAACATTCCCATTCATCTCAATGGTAGCTGAGTTGGCTAATAATGGTTATGTTAATCAGCCGAACCTTGACGCCTTAGTTCTGGTACAAGGTGCTACCTATGATTGAGGTGAATCACCAGCAGTAGGCATTTACAGATCAACTTCCTGTACACGTTGTCTAAAATCACTTCCTTCATTTAATCATTTATTTAATGTAAGAAATTATGTAATAGAAGCCTGGTGTTGTTTGACTCAATGTGTCATTGAGCAATTTAGCAGATAAGCTCATGAGCACTTTCCTAAAGAGCATGAGCTGTAAAACATATCTTACAGTATATGACTATTACTTTCCGTTAGCAAACTTTAGGCGTGTTTCTGGCTCACGTGTCTCTGGCTTTGTGTGGTATCTTGCACGCTAGCTAAGGCAGACTTGATATGCATGACTCAAACAGGGGCCACGTAATGAAGAGACATGACTGGAATATGTGTTGTTGTAATTGTGGTTTCTATTTCAGAGAATCTTTGTTTGCGTGTATTTCTCCTGCCACATTTTTAAATTTGTCCTTCGTGCTAGCTTACCTCAGGTCTTCTGCACATAGACGTAGTCACGCTAATCTGCATCTGTGCTCTTACCTTGTCTCTGATTTGTGCGTATGTGTGTGAGCGCTTCATGGTGTTTATGCTTATGCACGATTATGTTGTCCTCTCAGTGCAGTCATTGTTCGGGGGCAGACGGCCCCTGTCGGGAGAAGGCCTTTTCTGCATATACATCTCTTCACAAAGCCTTCCTCCCTCTTCATTCCTTTTCACCAATGCATCTTTGTCCCAACAATGACAGATCGGCCTTTAATAGTCATTCAGGGCTTCTGCTTCACAATATAGTTCACTTTCACCCCATCACACAGTCAATACCACTACTTCCTTTAGAGCGAGAAGCATTCAGAAGCTTTTCAGAAGGAAAGGTCAAAGTTTTGTGTAAGTCATAATGGTTTAGGATTCTAAACAGATGTCTAATAAATAGAAATCTAGTAGCCTTTTAAGATTTTGTGCCATTAGAAAATTGTTTGAACATCCCAACTAGCTTGACCCAGCAACACTGTGATTCTGTCAGACTGCATTACTTCCAGTGGCTTTTTCTGGTGGATGTGACCCAGTTGGACAAGATGAGCAGTCAACGTCAATCAAAGCTGTAAGCATTATGCCGCAATAGTTTACACATTTACACCACTTCACATAAGATCTGTCAATATAATCTCCCAGCAGACACACAAACATGTTTTTCCTCCAGGGTTCATGTCTGCATAACCAGCCACCAATAGTCGATAGTGTCTGATAAGAATCGTCCCATTTCTTATATAAACATTGATTTCTACAACTGATTTCCGTTCTGGCCTATTGGCAACTGCGCCTGTGAAGTCCCAGCTCTGTGGTTGCCCATAGCGTCTGACTGGCGTCTAGTCATTCCCCTTCTAAGAGGAGAAAGGCTGCATGCCCACATCTGATAACGCAAATAGAAAAACTGTCCCCCACAATGCACCACTTTGCCTCCCACTTATAATTGTTTTGTGAGTGTGTCTGGTGTATGCGTGGTGCTTGAGGTCCAGATAGATTTTGGCTCCATTGTTTTTCATTAAGCTCATATTGAGCGTTAAGTCAGAGACCAAATTGAGAGTTCATACGCAGTGACCCCAGTGGTCCAGAGCCACTTTGAACTGACTCTATTTAACCATCATATTTTTTGGAGGGGTGGGAGGGGTATGTTTCCCCTAATTATTTTTAAGTTATTTTGATGGGCTTTTTATGCCTTTTATTGAGGTAGGACAGTAGAGGGACAACAGGAAAGCACTGAGGGGAGCGGGGTCAGCAAAGGACCTCAAGTCGGGAATCGAACTCGGGTCACCATGAGCGCCGTTGTGCTGTAGGTAGACGCATTAACCACGAGGCTGTTGGTGCCAACTCACTAATTACTTTACTTTTTCTTTTTTTTTTTTAATATGTGAAAGTAATCTTTTAAAATGATCATGTTAAAGCATCATATTAAAACAAGAACGAATAACACTGATTGTGTCATTGTATAATTTACACATTGACAATTGTAATTTGGTTATACAGTATCTGACATTAAGTAAATACATCTTGATGTCTGTTTGACATCAGTTAAGCTTTAAATATTTTTCACATGGCTCCCTAGACACGAGGATAAGATAAGAGCTGTTTAACTTGGACAGCTCCCTCTTTATGTCTGCAGGTCACCAGTCTTAAGCTGTGGCCATGGGTTCATTGTGAATCAGCCTGAATTTATTTCTATTTAATTATCTTTGCACAGACCTCAGGCTCATGGTTTCCACCCTTCCTTCTTTCATAGTTACTGAGCCATATAGTTACTATTGTACCAGGATAGTTAAGTAGAGAGAGTTATAGTAGATATAAAACAACAAATGACAACTGATCTAGTCCCAGCCTCAGTTTGTTAGTGGCATTAAACCATTGAAAATCTTCAGAGTTTTGTTAGAAGCACTTCAGAACTAGTCAACTAGATCAGAAGAATTGTATATTATATTATTTCTCTAAAATAGTTTATACTTTTCTACCTTTTCATCAGATCACAAAGCCTCTGGACCACATTCAAACCTTTGTCCCCCACATAAGAACCATGGCTCAATGGTAACTGCTAGAGTTTTGAGTGAAGTTGCTTTTCAGACTGTGTCTTTCAGTATGAATATTGTCCTTTATTGTGGAGGAGTGAGAAAAAGAGTTAGAGAAGATTGAGGAGAGTCTCAGCATACCAATCCTCTCTCGTGGTGATGACATGGGTGGCAGAACAACGGCGTGCTGGCATGACACAGGCTCACAGCCAACATCATTGGGCACAGGCAGAAGGCTTTTCACAAAACATGGAAGTAATGTGGAGGTATTCATACCCAAACACACATTTCAGAACTATTTAGGTTTTGTGGCTGCTCAGTGCTCCTCTCTCAGTTGTGCTAAGTTTATACTATGGAGACCACAAAAGTATGCCCTATGCAACATATTTAACTACAAAATATCATTTTATAAATCAATATTTTCCACAAAAGATGGATTGTACTCAAGCTTGAGGATCAATAGGGGTCCTTTTTTCCCACTTGTCTAACACACTTGACTTTATTCTTGTGCAGATATATACATACCCTAACAGAAATGTATATGGTCTGTGTTGCCTGTACACGAACATGCGTGCGCATATGATGAAATATGATCGCTAGGACTTGGCTTTTTCCAGACACTCCAAGAGTGTTTGGCCTTGTGGTCAGAGCAGATCTGAAAACATCAAATGCAGTGCCAAGGAGGAATGTGCGTCCATGTCTGCATGTGTTTCCGCATATGTACCTTAGGTCTGTGTATTCCCTCCACCCAGTCTCATACTCTGAGGTTGAATTAGCCAAGTCAAGTTTGTTTGAGCGTCCCCAACTCAAGCACCCGTGAGAAAATACAAGCCCTGTATTTTTGCAGGTGTAAAAAGTGTCCACTTCTTTAATTCTGGTAATGCCCATCTGTCGAAATAGTAGAGAGAGAGAGAAGAAAGACAGAGGTGTTTGACCGCATGTAGATGAAGTAGCTTATTCTGTACATGACCTTATGTCTAAAAACCACAACATGTTGTTCCTTTGAACGTGTTTGAATATTATTTCGCTTAAGAACGCTGCCATTAAGTTTTTGGAGGTTTAGGAATAAGTAGGTTTCACTGACGAAAAGAAGCAAAGGGGCCTGAGGGTAGTTGTTTTTCAGAATGTTCTGGTTCCCAGTGCTGGTATGATCTTACATCTTAAAGGTTTGGGTTATTGTATGTATATATTTGTGTGTTAGAAAGGATCAGTCACCACGGCTGCAGCCTCCTCTCTCTCCAGCCACAAAAAGCCCAAACGCCCCCTTCTCTCTTTCACTCCAAACACCGTTCCAGACATTTGGGTGGTCGGCGTAAGCTAAGCTTTGTTTTTCTTGCTATTCACACATTTTACAGTCCTTCAAGGGGAACTTTTCAAAGCTCCCACCACAACTTTGAGTCTGATGTTTAGTTTGCTTTGAATTGAAAATATGTATTTATTTTTCCCGCTGTTGGCTGGATGATGACAGCTGACGTGTGTTTTGCAGGACGTGTGACATTTTAATGAGTCTGCCATTTTGGACTGAGGTCCCAGCCTGGCATCTGTCCCTTTCCTTACTGAAAAAAATACATGCATGCCAAATAATGTGCATGTAGTTTGTTGTCCATCTCTATACCAAGGGAAACCCTCCACGACATAAGTCTTTGGGTTTTTTGCTTTTAACCACAAAAAGTGCTTCCATCATAGTTCCCTCATGAAGCAGAAAGACATGAGCCAAACTGCTGGGAAAATGTTGTAGCAAAACCACAAATGAACCTGAAAACTTCACATAATCTGTATCCAAAATGTCCACACACCCTCTCTGTTCCAAAATTTAGTGAGCTTCCTACCTAGATAGCATCATAGACTCAATCCTAATGCAGGCAGCAACATAACAATTACTTCCTAAGATAACGTATTTTGGCCAATATCTTAGGCGGCGTCATACGTTTACGTTTGTAGTATTGCAATTAGCTTAGCAACATGCTAACATCAAACTCTTTTGGAATCAATAGTGAAACTGCTTAGTGTGACGTGTGGAGATTGTTAATCAGTCACTTATTAGGTTCCACAATTCTTAAGAGGCTGCTGCCTAAGTAGCTCACTAGGTTTTGGAACACGACTTCAACAAATCATAAAGTTCCAGAATTTTCTAAAGGTGTCACTGAAAAGGCACACATCACACCTTGTTCTTGTTAAAACCTGACATTAACTTTTACAAATGAGTTTGAATTACTCAGTAAAACT
The DNA here is from genome assembly GCF_012432095.1 of Onychostoma macrolepis. Lineage (NCBI taxonomy): Eukaryota > Metazoa > Chordata > Actinopteri > Cypriniformes > Cyprinidae > Onychostoma > Onychostoma macrolepis. Next base: position 10,835,723 of record NC_081174.1, read on the forward strand.
CCAAAAACAAAAAAACAAGTAAGGACTTAGATGGGTTTAGGGTTCATTATAAGTTCTTATCTGTATTGAATTAGTTCTCTGATGCTCTCCATACAGTATTGTTTGCTGAAAAGCTTTGCTTAATGCCATTAGGCTGCATTGTCTTTAGCTCTAAGCTACTTTGCACTGACAATAGCCCTAAACCCAAGCCAAAGGAAAGGGAAGCTTCTCTTGCTATTGTGCCACTTTGCGCAAATTACCTAATTAGCAAACGCGCAAACCATTACTTTAAGTCAATTTGCATTGGATACACAGTACATTATGTGCGCTCTGTGAGGGTTTTGTGTGCATAGCTCTTGTAGTAGCAGCACTTTGAGCTAGTGCTTTGTTTGAAAGATTAGATAAAGGCTAAAGAACTTCATTTCCTACTACAAAGGCTTTTTGCACTGCATTTGGTATTTTTTAATGTTTTTCTAATAAAAATATCTAAAACAAGGAAAAGGTCCTTAAAACAAAATCAGTTGACTATTTTGTATAATATGTACTTGTATTAAAAGAATTAATCTTCAGTGAAGTTTATTTTTTCAACTCCACTGGCATTTTTATAAGAAAAACATGCCTATTGGTTAAAAAATACTGATTTTGCGGTGTTTTTCACTACATATTATGCTTTATGAATGCAAGTCATGTGAAACATCCCTGCCGTCTCAGGTAAGTGTGTATCATGACACGCCCCATGGGGTCTGTGTGTGTGTGTGTTTTTTGCGTAGTTATGCTGCCCTCGATGGTGTTGCATAAATCGACAGTGCAGCCGTACCAGCGTGGGTTCTACTGCGCGGACGACAGTATCCGCTACGCCTATAAAAGCAGCACTGTGCCTTCTTCTGTGCTGACAGCCGTGGGCCTCCTTCTGCCCATTGCCAGTGTAAGTGCCCCACAGAGGGGCCTCAGACAGGGGACATGGGGCCAGGCGAGTGGGGCGACTGCGTGGGAAATGAAGTCTTTTGAGAGAGTTATTATAGTTTATAACCTAGGAGAAACTGCTAGTGCATAGAGCCAATCACAGACAAACATTAACTATGTGTAGCCATTCACTTCTCTCAGAAGCCGAGCTACCATGTCAGACCCCACTCCCCTGCCTGGTATTTCCCATAATCCTCCACTGCCGTGTGCTGTGCTGTGCCGCTACCTGCGTGTGTCTTTCTGTGACTGACCTGAAATCTCTCTCTCTTTCTCTCTCTCTCTCCCTCCCCACTCTCTCTCTTTGTGTGCGTGTGTGTGTTTCGCTGTAGCTGGCCTGCCTTTCCTGATAATTGAAACTAGCACAATCAAGCCGTACCATCGCGGGTTTTACTGCAGTGACCAGTCCATCCAGTACCCGTATAAAAACGGGGACACCATAAGTGATGCCGTGCTCTGTGCCGCTGGCATTCTAATTGCCATCCTCTCTGTAAGTTCCTCTCTTGCATATATATATATATATATTCATATAAATATACCACTAATTCATATAAACATCTCATCTTCATCCCTCACACCCTATTAGACCATAGATATTAGTAAAATAGGCTAACTGTAGAAAGAAATGGTGACTTATAGTAGATAACTCTACCCATAATCCTTTGTAAATCTATTAACTAATCCTCCCCATCCCATCTTTTTATTTAAAATATTTGAATAACTCAACATCAAGAGGTTTATCATGGTCAGGGCTATCGCTGTCTCTCTTCTTCTTTCTGTCCCGATCTTAGTCTCTCTTTTCTGTTCCGTCTTCTTTTGTCTGCATGTATTTTGTGATATATTGCTCTTTTTGTGTTTTTACTTTTTTAAAAAGTAATTCTCAAAAACAGCAATGCCGAGTTACTGTATAAAATATTATAAATCAGTAATGTAATAATAGAAACATTTTGAAAAAGTGCATTATAGCATACTTTTAAAAAGAGTGCTTATGAAAATATATATTTATAAAATATGTAATGTTTTCCTGACAAATGCTCACAAGCATTTATTTAAATTAAAATTTTGTCATTTCTATTGTCATTAACTATCATGCATTTAAATATTTTTTGTAAATAGGCATTTCAAATGAAGTTGCAATGTAGTACATTTAAAATATATTTACTTGATACAGTTAAAATGAAAATCAAATCATTTACATGTTAATAAGTGCAGTTCTTTAAAGGTAAATATGCTAAATAAATAAATAAAATCTTAATGGTCCCAAAAAGTTTCTTATTTCACCCCAAAATCAAAAAAAACAAAAAAACAGAATCTGTTCTTGACAAATTTTGTGAAGTGTAGATAATTTAGTGAATTGAATTTGGGGGAAGCCTCGCACAATTTAATTTGAGTGCAGATAAATCTGGATAAGAGATCAAACCGCCCCACAGCTGCTGAGGTGTTAAATTAGTAGACATTCACTGCCTTTGTGACAGCTGCCAAAAGGTTAACCTCTTACAAATGAACCCAATCACCTGGAGGGCACATGTTCGACGAAGAACAAGAAAGAATGCAACATGAAACCAGATTACTTTTAGCTCTTGTGAAACTCCAAAACAATGTCTGAAAACAAAACTTTAACATGCCAGGCGATCCCCTTGTGGAATAAAGTGGTGGAGATGAGGGAAGTGGTCTTGCAGTAAAAGCCCCTGTAAACTGGCACGACACCAAACCATGACTCCGTGGAGATCCCATATGGAGACATGCGTGCCTCACTGTCTGGAGTAGACATGTTCCCATGCTCAGCAATTCTCCTGATTAAAATAAGGACTGTGTGTCCATATATATATTTATATATGTATGTGTGTCTGTGATTGTGTGTGTGTGTTGGCACCCCTCACACAGCTGTAGTTAATTAGCAGTGTCTCCAGTCCTAGTTTGGTTAGGCCTCAGGGAAAGCAGTCCCACTCTTCACTACCACCACAACAGCGTTCCCCTACAGTTTGAAGAGAAAAAAGAAAAAGGAGAGTGAGAGATAGTAAATATCTCATTAAGGCATGGTTTATGTACTTCATAACCCATGCCTCTTTGCTCAAATTTACGTCCTACTGGTTTCAAATGGTGCAGACCTCCGTTTTAAAATCCCATGCTCTAACTGCTCATATGAAAGCCATAACCTTTAGAAACATAATATGTTCCATATCATTAAAATATCACCAGCAATGGGCAGGCCATGCTCAGTCATAACTCAAGTCTCTCGTTTTCTCTCATTTCTTTCACTCATTTCTTCTTGCTTTTTTTGATTTAATGTGCTTTCCTAACTGGTACTTCATTTGCATGTTTGTCTAACTCCACCCTGCATGCCCATGACCTGACCACTGAAATCTTGCGATTATACAATGACACATTAATGTTTGTGGTATGACTTCACAAATTTACCATCACTTTATGATCTTAATGATATTGAGCTCTGTTCCAAAACCTAGTGAGCTGCCTCGCTTTCTAGTGCCTATATCAGCAGAAGCCTACATAGGCATCATAACCATCATTGAACCTGATAAGTGAGCGATTTGGAAAACTATGTAAGCAGCAGCGCCGAGCATCACACAAATTGGTTTGTGTGTTCGTTTTTGGCAAGTTGCTAAGCTAACAGCGTTAAAAAATAAAAAATTTCACAATTTTACTGATACTTTTCAGTATTAATGAAACGTTTATTCATAACTGATCTTTGCACAATGCAGTTTAATAGGCTTTTTCGCGATGTTGAATTTCGCTAGGTTTTGGAACAGAACCTGTATGTAATGTTATTGTCAGCTATGAGTAATTAATTTTTTCCATTGTAAATGAACCATTCTCTAGATTGTGATTGGCGAATGCTACAGGATCCATTACCTGAACCAGGGCTCCAAATCGTTTGTGGGAAATCCATATGTCTCCGCCCTTTACAGACAAGTGGGCGTGTTCATCTTTGGCTGCGCCGTCAGCCAATCATTTACAGACATCGCCAAGGTCTCGGTTGGACGGATGAGGCCACACTTCCTAGACATTTGTAAGCCTGACTACACTACCATCAACTGCTCTCTGGGATATATTACTCAATACACATGTTCTGGAGATGACAGCAAAGTACAAGAAGCCAGGTGAGATATTCAATCAACACTCACATGCACATGACCAAAATATTCAAAATAACTGTTTTCAACATTGAAAATATTAAAGGGATAGTTCTCCCAAAAAGGAAAATTCTGTCATTAATTGGTCACCCTCATCCAAACCCGCAAGACCTGTCACCTTCGTTCATCTTCAGAACACAAATTAAGATATTTTTGATGAAATTCGACAGCTTTTTGACCCTGCATAGACAGCAATGCAACTACCACGTTCAAGGCCCAGAAAGGTAGTACGGACATCGTTAAAATAGTCCATGTGAAATCAGTGTTTCAACATCAATCTTATGAATCTACGAGAATACTTTTTGTGCGCAAAGAAAACAAAAATAATTATCCGACTTTATTCAACAATTTCTTCTCTTCCGTGTCCGTCTTCTAAATATAAATATAATTAACATTAACATAATAAACAGAGATAGTGTATGTGTGTGTATATATATATATATATATATATATATATCTCATTTCTTTATTTTGTTCGATAGAAATTTAATTGATATGTTTTAATGCATTTAATAATTAAACACATTGTTGATTACAAGTTCTTTTTTTTCCTTACAGGAAATCCTTCTTTTCTGGACATGCTTCATTTTCGATGTACACCATGCTGTATCTGGCAGTAAGTACATACACTGTGTAGTGCTCTCACACTGTCACAGTTCTATTATTTTACTAAAGAGCTATTAATTCATGACTGTTATGTCTAGTATGAAACAGGGACCCTCTATCGCCCTTTCACCCTCCTCTGTGGGTCTCTGATATGTGGGTCACTCTTATTTTCCTTGTTCATCTCCCGGATGGACACACTTCAGCTGTTTTTATTTGTGTAGCTTCCCTTCTCTCTGAAGCTGTCCTTCATTTCTCCCTCATTCCTTATGCTTTATTTTTATTCTCTTTTTGAATGGGTAACGTACTTTTTTCACACTAATTATGCAGAATCCCCAATATAGCTTTACATACACACAAAGGCAGATTTCGCTCAGCCTCCTGGAGTCTCTCACTGTATGTAAAGCCTCTTTCAAAGGCTTCAAATTTTTTTCCCTTTCACACGCACGGCCCTCCAATCCTCCCTCCTTTTATTCAAATCCTTTCTTTCTGCATCTAAATCATCAGCATCTCCAAGGGCCCCTCCACCTTTCACTCTTTCAGATGGTAAGAGGTGGAGCCGCTCTGCTAATAGAGGTGGCCAGATGTTCATTCTCAGCGTTTTTAGAGATTTTTTTTGAGAAAGTTAGGAGGGTGATAGAGAATATGTGCTTTTGAGACCACAATCCTGTTCAAACTAATGCAGGTTTGGTTCTAATGCTCTCAAAACAGCCATTAAATTAATGTGTGACTTTGACTGCTGGGCCTGACGCCTGAAAAACACTGACCTGAACACTTCCTATACAAGAGGAAGCAGTATGTTAAGAACCAGACCGATTGCAGGTTCTTTTGAGTGTTTTGTGACTTAAAACAATCAGTTTTACACACAGACCTGCTGAATCTTAAACCATAGTCATTAGCCACAAGGCAGGAGAGATGTCAGCCAGTGTTCATGGAGAAAAGCAAGCATTGAGGAACATTTGCCTGGATTTGTCTCGGAGTGTCTCTGAGGGGCAAATTGTTCAGATTTTATCGGTAACCCTTGCCAGATTTCTCAAAGCTGAAGCCAAAGTGTAGTCAAAATCCATTATAAAATGTGAACATGTGAATAGACTATTATGTTAAGATACCGGTTGACTATCTAAGATTATTTTACCATCTGTTCTTGGCCTTCAAAGTAAAAACGAGAGGCCAAGAGAGAACGCTCTGAGATATCGAAGCACAAAGCATGATAAACAGAATTACAGACCTGAATAAATCTGAAAACCAAGTGGAGGAAAGTGCTGTCTGAGTAGAGCGATCGAGCGAAACAGTCTTATTGACTGGAGTGCTACCGGTCCCGGTCTCGCTCCCTGTAATTATCTCAGTCTAGCTGTCATGCTTCATGGGTCAGACGCTGAAGTCATAATGAGAGCTCACACCAGTCTTGTGATCCCCTTTTATTTGCACAAACGTAACCTAGGTCAAAAGTAGACAGCCTTTATTCTCACCAAATTTGCGAATGAATCATTCTGGCACAGTACCTCAAAACAGAACCCACACCTGTTTCGTCAGTGACACGTATTAATAAATTTTTCACTTTTTTTGATGTTCCTTGTAAAAATAATAGTGGTTACATAGAAACCAAGATGAATTCCCATGAAGTCTGCACAATTTTTTAAGGCGCTCTACCAAATTGAAAACAAATAGTAAAACTTTCACCAGTGACTTCTTTTCTTTTTGACTTCTTTTTCATCGTTAGGTCAATGTTTAATTATATTTTGAATTAAAATATTATTTATCATGAAACTTAACATTAAAAACATTCAGAAGCAATAACTGCTATAAGTGCACATTGTCATAATGTATGAGAAAATGCATAAAATTGTAGGTTTTTTTAAATATTTTTTTATAATTAATAATTTAAAATTATAATTGAATATTTTAACAATATTCATCAAAAAATATCACAAAAACATTAAGCAGCACAACTTATTTCAACACAAATTTCATTTTAAAATATATTTAAAAATTATAACATTTCACAATATTACTATAATTTTACTATATATATTTTGTCAAAAAAAGCCCCATATTCATGTTGAAGGGGTACTGTTTTTTTCCCAAATATATATATATATATATTCCCCATGGAGTTATTCCCCAGATATTGAGATCATAGTCAGGTTAAGATACCTAAATGTAATAAGTTGAGCTATAATAAGAACTCTGCCCCCTAGAGTGACTGCTAGTACTGTACATTTATGCGGTTGAATGGTGTATTCAAGCGTCTTAGTTGAACCACAGTATCCATGCAGCTCAACCTCATGTGCTTATTGAGTTGGAACAGCATATCAGTTTGTTCTGGAGAGCAAGTGTATGTGGGCATCTTGTGGGCAGCAAACTGGGTATTTCCTAGCCTCTCTATGACCTCCACACTCCATAGTCCAATGACTTCTGGTTTGGCTGCTGTGTCACTGCGCCTCTCAAACCGCATGGTGACACAAGATGCTCTAGTTAGCCGTAGTGACCAGAGAACAGGGGGTGAGTGATATGAGACCATGGGCAGAGTAGTAACAAGCACAAACCACTCACAGGCAAATCTTCTTCCTGCTTGTTTTCAGGCTTATTTCTCTGTATGTTGTGGTCATTAACATGTGGCGAGGCTGCATTGGCTTTGCAGTAATGTTTTTGGTCCTGAGGTCAGGATAGAAAAGGCTTAAGTGGTGAAGTTTCACTGTTTTCTACCAGAACTGGCAAGATTCAAGTGCAAATACACTTCAGAATGACCCACAAAACCATGCACAGTGCCATGAAAAAGACCAGCCTTTCCTTTCAAAATATTGCAAAATAAGTATAGTTTTCCTCACACTCACCTTTTTTGTTAAGATGACATGATTTATTATACCACATCTCTCTTGCTTTTTCTTTTTCCCTTACCAAGTTGGACTGAACATGCCATTTTGTGGCTGCTTATGACCTGAAGAAGGCTTAAAGGAAGAGTTCATTCATATTATTGCAAACCTGTATGGCTTTCTTTTACAGAACACAAAAGGAAAAAAGCTTGATGATTGTACTGGTCACTCTTTTCCATGCAATGAATTGGAACTGAATCTTTAAATCTTAAAAAGGATGCAAAAGCAGGTAAAACGTATCAAATGGGGTCCATATGACTGACACTATATTCCAAGTCTTTTGAAGTAATACAATAAATTTCAGTTGGGAATTAAAGTTGGTTTTGGCTTATAAAAAAAAAAAAAACTTGACTTCTGGCTTAGTTCTCTTGATATGCTCATGAGAGTTTATGTGAAAAGTAGCATTGTTCAATTCATGAATGCATATTTTTACAGCCTGCTCTTTTTAATGAATCTTAATTCACAAAATATCTGAATGATTCATTCACGAACATGGCTGATTTGGTATGAATACATAAAGGCATAGTTCACCCAAAAATGAACTCACCCTTATGTCGTTCCAACATTACAGTATAAGTCTTTAGTTTAGCTTTGAAATAAAAATAAAGATTTTTTTAGTGAAATCTAATAGATTTATTTTCCTCCAGTGAAGTCCATTCTACCATAACTGACACTTTAAAAAATTTAAAGACATAAGTTTATATTAATCGAGTGGTTTAATTGAAGTCCTTTGAAGATGATCACTTTATATGATGAACAGATTCAATTATTCACATATAAAAATTCAATGCACATACATAGAGCAGATCAAATGTGGCAAATCATATATGGTTTGTTTTGGAGTGTGACACAATCATGTTTGAGCCACCAAAAGAATCAGTGAGGTTTGTTCTCACATTATATGCATCTTATAACTTGCACAAGGCATATTAACCACTTTCATGACTCTTTGGTAGTGCATTTGAATCCTTTTTTTAAACTTTTGAAAAGAATGACTAGCACAGTCTTCAGAATTTTTCTATCCATAACAACATGAGTGTGAGTAAATTTTTGAACACTAATCCTTCAATAGCCCACCAGGATCTTTTCCATTGTCCCATTTGATACCTCAATGTCAGATCTTATGGTACCACCCAAATCGCCTGCAGGGAGGAACTGGATGGAGACTGTCAGCGGGACAGAGTGTTATCTGCACAAGAGTGTGTTACTTCTCATAAGGGCACAGGGCGTGTGTATGTGTTTGTGTTTTGAGTTCGCATGTCGCTGGAGAATCTTAAGACCACACCGTCTGCCACCACCTCACAAAGCACAGAGATGAGAGAGCCATATACACCCCACAACGTCTGTGGCATGTTTGGCTTATCTGAGCTCTGATAGCAAGATGCTAAGAGGCAGATTTGATGGACTGTATCTGAGCCCTGAGGGTCCTTATGTTCTTATCAGCTCTTGGATGCCTACGTGTGGAGAGGACCCCACTCTTGCCCTGAGGAACAGAGCCACTTTAAGAGTTTGGAGAAGTCACAGAACTCATCTCTACATCTCCAGACTCAGACATGCTGGCTTACAGCTAAAGAGATCAGCGTCAGCAGGACTCCCTGTGTGTCGGACGTCACCCTTCCATGACCTCTAACAGTCCAAAATATACCAGCACTCTCTTTGCCGTTTTAGTGTAGAAAAGATTTAGGAGTGCCACAAGTCCTTATACAAAAAAAAGTAGAAAATGCTTTTGAGAACTTAGAAAAATGCAGAATTCATTGTTCTACCACTCCTGCATGTGTAAATGAGCTTATTGCAGATGTTATCCAGAGGACCTGGTTGTCTTGTTTGTCTTATGGCCACTTTTTGATTTTTAGAGTGAAATGACAGCATTCCACTCATTGTGCTGCATTACGCAACATTCAAAGTTGGTGCGAAAGAGCGCATGAGAATGTCACTGCTCTCTCAATTCTCTACTTTTGGAGAACCAATCTGCTATTTCCTCTATTTTCTGTTATTTATTAGGTTGGAAGGTTGGAAAACGCTGGAAGCCTTCATGAATAATTCGAACAGTAAACATAATTATTTTGTTCTCAGTTTGTCATCTGTGACGTGAGAGAAAAATCTTAAAAGGCAATAGCAAAACAAAAACATAAAAAAAGAGGAAGGGAAAACCTCAGGGATTACTCATTCAGTTTTTCATTTTAACAATCCTAATTTATTGATTCACTTTTTGCATTCAGAACTAAGCAAACAGACCTCTGTCTCCATAAACCACAGATCTGCGGTTGAAGAACATTCCATTGCATTCACATGGCCCGATTAAAGATATTATTGACACGTTTGTTTGTAAGTTCTCCGCAGGAACTTTTTTTTTTTTTTCGTTATAGGAATGCCAAGTGTATGAAAGTCTGTGGTTGAAATAGCTACAGATGCTTGGTTAAAAATTCTCTCTTTACTGCCAACATTGAGGCCAAGCTGGACCAAAATGAACATGAGTATGAATTTATTTATTTATATTTTGCCTCAGATGAACTTTAGCCATATAATCAAGCAAGTATCTCCATTTCAGTCAGTCATCTGTGACATCTAACTCTTCTCTTTAGCCAGCTGTAAACCCAACAGCTCGTATACAGTAGCGTGAGAGGAAGAAACAATTTCTGATTCAGGCAAAAATGGCTGAAGGTTTTGTTTCAGCATCTTTTAAAGACTTCCTGCTTTGGGCCACAATGTAAATTGAAATAATGAGACAGCAGGCCATATGTTGATTTCAATCGGTTTGAGGCAGAAATGCACAGATGCACATAAACACCCTTAGATGCTTATCACTCTACCTTCCTTCCGTTCTGAAGGAATGTTTTTTGAGATAAGATCAATTGAAAATGATTGAGGAGGCCTCTATTTATCTTCAGTCTTTAAGCATATTTGGCGCACGTAGCAGTAGTGCTAATCTTCTGCCTAGTTAAATACTCCAGAAATCCAAACGGCATTACCTGACGGCAGAAAACTCCTCAAAATCGAATTTGCGAAGACTCGAACAGCTGTCAGTCTTGTGCAGGCACACCCATCCTCACATCATCTGAGAATTTCATCCAGTAAGGAAGCTCCAACTCCCAAACATCCTTAGGGAGGGATTCCTTCCTCTCTACGCACACAATGCCTTCGGAGCAAGGAGAGAGCTGTTCGGGAAAACAGACATGACCTTGTACACACCTTCGTTTGGAGCTCAAAGCTCAAGATGGTTATTGTTTGTTTTGTCTAACAGATCGTCTGAGTTTGTGCATGAGTGTTTATCAGTTAGTGTCTATGTGTAAGGGTGTGTTCTGTTGTCTGCTGTGGTTTCAAACTTAATGGAAGTTTTCCTTCTCGGGTGGTGATGGATGATTAAGAGAGGGTGATGAGTACAGGGTCCTTAACTGACCCAGTTTGAAGGGTTTCAGGACTGATGGGCCGCCGGAGCGTCGTCAACAGTTTGTCCTCCTGACCCCCATCCTCCCCCTGTCTTTGTAACCCTCAATCATTTGTTTTCTTACCCTAACGAGTCTTCCTGTTCCCAGAAAGCGAACACTACAAGGGGTCCTTGGATTTAGGTGGCTAGAGAAAGAGACCTTTTTTTTTTCTTTTTTTTTTCAGTCCTGTCCGGCGCTACTTTGTTTTTCACACTCAGCTCCAACCCCCACATTCTCTCCCACATATTTTTATCTCCACCTTCCTTTTGATTTCTATCTAATTTCTCTAACCCTTACCTGTTATGTAATAAAAACATAAGTTGTACAAATGTTCCCATTGGTTAAATTGCTTTCCATCTCTGTTTCTTTAGTTCTACCTGCAGTCTCGGTTCACGTGGCGAGGAGCCCGTCTGCTGAGGCCACTCCTGCAGTTCACCTTGCTAATGATGGCCTTCTACACCGGGCTATCACGTGTTTCTGATCACAAGCACCACCCCACTGATGTTTTAGCTGGCTTTGCCCAAGGAGCCCTGGTGGCCTACTGCATAGTAAGTACATCTTTGTATTTCTATCCATTTCATATTTCTTTAAATATAGTTTAGTATCTTTAAGGAGTCAAGAGGCCATTGTGGAGTCAATCTTGAATTAGTTTTTATCGGTTGGAATGTAAACTAATCTGTAAATTTCATACTTTACAACATTTAATAACCATTGGCCTTGATCTGGTTGTCATCACAGCATCTGGATTTTTTTTTTTTTTTTTTTTTAATATTGGTTAACAAACACTTTTACACAGTGTCAACACCAGAAAAACTAATTAAACATTCCTTTCATAAATATGCTGGCAATTAACAACCCAACAAGTTTGACAATATAGCGTATGTTTTCCCAATTCCCACTCTTCACTTTAAAACATGAAAATGTTGTTCTTTTTCTGTTTGTTATAGTCCATGAGTATGTTTGAGATCGACTAGAGGCAGATTTATCAGATAACTTGTCAAAAGAACCATTAAAAACAGACTTTATCTCGTGTCTTTTGAGTGAAGTGAAGACAGAAGGCCATCCGGAGTTTGAGGTCGGAAGGGGATCTGAATATCTGGAACCAGACCACAACATTCTCCAGACCCCACCCTCTCTCTTTTTCACCCCTCTCCACAAAATTACTCATCTATCAGAATGAAGCATAATCTTTTTCTTGCTAATGCAGAGCATATTGCCTCAATTGCACCATTACCAACTCTCAGATGAAAAGAGGAGGGGGGAGGGTTGTGGAAAAAGGAATTTTACACTTCATAATTGTGGAACATGTCACTTTTGTTGGTGCCAGACTTTCCCTGCAGTAAGCAAAGCTTCACTTAGTTGGATTGTGTTTGGGAAAATTGAGTCGAGGGGAACTGAATGTACAAAGAGGGAGAGAATTTTCTCTTTAGGAGAAATGACAATGTTAATTATTCATTTGAGAAACAGATTTTAATCTGTTTATCTTGGTCGTAAGGGGGTGGTGCAAAGATTTGAAGCCCATTAGTTAAGGGGGAGACCAAGACATCTTCCCCCAGATATCACCCCATCTACAACATCTGAAAGACAAATATCTAAGTTGTTAGTGTTGAAATTGGGATATTGAGTTGTAATGTTTCTCAACATTACAATTCCCAGAATGTCCTAGCAGTGTCTTTCTTCACTCTAATTAGCTTTGACAGCGCCACACTTTTTATGGTACACAGATGTTCTACTGGTATCATGAACCTTCAAAACATTTAATCTCCAATCCTTGAATTTGCTGAACCTGTGTGGTTTAGTTTTCAGTTGGCTCTTGTCTTTATTTATTGGCATTTTGATTTTCCCAAGAGCAGTTTAAACTTTCGCCAACCCTTTAATAACCTCATTAAGAAGGACATTTTTAGCGAAACAGTTTTGTTTTACTCAAATTATCCATCCATTTCTAATGGTCTTGATGTTTTTGAGCCCCTCAGGTTCATGGTGTAGGAACTGCTCTTTGACACCTGAAGAATTTGCTCCCCAGTGTGAAAAACCAGAAAATAGCTGATCAGTACAAATAAGAGAGAGCAGAAATGAGATCCTTTTCACTACAGATCAAGGCACCCATGTACTTGTTTTTAACGAGCCTACATTTGGAATCTGTTCTGCTCCCCATCTGTGAACGCTTTAGAGGTCCAATTAAAGTATCTCTAATGACCAAAGCTCAGATGGAGCCTATAGAGGTAATGCAAGGTACCAGTCTTTAAAAGAAAAGTTATGTCCCCATACATCAGGCATTGGTTTTGAACCATAGGCAGCAGTGCAACTTATCCAAACTTCTCAGCAAGTAGTCTAAGCAAGTTTGAAGGTGCAGCAGTTCTTCTGAGCTTGGCTGTAGGTGCTGATTTCTGCTTAAGGGGGTTGTGTTTAAAGACGTTTAAAGGTTGTAAGTGCTCTGGGTCGGTGTCCAACTGGCTGACTTCAAAGAAACCGTGGAAAGTTACAGGTCTTGGTGAGTTTTGGCCATATTGCAAAAGCTGATTACAGACTTACTGCATGTTCCATATTAAAGAGGATCAGTTCACATGGCGCTGTTAGACTGCGATGCCCACGGAGAACTGATCTCAGAACAGCAATTAATGTCAGTCTGCTTATGTATCATGCAAGGGAAACCTAAAACGTCGAGCAGTACAATGTTAACTAGGTCATCAGTTTCGTTCAATCTCAGAAGGAGGCTCCTGAAGTCCTACATTCAATTCCTTGTGCTTAGGCCTGGTTTGTATCAGAAATGTTGGCAAGTTTCACTATAACGTTACGATTGCTGAAGTCAGGCAGCCTGGGATATGTTTAAATTCTGATGTCTAAATGTCTAAAAGGAACCCTTGAGATTCAGACTTCAGAAACCGCATTTTCCTTCTTTGTCTTTTCTGGACTGTTGACTGCGGCCACATCCTCCGGTCCTTCCTGTTGGAGAGTGGCATGAGCTGTTTGTTCATGTCATCAAACACAGCCCACTTTCTAAGCTGCTGACATGGATGGAGAGAGTGTGAGAGGTTGGCTGCTTTTAAAGCTCAGTTGCAGAGGTGTTTCCTGCAGGACTAGACAAGGGTGGAAACAGCTGGAGGCCAGCTCTCAAACAGCCTTTTCCTCTTCCCACTCTCTCTTTCTCTATCCACAGCACCTCTCGAGTTCTCACACCGCAACAGTATCCCACCGTTACTCAGGAGCACAGAGGGTCATGTTCAATATTCCGGACTACAGTTCCTCCAGCGATAACGGCCTATTGCTAAGTGCTTCTGGTCTGGCTTGGGTGGCAAGATGGTTGTCCCGATATCCTATCACTCCCTTCCATATGTCAGGCGTGAGCTTGACTCTTTTTTTCCATTGGCTGCCACAGCACTCTCCTTGTAGCTATGGTAATGGAGACCGTCTTAAACCGAAAATAGTGTGCTTGTGTGTAAGAAGAAAGGAAATTTTAACGGTGTTATTAAACTTTACTAATGTTACGCTGGAGAGCGAAGCAGCCAAAACACAACTTGGTCTCCACAATTATTATGCCGATGTGGCTCAGTGCCTGAAACTACAATTTAAGACACACGCATAACATAAGCAACACACTCTCACACATAATCATGTGCTGTGTTTGGCACTTTTAGGATCAGGCACGCCCAAACCAATGGAAGACCACACACATGTGCACACACCCAGACATATCATCTATGAACCTGTTCACAGTTCAGTTGAATCCCAAGTCCATAAAGCCATCAGTGAAAAGCGGCAGAAGTTCAGTGAGGTTTATTTGAGATGAGTTTAGATGGAGTTAGTGTGCCCTCCCAGCTCTGGGATCCAAAATAAGTATACATTGTTGATCTTTTGACTCAGTTGTTGGATGGTGACAAATAGTTTGGTGTCATTTCCTGTCTGATTATGGGAATGTGTATGAGACAGTGCTGGGTGGAGAAATTAGTGGACCAGTTAGTTTGCCCTAAGATGATGTCAAACCACTTTAATACAATATAATACAGAGATGGAGACTAAAATAGTACTTTAGGCAACTTGATGCCTTGGTGTTTTCACGTATGTGACAATTTAAAGGGAATGTCTTTTTTTTTTTTTTTGGTCAAAAAACACAAAGATCTCTCTCCAGTCTAAAAAATGTTCCATCGCATCCTTGAGCACTTTAAGATGGCCAATCATAACATTTACATGTTATGTAATTTACATGTATACAGTGGGGATCAAAATTAGAGAACTTTATTTATTTATTTATTTTTTTCAGAAATCTTCATCGTTCAAAATTGGAAGGAATTTTAGTTGTGGCTATATCATGCTAGTAGAACAGCGTTTTACAAAATAACCACCTCCTCCACCTTGCACTGACTTCTTTACGCACTTGGGCGTCAGTCTTTCCTCAGTTTGACGCCAAACAAAATGTTTCCTATCAGACCCAAATAAATCAAACTTGCTCTCATCACTAAAGTGATCCTTACCCTGTTCAGTGCTGAACTGGCAAGCAATTCCAGCTGCAGTGTTGAACCGATTGCCCATTGAAATTCTCAGCGTTATCCTGTCCTCTCATGCATTTGTCTTTCGTGGACGCCCAATCTTTATGGGAGACTTGAATGAGTAAGTGACATTGTAAAGATGGAATATTCTAGAAATCACAGATTTGGAACAACCAACTTATCTTGCTGTGGCTGCTATTGGCCTTCATCTGGACAATCTGCTGTCGGAGGGTTTTTGTCACTTTCGAATGGCTCACCATCTTGTGAAAAATGGAAAGTTAGACTGCCAGTTCAATAGGGTTTGTCAGATAATTAAGGAAATTAGCACGACGTGCCAGATTAACACTAATGTCGTTCTCAAATTTTGATCTCCACTGTAGTAGTCTTAAAGGTACAGTAGCAAAACCACTATATATTTTCAGTCTTGCTTATTTACTCAATTGTAGCTCTCTGAGGGATGGTGTAAAATGAAATTCATGTTTATTTTGGTGGATGAATTGTGCTGCAGTAACAGACTGTAAAGGTGCATCTTAATTCTTCCCCAGTTAGTGGAACCACAATAAGGTCGGCACACACACACAGGCTTAGACGAACACACAAAACAGCTTCCTGGTGCTGACTGGGCATTCGAACACAATGGAGCGAGTTTGCTGGGGAAGAATACTTTCAGACCGTGGGCTGTGACACAGGAAGCACTCACCCCCTGACACAGGTTCATTGGCAGCCTGTGATTACAGGTCAGAGGTTGTAGTACATCAAGAAGCCTATTGTAAGTCATGCTGGACAGTACAGCTGAATGCTGACTTGCAGCTGATGGTATATGTGATAACACATAATTACACACATTCCAGATATGGAGAAATTTTCCAATTATCAGACGCTCTGTCTTGCATCAGCCCTATCAGTGTAAAACACAGTTCTTTTCAAATATTGAGTGAATTTCCAGAAAATATTAAAGCGTATAAATTTTAAAGCTCATAAATTTATGGCAAAAAAAAGCAACTGTGCTTGCCAGAAATTCTGCATTAAAAATACAATAGCAGTGTGTTCATTATTACAGGAATGCACATTGGTACCTGTATATTTTAGAACTTATAACAGTGTCTTTCATTAAGTGATTAATATACCAATCTGAACTATAAAATCTGCTTTTTTGTAGATTTGTTAAAGTACTTGAATCCAACATGATAATACAGGAGGTAAACACCACCGAACAACCTAATGTACATAAATTATAATAAAAATGTGAAGAAACATTTATATAAAATAAAATAAAGTTTTTCGCTGCAAATTATACCGTAATTCCGTTTTTACTTGCAGAAACCATAAATTTGTAAAATTACACATAATGTGATGTTAAGCTCTTTACAATTTCTCACCGTAAGGTAACTTACAGTTTTTATTATAGCATATTTATAGTTTTTTATTGTATATCAGTATCAAACCAAGTGGCATTTATTTTAAATAAATATAGTACAAATGCATTTTAAAAAGAAGTATTTACATTATGAAACAATACATTGTTTAGCCTTGTCAAGCAACATACTTGCTCTTATAATGAAATCCTTCATAATTGCTAGCAAGCAAAGGTTCCTGATGTCATTCCAGCGCAGTGTAAAGGTCACTCTGGAAATGTCATGATCTTTCTGGCGTACGTTCCCTCATATAGGCAGAAGATGGTCACAAGAGGCCCTATAGTTATGAACTCATCCGCTGTAACCTTTGGATAAAGCTCTCTTTGTATGTGAGCACAACGTCTTTCACTGAAAGGATATGCAAGAAACAGCTGCTGGAAAGATGATTCCAGAACGCTGATGGCCTCTCGAAGGCTTTCTGTTCGCTTTCTATCTCTTTCCACACACACACACACACACACTCACTTACAAACCTGTTGATAGTCACAGCTTACTTGCTCAAGTCTGTCATAACCTCGCATAACCAATAGGAAATCCCTTTTTTTAAACTCTGTGTACAAGTCTCTGTGCACTTTTTCTTCCCCCTTGGCATCACCCAAGGGGTAGTACGCCGCTCCAGGGTGCCGTGGTTGACAGCAGCTCCTGAACCGAGTCAGGACAATTTAGCTGTTAGCTACCCCAAACACTGACCTCTTTTCCTGTCACACACTGGCCCCGTACTCTTCACACACTCATAAATAGCATGTGTTTACGCATTGGCAGGCTTTCTGGAATCGGTGATTCCACACCGCTGCCGTCCAGCTCAGCTGTTCTGCATGCTTCAGTAACATTCATGGTGTGTAGACGGCTAAATATCCCGTAGGCCTCTCCTATCCCCGTGAAAGCATCCCGTCTTTGGCATGAAAGGCCCGTGACTCAGACTTGTATATTTTCAGCTCTTTGTAAATCCGTTGGGTGCATGCCTAGTCTAATGCCAAGGGCACACTTCCTCTCTTCCCCTCCCCGGTTTCCTGTTTTGCCAGTGATGTCATTAGGACGTAAAGAGAGGGTTGTCGGGCATCTTTCCTTGACGACAAAGTTCTTCCCACGCCAAGTGAAACCATTAATACTGACCTCAGTCCCTCGCAGTCGAAGACCGAAACAAAAGAACTGAGGGGTTTCCTCTTTATCTTTACTACTGACTCAATGTTTTTAAGGCGTGTGGTGTAAGTTGGCCGCTCTTATCAGCGTGTGACCTCATACACGTCCGTATGTCACAGACGATGGATTGCCAGCCTTTATATCATCTGACATTTCAGAGGCTATTTTACTCATTTGTGGTTAGTCGAACATGCAACAATGCTTCTGAAATGTGTCTGAATAATTTGTTAGTGACTATTGCAGTTGCTCATGTCCTGTTGGTGCTTTTTAAGGAAGTTTATACGATTATAATTGGGATTTCCACTACTGAATTGAACTGAAATTATAAGGCTAAAATTCTTGAATTTTAATCAAGTTTGAATTGACGTAGCAATTGGGGTCTGCTATTGCAATTAAAAATTGAGTTAAATGAAGTAAAATGAAAATGAATTGAAATTCCCCAAAACAAAAATTGTGTGGAATAAATCAGATTCACTTTCAAAAATCAAATGATTAATCGCATCCAAAATAAGTTTTGTTTACATAATATATGTTTGTGTACTGTGTATATTATTATGTATATATAAATACACACATGCATATTTCATAAAAATGTTGTGTATATATATTAAATATATTTATTTGAATATCAATAGACATGTAAATACATGTAAATATTTTCAAAAAATATACTGTATATGCGTGTATTTATATATACATAATAAATGTACACAGAACAGACATATATTATGCAAACAAAATCCTTGATTAATCGTTTGACAGCACTAGTAAAAACATTTTAAAAATGATTGCAGTTGAAAGGTCCTGTAGACCTTTACTATTATCTATTAAAATGGTAATATCTAAAATTAATATACATTACTTTTCAAAAGTTTGGGGTCAGTTATATATATATATA
Organism: Onychostoma macrolepis; assembly: GCF_012432095.1. Classification (NCBI taxonomy): domain Eukaryota; kingdom Metazoa; phylum Chordata; class Actinopteri; order Cypriniformes; family Cyprinidae; genus Onychostoma; species Onychostoma macrolepis. Next base: position 10,854,652 of record NC_081174.1, read on the forward strand.
TATATATATATATATATATATATATATATATATATATATATATTATTATTATTTTATTTTTATTTTTCTTCCAAAAATCACTGTTTTCGCCAAGACACATGAATCAGAAGTGACAGTAAAGACTTTTTAAATTTGTTATAAAAATGTCTTCCTAAAAATGTTTATTAGAATTTATTAAAATAGAAAAGTTATGTTTACATGACTCTTATTTTATTACTTTTTTTTTGTACTTGGTGACTTCCCTCAAACAGATAAAGAAATCGAATCGTCCCCAAACTTTTAAGTAGTGATAGTAATATAAATTTATAACTAAAATAAATTCTTTCTTCATAAACAAATACAATTTGATCGACAAGAATAGAAGAAAACTTAATCTACCAGCTGTTGCAAATTAATCCGTCAATTCATTCTACTATCCTTCCAAAAATTTTAATTCAGATTCCTGTGGTTTGTGGCAGCTGTGGTTTAAATTCGTGATTTTAAAACGAGCCAGTTCTTGTTCAACCTTTTTTTATGTACTACAATCATATTCTGTGGGTACTGTGATTTGCATCCCGGAAAGAGTTTTGTTCTCAAATAATCTTAATGTTTTTTTATTTCTTTCTCTCTCTCTCTCTCTCTCTCTCTCTCTCTCTCTCTCTTCTTCTAGGCCTTTTATGTATCGGACCTCTTCAAACCCAAAGCCAAGACTGCCACTCCACCTCCCTCGCCAATCAAGAAAGAGCTCCTCCCCTCTTCGGACATCATAGAGAGGAACAACCATCACAACATGGTGTAGGAGGTGGGGAACGGGAGGATTCGTTTGCAGTCTCCCCATCCCTCACCTCCCCCCGAATCCCCTGAAGAAACCAGAACAGCCACCTGTGACAGAGGAGCTCCGGCTTAGCTGACGCTTCCTCTCTCTCATCTGACAGTAGAATGTAGGGACAGGACAGAGACAATCCTATTGACTCTTATTAAAATGACCTCGCTATCCTAGAGCCCGATTCGAAAGGCCAAACACACACAAAGCTAACAAAAAAGCGATTTCTCCCTCGAAATATTGTGGAGAATGAATTGAGCTCCTTTGACGAAAGTAATACACAGAATGCGTTAACGAACGCCAACGAAAGGAAGAAGAGAGTGAATGTGAGGCTGGTCACGTGACCAGCGCTTCTCTCTTGTCTCTGTGGCCTTTCAGCAACAGTATAGGACAACAAATTCCTTATTAATAGGAATGATTCGTTTTACCTGCGATGTAATTAGCACAGATATATTAACAGTATAAAGAGGAATAACTTATAGCACTATATCCAAGTTCATTAAACGTCACCACTCGCTATCTGAGAAGTGTAGCTTTGAGAAGCTTGATGAAGGTCTGTACACAAGATCATATTTAGCCATCAGAGCTGATCTTAGCTACTCGAACAGTGGCCTAACTATTGGAGAATGCATTTTAAAGGGTTTTAAATGGCGGGTGGGTGGGTTTACACAAGTATTTTCTTAGATAAATAGATTTTTATTTTAGATGATGATTTCACGATGGCCACCACCCATCCCTGCCCGAATTCTGGGGGCGTGGCTGAGCCGTGCTGCCTCGCTGTCTTCTGATTGGTCAGGGGGCGGGGCTAGACGTCAGGGAGGTGTGTCTCGTCACTACGGTCATCGGGATTGACTCCCACTGATCGCACTGGCACATTTCTTTTTTTTTATTTTTGGAACCGGGAACGAGCTTCTTCCGCTGGCTGGTTTGACCTCTTTCCCTTCCAACTACATAATCACTCAACTCTAGTTGTGTGGTTTTACCCAGAATGCCACCTGTGCCCAATGCCTGTCTTGGCACGAGTCAAACTGCCCTGAGAAGTTGTGGGATGTGGGGTCCCTCGGCAGGACGCTCTGTCCCGTTTGTGTGTGTTTGTATGTGTCGCGTGTGTTTCCGCACCTTGTCCTGGTGCAGTGGACCGATACCATGTGAAAAAACGTAAGAAAACTGTGGATTTTTTTTTTTTTTGTCAAAATGCCTTTCTTAGCCTCGATGTTCCTATCGTGAAGATGTCTACTGTCCCCACTAACAGCTGTAAAGTGCTGCCTGACTATTACAGAAAACACATCCATACAACACAACTCAAGCTCCAAATGTGTTGCACATCCCTCCCATTGTATAGTCCGTCCTATCATTTCAACAAACCGTTTTATTTCTCTCTCAGAAGTATATAAATAATGTATAGATCACTAAAATTAACTATGTAAGATATTATTTCTGAACATGTTTAGATATATCCACTATGAATCTAAAAAGCAATGTGTCATGACCTGTGTTATTTACAAAGTGCTGCTTTTATGAGCATTGATTGACAGATTTTTGTATTTAGGTAACTAAAATATTGTAGATTTGTGATAGTAAGTTTTTAATAAGCGTTGAATAAAACACATACAATTGTATCAAATTCACTATTAGTATTTTTGTAATGTCTCATTTTGTACAAAAGAAATAATAGCAAAATGTTTTTGTTTTTTTTCTGCTAAATGTACTTGGCTCTAATACATGTGCTTTTAAATAAAAGCTCATTATAAACAACAAAAAATGAATGGCTTCTTAATGAATGTTTGTTTTTATTGTGTGAAATTGAAATTGTCCTAGTGTTCGATGAGTTAAAAATTTCAAACATTTTATGTGCCATGTTGCATGTCACTTATACAATTTTTATTTTAATATATTTTAAAGTGTAATTTAAACACAAATTTTCAGCGTCATTACTCCAGTCTTCACTGTCACATGATCCTTCAGAAATCATTCTAATATGAGATTTTATTTATTTTATTCTTTAAAAAAAATAGTTTTTTTTTTTTCTTTTTTTTTTCTTTCATTTGAAATATATGGAAGCCTATTTCCAAGGGAATTGCGACTTTTTATCTCACAACTCTGGCAATTTTTTTATCACAATTGTGAGTTTACATCTTCCAACTCAGAATTTTTTTTTCAGTTGCGTGATAAAAACTTGCAACTGACTTTTTTTTCTCAGTATTGCGTGTTTTTAGCTCATAATTCTGACTTTTTTCTCACAATTGCGAGTTATAAAGTCCAGTTTATATCTCATAATTCTCGCAATTGGGAGTTTATAACCCACAATTCTGAGATAAAAAGTCGCTGTTACCGTTTTAATTTTTTTATTCAGTGGCGGAAACGTGCTCCCATAGTAATATACATGTTTTGTAACATTATAAATGTCTTTACTGTCACTTTTGACCAATTTAATGCCTCTTTGCTGAATAAAAGCAACTTTTCATGTACTTTTAATGTAAGTTTGTTATTATGGGTACACTGTGTTATCATAAATGTGAAATTGTCCTAGTGTTCGATGAGTAAACTGCATTAAATTTTCAAATAGAACATTTTTATGTGCTATTTTATATGTTACTCAAGTACCCGCTATAAAAAAGTTTGAAGAAGAAGCCAAATGAATTGTCTTGGAATGAAATAAGTTTTTAATACCATCAGCATGTTTCAATCAGGGCCGGGCGTTCTTGTTTTCCTAGGACCAAAACTGTGACTTCATATTTTGGCTGTGTGCAGATCATCATTTCTAATGTTGACGGTGGCACACGGTCATATTCTCCACCGTTAAGCCTTGAAACATCAACGTATAGCTGAAATATCTCTACAAATTACTGTAAAATGCAACTAACCAATCTAATTGAACAGCTTAATAAGGGAAAATGATGTTGGTAAAGGTTGGTGCATTGAATTGTGGGTGTGTTACATCAGTGGGTTGGGTTCAGGCCAGGTTTGTGAGGTCTGATGGATCATGGCGATGGCATTGAGAGCTGTTCTGGTTCTGTGGTCATGTTTGGCTGTGGGATGAGAGCTGGGGAGGCCTGTATTCAGGACAGATGCCAACACTGAAGAAAACCAGTTAAGTTGTGTTACTCTTACTGCCGCGAGCCTCGGCACGCCTGTGGTTTTAGACTTTGTATTTCACTGGTTTTAGACTTTGTATTTCACTGGTTTTGCACTGACATCTGCAGTAAGCCACCAAAACTAATCCTGCCTCAGGTTGGAACTTAATTAACCTGAATTTGTATGTGTGTTTGTATAAGGCAGATTATACTAAATGCTGATTGCAATCAACTGCTACAATGAAATGATCCTGCAGATGATTAAATGTAACTTCCACATGCTCTTCATGCACACTGCAGCTAATCCGAACACTCTTTAAATGCATGGAAAGGTCATGTAAATGTTTTTTGTGAATGAACTCAAAAAATTGCAAATATTCAAGAACAATTCTGTAGTCAAAAGCAGCAATTAAACATTATTTTATGATATAAATGTAAAAAGATTTTGAATGTCCAATCTTTTGTTTATAGACAGATAGATAGATAGATGGATAGTGTACACACACACACACACACATACATATTTATTCCAATATTTTTCTTTTGTTTAATGTTTCGATGCCTGTAAATCCAATCTAACATCAAACTAATATTTTTTCATTCAAATTACAAAAACAGAAAAAAATAAAAATAATAATAATAAATATATATATATATATATATATATATATATATAATTTTATTTAAATTATATCATATTATTTAAATTATTTGATTACTTTCTTGAAAACTTTGTGTACAACTCTTTAAATAAAATATATAAAAGTACACACATAAGTATATGTGTGTGTGTGTGTGTGTGCGTGTGTGTGTGTGCGCACATGAAAAAGTTAATAAAATGCTATATATTTGTCAAATTAACTTAAATTAGTACATTTAATGTAAATCTCATTCAGAGCTGTGCTTTAAATTCACATTATTAGAGTGAATACAGGTAAAATTGGACAATAATTTGTAGCTTCCATATTTGTTTGTTTGTTTTGTATTTATTTATTTGTATGTAAACTATTGTTTGAGCGGTAAAACAATCAGACAGTGTCCCACTTTATCTGTGTTCACACTAATACCATATTAAAGGTGGTATTCAGTAATATTTATAAGTATTGATGCAACATTAGAGTATTATCTGAGTAAAAAGTAGGGCAATATAATTGTATTTTTCCAATGTTATAATTGTCCCGACCACAGTTGCCCCCGTAATGCCTCCCCTGCTGTACACTAAATGAATGGGTTTCCCCTGGGGATTTTCAAGTTGTACATTTTCTAGCCAACATTTTATGATCAGCTCTGACCTTGAAATCAGCCTACTGTAACTTTTTTGCACAACGTTCATGCAGCCTCAATGCTGAGCATAAAAAATCCCGAAAGACATCCGCTGTCTCTGCTTGAGTTTATGACTTTATTGGTTTGTTTTGGAGGTTTATGAGTCCTCCGGCATACAGCCACATGTACTGTATACCTACAGATCTACTTCAGGTACAAGAAGAGCACTGTGACCCACCGAGGAGCTGTCCAGCCAGCAGCTGCTGTGGTAGGGATGGGGATCAGGCCGTGTCGAGGGCGGGCACAACAGGAAGGACGTCCAGGGGCTCTGAGGGTCTTTTCACTCTACAGCCCACCGTGAGGGGGAGCGACAGGGCTGGGCTCCGCTCTCCACTTCCTTTAGGGAAATGGAGCACATTCCTCAATTCAACCTAGAAATGCACAGAAATAATCATAAAGAGGAAGAGAGAAAGGGAGGTGGACGTCATCTGCACAACCACTCAAAGATGGCAAAGTTGAATGCAAGGGTTAAAAGGTGGTTGCATATAAAAACTACACATTCAGACAAGTGTTAACTGTAAAATAAAGGCACACTTTAACTGAAAGCTTGAGCTGATTTTTAGGACAACAGTTTTAGGACAATTTGTCACAGTGTTATTTTACTATTATTTATAAACTATTATTAGTATTCATTGATATTTTGAATTAGATTTTATTTTTATATTTTCAGATTTCATCTATTTATTTTTAGTTTAGGTTTTTAGTCATTTTTTTGATATGTACTTTTGTCATTTTTATTATTATTTTCTTCTTCTATATTTCTACTTGGCTATAATGTATATTTATTTCAGTTTTAGTAATTTTAGTACTTTTAGACAGCTTTTCTCATTTTTGTACAATTATATAATTTCATGAAGTATTTTCTTTTTTTTTGTTTTCTTTTTAAACGTTTAAAATTTAGATGTATTAAAAAAGTTCAAATTAAAAATTATATTTAACTTTTTATTTTATTTTAACTACAGAAAACATTTTTTTTTAATAGTTTATATTTTAGTTAGCATTAGGGTTATATTTATAAAAAAAAATTAAAAAAACAATGCTGGTTCTCTTTTAAATGTCAATATATGTTTGATATTCTTGTACATTATGTTTTATATTCCTCCTGTTTCATAAAAAGCCTATTATAGACTGTTTAATGGCTGGTTTCATTGTGACAACTTACCCCATAGTGGTAATGTGTGTTCAACGAACTGTATTGTTCTTTCTGTATCTTTTTTTTTTTTTTTCACAATAACTGAAAATATTAGACACACACACACACACTTATACAGAAACTAACTTTCAGAAATAAACCTACCCAGAAAAACATTCACAGGAGTAAAAAGTGTGACAAGCCCCAGTCTCCCCAAAAAAGATGAAGGGGTTATTTATGGTGAAAGAAATGAGTTATCGGTGTTTGATGCACAGCACAATTTTCATGGTAAATCCATTATGAATGGTGGCAACATTTCCAGACACTAATCCACACACATCAGCATTCACGATGGTTTTTTTTGCAAAAAAAATGGATTTTCTTATGAAGGCACATGTGTAGGTGGGTCTCACAGGAATTAATCAAACTCTGATTTTTGAGGGATTATCCTGCAGCTCAATTGAATTTTCTCAGATTTGCAGTATTAAAACAATATCCCAGAATTTCCGGTTGGCTTTAAACATAATAAGAAAGCCATCTAAAGAACATCCTCTTAATTGTCAAAGACAGGATTGGCCCACTTTAGGCTGCTCTCATTTTTTGTCATTCAGGGCTATGTCAAGTCTTATTAGGAATTTTGCTGGGAAATTTTGTTACTTTTAAAATAAACATCTGCAGATAATGAGGATCACATTGCTCATTTACGGTATATGCTGAGAGTTATTTTGTAATTAAAGTTAGCATGTTTTGTTTTGATTTAATTAAAGTAGGTTTATACAGTTTATCATATGACCTGAAAACACTCAAAATGGTTGTCTGACTGCCTGACTAATGCAAACATGGCCTGTTTGAACTGGGTAAGGAGAAACTAGGGTTATATGTCAAATGTAATGGTTCACATCCTCAAAGTAAACATACACTGGACAAATGTTTAGGCTTTAAGTGGAAACCAATATGGTAAAGTTATAGGTTTGATTACAATTTGCCGTTCACACTGAATGTGTTTGGAATGTTTTTTTTTGTTTTTTTTTTGCAACTTTGTGCTTTTGTCTTTTAATTTGAACTTTCTTCCTGTTTCATGTTCTCCTTGTTATCTCTTGATTGTTTTCATCTTTTTCTTAGTCTATTACCCTGTGTGTATTAAAGCCCTAGGCTGCATACGAAATTGCATATTCTGTGAATATGTACCTCTTTGGAATAAGTAATTACGTATAGAATGTAAAAAAGTATATTCTAAATCGTATGAATGTGTGTAGTATGAATGTACAACATTTGTCATGTGACCTACCAGTGTCAAATCCTCTCCTGTGGCCTCATGGGATAGTAAATTGTCCAGTGGATGTGCACTTCCAAATCACCTCGAAAGTTAGTGAACCCCTTGCAGAATCTGTGAAAATGCGAGTAATTTGAACAAAATAAGAGAGATCAGACAAAATGCATGTTATTTTTTTATTTAGCACTGTCCTGAGTAAGATGTTTTACATAAAAGATGTTTACATTTAGTCCACAAGACAAAACAATAGCTGAAATTATTCAAATAATAACCCCATTCAAAAGTTTGGGAACCCTTGGTTCTTAATACTGTGTGTGGTTACCTGTATGATCCACGACTGTTTTTTGTTTTGTGATGGTTGAGTCCCTTGTTAGTTCTGAACAGTTAAACTGAGCACTGTTCTTCAGAAAAATCCTCCAGGTCCTGCAGATTCTTCAGTTTTCCAGCATCTTTTGCATATTTGAACCCTTTCCAGCAGTGACTGTATGATTTTGAGATCCATCTTTTCACACTGAGGACAAATGAGGGACTCAAACACAACCATTAAAAAAGGATCAAATATTCACTGATGCTCCTGCAGGAAACACGATGCATTAAGAGCCGGGGGGTGAAAACTTTTTGAAATTGAAGATCAAGATAAATTGTACTTAACTTGTCTTACGGGAAACATGCAAGTATCTTCTATTGCTTCTGAAGGGCAGTACTAAATAGACTCAAAATCTTCATCCTGTTCAAAAGTTTTCTTAATGCATCATGTTTCCTTCTGGAGCATCAGTGAATGTCAAACCAGTGAACTTAAACCAGCTAAGACCAGCCAACCAGCTTAGGCTGGTTTTAGCTGGATTTTTCAGCAGGTGGTGGTAGTTGGGCGGTCTGCTGAAATTTTTTTGCATATATATTAGTATTTTTTTTATATATATATAATAAAATGTAGAATGTTGACTATGTTTGAATCCAGTTGAATCCAAATGTTTTGAATCCAGTTTCCGCCTCTCCCAGGGTCTGACAGGGTCATCAACGAGTACGGTCAGTTTAGCTTTGTGTTTCTCTAACTAATGAAGTTCATCATGCAACAGCATGTTTCTGCACAGCTTGATTACTGCATTTGAAAACATCCTGTTATCATCCAGTCTGTAAGTAAACCTTTATTTAATTTGTGGAGCCGATTTCCCAAACTTTATTCAAGGTTGCCATAGAACATCTGCACATGGGTCATTATTGTGCAAGAGCAGATACTGGAGGTCTTAATGCTGGAGTCTGAATAAAACCACACAGAAATACGGGAGAGCCGGGATAATTTTTTCCCCTCAAAAAACAGATGTATCCTCAGATTATGAAAGACATGCTTTAATAGTGACAAGTATGGCAAATCAACAATACTTATTTAAACCTGAAACCGACTTCAGTTTAGTGACAGTTTTCAATCGACTGGCTTTTAGTGGTCTTGCTGTTTACGCCACACCATTAGAGATGACAAGATTGACTATAACTCTCTGGATATTACTGCCAATGGCATAACAATGACGTTAGTTCTCCTCCAATAAATGTAAACTGAGTTCAATTAGTTGCAGTTGTTGTGTGTTTGTGTCTCCCATGGTTCTGTGCCGCAGGCTCAGGCTCCACATGAAGACTGCAGTCTGAGGCTTTGAAGGCAGGTTTTCCTGTTCTGTCTGGGGTTTATCTGATCATCAGATGGACGCAGCATGCTGGAAGATGCTCTCACATACCTGAGGCCGATACAGAGACAGATCCTGCAGGAACCTCTCAGCTGAAGTCCTTCTCTGTTTGAATAAAGCCAGAAAAGTGAAAACAGAGAAATTGTAGATAAGAATGGATGGGAATGTTCATCTGATTTAAATGTCAGTCTGTTCGTCACACAAAGGCTTCAGAGGATTCAGTATAGAGCATGAGTTGAATGGACCACTTTTATGATTTGAACTTTTATGGTACTTTTGTGTTCTTTCACTATTAAAAAGAGTGTGCAAAATATTCTTCAAAAAAATAATTTACTACTATATATCTTATGGCATGGGTACGCAACCCGGCTCCTGGAAAGCTACCATTCAGCTCCAACCCCCCGTCAATCAAACACATCTGATCTAGATAATCAGAGTGTTCAGGGTCACTTGAAAATTACAGGTGTGTTGAAGCAGTCTGTAAAAAGTAGCTACCCCTGTCTTATAATTATGACTTTATTTTCATAATTGTAACTTTATGTCTCATAATTACAACAATATTTGTTTTCACAATTTTGATGTTATTTTTCTTAATTGTGATGTTATATCTCAAAACTTTAACTTTTCATTTCTCAGCTTTGCATAATAGTGATCTTATTGCTCATAATAGTGAATTTATTTTTTAAATAATTTCAGTTTTTCATTATTGCAGCTCCATATCTCATATTTCTGACTTTATCTGTCAATTTTGTATTTATTTTTATGAATTGTAACTTTATATCTCAAAATTACAACTTTATTTTTCATAATTGGGACTTTATTTCTCATAGCAACTTTATTTTCATAATTTCATTTTATCATTATTGCAGCTAATATTAAATATTAATTAATTATATATTTATTTAATAAAATTATATATTTACAATTTTATTCGTCACAATTTTGATTTTATTATTATTAATTGTGATTTTATATCTCAACTCCATCCTTATTTTTCAGAATTGCAACTGTATTTTTATTGTGACTATATTTCTCATAATTGTGTCTTTATTTTCATAATTAGAATTTTATATTTCATAATTGCAGCTTTATTTTTCAGAATAAATATCCTCTTTATTTTATTAAATTGTATTTCTCCTAATTGTGACTTTGTCTCAAAATTTTTCCTACTCATGACTTTGGTGCTCATGATGCCAACTTTAAGCATCTTTATTTTGTTCCTTTTTTTTTGTTTTTTGTAAATCACAACTTTGCTTGTGCCTTTTATTTTTTTTAGATTTTTTATTTTATTTTATTTAATTTTTTTAAATTGTGACTTCATATCTCAATTGCATATTTATTTTTTTCATAATTGTAATATTATAGCTCATAATTACTTCTTTATTTTTCACAATTGTGACTATTTTTCATAATTGAAACTTTATTTTAAACAATTTTGGTTTTTATTCTCCTTAATTCTTATCTTATAATAAAAAAAAAAAAAAAAATGTGCCTGTATATTTTTCATAAATTCATCTGTACTTTCAATAGCTGTTCCTATACAATAACTGTTCCTAAGTTGCTACTTTACAGTAAATTTTACAATTGTGTTGCGACTTCATGCTTTTATATAGTGTAACTTTATATGTCACAGTGCGGTTCTTATTGCATAATGTGACCTATTTTAAACACTCACACTCAAAACTAAAAAAAATCTATTATTATTATTAATGCATTAATTTTAGATGAACTTTCCCTTTAAATCTCCTGAGCTCTGAAAGAGTAAACTGTGAGCAGTAATATTTTACCTTAAGCCTAACTCTAGCCCTAAACTAAGTCTAAAGTCTGGATGAATGACAGGAATATCTTTGACAAGGATGTTCCAGGAGCAAAATTAAGGTAAGCATCATGATTTAATATTATGATACATCCAAGACACGACAAACAACAACAATGCTGGATGTTGCTAATGCTAATAATCAATAAAGCCACACACAACCTTTTCTCTGCAACTGGAAAAGATATAAGCAGCTTGCGTTTGATAATCATTGACAACTTGAAATAAGCTAATGTCTCATTACAGGACAGTTTATTATAGCTGTTTTTCAAATTTCTTTGAGCCTTGAATGCCATTAGTATAAATGAGTCAAAACTGAGTCAAGCACATATGGTTTGTTTTAGCCTGGACCTTTTTAAATATTTCAGAGTTTGTTTATATGTTGCTAGAAATTTTGCCCGTGCTCAGCTGTTTTTCGATATTTCTTCAGCTTGCTTTGTTTGTTGCAAAATGTCAGTCAGGAGATGTTGCTTCCTTGTGAGGAATGAAATGGCCTTTATCCAGCTGGTCAGAGTCCTCATTCATGCTGCATTAGTGGTAATTGTGAGGAGGTCCAAATGCATCTCTGTGCTGTGTCTGTTACTGTCATGGACAGAACATGTCCTGTTTTCCAGTAATGAGCTGAAGCATGTTTGGAATCTGTGACTAATGATGGAGTAAAGATGAGTCTTTGCGTGATGAGCACAACTTGACACACATAAATACACTTTTGCTGGTGGACACCTGTGTCCTGTCTCATGTAGTCAGAATCACACAGGAATGATCTGGAACACATCAACAGCAGACGCTTAGGGAGGTTTTCTCTCCCCTGTCTCCTTTGCGTTTTCCCCGAAACAGCATATTTTAATGTTGAAAGAGACAAATGGTGTGTTTGGGTATATCTAGCTGTCACTAGTAAAATTACATCAAGGTGAAGTCATACATAATTGTGTGCCAGATATGTACATTATAAATTATTGTGTTCATGTTCACTATGGGGTTCAGAAGTCTGAGACTGGCATTTTTTTTTCATTTTTCTTTTACATATTAGAGTTTAATTGTGTATATCAACCAAATTGGTCCTTTTATAGAACCAAACCTGCAAAAATATTAAATAAATGAGTAATGATCTGAGATAGATAGATAGATAGATAGGCCTATACTGCACAAACTTAATACATACATAATCAAATGGGGAAATGATATTTAATTAAAAAAATATATATATTTAACAATTATGCACTAAGTGAAAAAGGTAAATGTAATACATTATTATTAGTAGTGATTTTAATGACTTGATGTATGCATTTCATTTATTTATGTTTCCTACTGATATTTCTAATTATTTAAATGAACATTTAATTTAAATGGAATTACTTTCTAAAAACAAAATTAATTGCAATCAAATAATTTAATTTAAAAATGTGTATTTAATTTACATTATGAATCTCTGAATCCACAGTATTTTAATTTATGAACAAATCAAAATTAGAATACAATTGTATCATTTATTTATTTATGCATTTATCCTTTATTTGAATAGTACATCTATTCAATAGTCACATTTCCCCTATTTATGTATTTTTGAAGTGTTGGTCCTCTATATTAGTATGTCCTCTTTAGCATTGTCCCTATATAACTTTTATTTTATTTCATTTTTTAAATTACATTTATATGCCATTATTATTATTTTTTTTTAGTAAATATTTAATTGCAGTTTAATTAATTTAAATTATGTATTTAATTTGCATTATAAATGAGTAAATGTAAAAAATGTGATAAATACACAATGCACTAAATGAATAAATAAATGGGGCAATTGTATTTTAATTTTCAAATTTATTTAGTATACATTAAGTAAAAAAAAAAAGAAAAAATTGCAATTAAATAATTTAATTTACATTATGAATATCTGAATCCACAGAATGTGCATGTTAGAAAGAGAGACATGGGTGCTATGCATTGGTGAGCAACTGCTCTCAGCATTAGCATGGGAAGTTTCCATTGAAAAAGTGCTGGATTTATCAGAATGAACAAATGTTGATGGTATTAGAGGTCAGATGGCATCAGAGGAGCTGAACTCCTCACTGACACTCACATTCACGCTCTTCCCTCCTTCCTCATCTGCTGTTATCCTGTCACTTCTCGTTTGCGCTTTCTCTCGCCCTCTGAGACCTCCTGGCCTCTCTCTTGCACATTATCTCTTGTGAAGTCACTCCCCAGATTTATCTGTCAGTCACCTTTTTCATCATCATACTCTCTCACACAGTAAAAAACAGAGCTTGTGAACCTGTAAAAATGTTTTTTTAATTGTCCCTTTAACTCTACACAGTGGAGTCTCAAACCTTCAAAAAACCTTCTCAAACCTTTAATCCTTCTATTTAGCATTTTTAATGTTATTATTAACCCAACATTTTCATTATAAATTATATTAAGAGCTTAGCATATTTCAGCTTCATTTGAGTAAAAAACCTTTCCTTCATATCAAAGCAAAATTTCAATTCTCATGAATTATTGTGCTATTATGTTAATACAGATAACTGCTTCTCGTCATTACGCTGCTGGTAACATGCGTCACACATACAGTAGAGCCTTTCCACATATAGACCATATTCATTACAAAAGTGTTTATGTTGCCAAACAGATTGATGATTGTTACCCTATGAATCATGATAACTAATGTGCTGTGTGCTTTTTATCTGAAACTTCTGAGTAGGTAGTTTCTCACGTAGATAAAGTTAAAACCTGTGATTTACTACTAAACAAGCTCCCTCTCCCACATTGGCGTCAGCTGTATTTTCTTTCACAAAATGCACAGACAAATATGTAACGATTTTAGCATTTAAGCGCTGTGCTGTTGCTGGTTAGGGAGAAAATGAGAGCTTTTACCACTCGTCATTTTATCTTGTCATGTCTAGTTAGGACGCTGTCAGAACATGCATGTTTTGTTTCCTGTGTATCTCGGTTGTCTACAACACCATCCAACTGATGTAATGGTTCAGTGAAGAGCTATCAATCTGAAATTCAGTGACTCACTGAAGGTTTGCTGATGATTATTCTCTATTTCTCTCTCTGGTCCAAGCTGGCCAAAGTTGATCTCATTGTTCTGGCTGGATGTAGACACGAATAAATCAAACACATGCCATTTTGAATGAAAAGAGCTGTAGAACAGTTAAATATTCTGTCAAAACATTTTCAGCGAGGAAGATTTGCTGGATACTGTAGTTTCGATTCTGGTGTTGATTTTGTTGAGCAAGACGATGGATGAAACAGATCAGTTACGGCAGATCCGTTAACAGGAACTGTAGTCCCACTTGACCAAAACCATCCCATCATTCCTGAAAATTATTTGAAAGCTTGTGTGTGTGTTCATTTTGTAGTGCAGATCCATTACAGAGTGCTGCAAATGTTATTTTCTATGGCCACAAAGCGATGAAAATTGCTGAGTCATCTGGCGTTGTTCACTATTCAACACTGAAGTATGTCAGCCAGTTACCAGATGTGCACAAAGGTGCAAGTCACTGACTGAATCCCAATTCACTTATTCATCGTAAATACTATTACTATTACTATTACTAAAACTAATGAGTAATACTAAGTACTAAGACTGGGACTAGTGCATCCCAAATTATATGTGACCCTGGGCCAAAAAACCTGTTATAAGGGTCATCCATTGATGTATAGTTTATTAGGATAGGACAATATTTGGTTGAGATACAACTAGTCTATTTGAAAATCTGGAATCTGAGGGTGCAAAAAATAAATAAAAATAAAAATATTGAGAAAATCGCCTTTTAAAGTTGTCCAAATGAAATCCTTAGCAATGCATATTACTAATCAAAAATTAAGTTTTGATATATGTATGGTAGGAAATTTACAAAATATCTTCATGGAACATGATCTTTACTTAATATAATGATTTTTGCGCATAAAACAATAATTTTGACCCTTACAATGTATTTTTGGCTATTGCTACAAATATACACGTGCTACTTAAGACTGTTTTTGTGGTCCAGGGTCACATATAGGAAGTAGAAAACATCCACTCAAGATGCCAAATTGATACTTTCTCAGCTGATTTATGTAATTATGTGTCTTAAATACTGATTCATACTGATTGGTCAGTTGCAGCGTTCAGCGGTTATTTCTGAATGATTACTTTCTCTGAATTTCAACTAATTTGAAATGTACTAACTTAAATTCAATTTCAATTGTAGGTCCTAGCAGTGTTATTTTAGTAGTTTTTAATATACTATTATAGTAATTATTAATCATTTGAATGAATCTGTATTTAATTTTTTTTATATATATTTTTATATATATTTTAGTTATAAGTTTTGAAATCTGTCACTATGTGTTTCTGTCACTTTTGTTTTTATTTTTTTCTATTTTGCTTTATTAGTTTTAGTCATTGTAGTACATAAACTACTTACAAATTATGAAAATAATTAATCTTGCCTTGTTTTCATCTAATTTATGAAGTAAACTTACTGAAGTAAGTTTAGTTTTAATTAACATTAATCACACTGGTTTCAGTGTGCTGCCTTCCTCCATTCAAATTTAGTTCAAATTCAGAAATTTAATTTGAATTTTGAAAGCATGCTCAATTAAATTTTCAAACCTGTTGCTATTGCATTTTGATTTCAACTGATATTTTGCCCTACTCATACATAATACTATTAAACACAGCTAAATCTTTTCACTCATGTTTAGTAGCTTCTCAAAGTTAGTTAGTAGAAATTAGAGGCCCATGTCAGATTTCGGTTTAGACACGTTAGTTGTATACTTGTCCTGTTGTGAGTACGTGTACTTGATACTGTGGTAGTGCCATCAGGCCTCTCTGTGTGATAGTGAGTGAGTCATTGTGGACTGTGGAGGGTTGCCCATACTATTCACACTAAATTTCACGGCTGTTTTCGGGGTGGCCCAGAACAAAACACATTTTCTGCTTGCAAAATTTCCCAGCAGTCCCTCTGCTCCAGCTCACCGCCTCAGAAGAGAGGTTAAAAATTCATTCTGTTTTGACAAGCCCATTCTCTCGTCTTCCCACACACAATGATTTGGGCCTCAAATAAGAACAATTTCCATTAAAAAACAGGAAATGATATGACATGTCAGTTGATTCCGTTTTTGAGATCCATTTAGAGTAAATAAAAAGATGCAGGACGTTCTCATGAACTCTGAAAAACTCAAAATCACATTGGATCTCATGCTGCTAGATTATCCTAATATATGCTAATGACTGCAAAAACCCAAGACCACACAAGTAGAATATTTGCTTGAACGTTTAGACATATTGCAGCCCCTGATCTTGAAAGTACATGTTCAGAATCATTTCCAGTAAACAACAAACTTGAATCTTGTGTTGTGAACTTGACCTTTTACTGCATTTGTCACTGTTAACAGCTGCACTCATAAACAGAGGAGGAAGTCATCCGAGGTTGACATAAAAAGCACAATTGTTTTATCTGACCCATACTAGACCAGCACCAACCCAGAGTTTCTCAGAAGACCTGATCAGTTTCTTTGTGTGAGACGATTGTGGCCAGGGATTTGTCCCAGTTCTTGCGTCACACACTGGGAGCTGTGGAGAAGTGATGCTCATAGGACAGCTTTATGATGTAGTCTGCAGGGTCTTCTGTATGTCAGAGTGTGATTGGGAAATCTAGTCTCATATGGACGTCACATTTCTCCAGCTCGCGTCTACAAACATCTGTTACTCATCTCATTGTGATCTCACTCACGCAAACACAAGAGTCCGGTCCTTCTTCTAACCTCACCGCTCTCATATCCAGCCGAACGTTTGTGAACCTCATTCCTCGTGATTCATAAGAAAGACATGTCCCATTAACAGTGCTTTTACTAAGTGTTTTGTTTTAGTCATAGGTTTTTTTTTTTTTAACCAAAATGTCCTTGAGGTTCAATCTTCAGATTTAACTTGTAATATTAAGTTTGTTTTGTGGATATAGCTAATTAATCTCTCATATAAATGTGTTTTAATGTCTAATTGTAATTGGGGGGGCGGGGGGATTGCTCCCTCTAGCTTATTTCTTGTTTCTCCTTTATTCTCTGACTCGTTCAGAGAAGCCTTACTTCTGCCAGACGCTCCACATGGCAGGCTTCACAGTTTAGACACGGTTGTGTGATGCCAAAAGTCAGGGGTCGGGGCGGAGGTCGAAAGTCCCCAGGTTACAGGGGGATATGGAGGATGAAAGACAGACAGTGCTTTATTGTTGTCTCCACGGCTGTCATATATCTATGTGCAAAAGGAACGCGCTTTCGCTCTTCATCTCTCTCTCTGTTTTTCAGCAGAGGAGCAAGTGGTGTCCATATGTTCATCGGTAGCTCTGTGTTTGGGAATTGTAAGAAATGTGTTAACTTAATAGTGCAGTTTAGGTTCTGAATCATTTCAGAACGCCACCGTTCCCATTGAGATCCTACTGTACCATTGAGATCATCTGTTTCTGATGGTCTCAACAGTCTGATGTCACTTCCAACATTAATACTATGGAGTGTTGTGCAATAATGCATGATTTCACTGCCTGAGGGAACATGAAGTACGTGTGCTTTGCCCTGCAGCCGTAGAAACATCTGCAGTTTTACATTCTTGTGGACATATGGCACTAGGACACACGATACTTCCAGATGTGAAAACTTCACTCTTTACTATGCTGTTTACCAAAAACTGAGACAAAATTCCTCTGTTATACAAGCTCTCCAGTAATTTCCGGACAATGTTGGCACTTAAAATGAATCCAGTCACTCCCATCAAGCCTACTATGTGATAATGCATCAAACAATGTTCAAACCTTCAGTTTATTGCTCTGTTTTCTGTGTTTCCAGGTCTTGTCTGGGCTTCCAAACAGTAAATCAAGTCTGGGTTCTGCCGAAACTGAGGTGTACTGCTGTGAAATGTGGGTTAATAAAGCTTTCTTTCTGTGATAGTCTGTGAGGTTCAGCTGCTGTAAATACTGGTTATCCAAAGTCTGTTTGAATAGACCATTCCAATACCCTGCTTTCAGGTGGCGTGCATCCCTGGACAAGGCCCCGCAGTCACCTAATATGCCTAGTGCTCATTCAAGCCTACTATGGCGCTTGAGTTGGAGCCAGTGGGGCAGGTAGTATCTTTTAGGCCTGTCGTGAGAGGTGTGATTTAGTTTAAAGGTTAAGGAGATGGGTAACAGGGAGAGCATGACGGAGGTTGGAAATTTGAAGGGTGGATGGAAAAGGTGGAAGCTAGGATGTTAGATGGCCTGTGAGAATTTTAGAGGTGTTACCCTGATGTTCACTGCACGCGTAAGCAGCGTATTTTTCGGCGCCCATGTTAACAGATTAGAGCATTCACACCGCAGGCAGAGGCGGCGCGGCAGCTGTAGCAGGAGCAGAGCAGAAGCGGCAGTGCCTCGATAGTTTCGCGCCGAGTCTATTTTTGCTGCGCCGCTTACGCTGAATTAAAGCCACAGTGCATTTTCTTGATCAAAATTGACCTGATTAACATGAAAATGACACATTTAAAAAAAAAAAATGTATAATATTGTCTAAGTTAATACTTGTTCAAATCAATCACTTTAGCAAAGTTAGGCTATTTTCTGCTTATTTTGATAAATAATGTTCAATAAATATACTGTCATTAAAATGTTAATATAATATAAAATATATTTTAAAATACAGAAACAAAATAAAAAGTAAAGATTCTGAAAGCATTGAAGGAGATCCCATAATAAGTTAATATAGATTTACAGTAGTAACAACAAATTTTATTTTATTATATGATATGATTAATATCATGTTTTTAAATATGATGGTTTCATTATAAACATGGTGATTATCTCTAAGGTGGACACCCAACATAATAGGCTGTATGATACCATATGAACCATGTCATGTCAGCTCTGTAGCTCAAATAGTAGAGCATGGCGCTAGCAACGCCAAGATCATGGGTTCGATTCCCAGGAACGCAAGAGCTGATAAAATGTAAAACTGTAACTTGAATGCAATTTAAGTCGCTTTGGATAAAAGCGTCTGCCAAATGCATAAAATGTAAAATGTTAATTATTGTGCCTTTCGCCCCAACAGCAGGGGCACTTTTACCCCAAATACCATACTTTTACATATTCTTCTAGTTATTGAAAAACTTAAACCAGACTGGTAATCAATCAGAAGACCTTTGTCTCAAAATATATTCAATAATTTTAGCGATTCTCATTTTCTACTTAAATCTACAACATAAAAAAACAAACAAAAGGAAAAAACATCAAATATTAGATTTAGCATAGAATCAACTACATCACTGCCAGGAGTTATTGCCCACTTCAAAGGCCTGTTTAAATTATTAAAACTAGAGGCATTTATTAACTTGATTACTTTTTATCATGTAAACTATATGTACAGCATGTTATACACGTGACAGAGGGGAACACGGCACTGCCCATATCAAAGCACATGACAGACAGCTGTAGTAGAACACCTGAAAAGCGTGACCGAATGAACGATACTCGTCTGTATTTGCAGTACACAAGTTGGCACTTAAAATGAATCCAGTCACTCCCATCAAGCCTACTATGTGATAATGCATCAAACAATGTTCAAACCTTCAGTTTATTGCTCTGTTTTCTGTGTTTCCAGGTCTTGTCTGGGCTTCCAAACAGTAAATCAAGTCTGGGTTCTGCCGAAACTGAGGTGTACTGCTGTGAAATGTGGGTTAATAAAGCTTTCTTTCTGTGATAGTCTGTGAGGTTCAGCTGCTGTAAATACTGGTTATCCAAAGTCTGTTTGAATAGACCATTCCAATACCCTGCTTTCAGGTGGCGTGCATCCCTGGACAAGGCCCCGCAGTCACCTAATATGCCTAGTGCTCATTCAAGCCTACTATGGCGCTTGAGTTGGAGCCAGTGGGGCAGGTAGTATCTTTTAGGCCTGTCGTGAGAGGTGTGATTTAGTTTAAAGGTTAAGGAGATGGGTAACAGGGAGAGCATGACGGAGGTTGGAAATTTGAAGGGTGGATGGAAAAGGTGGAAGCTAGGATGTTAGATGGCCTGTGAGAATTTTAGAGGTGTTACCCCTGATGTTCACTGCACGCGTAAGCAGCGCGTATTTTTTTCGGCGCCCATGTTAACAGATTAGAGCATTCACACCGCAGGCAGAGGCGGCGCGGCAGCGCGTAGCAGGAGCAGAGCAGAAGCGGCAGTGCCTCGATAGTTTCGGCGCCGAGTCTATTTTTGCTGCGCCGCTTACGCTGAATTAAAGCCACAGTGCATTTTTCTTGATCAAAATTGACCTGATTAACATGAAAAATGACACATTTAAAAAAAAAAAAAATGTATAATATTGTCTAAGTTAATACTTGTTCAAATCAATCACTTTAGCAAAGTTAGGCTATTTTCTGCTTATTTTGATAAATAATGTTCAATAAATATACTGTCATTAAAATGTTAATATAATATAAAAGTATATTTTAAAATACAGAAACAAAATAAAAAGTAAAGATTCTGAAAGCATTGAAGGAGATCCCATAATAAGTTCATATAGATTTACAGTAGTAACAACAAATTTTATTTTATTATATGATATGATTAATATCATGTTTTTAAATATGATGGTTTCATTATAAACATGGTGATTATCTCTAAGGTGGACACCCAACATAATAGGCTGTATGATACCATATGAACCATGTCATGTCAGCTCTGTAGCTCAAATAGTAGAGCATGGCGCTAGCAACGCCAAGATCATGGGTTCGATTCCCAGGGAACGCAAGAGCTGATAAAATGTAAAACTGTAACTTGAATGCAATTTAAGTCGCTTTGGATAAAAGCGTCTGCCAAATGCATAAAATGTAAAATGTTAATTATTGTGCCTTTCGCCCCAACAGCAGGGGCACTTTTACCCCAAATACCATACTTTTACATATTCTTCTAGTTATTGAAAAACTTAAACCAGACTGGTAATCAATCAGAAGACCTTTGTCTCAAAATATATTCAATAATTTTAGCGATTCTCATTTTCTACTTAAATCTACAACATAAAAACAAACAAAAGAAAAACATCAAATATTAGATTTAGCATAGAATCAACTACATCACTGCCAGGAGTTATTGCCCACTTCAAAGGCCTGTTTAAATTATTAAAACTAGAGGCATTTATTAACTTGATTACTTTTTATCATGTAAACTATATGTACAGCATGTTATACACGTGACAGAGGGGAACACGGCACTGCCCATATCAAAGCACATGACAGACAGCTGTAGTAGAACACCTGGAAAGCGTGACCGAATGAACGATACTCGTCTGTATTTGCAGTACACAAGCAGGCCCGGATTAACACAGTGTAGTGCCCTAGGGTGAGCACATTTGAAGTGCCCCCCCTCCCCTCCCTCCCTCCCTCCCTCCCTCCCTCAAAATTCAGGAGCACCTTCTGATCAATAACAAAATTAGCTTTCCCATTAGAAGGTGATATTTGACTCCTTAAAGTGATTTACAGGGCATTTTTTTTTTTTTTGTGCAATGCAATTTTTTTCTCTAATTTTATTAAAAGTATGTCATTATGTCAAATTCAAAAGTCCATATTTATAAGCTTTTCCAAAATGTCTAATAAAAAAAATAGAATAAGAACAGGTAGAATAATAAGAATAAGTTACCAATCAAAATAAATCAATATTAACAAAATCAGTTTCCACTACAAAGGTGGCACAGAACACAAAAGTGGCATGAAGGTAAATTTACAGACATTTACAAAGGCTCAGAGGTGGGATGGATGTTTTAAATTCATAACAATGTTGTGAGATTAATGTTTTAAATATAAAATTTTGAATATAGAACTATTGTTTGATCGAAATGATTTAAGTAACTATGACACTTTAAAATAAAACTGCCAGCAGGTGGCAGCAAGTCACTGATTTTTATCACTGAATCATTCATTTAACTGATTTGTTTGAACGGCTGATTCATTCAGGAACGAAGCAAGTGACTCCTGCGTCCCAATGTGCATACTATCCACCCTATCTGCCCTAAATAGTATTGAAAATGACTACTATCACATAGAATTTAGGATGGATAGTATGCACATTGGGACGCAGGCACTGTCTTTATGAATGGATAATTGAATCACTGACTCTAGATTCATTTAAAACGCAGGTTCATTCATAAACGAAACAACGCTGTATTTGAATGGAGACGCGCAGTGCTCAGCTGTGACTGTTTGAAACTATTTTCCTTTACGAAATAGAGCAAAATCGGGAAATATTGTTAAATTCATACAATGTACATCACTTTATATAACTTATTGTTTGTTGAACTGTTGTATTAATTTGATATCACATTTGCAAACTCCTATAATCTTTAAAAGCTGTCACAGTTCATCGCAATCTCACAAAGCTCCATAATAATCAATGAAGCGCTCTACACTGCACAACGAATCTCTTATTTACACCCTGTCTACACTTTGTTTGTTATAACGAGAGGATTTGTGAGCTTGCATAACTCAGCAATGAACAAAAGTATTTTGAGCAGTGAGTGGATTCTGATTAACATTGCATTCAAGAAATTAATGTCTGCGAAACTGAGGTGTACTGCTGTGAAATGTGGGTTAATAAAGCTTTCTTTCTGTGATAGTCTGTGAGGTTCAGCTGCTGTAAATACTGGTTATCCAAAGTCTGTTTGAATAGACCATTCCAATACCCTGCTTTCAGGTGGCGTGCATCCCTGGACAAGGCCCCGCAGTCACCTAATATGCCTAGTGCTCATTCAAGCCTACTATGGCGCTTGAGTTGGAGCCAGTGGGGCAGGTAGTATCTTTTAGGCCTGTCGTGAGAGGTGTGATTTAGTTTAAAGGTTAAGGAGATGGGTAACAGGAGAGCATGACGGAGGTTGGAAATTTGAAGGGTGGATGGAAAAGGTGGAAGCTAGGATGTTAGATGGCCTGTGAGAATTTTAGAGGTGTTACCCCTGATGTTCACTGCACGCGTAAGCAGCGCGTATTTTTTTCGGCGCCCATGTTAACAGATTAGAGCATTCACACCGCAGGCAGAGGCGGCGCGGCAGCGCGTAGCAGGAGCAGAGCAGAAGCGGCAGTGCCTCGATAGTTTCGGCGCCGAGTCTATTTTGCTGCGCCGCTTACGCTGAATTAAAGCCACAGTGCATTTTCTTGATCAAAATTGACCTGATTAACATGAAAATGACACATTTAAAAAAAAAAAATGTATAATATTGTCTAAGTTAATACTTGTTCAAATCAATCACTTTAGCAAAGTTAGGCTATTTTCTGCTTATTTTGATAAATAATGTTCAATAAATATACTGTCATTAAAATGTTAATATAATATATATTTTAAAATACAGAAACAAAATAAAAAGTAAAGATTCTGAAAGCATTGAAGGAGATCCCATAATAAGTTAATATAGATTTACAGTAGTAACAACAATTTTATTTTATTATATGATATGATTAATATCATGTTTTTAAATATGATGGTTTCATTATAAACATGGTGATTATCTCTAAGGTGGACACCCAACATAATAGGCTGTATGATACCATATGAACCATGTCATGTCAGCTCTGTAGCTCAAATAGTAGAGCATGGCGCTAGCAACGCCAAGATCATGGGTTCGATTCCCAGGGAACGCAAGAGCTGATAAAATGTAAAAACTGTAACTTGAATGCAATGTAAGTTGCTTTGGATAAAAGTGTCTGCCAAATGCATAAACATGTAAAATGTTAATTATTGTGCCTTTCGCCCCAACAGCAGGGGCACTTTTTACCCCAAATACCATACTTTTACATATTCTTCTAGTTATTGAAAAACTTAAACCAGACTGGTAATCATTCAGAAGACCTTTGTCTCAAAATATATTCAATAATTTTAGCGATTCTCATTTTCTACTTAAATCTACAACATAAAAAAACAAACAAAAAGAAAAAACATCAAATATTAGATTTAGCATAGAATCAACTACATCACTGCCAGGAGTTATTGCCCACTTCAAAGGCCTGTTTAAATTATTAAAACTAGAGGAATTTATTAACTTGATTACTTTTTATCATGTAAACTATATGTACAGCATGTTATACACGTGACAGAGGGGAACACGGCACTGCCCATATCAAAGCACATGACAGACAGCTGTAGTAGAACACCTGAAAAGCGTGACCGAATGAACGATACTCGTCTGTATTTGCAGTACACAAGCCGCGGTTCAGCTGCACGCGACAAACGCTGCCAGTGTGAAAGCACAATGGGCGCGCGCTGCTCACGCTCTGCATATGCGCTGCTTCTGCGCTGCCTCTGCTCTGCTTACGCGTGCGTTGTGAAACCGGCGTTATGGTAGAAAAGAGAGAATATTTTACTAGAGAGATATGAGCTCAGAAGCTAAGCAGGGTTTGGCTCGCTTCGCTCTTGGTTGGAAGGCAGCATGGTGGTTCCTTGTGTGTCACTGGCAAGTCACAGCAAGAAGGTTCTCTGTTTGAGGTGAAGCTTGAGGATTTGCCATAGGTGTGAAAATGAGTATAAATTGTGCAATTTAGTGTTATCCCTGTTATGGACTGGCCATCCATGGCAGGGCTTGACAACTCTGGCCCTAGTCTTGTGTTGCCAGACCTTTAGACTGACAGCACAAGGTCTGGGAACCATGGGCGCTTTAAATGGCTAAGCATTGCTCAAGAGGCCATATGACTGACAGGTAAAGCTACCTGTCATGTTTTGTTGTGCGGCATCATGTTTAGGGGAGTGGAAATGTCCCCACAATAACAGACTGTGTGTAAAACTCTTGGACGCATTTTAAAGAGTCTATGCTGCATACTTTATACATTTCACATACTTTTAAAAATCCACCATTAGTTGACCCTAATAAGCGCTCATCGTCATATTTGTAAACACAATGACTTTCTTCTTCCATGAGAGGGTTTGGCGTCACGGCATCTTATTTCCCAGGCGGAACATTAAAGGCGGCGACACACACGCTTCCTGGAAATCCTGTAGAATTCAACCAATCAGATGACGACTTTGTGCCAAATGCGTTACAAGTTCAGCCAACGGTCCGTGGGCATGACGTCTGAAGCTGAGGCTACTCTGACCCTTGAGATCCACTTTCCCACAGAGTTCAGCTCCAACCCTGATCAAACTTGCCTGCCTGTACCTTTCTAGTAATCCTGAAGACTTGATTGGCTTGGTCAGGTGTGTTTGATTAGGTTTGGTGCAAAGCTCCCCAGGAAAGTGGATCTTGAAGGCCAGTTGCCCGGCCCTGATCCAGGGTGTTTCAAGTTGAGTATACGACCCCACGCTTACAAAAAAAGTCAACAGTCGTCTTCAGCTTCAGTCCTGGAAGACGAGTGTCCTGCACTACCAATCCCAATTTAAACCACCTGTCTGTAATTTGCAAGTAATCCTAAACATCTCGTTTGGTTAGGGTTAGAACTAAACTCAGCAGGACAATGACCCTGCAGGACTGGAGTTGAAGAGCCCTGTAGTACAGTGATGTGTTCATTGCACGTTGATATACAGTTGCCCCAAAACGTATAAGGCTGGGATCCTCAAATCTGGCCCACGAGATCCACTTTCTTGTAGAGTTTAGCTCTAACCCTAATCAAACACATTAATGTTGAAGGTTAAAGATGTGCCTTCATTGTTAATGTTTTTGTATAGAATGTTTGATTACATTCAGTTCCAGCTGGTAATGGATACGATACGAGCAGGTTCCTCATGTTAGCATGGCAGTTTGGGCTGTAGTTTTACATTCTGGAGTACTCATTTAGACAAGTTTCCAAAGCCTTGTCATTTGAATTTAGTCCAGGTGTTCAACTACACTCTTAACTGAGTGATGTTTTTCCACATTAAGTATGCTCGCTGGACATCTCTACCTCCCACTGGGGCTGAACAGGGGTCATTTACTCCACCAGCCTGCCTGAAAGACCCATCACTACCTCAAGCAGAACTAAAGACAGCCAAATATAGACAGCAGTGTGTGTGTGAGTGTGTACATTAGAGTATTTAATGTGTATTCCTGTCCATGTATGGGAGGAAGAATGAAAGACATAGAAAGAGTGAGATACATAACAGGCTTTGTGGAGATCTGTTTGCAAGTTGGTAGCTCAAAAATCCAGTCAGAAACTCAAATTGAGATACTGTATGAATATTGATGTACAATGGGGCCCAAAAGTTCACCAATGAAAAGGCTTTTATTATAATTTGTTTTCAGCTTTAAGATTGAGTAGTGTATTCCAGGTTTAAATTAGATTTTGAATCTTTTTTTTTTTTCCCCCACTGTAGGCCTCTGGATCTATAGTTGTGGAAAATTGAGAACTGAAGAACTGACTCTTCAATTAAGAAGTGAATTTGAACTGAATTGGTGACACGGTACAGGAAGTTGAATTGGAAATTAAATTGAGATCAGTTAATGCATTCTGGGAAATGAAGTAGTCTTCCACCTTGAGATCTAGCCATATTTTTATTGATGCTTTTTGAGAATCGCTTACTCTTGGTTGGAACAAAACAAACCAATATTACAATCTCTTAATTGTCTTTAAATGCTCAGACATTGTCTTTAAATGCGCCACCGATATATGTAGACATAACACTATAAATACAGCATAGCTAGATCTAAAGTCAGGAGAACTACTTGTATCAATGTTTTATATAGTCATATCACCCAGCCCTACAGTTTGCTTGTATGACGACTTGTAAAACTGCTTTGAAATAATGTGTTGTGAAAGTTCCTATAAGGGACATTTTAAGCATTGTTATCCAAAAGGCCTACAGTATAAAACCTTCAAAGTTAAAACTTCAAGCTTAAAAAAAAAAAATGTTTTTTGCCTTTTCAAACTACATCGAATTTCAGTTAATTTAATTTTTTTAATTTTTTTTTTATAATGCAAACAAACATACTATTTACAGGTGACAAATCAAATACAAAATAACCAAGGTCCACGAAACATACATGATTAATTTAAGTTCTACATTTATTCTACGTCCTGTCCTCAATTCAAACTCTGTTCAAATTTAGAAATCAACCGCATATTAAAAAAGCATTCTCAATTAAATTCTGAATGATTGACAAACTTAAATGGACCTAACTCTCTCTCTCTCTCTCTCTCTCCCTCTGTGTGTGTGTGTGTAGAAATGAAGACACCATCATATATGACAACATTTGTTGCAGTAATCTTAATAGATATTGTATATATTCTCAATAACCAGTGCTCAATCAGAGTTTTGTGGATCTGGGAGATTGTGTAAGGATTTTCACATAGGTATATCTGATGTTCATGTAACATCAGTTTTAACATTACACAATTGCTGTTAGCTACCTTAGCCATAACTGTGGTTCAACCACTCTGAATATCTGTTTTGCTGGAAAGACAAACCACTGTTTACAGGCAGAATACTTTAGCCTCCATAAACAACAATGTTGAAATCTTTAGTTGGATTTTAGTTGCTTTTAGTAATTCCTGTGTGTGAGAGATGTTTGGAGTGCGGCTAACATCTATGTGAAAATAAATTCTGTTGTTGTTGTTGTGTAAAAGTATGTGTGTGTAGGGGTCCCATATTGTGAGGTTGAATGTTCTCAAGGCCAAGTGGTTTTACAGCACACACATTTTCTTCTAAATGAGTCCATTTCCTCCAGCTCTCACTGAGACGCTGTAACCTCCAACTGCATAGATCTCCACCACATTACTTCTATTGGCTCTCTGGCTCTTAAACCACATCCACACTGGAGCCAGAAGAATGCTAATTGCCTAGTCTGGCTTTTTAAAAGTTAGTCTAACCTGTAGTAGGTACATTAGCCCTCCGTGGGTGTAAATGGGTCAGTTTATATATATATATATATATATATATATATATATATATATATATATATATATATATATATATATACAGTGGGTACGGAAAGTATTCAGACCCCTTAAATTTTTCACTCTTTGTTATATTGCAGCCATTTGCTAAAATCATTTAAGTTCATTTTTTCCTCATTAATGTACACACAGCACCCCATATTGACAGAAAAACACAGAATTGTTGACATTTTTGCAGATTTATTAAAAAAGAAAAACTGAAATATCACATGGTCCTAAGTATTCAGACCCTTTGCTGTGACACTCATATATTTAACTCAGGTGCTGTCCATTTCTTCTGATCATCCTTGAGATGGTTCTACACCTTCATTTGAGTCCAGCTGTGTTTGATTATACTGATTGGACTTGATTAGGAAAGCCACACACCTGTCTATATAAGACCTTACAGCTCACAGTGCATGTCAGAGCAAATGAGAATCATGAGGTCAAAGGAACTGCCTGAAGAGCTCAGAGACAGAATTGTGGCAAGGCACAGATCTGGCCAAGGTTACAAAAAAATGTCTGCTGCACTTAAGGTTCCTAAGAGCACAGTGGCCTCCATAATCCTTAAATGGAAGACGTTTGGGACGACCAGAACCCTTCCTAGAGCTGGCCGTCCGGCCAAACTGAGCTATCGGGGGAGAAGAGCCTTGGTGAGAGAGGTAAAGAAGAACCCAAAGATCACTGTGGCTGAGCTCCAGAGATGCAGTCGGGAGATGGGAGAAAGTTGTAGAAAGTCAACCATCACTGCAGCCCTCCACCAGTCGGGGCTTTATGGCAGAGTGGCCCGACGGAAGCCTCTCCTCAGTGCAAGACACATGAAACTTTTGAAACAATATAACTTTTTGGCCTTAATTCTAAGCGGTATGTGTGGAGAAAACCAGGCACTGCTCATCACCTGTCCAATACAGTCCCAACAGTGAAGCATGGTGGTGGCAGCATCATGCTGTGGGGTGTTTTTCAGCTGCAGGGACAGGACGACTGGTTGCAATCGAGGGAAAGATGAATACGGCCAAGTACAGGGATATCCTGGACGAAAACCTTCTCCAGAGTGCTCAGGACCTCAGACTGGGCCAAGGTTTACCTTCCAACAAGACAATGACCCTAAGCACACAGCTAAAATAACGAAGGAGTGGCTTCACAACAACTCCGTGACTGTTCTTGAATGGCCCAGCCAGAGCCCTGACTTAAACCCAATTGAGCATCTCTGGAGAGACCTAAAAATGGCTGTCCACCAACGTTTACCATCCAACCTGACAGAACTGGAGAGGATCTGCAAGGAGGAATGGCAGAGGATCCCCAAATCCAGGTGTGAAAAACTTGTTGCATCTTTCCCAAAAAGACTCATGGCTGTATTAGATCAAAAGGGTGCTTCTACTAAATACTGAGCAAAGGGTCTGAATACTTAGGACCATGTGATATTTCAGTTTTTCTTTTTTAATAAATCTGCAAAAATGTCAACAATTCTGTGTTTTTCTATCAATATGGGGTGCTGTGTGTACATTGAGGAAAAAAAATGAACTTGATGATTTTAGCAAATGGCTGCAATATATAAAAGAGTGAAAAATTTAAGGGGGTCTGAATACTTTCCCTGTATATATAGATAGATAGATAGCAATGTTTCCGCTAAGCTGAGTGCGCACGCGGCCGCGCACCTCTTCCACCACGGCCATGCAGAAGAAATAATATGCCGCGCACATGCAAAATTGAGTTACTTATCATTACTCCAGTTGTCAGTGTCACATGATCCTTCAGAAATCATTCTGATATGCTGAATTATTATCAGTGTTGCTGATCTAATATGCTGTTGTGCTGCTTAATATTTTTTCGATATTATGTTTCTTTGATTAATAAGAAGTTAAAAGAACAGCGTTTATTAGAAATCTTTTCTAACAATGTCTTATTCAGTATGTTTTATCAAATAGATAGGTTACAGCCTTGATGAGCATAAGACACTTCTTTAAAAAACTTCACTGATCCCAAACTTTTGAACGGCAGTGTATTATACTGTAAAAAAAAATTTCTCAGGTAACCTAAATGTACATCATTCAGTTACATCAAGGGTCAAATCAAATATAAATAGCACATTAAAGTTAAAAGTTACACCCTTTTTTGTGCGCGCGCTGTACAGGTCTGGTATAAAGAATGTTTTTGCTCAGGTGCCCGAAATGTCTGCCCCAATAGAGAAAAGTTTTGCTCTGCAAGAAAAAAAAATTAGAGGGAACATTGATAGATAGATATTGAAACTGTCTTATTTTGGGAGAAAGTGGAGGGGGGAGTTACATTTGCACATGCATGGCCAGTGTAAATGCACTTTGTGTTAGGTTAATGCTGATGTTACACAATTATCCCTGCTCTCTATAAGGGCTGTTTAATGTGTTTTACCTTTGGCTGACTTTATCCTGAACCTTTTGCTCCTCTCAATTTCCCAGTGTTATACAGTATTGAAGGGTCAGTGCCACTAGAGTGTGTGACTTGCTTAAGGCCAGGTGTGTGTTAGTAATCTGTTGCCTTGTCAGTGAGCCTCTTTTTTGGTACCATTATAACATTTTTAAAGGCAGGTGAATGTTCACTTGAGTTTGGAGTGGGTTTATAGAAGCTACTATAATTCACCCAGCTCATCAGTCAATAATATCCCTGCTCATAAGAGCTCTTCAGAGGTCAACAGGGGCCAATGTCATTCAGAAGCTTTAAAGGAAAATTGCTATGAAGAGGGAGGGGAGATACTAAAAGGAATGAAGGGGAAATGGAGTGAGTGATGGAGAGATATTAAAAATGTCAGCGGGTGAAAATTGGGAAAATGGAGAAGAAGAGGGAGAGCTGAGAGAGGGGGTGTGAGCAGGAACAGGTCTCGGGTTCGACCTGCTGTCTGTTTTAATTTACTTCTCTGCTTTGTGCCAAGCAGTGCCTAGTCGCTGGGTAAACCACAGCTCTGGTATTCCCGTTCCTCCAGAATCCCTCTTCTGTCAGTCATCTGTTATCTGTATTCTCATCTGGATATTAATGACAGGAACAAATCCTGAGTAGTAACTTTATACACATGTTGGAGTGTTTCATGTGGGTTATTTCTAAATAAATAAGATAAAAAAATAAAATAATAATTAGGCATGTCGATGTACGCACTATTGAGCAGTAGAATGTACTTTTCTTTATAATAATAATAATAATAATAATAATACAGTCTATTAAATAGAAAATAAAATAGAAGTATGGTCTAACTTGAAGGAATTATGACAGAAATATATTACTATTACACAGCAGAATGTACTTCAAGTAACTTATATTTACTTGTACTTAAAGTAATAATGAAAAGGGCAACTAAAACAATACAAATTATTGAAACATTACTTTAAAGTAATATTAATATCAAATAATGTATGTGTGTGTATATATATATATATATATATATATACAGTATCTCACAAAAGTGAGTACACCCCTCACATTTCAGCAACAATTTAAGTATATCTTTTCAAGAGACAATACTACACAAATGAAACTTGGATATATTTTAGAGTAGTCAATGTGCAGCTTGTATATAAGTACAAATTTACTGTCCTCTAAAAATAACCCAACATATAGCCATTATTGTCCAAATAACTGGCAACAAAAATGAGTACACCCTAAGTAAACATGTCAAAACTGTGTCCAAAGTGTCAATATTTTGTAGGGGCACCATTGTTATCTAGCACTGCCTTAATCCTCCTGGGCTTGGAGTTCACCAGAGCTGCTCAGGTTGTTGCTGGCATCCTCTTCCACTCCACCATAATGACATCACGGAGCTGCTGGATGTTAGACACATGGTGAATGTAGGAGTCGATTAGTCGATTCAGGTCTGGAGACATACTTGGCCGCTCCATCACCTTCACCTTCAGCTTCATCAGCAAGGCATGATGGGACGAACGCCATGCAAACTGACTTGTTGCAGTGTGCGGCGTATGGTCTGAGCACTGACAAGCTGGCCTTCCGCTTCTGCGACCTCTAAAGCAATTCTGGCAGCACTCATACGTCTGTTTTTTGAAGCCAGCTTCTGCACCTGATGCACAGCACGAGGACCTAACTTCTTTGATCGACCCTTGCAAAGTCTGTTCCGAGTGGAACCCGTCTTGGAAAACCTCTGTATGACATTGGCCACTGTACTGTAACTCAGTTTCAGGGTGTTACCGAACTTCTTATAGCCTCAGCCATCTTTGTGGAGAGCAACAATTCTAATTCTCAAATCCTCAGAGAGTTATTTGCCATGAGATGCCATGTTGAACATCCAGTGGTCAGTATGAGAGAATTGTACTCAAAGCACCAAATTTTAACTGCTCTAATACAAGATACACAAATTTGTATGGTCCTGTCAAGCAGAAAAAAAAACATGAACATGATGAATAGGACATGTGGCCTTGCATGGTTAAACGACGTAAAGTTGTTATCACTTAGGGTGTACTCACTTTTGTTACCAGCTTTTTTGACAATAATGGCTGTATGTTGAGTTATTTTCAGAGGACAGTAAATCTTTACTGCTATACAAGTTGTACATTGACTACTCTAAAATATATCCAAGTTTCATTTCTATAGTATTGTCCCTTGAGAAGATATACTAAAATGGTTGCCGATATGTGAGGGGTGTACTCACTTTTGTGAGATAATGTATATGTATGTATGTATGTATATATATTGTGACGGGTATCCCGATCTCTCATCAGCGTTGCCCTGGAAACAAAGGCGGAACACCTGCACCACCTCATCAGGGCTGGGCCGGTCGCACCTGAAGCCAATCAAGCCTCACCCATATAAGCCAGTTGCGGCTGGGTGAGAGGAGAAGAGACTACAGTCCGAGTAAGGCTTAATGTGCGCCTCTTTCTCTCCTCTCTTTGCAGACGCCAGCGAATGACCGACCGACCCAGCCCTAAAGAAGGGAGCTCCGGAATTGTCACCGCACGGCACGAACCACGCACGGAGAGCACCGCACCACAGCCTTCAACCACTCCACACCTATCACGCCACTCTTTATTCAATAAATCCACCCTCCGGGGTATTTATTTGAGCTCTCCTTGTCGCGTGATTCTTCCACCCCGTCACAGTGGTGGAGAATGCGGCATGAATGGAAGATTTCACC
Source organism: Onychostoma macrolepis (assembly GCF_012432095.1). Classification (NCBI taxonomy): domain Eukaryota; kingdom Metazoa; phylum Chordata; class Actinopteri; order Cypriniformes; family Cyprinidae; genus Onychostoma; species Onychostoma macrolepis. The sequence continues at coordinate 10,887,659 of NC_081174.1, forward strand.
GCAAGTGAACTCCACCTCCTAATCAGCGTGTTTTTCTTTTCTCCTGTGCACTTTAGAACGGTTGGTACTCCTCCCCAGGATGGAAGAACTGCTCCGCAACTGACCGACGCCAGCCTGCGCCAACAACAGATTGTTGAACACCTGGCCACGCGCCAAGGCCAGGTTGACCAGGAAATCGCCGCTCTCCGTACGGCCGCCCGCCAGCGTGTTCCGTTACCTGACCCGCGCACACAAGCCCCTCAGCTTCTGCCGAAGATGACCGCACATGATGACGCCGAATCCTATCTACAAATGTTCGAGACCACGGCCGTCACGGAGAGATGGGATCCCGACGACTGGGCGCGGGCGCTGGCCCCCCTCCACACGGGTGAAGCTCAGCGCACCTTCTTCAGCCTACCAGCGGAAACGGCGGAAAACTATGAGGAAGTGAAGAAGGAGATTCTCGCCCGTGGGGCTCTCCCGATGTGTGCGGCCCAGGCCTTCTTCGAGTGGTCTTACCAACCCGGCGGCCCGCGGATCCAAGTCGCCAATTGTCTCGCCTAGCCCAGCATTGGTTAATGGTAGGCAACCCCACCGCCGCCCAGGTAACGGAACGCGTGGTTGTCGACCGCCTCCTCCGAGCCCTGCCCCGTAGCGTCCGCCCCGCCGTAGGCATGAGGAACCCGACCACCACCGCGGAGTTAGTAGAGGCGATCGAGCTGGCTGAGGCGGCCCATCGACGCGAGGCGGGGGAGCGAGTACCACCCTTTTCCCGGAGGGTGGTTCCAGAGCAGCGCGCGCCGGAGGGCACCTCGCGGCCGGTAGACAGGACGGCGGCCCCCGAGCCTCAAGATGAGTCGATGCCTACGGCGCCCTCTTCTCCCAAAGCTCGGACCTGGTGGGCAGGCTGTGTAGTCCATCAGGAACTCCCAAAAGGGGCTCCGACGGCCACGGTTAGGATTGGCAACCGGCATTATAAAGCAGTTCTAGATTCCGGAAGTACCGTCAGCCTCGTCCAGCCAGGAATACTGCCCCCACCGCACGAAACCAAAGCCACCCTACCCATTACCTGTGTCCACGGGGACACGCGGGAGGTTCCCGTCCGCCGCATCACCATCGCCGCGGCCCCAGGTGCGTGGCCAGTGGAGGTTGGATTGGTCAAGGACCTTCCCGTGACGGTTCTGCTGGGACGAGACTGGCCGGGGTTCGAGGCCCTGCTCCGCGCTGCTACACAGCCTGCCTGCCCACCCGGGGGTCGCCGTGGACGGCGCGCTCCCAGGAAAATCAGCGGCCGCCCCGTTCTCCTGGCCTCCGACAGTGGGCGAGATGGTGAGTCCCCCTCCCCTACTAATCTCTTTTATGATGTTTTCCAGCAGGTTTCGGGAGGGGGCTCATTTGGCCGGGCCCAGCGAGAGGATGAGAGGCTAAAACACTGTTGGACCCAGGTACGTGTCCTGGAGGGGAAGGACAACCAGCCCAAGCCCCATCCTCTCCCCCACTTCCTTGTGGAGAACGGCCTGCTCTACTGTGTCGCCGAGCGAAGGGGGGAGATAAAAAAACTCCTGGTGGTCCCCAGGTCGAAGACAGAGGCGGTCCTGCATCTGGCTCACGCCCACCCACTAGCTGGCCATCTCGGGGCAGGCAACACCATCCAAAGGATCCGGGACCGGTTCCACTGGCCCGGCCTGGAGGCCGAGGTCCGACGGTATTGTCAAGCCTGCCCTGAATGCCAAAAGACGTCGCCACATCACCCTCCCCCCTCTCCGCTCATTCCACTGCCCATCATAGAGGTGCCCTTCGAGCGCATCGGGATGGACCTGGTGGGGCCGTTGCCTAAGTCGGCCCGGGGACACGAACACATCCTAGTCATCGTGGATTACGCCACCCGGTATCCCAAGCCGTCCCCTCAGGAAAGCCACCGCCAAGGCCATAGCCCAGGAGCTCTTCTTGTTGTTCAGCCGGGTTGGCATCCCTTCGGAGATCCTGACCGACCAGGGAACACCATTCATGTCCCGGCTAATGGCTGACCTTTGCCGCCTGCTCCGGGTGAAGCAGGTACGGATGACTGTGTACCATCCCCAGACTGATGGCCTAGTGGAGAGGTTTAACCAAACCCTGAAGCAAATGCTGCGGCGAGTGGCCGCCGAAGACAGATGAGATTGGGATCAAATGCTGCCCTACGTCCTCTTCGGGATCCGGGAAGTCCCACAGGCGTCCACCGGCTTCACTCCGTTCGAGCTCCTCTTCGGAAGGCAACCTCGGGGACTGCTCGACGTCGCTAAGGAGGCTTGGGAACACCAGCAACCCACCCCGCACCGGTCCCTTGTCGAGCACGTCTCCGAGATGAGGCACCGGATAGACCGCGTCATGCCATTAGTCCGGGAACACCTGGCCAAAGCCCAACAGGCCCAAGCTCGCCACTACAACAGGCCAGCTCAGCCCCGGGAATTCCAGACGGGCGACCGGGTTATGGTACTGGTCCCCACCTCAGCCTGCAAATTCCTGGCCACCTGGCAAGGGCCCTACACCATAACGGAAAAGGTCGGACCAGTGACCTATCGGGTACGACAGCCAGGAAAACGAAGCCCCCAACAATTATACCACGTCAACTTGTTGAAAAAATGGGTGGGGACCAGAGAAGAAACCGTAGCCCTGGCCGCCGTAACACCCGTCTTGGTAGATACCAACCCCGATCTGTCGGCAACCCAGAAGGCTGAGCTGCAGCACCTGGTCGGTCAGTTTTTGGATGTGTTCTCCTCTGTCCCCGGGAAAACCCAGCTGGTCCAACATGACATTCGTACACCACCAGGAGTAGTCATAAAGCAACGGCCCTATCGGATCCCAGAGGCCCGTCGGCAGGCTATCGAGGAGGAAGTCCAACAAATGCTAAAGTTGGGGTGATTGAACCATCCGCAGCCCATGGTCCAGCCCCATCGTCCTGGTCCCGAAGACCGACGGCACCCTCCGCTTCTGCAACGACTTTCGGCGAAATATCGGAGTTCGACGGATACCCAATGCCCCGAGTGGATGAACTACTGGACCGCCTGGGAAGGGCCCGGTACATATCCACCCTGGACCTGACCAAGGGCTATTGGCAAGTCCCCTCTCCGCCGAAGCCAAGCCAAAGACAGCCTTCTCCACCCGTCGGGCACTGGCAGTACCGGACCCTTCCTTCGGCCTTCACGGGGCCCCGCAACATTCCAGCGGCTCATGGACATCGTTCTTGGCCACACCAACAGTATGCGGCCGCATACCTAGATGACGTGGTGATCCACTCGGAGCGTTGGGAGGACCATCTAGACCGTCTGCGGAGGGTGCTGACGGAACTACGGAGGGCTGGACTCACCGCCAACCCAGGCAAATGTCACCTAGCGCTCTCCGAGGCCAAGTACCTGGGCTTCCGAGTCGGACGGGCCTGATCAGACCCCAGGAAAAGAAGGTGGAGGCGGTCCGCACGCTCGCGACCCACTCACGAAGACCCAGGTACGAGCGTTCCTGGGCTTGGCGGGCTACTACCGCTGCTTCATCCCCAACTTTTCCTCCATAGCCGCCCCTTGACAGACCTGACCAAGAAGGGCAGCCTGAGCGTGTCACCTGGAGCCCAGTGACAGAAAAAGCCTTCCAGCAAATCAAACACGCTCTAACCGAGGGACCCGTCCTGCGAGCACCGGACTTCGGCTGCCCCTTCTTGCTGCAGACGGACGCGTCAGAGACAGGGTTGGGAGCCGTCCTGTCCCAAGTCCAGGAAGGCGAGGAACACCCTGTCCTCTACATCAGCAGGAAGCTGACAAAGGCCGAGAGAAACTATGCGACCGTCGAGAGGAGGCTCTGGCCATTAAATGGGCAGTCCTGGAGCTGCGTTACTACCTGTTAGGCAGAAGATTCACCTTGCTCACGGACCACACTCCCCTACAATGGATGGCGAAAGCAAAGGACACCAACGCCAGGGTGACGCGGTGGTTCCTCGCGCTCCAGGACTTTTGCTTCACCATCCGTCACCAAGCCGGAGCCTCCAACGCCAACGCCGACGGACTCTCCCGGATCTGGTCAGCTTATGCAGGTCTGTCAGGGGTCACTCCCGCCTCCCCAGTTTCCCCCTTACTGTTATCTCATTTTTCCTCCAGGACCAGGACAACGCTTAGGGGGGGGGAGTGTGACGGGTATCCCGATCTCTCATCAGCGTTGCCCTGGAAACAAAGGCGGAACACCTGCACCACCTCATCAGGGCTGGGCCGGTCGCACCTGAAGCCAATCAAGCCTCACCCATATAAGCCAGTTGCGGCTGGGTGAGAGGAGAAGAGACTACAGTCCGAGTAAGGCTTAATGTGCGCCTCTTTCTCTCCTCTCTTTGCAGACGCCAGCGAATGACCGACCGACCCAGCCCTAAAGAAGGGAGCTCCGGAATTGTCACCGCACGGCACGAACCACGCACGGAGAGCACCGCACCACAGCCTTCAACCACTCCACACCTATCACGCCACTCTTTATTCAATAAATCCACCCTCCGGGGTATTTATTTGAGCTCTCCTTGTCGCGTGATTCTTCCACCCCGTCACAATATATACAATCTTTTGAGTAACACAATCTTTTACAATTATTTTCATTTATGATTTAATCGTAATTAATTCAATTAATCAATTTGTATAATTTAATTGTGTTATTAACAGTAATGATAAAGATATCCATGATAAAGGTTTCCATGTTCCCTTCTTGCTAATAAAGGTAAATTAATGTAAACCATAAACACAATTGTTTGCATTGAAAGAAATAATAAATACTTATGAATAATAAACTCAAGAGAAGGCACAGTCTTCTGAGTTTCCATGTTTACTTAGTTTCACTGTGTACTTGTACTATAATTGGACAATTGAACAATTTAGCTGATTCAGGGTTTTAAAGGCACCATATTACAGTTTAACAAGAGTGAGCGGCGTTCTCTAGATCCGTAAAATGCTTCCTGCTGAGGTACATTCAAATTAAATGCCAGGACTGTAGCTCTAAAGCCAAAGTTAGACTCTTAAATGAGTTTTCACCAGTTAACACTGTGGTTATTTGAGCTGGATGTAGAATAGAAACCACCAGAGATCTGCATCTATACAGATGGCCAACGTTGTATTATTTTTAAACAGTGGTGGCACTTTAATGCAAGTTTGCATTTAAATAAGTGCAATAAAAAAAGCTTTCCAGTCAGAATTTGGCTTATTTCCCAGCAGTTTACTTATATTTGCTCAACTTTTCGCATGTATAGATCACCATTCAGTATACTGACCTTTGGGAATTTTTTTGCACTGAAGTTGTGACCTCAACACTGCATTGATATTTTCGTAGATAGAAACTTTGTCCCCCACATCAATATTCCCCTCACGCTTTTCACACTCTTACGCATGCAAAAATTTATTTCTGACTTGTGGCCCCTTAGTTTTCCAGGTGTTCGTGTGCTTTCACATGTCACGTTAGCTTTGTAGTTGAGGTCATGTCTGAGAATGTAGCGTGTGTGAGAACGGCAGGCATTCGTGCTGACTGTGGTTTTGCAGTATAGTTCCAATAGAGATGTGAAGACCACACTTGCTTTCATATAGCACCAAATGTACAATGAGTATAAATGTCAACTGTAGTCCGAGTGATTAGTGCGATTACCAGGCTGAAAGCATGAAGCCTTACATCTGACATTGCAGGTATAAAGACGTAAATGTTCTACTTGTGCTGCTGTGGTTTCTCGTGAAGCTTTTATTTTTAATCTAATGTAAATGTGAGCATGTGCATGTTTGTTAGGTTTTATAGAGGAAACATGGGCTGCATCTCAAAATGTAAGTGAGCTAGACAGCATTTTTGGACATCATAGTGGCACATGTCCAAAAATGCTGTCCATTTAGATGAATCTGTAGGCCTCTGGTCTTTTAAAAACCCATTTTAAGGTGTCAGACACACTCCTAAATATGATTAAGGTGATGTTACCCTTTGTGGAACTTCCAGAACAGTCTGTTAGTGTCAAGACTATGATGTGTGACTTTAATGCCATAAAATTTCCCCTTTTAAAATATAAATGTGCTAAATTGTATTGAATGTGCACTTGTAGTGTACTTCAAATTTTATAAGTATATTTTAAAAATAATAAAAAACTTTGCTGCAAAGTGCATTTTAATTAGTTTAAAAAACTTTTGTCATGCTTTAAATAAGTACTTATTTTGATGTGTTGACATACTAAATTACATAAAGTACTTGATTATATTTTTTAACTGCAGTATACTGTATACTAAGCAGCAAATCCATCACTACAAATGTGTAATAATTACACATATTGAAATACATGACATACAATTTTTAATAGAAAATACAAAGTTAATTTTAATTAAATAAATGCTTGTCACTACATTTGGAAGTATACTTCACCCATATTTAAAAGAAAATGTAAGAAGTTATGAATTACATATAAAGTTATACTTAAGTCGGTCAAAAAAGCATTTAATATAAATTTAAGCTTGAATAGTTTTCATTTAGTGGCAAATATTTTGCAATTAAGAAACCAAAAACACTACAAGAATATACAGTATATATAGTGCAAACTGAATACAGTAATATTGTTTCCATTATAAGTGCTCTTTTTAAAAGTATTCTAGTATATATATATTTTTTTTACAAGGGTAAAGGCCCATTCACACCAAGGATGATAACTATAAAGATAACAAAGATATAGTTTTAAAAATCATTCTCAATATTAAAGAATAACAGAGTACATACAACAACTATAACGTTAAGTTAAGTTAGCAAAATTAGGTTTTGGAACCCTTTCTGCACATGCAGCTTTTGGAATGTAGCTATGATGCCCCAAAAATGCTGTCTAGATAGGCAGATTACTAGGTTTTCTTCCAGTAAACGCATTATACATTGTGAAAAAAAATAACATAAAACAAATAATGGCGGAATAAGTGAGAAAACATTAAAAATATTCTTAAAAAACATACACTATCATACATTATCGCTGAAAGTCACATTTGTGTGTTGTATTTTTATACTTATTAGAACATCATGCTGTTAGCTTAGCAGCATGCTAATGTCATACTCTATTCAGTATGACTCAATGACGAATCAATTGTGAGTTGAGTCTCCTCCTGTATAGACTGCTATTTTTGTGTTGCTGGCAGTGTAGTGTCTTATGCGATTCCATATAAGTTCAGATGCTGCCTATGTAGGCAGGAGACAAGACAGCTTGGAAACAGAGCCTATTGACTCACAGCCGTGGAAGGAAGAAGTGTACAGACTTGAAACCCCGGCTACTTTCACTATCGCTCAGTCACGCCTCTCACTTTCATTCTCTCTTTCATCCTCCTTTAATTTTCATTCTCAGTGTTATGCACATTCTTTTCCCCCTACTGATTTTTTTCCTCTGTACTGTCCTCTCTTACTCCCTCTGACTGAGTGACCCTTTCGGACGGTCAGTAATTATAGTCTTCAGTTAAGGAAGTGGTTAAACGCTGCTTACACTGTTACCACAGTCGTAACTCACAGTCTTCAGGCTTAATGGGGGGTCTTCTTACAAAGAAGCTGTAAAGTGCGGTCACATGTCTATAGACTAAAAGACCTTTGCTTCTGTTGGCTGCACACAGCCAATAAGACATGTAGTCTGAATGCATGTTATCACGTACAAATCTTTTGTAACATTATAAATGTCTTTAATGCAGACTTGCTGGAAAAAAAGGGGAAAAAATCTTACTAGTAGCTTAAGGCTTTTGGAACCCATGTAAAGCAAAACAAAAACAAAACACAAAAAATAACCCTAGGATGTACAGACACAGAGTTCCAGGAAAAAAGGAGGAGTTTAAATTGACTGGAAAGTGACTCAAGTGTGTGTGTGTGCCAGGGTTGCGGTGTGTCTGTGTGTTTGTGTTCACACTGCTGAACCCTGCAATTTGCAGAGGGAGACAGACTGCTGCGAGACAAGCTTACATTCACAAACTGCACTCGGCGTGATGCTGCTCCTCACATTATGCCTGGACTTTCCCTCACTGCCAGAACACACGCAACACACACACACACGCACACAGACAGTGTTTATTTCCTACTGAGCGAGTCAGGGTGCTCTCCTCCACATGCTGACAACATACATCTTACATAAATAATTCTGTAATAGAAAAAGTGACGCTTTCTATAAACACGGGGATTCAGTTTGAGACCACATTGAAAGTCTGAGTTTTTTTCATTTGTGCATCAAAATGTAGATTATTATTATTATTATTACAGATAGTTATGCTGATAATATAAATTGTGCTTGTGATATTTTCACCAGTGGTCTTGTTGTATTATCAAAGTATTTATAATGTCTTTGCCTTATGGTGCACATTGTTACTATTTGTTTATAAATAATTGTATTCACAATTATAATATATTGTAAATATTTTAGACCTTTAAATAAGTCTTGACAAGATGAAATAATACATTAAATTCAGTTTAACTTCCTCTTTCTTCGCAGCTCAGCCATTTTAACTGGGGCAGTTGTAAACTGATGACATGTGAAGTCATAAACATGCAGTGTAACTTTTTTTTTTTTTAACTATCCATTTGTCCAAAATACATTAAAACAAACTTCAGGAACTAAGAAAACAATGGTAACCACAGTCAGGACACTCTTCTCTTTGAACACTCCCTTTGAACAGACATGCACATTATAATTATTACAATTATCTACATGATCTTACGTATTGAAGTCTGTTTCCACCACAGAATAAAAAAGAGTTGCAAAAGTAACTTTTTATAGAATTCTGACCTTTTTTCACAGTGCTGAAAAAAAAAAAAGTCAGAATTAAGACATAAACTCACAGAATCAGAATTGTGAGCTGTCCCACAACCAAAAAACACATTTTAAAATATTATTATTATTTCATTTTTTTTTTCTTTGTAAATTATGAAACTTTATGTAAAAAAAAAAAAAAAAAAATTGCTCTGCATTTTTCATGTCACTACCGAAGTAGTATATGTTTTAGTCTATTGGCCGAGACTGATTTGAACTAAACCCATACATTTATGATCAGGAAATATTCCTGTGTTCCCCTCTCTCATAGCTACAATGTGTGAGTAGATAGGTCTCATCATTTTGAGGTAAATGTGTTCAAAAGTCTGAAAAATCTGGGTGTAACTTTAAGGAACGTCACTAACGAACACTTTTTTTTTTCTTTTCTGCAATTAAGCACACTTTTTTTTAGGAGTTATTGAATAACATTTAGTTTTTATTAGTGCTGTCAAACGATTAATCGTGATTAATCGCATCCAAAATAAAAGTTTTTATTTAGATAATATATGTGTGTGTGTGTACTGTGTATATTTATTATGTGTATATATAAAGACACACACATACAGCATATATTTTGAAAATATTTACATGTTTTTACTATGTATATGTAATATATAAAAGTAACATATTTTTCTTAAATATATGCATGCATGCGTGTGTATTTATATATACATAATAAATATACACAGTACATACACATATATTATGTAAACAAAAACATTTATTTTGGATGCGATTAATCGCGATTAATCGTTTGACATCACTATGTTTTTATATTTATACTACTTTTCAGAACTGTGCTAGCTAACCATGTGCTGATTAGCATCTTTGAGCTAGGTTCAAAGGTATCTAAAATTGTCACTACCAAAACATTCACTACTGAAGCATATCATCATTGTTTTGGTAGTGACAAAAGGAACACATAATCCTCATACCTGGGGGAAATAAACAAACTTTTAGTACAGTTATGCAAATTATTATTATTTTTTTTGTATTTTAGTATGGGTTAGTAGTGTTTTAGTATGCGAGTTAAAATTCTGTAATTTGATGTGGTTGCTACCAAAGCATTACTGTCACTGCTGAAAAAGTGCTGTCACTACCGAAACATGGGATGTTTTGTCAAAAATAATGTATACGGAATTATCAACTAAGATGTTATGGTAGTTTTTGGTTCAATGTATATTCAAACTAATGAATCCTTAACTTTGAAATCGGTATGATCAACTTTTTGCCTTTTACAAAGAAAAATTGGATTCAAAATACAACAAATCTTATTATTGTTGAAATATTGTTAACTATTATTAAAAATGTAATTGTTATTGTTTTTCCTCTGAAATGTTTTTAATAAAATAGCAAAATAAATATTTTTACAATCTAGATGTAAGCAAAATCTTAATAGGTCAATATAACCCTTCTAATTAAATTATTATTACTGTGTTTCGGTAGTGACAAATTTGGGGAGAGGACAAATATTCCAAAACTTTCTGAAAATACAATATGAGAATTAACTGCACAATTACTAGAAATGTGTACCTTGGATATTATACAATTTGCATACATACATTTTTTTTCAGAAAAATACATTTTTTTTCAGAAAAATACATTTTTCTCACGATGTTTCCAACTGTATGTGTAATATGTACCATTTGGACCATGTATGTGTGTAATAAATATATATATATATACAGTCATAGCAAAAAATACCGGCACCCTTGGTAAATATGATCAAAGAAGGCTGTGAAAATTAATCTAAATTGTTAAAAAATTCACAAAAATCTAAACTTTCATTGGATAATAAGAATTTAGAATGGGGGGGAAATATCATTATGAAATAAATGTTTTTTCTCAAATACACATTGGACACAATTATTGGCACCCCTAGAAATTTTTATGAGTAAAATATCTCTGAAGTATATTCCCATTCATATTCACAATTTTGAGCACTCCAGGGTGATTATGAACATGAAATTATCCAGTCACGGCTTCCTGTTTCACAGAAATATAAATAGGAGGGAAAACAAAGCCCAAATTCCCTTAATCATCCATCACAATGAGAAAAACCAAAGAATATATTTCTGATGTGCAGCAAAAGATAATTGAGCTTCACAAATTAGTGAAGTGGCTTTAAGAAAAAAGCTAGAGCAGTGAAAATTCCCATTTCCACCATCAGGGCAATAATTAAGAATTTCCAATCAACATAAAATGTTACGAAACTGCCTGAAAGACGTGTGTCTATATCGTCCTAATTAGTGACTAAAGACTCTCCAAGGACCACAGCTGGAGAATTGCAGAAAATAACTGAGTCTCGGAGTCAGAAAACCTTAAAAAAAAAATTGTCAAACAGCACCTACATCACCACATGTTGTTTGGGAGGGTTTCAAGAACAATTCTCCTCGCTCATCCAAAAACAAACTCCAGCATATTCAGTTATCAGACACGACTGGAACTTCAAATGGGACTGGCTTCTATGGTCAGATGGAACTAAAAAATTAGCTTTTAGCAGCAAACACTCAAGATGGGTTTGGTGAACACAGGGATAAAAAGCACTCCATGTGTACAATGAAATATACTGCTGTATTTTTGATGTTGTGGGTCTATATTTCTGCTGGAGGTCCTGGACATCTTGTTTAGACACATGGCATCACTGATTCTATCAAATACCAACAGATAAAAAATCAATAAGTGACTGACTCTGTTAGAAATCTTATAATGGGCATATTCAGTTTGGATCTTCCAACCGTACAATAATCCAAACACAAACCTCAAAAACAACACAAAAATGGGTCACTGAGCACAAAACCAAGCTCCTGCTGGCCATTCCAGTCCTCTGACCTGAACCCTGTAGAAAATGAGTGAACTGAAGAGAAGAAGCACCAACATGGAGCTGGGAATCTAAAGGGTCTGGAGTGATTCTGGATGAAGGAATGGTCTCTGATCTCTTGTCAGGTGTTTTCTAACCTCATCGGGCATTATAGGAGAAAATTTAGAGCTGTCAAACTGGCAAATTGAGGTTTCAAAAAGTATTGAATAAAAGGGTGCCGTTAATTGTGGCCAATGTGTATTAGAATAAAACATTTATTTCATAATGATATTTCCCCATTTTAAATTCTTATTATCCAATGAAAAGTTAGATTTTTGTGAATGTTTTAAATAAAAGATCAAAAGGATTAACAATGCAGATTAATATATATATAGTAGCTCTAATAATGTGGTTTATACCAATATATCTTTTACAGGTACTGATTATGTATAATTTATTAGAACTGTGGCTATTAAGTGTTGTGGATAACTAAATAGCAGAACATTACCAAAATGAACTTGAATTGCTTTTAAATACCTTGATACTGTATCTCTTGATAATATGAGCTAGTTTATTATATAAGGGAGCGCTGAGCAGTATGGAGTACATTAGAAATGTTAGCAACATGATTAAAACTCCAGAAAATCTCCAGGTAGTTTCTGGCTGTCTGAGCCTGTCATAAATCCTTGAGCAGAACTTGCTAGATGCTGATTCCATCTGCTCTGTTGTGGCAGAGCTGAGTGTTCATGGGTAATGTGATATTTCTGATACCTGTCACTCGTCATCTACAGGAGTCACAGAATATTAAAGTTCCCTTTTTCATTTGTGACTCTGTCCCAATGTCTTTCTGCATTTTGAGTGTTAGTGTAACCCCGAGTTCTCCCATCTCGGATTTCCTTTTAGTCGGCCATCTCAAAAATTTTGAGTGAGTAAATGTGTGCTCTCTTTCCAGTGTGGGCGAGAGACATGCAGCCAGATCAAACAGTGCTGAGTAGGCAGTTTGAGGTTATTAAAATCAAAAATGGAGTAAATGCTTGCAAAAGGACGCTGTACTGTTATGCAGTGATGGGAAAGTCAGGAATTTAAATCTGAACTTGCTGTGCAGTTGGTTTCCAGTACACGTTCCTACTTTACTGCTGTTTCTAACTCTATCAGATGACAGGTCACCGTCTGTCCTCCCATTGGTAGTTGCCCCATTACTACTTATTTGCATGAAGTTGAACTCTTTATCAACCGTTTTGAATCTCAAACTATTTATCTTTCTCAAAATGCCAGAAATCAGCCTTCTGAAGGGCTCATCCCTATGCCCTAATCCAGGGGTTTCCAGTTCCAGTCCTGGCGCCTCCTCACTGCACATTTTGAATGTCTCTCTTTTATCTGACAGGCTCAGTTGAAGCGAGTGTTCTATTTGAGTGCAACTGTGAAGTGGACTTCAAAGGGTATTCCGCCATCTTAGGGGAGATTCCAAGCCAAAGCAGGTGTGTTTGTATGCGACTGTTCAGGGGTATAAAATGATTGAGACACGACAGTTACAAGTCAACTTATAAGGCTTTTAAATTTGACAGATCTGATTAAGTATTATAATTGATATGTTTGATGATGTTGCAGGGAATGAACACATTTTGTCAAATGAAGTGAACTTCAGCAGATATCCCATTCTCAGGGAGTAGGGAGCAGTGAACACTGTGTAGGGACCCTGTCATTTGGGACTAAGTTCTTGTTTTTAGAGGCACATTGCATATTTCCAATGAGCCTGGGTAGGAACTTTCCCTTGCCCTGTATCATTCTCTGTAACCGTTGTCATTTCCAACTTGACCTCAAGGCAATTCATTCATATTTTACGAGGTGGCTAATTCGTAGGAATTCATACGACCTTGCTCGTACAAATTCATAAGTTTTGTAAAAATTTTTACATATTTTACGAGGTGACAAATTCATATGAATTCGTACGAATGACCACCCCAAACCTACCCCTCTCAGAAAACGTGTAAAATCGTACAAGTGAGGTCGTACGAATTAGCCACCTCGTAAAATACGAATTGATCGCGAGATAGCGTTGTCATTTCCAGTCAAAACACAGGTCCAGGCTGACAGGTCCAGATATTTAGCATGCCAAATACTGTATCTCACAGTCATCGGCAACACATCCGTGCTTCTCTCAGATTGCGTCTTTGATGGCACACACTACGCAATTGTCACTCGATCGATTGTCACTCAATATACCTCCGATTTCAGGCATTTGTCTGCAATTTCTGCAAAACTGTCGGTGAGTGAAAAGCGGGGCTAAAATTGTGCAGTGTGAACCCGGCATAAGAAAGACATACAAGGTCCTTGTGGCCTGATGGTTAGAGTGTTGCACTTGTAAACCGAACTTCGCAGGTTTGATTCTCAGTACCGGCAGGTAATATAAGTGGGGGGAGTGAATGAACAAACAGGGCTCTCTTCCACCTTCAATACCCATGACTAATGGGCCTTTGAGCAAGGCACCTCAAGGTACCTAACCCCCAAAATGGCTGCTCACTGCTCCAGATGTGTGTTTGCTACTCACTGCTGTTTGTGTGCACTTAGATGGGTAAAATGCAGAGCACATAGCTCTCTTCTAACAATCTGATGACTGGAATTGGAAACCGCTGCCCTAATCCCTTCAAAAGATTTACCCTCCAGAGTGAGTGCTTCGAAGTGATGAATGGTGTAGAGGGCCAAAAACAGTTCCTTTAAACAGTTCCTTGGAACTGCTGAACCACTGGTCTCACAATTAAACTTGCAATGACGTGACTATCAGTACTCTTTGAAATCCTTCATTCCGAAGGTTCCTTTGAAGTGGCCAGTTTTGAGCACTTTGGTTTGGAATGACCCTTCTCTCTGAAGTGCCCTTTGGAGGTGGATTTATCCTGTTTGGAACACAGCATCAAACTGCACATGCACACTCTAACAGCTGATATGGCCCACAACCCATTCGGGTTGGATTTGGTTCAACTACAAATAAACAAACAAACACAAATAAAACTTGGCCGATAGCTAGATCAATGGTTAAATGGATTGGTTTACATGAAGGGATTTGAGTGATTAATAATAAATATCTAATTTGAAGAAAAATATTTCTTTCATCATTGTGAACATTTATGAAGATACATTTGGGCATTAGCTTAAAATGAATACATCATTATGCAAAACCATCAGTTTACTTCTCTGTAAGAAAGACCCATGACCGGCAGATCAATGTGTTACTTATTTTTTCTTCAAATGTAGTAGGAAGAATTGTTGAGAAACGTAAATTAAATGAACTGAAATGAGAGGTGTTTATAAGGTCATTAACACATTGACTGACAGGCCAGTTTATGGTGACAGGATGCATGTAAGTATGCGACTGCACGGCCTGTTAACGACACAATTATGACGTAGTAATATGCCCCAAAACTTGCTTACTCTTCTGTTCCACTCTCAAAACTATGTACTTTTTCTTCATAAAATGACTAGGGTATAAGTAGGCTACACTAGTTTGTTACACTACAAAATGCCATTTTGTGGCTCTTTCCAAACAAGACGATGCAAAATACTATGTGGGCGACTGAATGAATGTGAATCATTTCTTGAACAAGAAGATCTCACTTCATTTTAGTCATCTAGTGCAATAGAGTAGGCTATTTTAAACAATAGCAATGTAATGTTTTGAAAAAAGTACCTTGTTTTGCTATTCACACTACAGAATTGCCTTATAGGTCAGTAATTGATAGTTCAACTGTTTTGGTGAATAACCTGTGGTTTATGCATGTACATTTTTTTGTGTGTTAAGCCTCGTTCAGACTGTCAGCCCAAATCCGATTTTGTGCATATCCGGATGGAATCGGATTTGAATAACTGACTGTCCACACAGCATATCGCAACTGTTCATATCCGATTTGTGTGTCCATAAGCGCTCTTGCGTTTTTACTGAATGTGCATTGGTTTCTATGGTAATGCCGTTGAGTTGTTATGACTACGCTAAAAACAACAGTAACAGCAATACAGTTTGCAATACAGATGTTGTCTTACCGTCGCGGTTGCGCTGTAATATTATTACGTCTGATGTGTTTACGTTTTACGTGGCGTGAGGACGTGAAAAAGCTACGCTAAATCCGATCTGACCGTTCAGACCGAAACGGATTTCCAGAAATGCGATTTGAATAGGATTGCAAACCACATACGAATGTAGCTCGAAACGGATTTGCACAAATCGGATTTCATGTAGTTCGTTGCCGTTCAGACTATTTAAATATGATTTGCACAAAAATCGCATTTGGGCTGACAGTCTGAACGAGGCTTAATGACATACTTTTTTTTTTTCTTCTAAGATTATTGAAGATGTTACGTCCGTTCCTAATCCTCCCCTATAACGTGTTTGACCTTTAACCTCAAAGCAATGAGTCAAAGGTTGGAGGTGAAACACAATCTGCTCTTGCTTTTTCAAGAATGCCTCTAGGAGTGTCACAAAGATGTTCAGTGGAGTGCTTGAGCAAAGTAACCTCTACAATCATGTCAAATCAAAGTCATATGGCTTTATGCACAGAGCTGCAGGGGGTTCACTATTAGATTGTCCTCTTACAAGAAATTCACTTTCCATTTAGACCACCTGATGACCCGACAATATGCTTCATTTCAGTTTTTTAACTGTGCAATGAATGACAAATTGTACATAGGTTTTGCATATGATTTGACAACTATTGACATTTTATGAAGTTAAACCCTGTCCTACTGATTGCATTCAAACACATATTCTCGAATGCCAGTAATGTTTTATTTGATAGTTCTCTTTACTTTTTTCCCATGCATGTCCAGAAAGATCCCTATGGTGGTCTTGTTTATGCTATTCGTTGTGGTTTAGAAAAGGCTGAAGTTTAAAAATGTGTGAGTGAAATGGAGGTGGGGACTTTTTAACACCACACACCAAAATGTTGTGCAACAGCTCCAAGCCCGCACTCCCAAGTGTCCATATGGACCTCTGAGAAAACAAGTGAGTGAATGAAAGGACAAGATGATTAATATTAGAAGCAGATGTTGTGAATGAGTGTCCTCCAGGGGTTACTGATGTTGTGGCCGCTTTGGAGGTCACTGGAGGTTTAGGCTGTGGCTCTTAATGCACAGGACACTCAGAAATATACGGTCAAGTGGTCAGGCGTTTCGAAATCTGCTTGTCTTTTTCTTTTTGAGGGGGTTATGAATCTCTTCTGTGTCTGTTGTGTTCTGTTTTATGTGTTTTTCTGGACAAAAAGGGAAAATGTGATTTAACAATTATGAAGTATGTGTTGAGTGGATCTCAGATGGGAAAATTTTGTTTAGCCTACAGGTGGTGTTTTTGACAATTCTTGATTTACTTTGAGCCAAACTTGTTGGAAATCCCCAAATTATTATGTCTTGCTCATGAATTTAGGCACCTTTTTTCCCCAGAATAACTACAGTTTGTCATATATGTGCAATAATGAAATTCAGTACATAATTTTGAATTCACTCTCAAACCATCTGTACATTTTTCAAGTAAAAGCCTCAGTTTCTCTTTCGATGTTATGAATAATTTTTTTTGTTAGTAATTTTAAGGAAATAATTAACACAAAAATAATTCTGCCATCATGAGATACATATGGAACAACATTTCTACAAATTAAATTAGCAGTTGTTAGGAAAAAGTATAAATTGAGAAATTCACATTCTGCAAGTCACAGTTGTGAGTTACAATACTGTTAAAAATTTGGGGTTATTAAGATTGTTTTTTTCTTTTCTTTTTTAAACATTGAAAGAAGTCTCTCACCAAGTCTGCATTTATATTTATGTGTGTGTGTGTGTGTGTGTGTGTGTGTGTGTATGTATGTGTGTGTGTATATATATATATATATATATATATATATATATATATACACACACACACATACATATATATATATATATATATATATATATATCAGAAATCATTCTAATATGATGATTTAAGAAACATTTCTTATTATTATCAATGTAAAAACATTTTTCATGATTCAGTGATGAATAGAATGTAAAAAAAAAAACTGCATTTATATCAAATGGAAAACTTTTGTGACAACATAAATGACTTTACTACGTAAAAGTATTAATTTCTTTAAATTACCAAACTTTTAAATTGTAGTCTATAAAGTCATAATTATTATTAGTTGAAACTGAGGTTGAAAAAAGTTGTAATTGTCAGATAGGAAGTTGTGAGGTTTGTCTTTCTTTTTTTTTTTTTTGGATGAACCGTTCCTGTAAAATGATTAAATTCTAGGATTTAACAGTATTGAAACACGTTAAATAAAAGCACTAGGACAAAATGAAGTGGTGTAGGCGTGATATGATATGGAAAGTAATCCCAGAAGCATGTAATTGTGAGCAAACAGTGTTTCTCAGCATACAGCTACAGCAGGGTGTTTTTCCACTGACAGGCAGGTCAGAACGTAGGTTAAAGGAAACAATAAGAGATGATAGAAACCAGCGGAGTGTTTTTCTAGAGGCGTGGACGCACAGTTAAATAGGTGAAATATGGTGGCCTCAGCAGGTGGGGGGGATCTAGGTTATATCTAATAGAGAGAGAGAGTGAGGGAGACAGACAGGAGGGAGCATTTCCCCCCTGCTTTCGCCTGTCTGGGTTTTTCTTTGAGCTCAGCAGGACTGTTAGAGTCCGTCTGCTAATTCGCATTTCACACATACCAACAGGAGGCCTCCGACAGACAGAGAGAGGAGAGAGGGATTGTGGGAAGGAGTGAGGAAAGTGTGAACGGAAAGACCAGGGGGATTAATGGAAAATTTGTAATAGTAACAGAGTGAAAGAGGTAGAGAAATGGTGCTGCTGTACTTGTCAGATGCTGAAAATGTGAGGTCGGTCAGTAGGTTTAGTTTAAGTTGGCATGAGTAAGCAGCAGGCTGGCAGGCTCCAGGGTAACACCAATTAAGATGCCAGCATTTGGCACTTTCCTCATTCTTTTCCCACTGTGTTGTGTCCTATTCCAGCGAGAAATTTTC
Organism: Onychostoma macrolepis; assembly: GCF_012432095.1. Lineage (NCBI taxonomy): Eukaryota > Metazoa > Chordata > Actinopteri > Cypriniformes > Cyprinidae > Onychostoma > Onychostoma macrolepis. The sequence goes on from NC_081174.1 coordinate 10,906,225, forward strand.
ATCTCAGTCTAAATTTTCATTCAGTGACTCTATTAATTTGTTCGTTTGTATCAACAGCAGTTCATGCATGCAATGACTTGCATACACCTATTTTATAACTATTTTACATTTTTTTATATTATTTGGTGGAATAAAGTAGAAAAAAATGTCAGGGTAATACAGTCCTGATTTTAGTCTATAATAACCTTTTATTAATAATTTTATAACAACAACAACAACAATAATAATAATAATAATAATGAACAAATATTTCTCTAAAAATAGCTTCATTGCTTATGTTGATGTAGGCAAACCAACAAGCAGGAAAAAAAAGAAAACTACCTAAGTAATTGTGTATTTTATTTATTTATCTGGTACATTTCTTTTAACTAAATTGCTTCATTGCTTATTAACGTGATTTAACCAACATGCATAAAAATATTATGTTATATATGAATAATAACAATAATAATAATAATAATATTTGTTGTTAATCATTATTATTAAATAAAAAGTATTGTGTAATATAATAATAATAATAATAATAGTAATAGTAATAAAAATAATAATAACAACAATGATGATTATTATTATTAAATTAGATAATTATTTTCATTTATTTCTTTTTTTTTTCAACTAAATTGCTTCATTGCTTATTTAAAAAAAATATATAAAAAAAAAATAAACATAAAAAAACCCCAAATAATATCAGTGATTTATTTTTTTGTACTATGTCAAGGTGTCAATACACCAACACTCAGGTGTAAACTTTAAGAATAATTATATGAAGCCAACATTAATGCAAAGAGTACATGTTTTTTTTTTTTTTTTTTTTTAATGTCTGCTTTTTGTTATCATGGACACACTTATCATTGACCCAAGCCCTTTATGCACACACTGTATAAAGACCAGACGTGTATTATCACTGCTTGATCATGTCTTTGGATCGCAGGATTTCAGGGTAAAGGCTGTTTGGATTATGGAAACCTGAGTCAGAACATTTTCATATGTATTCACTTCACCTATCTGTCCATCTCCTCCTTCCTTTGGTTTGCGTCCAGACGCTTGCTGCGTGTCATCCAGACGCTCAGGCCAAGTAAGAGCTGTTTCGCTGGAGGACTGTGGCCGTGGGGGATTTTTTGCGTGCTGTCCAGAGGCTGTAAATACCAGCAGAGCAAGTGTGGTTTATTTACTCTGGCTGAGACCTCAGCAGCTCAAACCCAGAGTCACTGAAAGAGGCCCTGATAATCCCACTTCTCTGGAACATTTGTCTCTGTGACTGAGGTTTCAGTTTCGAGATCCAGCCCTAGAGGAACAGAGATAGAGATGAGGAGTGATGTCCTGAGGAGACACGTGACTGACAGCAAACTCACAGCTGTGAATAGAGCTGGTTGAGATGGAAAAGACAGAGTTCAGAGTCCAGAGAGACTGCCTTATGTCATCTCACCTGTGTATATAATCCATCAAAGTACCTTTTGGCCCCTGTATGGCCTGGGATTATATATTTATTTGTTTTTGAGTTTGTTTCTTCATCTGAACAGTTTTGGAGTAATGTAGCGTTGCATCACTTGCTCACCATCCTCTGCAGTGAATGGGTGCCGTTAGAATGAGAGCTCAAACAGCTGATAAAAGCATCTCAATAAGTCCAGTCCAACAGTTAAAGTCTTGTGAAGTGAAAAGCTGTGTGTTTGTATTAAACAAATTCATCATTAAAAATGCTTCCTGCTAAAATACGAATCTTCTAGTGTTTCTCCATGGCTTACTTGTCTGAATCAGGAGAGATATATGCACCGAGCAAGCACTGTTTACAAGCAATGAAAGTGTTTTTTGACCTTGCATGCATGTCAACCTGTTGTGGGGACTCCCAAAACCAAAATATGAACCTTTTATAACCCATAATAGGGGCACTTTAAATGTTAGTATTATTTTTAGAATGTGTTAAAAATTAAAATAATAATTAAAAGATTAATCCAATAAAATGTTTTCATTAATTGTTAGTAATAATCATATAATAAAATAATAAAAAAGCCCTATTGTTACACCAAGTACCAGTAGCACTAAAGTTGCAAGACAATGTACATTATAACTGCAAAACAGATCAGTGGCCAGACATCTGTGGACAGACCTGCGGGAGTGATGGATGAGAACCTGCCAGGTGATTTATGTGAGAGAGGAAGGGGAGGGGTTCTCAGGGCAGGGGTACGTCCACATTAAACGCTGGTTTGAACCCTGCCAGGGGCCCTGCTGTCCCCTGCATCTTTGAAGTCTTGAGGGTAAGTGCTCTTTAGGGGCCCTGTTTGTGGAGGCAACAGTGTGCCTGGATCTGGTAAAGGACCATGGAGGGTGTGGTGGGCATTAGAAAATCTGAACAAACCGGGTTTTGGCCATGAAAACATTTGGGTATCTTTTGTGACATCATATTTGGCTTTGTGTGAGTCTTTTTTTTTTTTTTTTTTTTAACCAGTAGACTTTTCATGGGTGTTTTTACAAATTACAGTCTTTGTTTTTAACAACTCGGTCAGAGAGTTTATGAATGTGCTGCGTCCCCGAGTATGGTCGAACAACCTTCTTGAAGCCATCAGAAATTCATCAATCATTTTTATTTGAAGGATTGGTTGGCCCCACCGCCCAACCCAACTGTGCATCATGAGATTATTTCCATCTCTCTTTCTCTCTCTGTCTTTTTTCATCCATGGCAAATATCTATGGAAAATTCCAGCCTAATTACTGTGATTTATGTAAAATGTCAACCTTCTGTCCATCTGGAAAAATATCAGGATCTGTTTGTAGAATCTGGAGAGGATTTTATTGAAGGGAAATGTGGCAGAAAAATAGGTGGAGAACGGGGAATCACTTACACAAAAGATCATTTGTCAACTTCAGAGACAAAGGAGTACAATGCGGGAGATATCTAGACCGCCCTTCCATGTCAGCCCCGTGTCACAGTATTAAACTGATAACCTTTTATGTAAGGAGAGAACGAGAGAGATCAAATAACATAGGCCTATAAGATTTTTTTTTTTTTTTGAAAGACTATCACCATGGCTACATTTGAAAAAAAAATCAAAAACAAGGTAAAACAGTAATATGAAACACAGTTTCAATTTAAATAACAGTTTTCTATGTAATATATTGTAAAATTGAATTTATTCTTGTGATGGCAAAGCTGAATTTTAACGGCCATTACTTTCATTGTTTGAAATTAATCTATTATAAATTATTACAAATATCATGAATTTTGAAGTTGGGTTTGCTAGTTAACAAATGTCTTTTTTTTTAAATCATTTTATTTGATTTATTAAGAGTTATCTCTACACCACCTATAGTTGACATTTTGACTTTGTGCCCCACAAAAGATATCAAAATGAAATGTGTCATGCATATCGTCTCATCTATAAATTATTCCACAATACATGAATCCCAGTCAATAATTGCTAAAAGCATCAGGCGCAGACTGATTTCATGCACTGAGCTCATTCTGGCTCTCTGGAAGTGTGTGGGAGGATGAGCCCTCAGTTAAGTCAATAAAACGGAAAGCACCGGAAAAGATTTACCCAGAATATCCCACAACAATATTAGGCAGTTTAATCTCATTTTAAATCCTGCTGATGGTGCTGCATTTTATATTGTCACCTGTCTGGGTGTTGACACATATTTTAATGGAACTAAAAAGTCTATTCCTGCGAGTCTGACCTTGTTCTGGTTTGGAGGTGTTATAGACAAAAATACAGTAGATGAGGCTGGTGGCAAGGAGAATAAGAAAGCCTTGACATAATCTGAACATGTCGATAAACGCTTTTATTTTGTAGCATTTACTCTTAATCTACAGTGCCTGTGTGTATGTTCTGTCTGTTCATGAGTCTATTTAGACTTGGTCTATGAATTCTGGAGAAAGCTGTCTGTTAGAATTTACATTTAATCTCAGTGGCAGTCTACCATCTGACCCTGGAAATGCATTGTTAGCTATCTGCCATTATGGGTGCTCATGTTTGTTTTAGGTCCATTTAGGTGGTAAATGTTAGTTTTCAGTCAGGTATGATCTTTGTAATGTGGAGTGGTCTAGCCTTGTAGAGACATGTTTAATGTCCTGTGATTTATGATTAAAATGAAAATTTTCCCCAAAATGAAAATGGTCATCATTTACTCACCATCGAGTTGTTTCAAAATGAGTTAGTTTCTTTCTTTTAAACACAAAAGAAGATATTTTGAAGAATGTTGGGAAACAAACAGCCGATGATCACCATTGACTTCCATTCTGTGGGGGAAAAAATACTATGGAAGTCAGTGGATACTGTCATCTGTTTGGTTACCAACATACTTCAAAATATCTTCCTTTGTGTTCAACAGAAGAAAGAAATTCTTTCCAAGGTTTGTAAAAACTTTAGATTGAATAAATGATGATATAATTTTCATTTTTGGATTAACTACCCCTTCAACCTTTATGTTCTTTTGGGGATCTGGGAGATTTTATGAGATTTTCAAGAGTAAAATATTAGATTTACTTCTTTCCAACAAACTTAAAAAGTTCCGTTCCAGACTGAAATGCATTTTAGAAGTATTTTCCAGTATTTTGACCCATTTTCTTTTTTCTTTTTGTATTTCAACAAGTTGACCAATCTGTGCAAATGAAAAGCAGTCCTACAGTATTACATGACCAGACGTCACCAAAGGTAAGGGGGGGTTGTGAGGTGTGCCTCATTTAGTCTACATTTTCACAGCTGTCCTTTAGGGGAAGCTGAATAATAATTCCTGGAAAATCTGGAAGTTATTTTAATGATTCACAGATAGAGGTCAACTATAAAATAACAGCCAGGGTTCTCATTAGAGCTGTTGTTTTTTAGCTGTGTAAAACCAGAGCTTGGTGTGTGTGAGAGATTTTTGTTAAGAATATTTTCTAATATTTAAATATCACTGTAAAATGCATAAGTGCTTAGACGTATAAATAACAGGTACTGCACTTCACAGAATGAAAGGTGTATTGTGTATTGGATCAAGGGCAGAATATTTTTCCCAGCAGTGTTTGTTTATAAATATGTGGTGAATATAGTTCCGACATCAGCTGTTGTTGAGTCTCAAAAATAGTTTTTGCTTAGAGAAGAAATGAGTACATGTGTAATGTAAGTGCAGTGATTCATTTACTCACTCATGGTTACACTTCTAAACCTCAGATGTTTTGGCTAACCTGACTTGATGTTTCCTCTAAACTCATTTTGGGATTTCAAATGTCGGGAATGACACTTGTAGTCATCTACTGTATAAAAGGAAGCAAAAAGCCTAATCTTTTGTACCTCTATGTGAGTTATCACCACATCCGTAGTATTCTCATTTCTCATGCACTAAAAACACTTCAGTGACACACTTGTCAAGTCAAGTCAAGTCAAGTCAAGTCACCTTTATTTATATAGCGCTTTTAACAATACAGATTGTGTCAAAGCACTTAACAGTATCAAATTAGAGGATAGAGTGTCAGTAATGTATAATGATAAGATTAAACACTCAATTTTCAATTTTCAGTTAAAGGCATTTCATTATTGAATTCAGAGATGTCATTGTATAGCTCAGTTTAGTTTAAATATTATCTGTGCAATCAAATCGGCGATAATCGCTAGAAATTAAGTGTCCCCACTTGTCCTTGTCTGTTTCCTCTTTGCCAACTTCCTATCTCTCTAGCTTAGCAATCCAGAGATATATTTCTGTAACAATAATGCTAGCTTAACGAACAAAAAATAGCCCGTGACACCACATACAATGTAAATTTAGAGTTTGCTTTGATTTGAGCTCATTTCTTCTGCACAAGGGAAAAAATTAATACTTTGGTCAATCATATTTATAGCAAAATTATAAGATACTATGTAGGGATGTGCATCTCCATAACTGAGACTGATGCGATACGTATCTCGGTGCATATAGCCAACGATATGATACATTAAAGATGCATCTGAAGCAGCTACCGATGCTATTCGTTACGATTCACCCATATTACGAAGTAGTGCGATCTGATTTCAGTTTGATTCAACACAATGCGATTGCAATGGGGAAAAATATGCAATTCAATATGATAAAGATTTTTCGCTTTTATTTCTTTGGTTCAGACAGACAGCAAATCATAAATTAAATCAAGTGCCTTCTGACTTCTAACGCCTCGGTCTCCATCAGAGGTGGACAGTAGTGAAATATTTTTACTTTACTCAAGTAAATTTAAAAGTATCTGTAGTTTATCAGAGTGTTTTTCCTTGGAAAACTTTTACTTCGCTACATTCCAAAGCATAATGTCATACTTTTTAACTGCACTACATTTCATAAATAAAAGTTGTTGTTTGTTTTACCTTTAATACTTAAGAACATTTCTTGTACTTTAGTAAATCTTTGAATTACTTTTACTTAAGTAAATGTAAGAAAGTAACGGATTTCTAATGTAATTTAGTATTAAATGATATTTAATATGAAACGTAGTGCAGTAAAAAGTACAATATTATGCTTGGGAATGTTGTGAAGTAAAGTTTTCTAAAGAAAAACACTGATAAAGTACTCACACTTGAAAAGTACTTTTACAGCAGAGTTACAGCATTACTCTCCGCCTCTGGTCTCCGTAGTGTGATGTGTCATTTTCACGTAGCGGCAGTGTTGATGATAGATCGCGCTTGAGAAAGAGTTTAGAGAGGAGAAATCAATCTGAAATATTGGTCACAAATTATCGGCCACTTTCTACAATAAAAATATAGCGCATCTACTAATAATTATATATAAATTAATTATTTTTTAGTGATGGAAATATGTTACAAACAATGCATCGCAATACAAACTGGCCGATGACTTGTATCCGATGCACATTTTTTAATTCGATGCATCACATATTTAACTTTTATGCCGATGCGCATCTGTGAATTTTACCATCCTTAATACTAAGTCATACATCTAAGTTGATATTTGGACAAAAAAAGCCAAAATTATGCCTGAGAAGTCAAAATTATAACAAAAAGTCGAAATTATGAGAAAGTCATAATTTGAAGTGTCATAATAGTCGAAATTGATGTTAAAATTATGAGAAGTACTTTTGGGGTTATAATTATTGTTTCCTCAATTTCAATTTGTCATAATTATTATTTCCTATAATTCCTTTTTATGTAATAGTTACACCTTTGTATTATATAATTTCTACATTTTATGTTTTAGTTATGATTAAGCAAAGCTTGATTCTGTTTTACTTATGTGGCAGAAATGGGCTTCCATAGACTATATCCATTGATATTTCACATGACACATACAGTACATAAAAGCATTTATTTTAGGATAAAATGTATAAATATGTATATTTTCATCCTTTTTAATCTCCCTAAATACTTAAAGGTACAGTTATTGTTCATCTGTCATCATTTACTCACCCTCATGTCATTTCAAACACAAAAGAAGAATTTTGAGAAATGTTTTTGGTCCATTAGAAGTCAATGGACTCCAATTTTGTTTGCTTCCCAACATTCTTTCAAATGTCTTGTTTTGTGTTCTGCAGATGAAAGTAATTCATACAGGTTTAGAACCACATAAGACAGATTTGTTTTTTTCTTTTTTTGGGTGAACTATCGCTTTAAAATCCTCTTAAAAATTAGTACTAAAAAATAGAACTATCTCTTTAAAATTAGTATTTAAAAATAGCTTTTCAGTTAATTCACTGCTTAAAAAAATTAAAGAACACTTTGAAAACACATGAGATCTCAATGGGGAAAAATATCATTCTGGATATGGACTGGGCAATGTGTTAGGAATGAAAGGATGCCACGTCGTTTGATGGAAATTAAAATGATCAACCTTACAGAGGGCTGAATTGAAAGACACCCCAAAAATCTAAGTGAAAGAATGATGCAGTAGGCTAGTCCATTTTGCTGAAATTTCATTGCAGCAACTCAGAATGGTACTCAGTAGATTGTATGGCCCCCACGTGCTTGTATGCATGCCTGACAATGTCGGGGCATGCTCCTAATGAGATGACAGATGGTGTCCTGGGGTATTTCCTCCCAGATCTGGACCAGGGCATCACTGAGCTCCTGGACAGTCTGATGTGCAACCTGGCAGCGTCGGATGGACTGAAACATAATGTCCCAGAGGTGTTCTATTGGATTTAGGTCAGGTGAGCGTGGGGGCCATTTAATGGTATTAATTCCTTCATCCTCCAGGAACTGCCTGCATATTCTCACCACATGAGGCCGGCATTATTGTGCACCAGGAGGAACCCAGGACCCACTGCACCAGCGTAGGGTCTGACAGTGGGTCCAAGGGTTTCATCCTGATACCTAATGTCAGTCAGGCTGCCATTGTCTAGCCTGTAGAGGTCTGTGTGTCCCTCCATGGATATGCCTCCCCAGACCATCACACTGACTCATGCTGAACGATGTTACAGGCAGCATAACGTTCTCCACGGCTTCTCCAAGCCCTTTCACATCTGTCACATTCAATTCAAGTTTATTCGTATAGCACTTTTTATGATACAAATCGTTGCAAAGCAGCTTTACAGGAAATTAAGTTTCTACAATATAAGTAACTTATGACAAAATTTGGTAATTCTGTATATTGTCTGAGGGTTGGCATCCTCTGAGGTCCTCTGAGGGGTTGGCATCATCTCTTCTCAGGTGTTTGGTCATCTCAGATCATTTAAGGGTTGGATAGAGACTGAAGCTTCTGTAATTCCTAGTTACCAAGCTGCTGTTCCATCCAAGCAAAAATGATTTGTCCAACCCGAGCTAAAGAATAATAATGTGCATTTGAGCAGATATAACCGCAGTACAAGATTATATGTGATGCATTATGTGAATGCTTGGCTAAAGAGATTAATCTTTAATCTAAATTTAAACAGAGAGAGTGTGTCTGAACCCCGAACGTTATCAGGAAGGCTATTCCAGAGTTTTGGAGCCAAATGTGAAAAAGCTCTACCTCCTTTAGTGTACTTTGCAATCCTAGGTACCACCAAAAGTCCAGAGTTTTGTGATCTTAGGGAGCGGGTTGGATTATAGCGTGGTAGAAGACTATTTAGGTACTCAGGAGCTAAACCATTGAGGGCCTTATAGGCAAGTAATAATATTTTGTAACTGATACGGCACTTACATGTGAACCTGCTCTCATCTGTGAAAAGCACAGGGCGCCAATGGCAGACCTGCCAATTCTGGTGTTCAATGGCAAATGCCAATCGATCTCCACGGTGCCGGGCAGTGAGCACAGGGCCCACTAGAGGATGTCGGGCCCTCAGGCCACCCTCATGAAGTCTGTTTCTGATTGTTTGGTCAGGGACATTCACACCAGTGGCCTGCTGGAGGTCATTTTGTGGGGCTTTGGCAGTGCTCATCCTATTCCTCCTTGCACAAAGGAGCAGGTACCGGTCCTGCTGATGGGTTAAGGACCTTCTACAGCCCTGTCCAGCTCTCCTAGAGTAATTGCCTGTCTCCTGGAATCTCCTCCATGCTCTTGAGACTGTGCTGTGAGACACAACAAACCTTCTGGCAATGGCACATATTGATGTGCCATCCTGGAGGAGTTGGACTGCCTGTGCAACCTCTGTAGGGTCCAGGTATTGCCTCATGCTACCAGTAGTGACACTGACCCTAGCCAAATGCAAAATTAGTCAAAATCAGTCAGAAAAGATGAGTAGGGAAAAAAATGTTAGTGGCCTCCACTTAAACCATTCCTGTTTTGGGGGTCGTCTCATTGTTGCCCATCTAGTGCACCTGTTGTTAATTTCATTAACACCAAAGAAGCTGAAACTGATTAACAACCCCCTCTGCTACTTAACTGACCAGATCAATATCCCAGGAGTTTAATTGACTTGATGCTATACTCTGATTAAAAAGTGTTCCTTTAATTTTTTTGAGCAGTGTATAAGATCGTAAAAAACTGCATGAATAATAATTATTTAAGAACATTTCTTATATCGCATACTTTATCTCTGTTCCAAAACTTTCTGAGCATGTCACACTGCAGGACGCAGCTGTCACTAACTGACATGTTACATTGACTAGCCTAATACAGTGTGATGAATGACAGCAAAAGAACGGCATAAGAGATTTGTTGAATTTTTGCTGCTCTCTCACATTATTCTGTCTGATTCATTCCACAATGAGGAATACACACTTTTCATTGGCAGGCAGTTCACATTCTCTGGCTCGGAGACTCCCAGCACATGTCACAGTTGACTTAGAATCAGAGGTAGAGAGAGGTTCAGCTCTCAGGGTGTTGCTAAACACAGGCTAGTCTGGCACACAATTTTTCTATCTGTCTCTTTCTCACTGTCTGTTAATTTGTTCATCCGCTTTTTTTCCACTGCTCACATAAGGACACAAGCACACTAATCATTGAATGATTTGGACTACATCTGTGCTATTAGAAGCTTGTCCAAAGACAGAGGCAGACACACCTGGGCTGCATGAAGACAGCAGACAAACTCAATATAACCTTCCAGGAACACGTCTTAATACAGGTGAACACATGTACAGATGCAGTAATTTCCTCTTTATCTCATTATTACTCATGGAGGGCTTCATTGTAAGTGAATTACCAGTGAAAGTTGCTTTACCATAACAATGCAACTTTCACACAGTGGTTTGAGTTCAAGGCGTCTTTTACACAGCTAATTTTTTAAAGTGATAGTTCACTCAAAAATGAATGTTAAGTGATCATTTCTTCATTGACTAATTTCATATATTTAATGGAGACAGGTCCATAAAAGTACTTGTTAATAAGACCGTAACAGCTTGCTATGCACTCTCTTCAAAGTTTTATGAAGTCAAAAGACAGCTTTGTGTGCAGAACAAGTCAAAATGTCATTGTTCACTGAAAGCTTTTAACTGTAGTGGTTGGGTCATTTAATCAATGAGGTGAATTGGAAACTGGATAACTGATTTAAGAATGAATCATTTGTGAATAATGTAAAAGTTCACTGAAAAGATGTTCACTTGAAAGAACAATGTATTCTCAAATTTCACTTTAGAGACTGGGTGTATAGCACACAAATTATACGGACGATGTTTATGAAAAAGGTTATTTATAACACTATTAAGTTCTTATATGGCACTTTCAAAGCACCGTGCTTTATGAAACTTTATAAAAATGGGTTCCATTTTGTTCTGCTATTGTTACAAGCCGAAGAACCCTAAGAAACATTTTTCTTAAGAGTGTATTTTTATCCACATTCTCTATATGCTTTCATTGTATGGAAAAGAGCAGCACGAACATTCTGATAAACATTTTACTTTTTGCACCATTGAACAAAAAATCATACAAGTTTAGACCAAGATAAAGGTAACTGATGACAGTTTTCAATTTTGCATGCAATTTCTTTACTTTATGCAAACTGCATTAATTTGAAGTGTTTTCAGTCTCAAAATCGGATTTTGTCATTTCTTTGTGGCTTGCTGTTATATAAAGCCTTTGGTAAGTAGCTTGTGAATTTCCCATAGTGTCATGATGTGTAATGAAGTTCAGCAAACAAACACAAACATACTGTACATGTAACCAGATTCACATGCTGCATATGTTCCACGTTTTTGTCTTTGGCATCAGTCATAATCTCCCCAGTAGAAACATCATTGTTCAAAGACAACATACTGGAACTCTTGAGTGAAGATTTTAAAACTAATTAAGGCTTGTATTTTTCCTTTTCTCTTCTGGGCTCGCTGAGAAACAAAACAAAAACAGTTTCTCAGTCAAAACAGCTTCAGGTCAGATTACAGCTTTCTCTGTCTTCTCATAAACATGAGTTTCTCTGCTGTGTTTCTACTGCCTACAAAGAAAGCAAATATTTAGATGCCTCATTGTGCTTTTATCATTCTCTCTTTTTTTTTTTTTTTCTCCAGTCGACTGTTGGATGACATGCCTATATTTTAAGGAATATAAGATTAAAGGCAGTGGATGAGAAATGGCAAGCTCTCAGTTTCAGTGAGTTTAGGCTGAGAAAGTTTTCAATGTGCTACTCCGCCATGTGGCTGCTATGGGTACTGCATTGGCCACTGTAATATGTACAATATGATATTCATTACTCTAGGCTCTGAGAGATTATGTGTGTCAGCCATGAGGGAAAAATTTCTAAATGTTTGACCTGAAAAATTTATATTGTTTCCCGTTTTGTTTCATCAGCAGAATGAAACGCAACTAGAAACTGTCTAGTTTTTGCTCACTTTTTTCCAGTGAATTTTCATCATTGTAGATTGCAACATTGTAGTTAGTTGGATATTGTATGATAAATAATTAAACGTACAATAAATAATAATATACTAATATATATCTACACTGAACAAAATTATAAACGCAACACTTTTGTTTTTGCCCCCATTTTTCATGAGCTGAACTCAAAGATCTAAGACTTTTTCTATGTACACAAAAGGCCTATTTCTCTCAAATATTGTTCACAAATCTGTCTAAATCTGTGTTAGTGAGCACTTCTCCTTTGCCGAGATACTCCATCCACCTCACAGGTGTGGCATATCAAGATGCTGATTAGACATCATGATTATTGCACAGGTGTGCCTTAGGCTGGCCACAATAAAAGGCCACTTTAAAATGTGCAGTTTTATCACACAGCACAATGCCACAGATGTCGCAAGTTTTGAGGGAGCGTGCAATTGGCATGCTGACTGCAGGAATGTCCACCAGAGCTGTTGCCCGTGAATTGAATGTTTATTTCTCTACCATAATCCGTCTCCAAAGACGTTTCAGAGAATTTGGCAGTACATCCAACCGGCCTCGCAACCGCAGACCACGTGTAACCACACCAGCCCAGGACCTCCACATACAGCATCTTCACCTCCAAGATCGTCTGAGGCCAGCCACCCGGACAGCTGCTGCAACAATCAATTCTTTATTAACCAAAGAATTTCTGCACAAACTGTCAGAAACCGTCTCAGGGAAGCTCATCTGCATGCTCGTCGTCCTCATCGGGGTCTCGATCTGACTGCAGTTCGTCGTCTGAGGGCCCGAAGACCACGGCCATCCAACAAAGGTCTTCGGCCTTGTCCCTTAAGCACAGAAATTTCTCCAGTTTCTCTGAATCTTTTGATAATGTTATGCACTGTAGATGATGAGATTTTCAAAGCCTTTGCAATTTGATGTTGAGTTTGACCGTTGTTTTTAAAGTATTCCACAATCTTTTTACGCGCACTTTCACAGATTGGAGAGCCTCTGCCCATCTTCTGAGAGACTCTGCCTCTCTAAGACATCCCTTTTATAGCTAATCATGTTGCAGACTTGATGTCAATTAACTTAATTAGTTGCTAGATGTTCTCCCAGCTTAATCTTTTCAAAATGTCTTGCTTTTTCAGCCCTTTGTTGCCCCCGTGCCAACTTATTTGAGACCTGTAGCCTGTAGACCTGTAAAAAAAAAAATTTCCCAGCATTTCCGGAATTCAGGGATGTGTGTGTGTGTGTGTGTGTATACTGTATGTATTTTAATTTTTTTTTTTTTTTGTACCGTACTGCATCCCTCTCTTCCTCTGAGGAAATGCAGGAGACACATCTTTCTCCTCTCATGCCATGTGAGCCACAGACTCTGATGGTATCAGTGGAAATGCGTCTTAGATCCACTTCCACTTTCAGTGTGAACTTTCAACTAGCGTCTATCTCACTATAGACACAGCAACAAAACACTCATCCACACAATTAAAAATAACAGGACAGCGCAATGTGTCACTGTTGCTTTTTTTATTTATATAGGAAATTAAACTAAGTATCAGTGTCCTTTCGTGTCGCTGGGAACGTGATGGAAAGATAGTGGATGTCCAGCATCCTCCTCCACTTCCTCAACCATGCCTTGTCTTGACGTCTCAGAGGTCTGCATTGCTTTCTAGGATGTGAAATGTTTACTTTTCCAATTTCCAATCTTGGCAAGGAAAAGAACCGCCCATCTGAACTGAACACTAGAGCCCAAATTGGTTATATTATATTGGTGAAATACAGGTCTGTTTACATTCCCTTTGGTTCATTTATCAGACACTTTAACTCAAAGAGACTTGTGGATTTTTATTATTATTTTATTTTTTTACACTATGAGGAGCGTTCCCCTGAAGCAACTTTGGGTAAAGAGCCTTGCCGAAGGGCTTAATGGTGATAACTCATCAATTATCCCTTCTGGGGTTCGAACTTATAACCTAGAATGCTTCATCTGTGGTTTAACCACTAAGCCACAGCCACACCACTGTCCAAACCATCTCTGAGCAGAGTTTGGCAGCAAACCTCTACACCCCGTTTGACATGTTTGTGTGTGTTAGAAAGCACTACAAATTCCAGTCAGCTCAAATTCGTTTAGCTAACAAACACTTCATATTCCATTTTGCTCAAAATTTTGTGGTTTCTTTACAAACTGGAGAAATGTGCCAGGGACTACATCACATGTTTGTACTCGCTTCTTATGGGAAAATGTTTTGACTTTTTTTTTTATCCTGTATGCTTATTTTGTCACTGGGAAATACATAAAGGGTGGGACGCAGAGAGAAACTGTACAAATACACTATACAATGCCAATCCTTGAAAATGTAGTAAATACGGGGGCTATTACAATGACCAGTGTTGTAATGGAAAAAGTGCATATAATATTCCAAGAGGTATTGATGAGGAAATATCCCACGCCCTGGATGCATCTGAGCAAGAAGAGGTAAAAACAAAGAGCATATTCACTAAACAGTTGCGTCACTTTTGCACACAGTATTTCAAAACATAATTATGTTGTTTGCAACATACTTTGTTTTTGAGTATGTACGAGTACTTTATGAGTAAGTTTTTGCAACATACTTTAATTAATATTTTGTATTTACATTTGGTAACACCTCTTTTTTCTCCAAATTGCACTATTTGGCTGACACAATTAATTCTGCTCTATTGCTGCCCATAGAAAGCAGATGATAAAAAGAAATTTTAAAGCTTGTTTTCTATTGCTCTCTACATTTTCTGTTAATCATGACACAGTTATGATGATCAAATGATGGAGAAAAGCAATAGAACCACGTTTGCAGACATACTGTAGAGAATCTCACCTTTAGCACTCTTAAGTTAGAACTGATTAAAAAAAAAAAAAGTCAAATCTGGCACTCAGAATTAAACCACAAGATCTGGCACATTGACACAAAAAGTCTAAATTGTGTAAAATTATGAGAAACTCCAAATTCTCATAATTTTGACTTTTATCATCATGATTTTTATAACATGATTTCAACTGTGTGTCTCATCATTTTGAGTACCTCATAATTTTGAAATGTGGCATTTTTATGCTCCGTTTTTCTCATCATTATGACTTTTCGTTTCATAAGTCATTATTTCTTTGAATTAACTTCATAATTTTGACTTTTTATCTCAAAACGGACTCATAATTGACTCATTATCTCATAATTGTATTATAATTATGATTTACCATAGCAAATCATGTAAACTTATTTGCACCATTACTTGGCATATTATCTTTAGAGAACTAGACACTAAAACGACATAAACAACGACTGCATGTCATTCTTAGTGAATTCCCCCAAGACAGGATCAGCCAAATGTCTCACTCTGTCTGTATTTATTGTTTTGTGATCCATTTCAGTTACAAGCATTATTGTAGAACAGAGGCTCTCAATAAAACCCATAAAAGTGTCAGTCTCAGAGTAACATAAAGCGCTTTTTATGGGTTATTGGATGCAGAGGCGGATTTGAGTTTGCTCTCTAGAGTGAGTCTGTGTGAGAAAAAGTAAGCTGTGGCAGGTTTTCTGTTCCATTGTTGTGCTTCTGGAAATTCTCCACGGCTATGATATGATCTTAACTCACTCCTGAAATCCTGCAGTGCCGAGCGGACCATGCCTCTTCCTGCAGGATTACACAGTGCACGTCTAGTTCAGTGTGGCACACTTTTATGTACTGTCTGTGTCAAAAAGAGATTATCTGACAATGTCAGTCTGTGACACAATGCCCCTGAGACAGGGATGATGTCCTCCTGTCTAGACGGTCTTTAACTCTGCCATGACCTCTCCAGTAACAAACATGCACAAACGCAGAGTGGAAAAAAAAAAAATCTGGATGTTGCAGACGTCACACATTTTCAATTTTTTATCTAGTCTCAGTCTGAAAATTTAAAGGGATATTTCACCCCAAAATAAAATTCAGACGTAATTGAATCACCCTCATGTCATTTCAAACCTGTATCTTATCATATTTTGGAGGATGAATGGTTGGATGAATAATTGGATGACTGGATGGGCGGTGATATGAAATCAAATGGATGGATGAAATGATAAAAATAGTGATATGAAATCTGGACTGATGCATGCATCAGATTTGATGTGTCACGACAAATGACATTTTGGCATTGCAGACTGAAGGAATGTTATAGGATCATCTAAATTGAGATGGTGCCGTATTCATGAAGAAATGAAGGCCATCTGGAGGACTGCCATCCAAGCATTTCCTCTGTCCATGTGGCTTACATCGCAATGTGAAGAGTCCATTAGCGGAGCTCACAGCAAACTGACAGAGTCAATATTAGTATAGAACACACACAGACACACAAGAACGGTCAGTCGCACATGAGGCTGCCCAGTGTGTCTTATTGATGAAGTGTAAATAGAGAGACTGTAAATGTTAATACAGTGCAGTTTTCATTAGTCGTTCATTCTGTGATTATGCCAGTGAGTCTGGCCAGCAATCAAAAGCCTTTTGATTAATGGTCATGTTTAAATGAACTAATAGCAATGCAACAGAAAAGGACAGTTATGGTCTATTTGTGATAAATATTGTTGTTTAATAAGTTTAAGTAAACATGAAACAGACATTTTGATGTGTTCTTTTCTTCTGTATTGTGCACTCTAAGAAAAGTCAGTAAAATAGGGTCCAACATACGATGTAAATATGAAGGAATTTACATACTTTTCACAAATGTTGTGAAAAAATATACACCCATATTTAGAATTACACATTGCATTCTTATGTTTAAAGGAAATCTCTGTAAACTTAAAGGGACAGTTCACCCAAAAATGAAAATTGGCATCAATTACTCATCCTCAAATAGAGGATTTTCAAAATTTATAAATTATTTTTTTTATGCCAAACACAAAGAAGTTGTGGGTAAAATGAAAAGTGGGTAACCAAACAGTTTCTAGTCTCCATTGAATTCCATAGCATGGGAAAAAAAATACTATGAAAGTCAATGGGAACATTAACTGCATGTTTGGTACAACTTGAGGGAGAGTATTTTCATTTTTGGGTGATCATCCCTTTAACATCTAATGTCCTGGCAGAAAATTACCAGTACCTTTTCTGTTTTTCTACATGTTTTTTTTTTTTTTCTTACCATGGGATGTACAGAATATACCTGATTATAACATTATTGAATGAGAAAAAAATGAGTTGATTCTGTCAATATTGCAAAAACTCTTCACTATACCATTAATCATCAACAGAATTTCTGGCATAATGTTGATTTAACAAAAAATAATTAATTTTTAGAGTTTTGTAATTTTTTTTTTTTGATGGTTGTTATATTGAGTCACTTACAATTGAAATGAATGGGGCCTTTTTTTTGGAAGATTTAAAAGAAGAAAGAAGCTTATAACTTGATAAAAGTGCATGCATTCATTCCTCTTTTAAAACGTAAATATTATTTGAGCTGAAAAGTTGTTCTTTTCAATTTTTCATCAATGGTTAAAAAAAACAAAAATGTTAAACTGGATATAAACAGGTTTTTATGCTAAAATAATGTTAACATATGTTATTTGTTGTGGCTGTAACAATGAGTCATGAAGATTGGTGCCATTTGCTTCCATTGAAATAGTGTCATTGTAAACCAGAATTATGGGTTAATTCACTTTTTTGAACAGAATGAAGATGTGTACATTTTTCTTATTTTGCCTAAAAATCTTTTTTTTTTTTTTTTTTTTTTCATTTAGTACTGTCCTTCAGAAGCTACAGAAGATACATGTTTTATTGGTCTACTGGCAAACCCATTATTTCTGAAAATGAATCAAAAATCTATTTCCAGAAGTTATACAAACTTGGGCAGAACATATGTAAGAGGCTTGCAGGAACCTGCCTCTGTCACAAATAGGGTCTAGCTCAGGTCAGAATTTAGATAGTGTGTAAACGTTTGACTTCAACTGTATATTTATATATTTGTTTTCACTCATTCATTCAAATTCTAAATGATCCAAATGTCTAAATTCAAATCACTATGCTTTTCTTTCCATCCATCCATCTCTTCTTCTCAGCAGCTGCAACTCACCTTTTCATCAGCACAAATCTCCATAATTCTAGACTCTGTGGAGTATTGCAGAGGTTGGGGCGTTATGCATTTTTTGCTGCAAAGGCCTAGTCGTGTGTGAGTGTTTGTGTGTGATAAAGCTTGTATGTGTGTGGATGATGTACTCCCCCAAACACAAGGCCCACTGAGGTTCAGGGCCAAACCACAGCATCACCACGCTATCTGTGATTTAACACCAGCCAACGGGGAGAGGCTCCCTACGGATTACATCACCAGGACTTTAATCGCTGTGGTTACTGTAGCCAAACTGGCAGAGCTCCAGTCAAGAACGAAAAAAACCCTATTGGCTCTAATGACTAGTGTTTGCTGGCACAGACTAGGAAAACAGTTTCATAGTCTATTTTTCAACACCACACTTTATAGAACAGGGTTATGGGCCTTCAACACTCACAGACAATCAGTAGGTCACACGAAATGTGAAAGGAATTGTTGGACTAAATGATGTTAGAATGTAAAATGATGAAAGACAGAATGATCGTAAACGCTACAGAGTTTGGCTTACTCAGGCATTCCACAGATTGAGATGTTCATAGATCAGCAGAACTGCAGAGTTTATATGAAGATGAGAACTTGAAACCAAGCAGAAAACAAACCGCACAAATTGAAGTGCCATAATCATTATTATGTGCATAAGTGGCAAATATAGTGAGATATTATTCGCTGTGAACTTGGATAGATGTTCAGGGTCTTTATTTGTTCATCCCTGGATATTCTGAGTAAAACCCTGTAGGAAAACCACAGTAATGCACATCCTCTCTACTTTATCACACATTTTGTTTTACAATAAATACGCTGTAAAAAGTGATAAGTTGACTTAACTTAAAAAATTTGAGGAAACCCGTTGGAATTGTCAAGTTCACTTAACTTTTTTTTTTTTTTAATTATTATGTACTTAATCATTTTAAGGCAATGGGTTTCCTCAATTTTTTTAAGTTAAGTCAACTTTCACTTTTTACAGTGTACTCTCTCACCACTCAGCAGTCATCGGTTTGCTGTGGTACAGTATGTAGACAACTCTGTTGATTCCACAAGGTTTTTATGCTGTTTTGGTTGTATTTTATGAGATGTCCACTTTTTCCCCAGCCATTGACCTTTTACTTTGAGGAAAATGTGTGTTGTTTACAGGGGGAAATCATTCAAACCCTCGTGGGCCTGTAAACATGAAGAGTGAGGAGATGCTTTTAATGTGGTTTACCTAATGTTTGCGTCAGACTCTCACGTGTGTTTAATGAACATCAGACCCAGAGATTCGGAGCTGGACTGCATGATGAAGCTCCATAGAGTTGCAGCATGTTAAAGTTTACATTTATTTATCTATTTATTTACAGTTTTCATGACTTTAAATTGCATCTCTGTGAGAGTCCTTGCAGTTCTAGATTATGTCTTTTACTGCTGTACCATGGTTTTGGAGAATAAAAAAATGAAAGTAGTCTTTCTGAGTGCTAGGATTATGGTTTGAGTTAGTCTTTCGTAATTATATTTAACTTTAGTTGAAAAAATGGAGTTCCTTTTCAGATCGAAGCTAAGTAAAGTATGGATGAAATCTGGTCTTCCATGAATGATTCAGACAATACAAACCATGAATCAGAGACAGTAAAACTGTTGTTCAATAAATGCCATTGCTACAGATATTCAGGAAAATTATAACACATCTGCAAGTGTTTTTTAATCTGCATGTTTAAATCAAGTTGATATATAAGCACTTGTGTTTGTTGTGTAACATTTAAACATCATTATTCTTGAACACCAAATGCCAAAGTCATATTTAATTTCAAAATGGCAAAGACTTTGACAGAGATGATGTAAATAAGTTACTCATGATGAATTTCAGCTGTTCTAAACAAAAGGATTTTATTATTTCAGTGCAGTGCATTAGCATGGCTGCTTTGTTCTGCTGATGGTTTATAGTTTTGATTGTCGGATGTTTAGTTTTCAGTGAACTTCCCACTATGATATACATGTTTAGGGTTAGAGCTAGGCTGAGGTAAAAGCAGATCAAGGAACATATGTAACATTACGCAAGTTCCACAGTTTTAGACATTTACTGCAACGTGAACAAATTCAGTAGTTGTACAAAAACCATCTGGCTCACATTTTTGTATTTCTTTGTTCTTGTTGCATTGTATTTATAAGTAATTATACTGATTGACGCTTAACTAACTACACATTTTTGTACTCAAGTTCTCACACTCAGGCCATCCAACAAGATGTAGATGAGTTTGTTTCTTCATCAGAACAGATTTGGATAAATGTAGCATTACATCCTTTGCTCACCAATGGATCCTTAGTGAATGGGTGCCGTCAGAATGAGAGTCCAAATAGCTGATACAAACATCACAATAATCCACAAGTAATCCACACAACTCCAGTCCATCAATTAACAACTTTTGAAGGGAAAAGCTTTGTGTTTGTAATAAACAAATCCATCATTAAAGTGTTTCTTACTTTAAATGGCTGCTTCAGGCTTCAATCCAAAATTATTGCTTTCAACGCCTTAATGATAGTTTTGTTTTAACTGTTACTTTAAGAATGCTACCTTGTCTTGTATTACTATTAGTTTACTATAAGATGTGACATGCATGTTGAGTGTGTAAATGACCTGCCCAACATCAGCGTTTTTGCTATAAATGATGAAATGTAGTGTATCTCTGGAGGCTCAGAAGCATATGTAGTCGTTTAAGTGATATTGCTCCCAACTGTACCACACACCAGCCTTCCATTACAGCAGTAGAGCGACAGAGCATGATGGATGGGAGGAATTATCTAGGCCATTACATTATGCCATCCACTCCTTTTGCCCCACTGGGTCTATCATGTACAATTTTGCACTTGTGCTCCAGACGTGCTGTCTCATGAAACTACCCATCATGCACAGGGAATTCATGCTAGTCCACACACATTTCTTTCTCATGCTCTTTCTGCTCTTTGCTTTCTCACGCTCTTAATTGTGCCATCATTATTCCATTAGATGCTTGTAGTTTACAAAAGACGTCTTTGCCAAAAAAAGGGTTGTGTGTGGAATCAATAAAGAAATTGAAAAATGGAAATGCGCATCGTCTGTTATTAAATACGCACACTTAACAGAATAAAAAAAGCCATTTGGTTGATAGAATGTATTAAGATCTCTAAATTCTCCCTTAGATGACTTCTGTTTCTTCATATCATACTAGCACTGATCCAATGATATGTGTTAAAAACAGATTTTACTATCAGAATGAAGTTTTTTAAGCTTGCTGTCTCCACAAAATGCTTGAGAGGGTGAAGAAATGAAAGAAATGAATGTCTTGTGAAGCAAAAAGCTGTGCTTCTGGCCAAAATACCAGTCAGTAATCCATAATATGTGACCCTGGACCACAAAACCAGTCTTAAGTGTCAATTTTTGACCTTTGACCTCAATAAATAAGCTTTCCATTGATGTATGGTTTTTTAGGATCGGACAATATTTGGCCAAGAAACAACTATTTGAAAATCTGGGATCTGAGGGTCCAAAAAGATCGAAATATTGAGAAAATTGTCTTTAAATTTGTCCAAATGAAGTTCTTAGCAATGCATATTACTAATCAAAAATTAAGTTTTGATACATTTACGTTAAGAAATTTACAAAATATCTTCATGGAACATGATCTTTACTTAATATCCTAATGATTTTTGGCATAAAAGAAAAATTTATAATTTTGACCCATACAATGTATTTTTGGCTATTGCTACAAATATACCCCAGCGACTTAAGACTGGTTTTGTGGTCCAGGGTCACATATTGCTTTCTACAGTGAAACAGCCATCTTGTCTGAATCAGGAGAGAAATATGCACAGATCAAGCACTGTTTACAAGCAGTGTACAAATATGTCTGTATTTTTATGTAAGAGGACAACAGGGGATGTGGTTTTTCATTGGAGGAAGCATTATTATGGATTATGGATTTTGTCCAGAAGTGACTGTTTAAACTTAAAGCATTTTAATGTTGGATTTGTTTTTACAAACATGCAGCTTTTCGCTTTACAATACATTAATTGATGGAACAGAGATGTGTGGATTATTTGTGTATTATTGTGACGTTTTTATCAGCTGTTTGGACTCTCATTCTGACGGCACCCATTCACATCCTTTGGTGAGCAAGTGATGCAATGCTAAATTTCTCCAAATCTGTTCTGATGAAGAAACAAACTCATCTACATCTTGGATGGCCTGAGGGTGAGTACATTTTTGGCAAATGAAATGTTTTAGGTGAACCATTCCTTTAAAACTAATTTGGCTTGATTAGATTGTGTTATATGCTGATCATGGTTAGCGTGCCGTGTTTATGTATATAATGGTTGGAATATAGTATACAGATGGATGTGTGTTCGTTTTGAAAGTGGGTTAATGTGTTTAGGTCAAAAACTGTTTACAGTAATGATCTTTACAATCTTGTGTGCTAGAGCCAACTAGAATTTTATGCTCTATGATTATTATTCTTGGTCTCAATCTATAGATCCATATTTCTAGGTTTACAGCTGTGGAGGTCGTTTAATCCACACTCGAGACGGGCCAAATAAACCGTAAACAGTGGTCCAATTATTCACTAAGCCAGTTGGAGAGGAACAGTGATTAGGCGAAACGTTCCCCGTGTGTACGCTCACTCCTTTTTATGGGAACTGCGCTGCCTTTGATTACAGCAAACACATCCACAGAAAGTGGAAACTCATTTCCCTGTATAAAGTGATTTTTGCTCAACAGAGGGACTCAGTTATCCCGTGCTGCTGTCGGGGAGGCAGTGCTTGACTTGCGTGCTGATTTTGTGGTGGGCATTTTCACTGGTTCATCACGGGCAATCAACTGATTTTCATGTAATGATTTTTCCTTATCATGTAGCTGGTGATTGACCCGCTTGGCAGTATGTGTTGTTGTGGCTGGACCTGAATGTCTGATTGAATCCCCTGTGTTGATTGAATAACAACAGAAAGTACACTACCGTCAATTATGGGGTCGATACGATATTTGAATGTTTTTGAAAGATGTCTCTAATGGTTAGCAAGGCTGCATTATTTAATCACTGATTAAAATACACTAAAAAGTAATATTGTGTACAAAAATTGTTCTGCTTAATATTTTTGTGGAAAAAGTGATACTTTTTTTTTTCAGGATTCTTTCATGAATAGAAAGTTGAAAAGAATGGCATTTATTTTAAATAGAAATCATTTGTAGCATAAATGTCTTTAGATATAATGTAGATATTGCTTTAATAATGCAGGTCAAAAATGTGCTCAACTCTGTATAATTTAAAAGATTTTACCCGACCGAGTTCATAGAAAAATGTTAAACAGACAAATAAATAACATTTTCTGTTTTAATGATAAAAAATTAAATACAATAATATAATAATAATAATAGATAAACCTAATAATAATAATAGATAAACAGAATGACTGAGTTCTATTATTATTATTATTATTATTATTATAAGCAAAATGACTGAGCTCAATTATTAAGACCAGACAGAAAAAAATATATATATATAATTACAAATTATTTGATTCTATTGACAGAAAGGGTGATATGTCGGTTAAATAGAATGTAAATCATTTCAGATTTTATGTGTGTGTGTGTAGTTAATGGGAATTATTAACTTTCTTATTTACTATATATATATATATTTTTTTTTTCACAGTATAAATGACTTTATACATGAAATATATAGTTGCATTTATGAATCGAAATTTAAATTATGCTTTAATAAAGTGAAATGATGATTTGAATGCTTCAAACACAATATATTGATATTATACATACACTTGAGTAATAGAAATATATTTTTTTATATATTGATATTATGGCTTCTTTTTTCATGCAGGACAGCATGAGGGTGAGTATATGATGAAATCTTTAAAAGTTCAGTCTGATGGAATCCTCCAAAATAAGTTAAATATGACACCATGTGACATTTCGATGGTTGAGATTAAAAGCCGCTTTGGTCATTGAACTGTAAATCACATCAAATCCAGTTTAAAAATATATTATTTAATGCAAAATGCATGTACCTCTAATGACCAAAAGCTAGAAATCCAATTCTTCAGCACATTTAGATCCCCAAAAAGGCCTCACTCTCCTCTCTGTGCATACTTAGGGGTATTTCAGATGCTTTTAAAATAAAAACATAAGACTGGACCTGCCCTGAAGGCACCAACATGCCAGTAGGTTCCATGACACCCCTGTTTCTCATTTTGGATAAATACAGCCATTCCGGACATATGGTTCACGTTTGAGGAGCACATGTTTCAAGACTTGGTGAAGCAAATGCCCCACCAGAGATATCCAAAACAATAGTTTTTCAGATAGGCCTGTGTTTCCAATGTGCTGATGAGCAAAGGATGTACTGTTTTGGGAATACTCATCTTGTGATTCAAAGCAGGGAGATTTTGAGGGCGTTTAAGATGATTGTGAAGCCTTGAGGCAGTAGAATTTTGATTTGACATGTGAAGTTCTTTTTAGAGCCTCAGTTGTTTTTTTGTTTTTCACCAGTCATAGAAAACACCCAGAAAACCATGCTGAATTTTTGTCAGCGGGTGCTGGATTTCTCAAACACACCAGGTATTAGTAGAGCTTTGGTTCTCGGCCTACATTGTACGTTTGACCCTCTGAAATAACACCAGATAATGCTTGTAATCTCAAGATTATGAAAATAGCCTTGATGTTTAGGAGTGGTTCTGATTTGGGCTTCATGAGGATTGATTTCAGTTTTTGTTTTTGTCTCGACTGATGGATACAGTAGATCCTGTAAAGATGGCTTATTGAGTATAATGCACTCTAAAGATAAACACCTGATGTAACCAAAGAAGACTTGGTTCAAGACTTCTGTCTTCAGTTCTGTATCAGTGACAACACGTCTCTTAAGCCAGACATTTGACCTTTACCATAATATCTGGTGCATACTGTAGCCTTTTCTGGGTGAGAATTGTCCACTTTGACACCCATGACATGTTCAACCTTCAAGTTTTAAGTGACTTATAGGGGAGTGTCAATGAAATGAAAAATACGGCAAGATTTTTTAAATGTTTTTGAAAGTTTCGGTAACACTTTACTTAAAGCCTTTATGTATAATGCATTATAAAAGTAGTTTTAATGCATTAATTATGCCTTGTAATGCATTGTACAGTCTCATGAATAATTGTAACCACAGTAAATACATTATAACACTTATCAATTCATTGTTACACTATGCATTTTAAATTTGGTTATAATTATTTATGACAAGATATAATGTTACAATGCACATTATGAATAATTATATTGCATTATACCCTTTAATAACCCTTTATAATGCATTATACATAAAGGCTTTAAGTAAAGTATTACTGAAGTGTCTTATGCTCACCAAGGATGCATTTGATTAAAAAACAATTCTGAAATTGTTATAATTTGAAATTATTTTTTTCTATTTTAATATATTTTAAAATGATTACTATTATTCTTATTAGTAGTAGTATTATATTTCAAAATGTAATTTATTTCTGTGATTGCAAAGCTGTATTTTCAGCAGCTATTAATCCAGTCTTTAGTGTCAAATTATCCTTCAGAAATTATTTCAATAATGTAATTTGGTGCTCAAGAAAGATTTATTATTTACATTAATATTTTGTGTATACTTTTTTTCAGAATTCTTTATGATCAGAAAGCTTAAAACAACAACATTTATTTGAAATGTCTTACAGTCATTTTTGCTTAAAAAAAATTACACTCCCCAAAGTTTTTAATGGTAGTTTATATTGGAAAAAAGTTATAGATTGTTTAGATGATGGTTGCAGTAGTCTTTTCCAACAGATATGATACATAATTACAAATTTGCCATTATATGAAACTGTTTTATCCAAAATGATTTACAGTACATTATTTCAGGTTCATTCTGCTTGATGTCTTGCTAAAGGTCTCAATGGAGATTGTTCATGAATCAACCCTTGCAGGTTTTGAACCCACAAACTTTCATTTTGGACTTAAACTCTGCCTCAAATCAAATTATTCAATATATTTTAAAGCCTAAACATGTCATTTCTGCTCCATTAGCTTCACCCAATGACTAAAGTAATGCATTGGTAAGACAAACAGACAGCTTCGCCTAAATAACTCCTATGGGTTGTGCCAATGGGTCATCTGGGTGGAGGGACAGGAGAAATATTTCACATTAAAAAATGTCACACTTCAGCTTAAAAGATTTACTGCCATAAACCTTGCAACACAAACTAAGTTGGTCTTCAAACTGGAGCTGTTTCTGTGCTTGCCAATCCCCGCCACACTCCCTTCTCATAATTCACAACGTAAGTTTAGAGTAGCTGGACCACAACATGCGCCCGAGGGCTGTTCTGGCCCCTCAGACTCCAGGGGTGCACAGAAATTGGATGACCAACGAGGAGGTCTTTTCTTGTTAGTGAGATTTATTGTTTTTTTCCGCTGAATAAATGAATCAACAAACATGGCATTTCCCCCTGTGTGCAGTGGACTAAGATGAACCCTATAGAGTATTGGTTTTAATTTTGTTCGCTGCTTGGATTTCTGGGTCACCACCAGCTCGGGAGGATATTGAGATTTTTATTTGGCCTTGGAAACTGATGAGGCAACTAGTGAGGCAAACACTTTTGGAGTGGTTCAGGTCTTCAAGCATGCTGGTAAAGTCCCTGAAAGTGGTCATTTATTTATTTAACATTTTTTTCAAAATATCTTCTTTTGTGTTCTGCACAGTGGTGTATAAAGTACCTGAAAGCCATAAGTAAAAGCACAGATATCTTACCAGAAAATGACGTTGGTAGAAGTTGAAGTCACCGTTTAGAATATTACTTGATAGGGCTGTGCGATATGACGATATATATCGGATGGACGAAATAAAAAGTCTAGTGTTTCAAATTATGTTCTATCGTTTATTTCGTGGTGTTGCAAAATACATTGTTTACGGTAATACTTTTTAATCATTTGGATGAGTGCGATCTTTACACACCACCACGGGGCGTGAAGGGGAGACAGAACCAGGTGGAGAACGACCAGAACAAAGCGAGGAGCTCGTTCCTAAACTAGGGACTACATCTATAGCATGGACACGCGTTTTTAAGCACTGCAGTTTTAAAACAACCGATTTTAAGCCGTTGAAACACAAACAACAGAGCTATATGCGTGCGCCGTCTCCGTTTCTATGGCCGTTTCTATTGCGGCTTTATTGACTTTGAAGGATTACATAAACACACTTATATACGTCAGAATCCGGTCTTGGCAAGTATCATCATAAAGACAGCGATTTAGGTCTTAAGAGAGAGGAAACAGCTAAAGGAGATAACGCATATGTAACAGTATATTGGATCCGGACTTCGGTCTTAAAGGGGAAGCTGTCCAATATTCGTTCTGTCTGCCATTCATATTAATCATAGCACATTGCTAGAAAATCTCTCACTGCTCTTGACTAAATCACTTTTGTAACTTTAATAAGAAGAAATAATAATACAAAATAATTATATATATATATATATATATATATATATATATATGTGTGTGTGTGTGTGTGTGTGTGTGTGTGTGTAGAATCTATACATAATACACGTGTTAATTATATCTATCATAGATAGATAGATAGATAGATAGATAGATAGATATAATTAACACAGTGAAGACTAATTAATTTACACAATGTATGTAGCATTTCTTATTTATTGTAGTTTTTTGTCCTATTGCTTGCAGTTAGTTTCTTATACTTATTTCATCACTGACTGTTTATTTATTTTCAGTGAGCTTGAGTTTTTTTTTATGTCTATTTATGACTTATTTTTAGGCTTGTATTAGTTTGATATTGACATTGGTGACAAGGATCATGAAAATTCTATGGTATCAAAGATTTTAATATCATGAAAACCTTTTTAAAAGACAAAAAATAATATATCGTGATATATACCATTATCGTGATATAAAATTAGTCATATCATGATATAAGATTTTGGTCATATCGCCCACCCCTATTACTTGAGTAAACGTTTTGTATTTTTGGGTAAGAATAAGAAGCACTTCATCCGGTACTTAGTGTCTTTCATTCCAACATAAGAAAACATTTCTGGAATCTGCATCTGAAATAGTATTTAGATGTATTTACACAGTTTATGCTACCTGGTCTCATGGCATAAATGTACCTGGGTGCACTTTTTAGCGAGACTCGAAATACGTACCAATAAGTACATATCACTGCAGTTTCCAAAAGAAATGAACACTAGAGGCAGTAAAACTCCAACGCCTTTTATTCCTTTTCACACAAATTTACAGTTTCGATTAATAAAGCGTAATTTTCTCACAATTACTTGAAGAATATCACGTTATGACTTCAAAACAATATTAATATGTTGGGAGATTTGAAAACTGATGCTTTTGAACGTTGGCATCACACATATCCAGCTTCGTATCTATGGGTTTTCATTGATGGTAGATTTGTTCGGTAGCTCACGGAGTATGGAGACATACTTGAGAGCTGAGGAGCTCCGGTTCGAATCCCATGTAACTACGGTTCAACAAAAGAGTTCAAATCTGCATATAAGGAAGTTCAAATAGCATGATTGCATCAACAAATGCGTTTTTATATCAGTTTTGCATTTGTCAACACTATCGGGTAGGTTTAGGGCTGGGTTTGGTGTAGGGCATATTTCCAACACAATAGAGCATTCATTTTTAGTGATGGTCCCTGGATATTTGAATTCTGAACCGCCACAATACGTACCTGAAGCAACGTAATAAAAACCCAGCAATACGTACCTAGAGTATATCAACGTAATAAAAACGCGCCAGGGTTTACGTATTGAACCAGTGTTTTAGTGCCACTCAGAGGACATTTCTCTTTGAAACTGCGGCGAAATGTGCAGCAAGGTACGTAAAAACGGTCTCGCTAAAAATTGCACCCAGGTACGTTTATGCCATGAGACCAGGTTGGTTTATGTGTCTCAGAGGGGACATGGATGCATTTAACCTGCAGTTACAGATGCATAAATGTTTTGTTTTTAACATAAAACGTTGAATACTGATATTTGAAATAATTTAAGACATGAAAAAAATAGTGGAAATGTGAAATTAAAACCACCAGTAGGTGGCAGCAAGTGACTGTTAATGAGTGAGTCATTGAGATTCAACCGATTCATTCAAACAACTGATTCATTCAGAAACAAAGCATTTGACTGTGTTAATGAGTGAATCAGTGAATCATTTATTCAACCGATTCATTCAAAAAGCTGATTCATTCAATAAGTAAACAGCGTCCATTGCTCAGAGATGCAAAACAGTGCTTTGTTTCGAACTATTTTCGTTGGCAAAATTGAGCAAAAACAAGCAATATGTCTAAAAAAAGTCACTTATTGCTTTACTGAACTTGTATAAAATGATTATTAAATGTGTTATCATGCTGATATTTGGAGAAAAACTGTACTCTTTGTGTGATTTATAGATTAAGTTAACTATATTAAATTATATAAATATAAAAAGCATACAGAAGCATTTTTGCCATCTACAAATTAGAATGCCTGGAATTTTGAGTTTTAATAGACTAATAAATCAATGTGCGTGCACTCTGTGTGTGATTTGGTGATATAGCCTACTTGATAATGTCAGATTGCACATCATTACGACAACACTTACCGTATTATCGCAGAAGATATACTGTATATCGCACACCCCTACCTTGACTTTAACTGGAAAAATGAAATTATCCGCGGTTGTGTGCGCACTTGTTAAGTAAAGTAACTCAAGTAAAGTACAGATACTCCCAAAAAATACTTAAGTATTGTAATGAAGTATTATTACTTCGTTACATTACACCACTGGTTCTGCAGAATAAAGGAAGTCAGGTTTGGAATGATTTGGAAATAAGGAAATGTAAATTTAAAGGGATACTTCACCCACAAATTAAAATTACCCCATGATTTACTCACCCTCAAGCCATCCTAGGTGTATATGATTTTCTTCTTTCATACGAATACAATCGGAGTTATATTAAAAAATGCCCTGGTTTTTCCAAGCTTTATAATGGCAGTGAATGGGGGTTTAGATTTTGAAGCCCAAAAAAGTGTTTGTGCTTCTAATTTGTGACCGGTGTTTTGTTTTGTTCTGTCTCTTGCACTTCCCCGTTTGTAACTTCTGACTTCTGACTCATGAACGTGCATACAACAGTTAGCGAAGGCTAGAGATTACGGTTGATAAAGTTTTAAATATTGATATTTTTCATACACAAATGCATCAATTCACTTCAGAAGGCCTTTATTAACCCCCAGAGCTGTGTGGAGCACTTTTTATGATGGATAAGACACACTTTTTTGGGCTTCAAAATCTCAACAGCCATTCACTGCCATTATAAAGCTTGGAAGAGCCAGGACATTTTTTATTACAACTTCAGTTGTATTTGGCTGAAAGAAGAAAATCATATACACCTAGGATGGATTGAGGGTGAGTAAATCATAAGGTAATTTTCATTTTTGGGAGAACTGTACCTTTAAAGTCCGACCTTTTAAAATTGGTGAACATGAGCCTATTGGTGATGGAGGATTTAATTAACATAGAATATACATTAATTCAGAAAGTCTTACAACTGAAACTAGTAATATTTTAAGATGATTTATCTAATCACTAGGAAAAATAAGTGTGTTATTAGGTGTTTGTGTGTTTTTGTAAGAGAAACAGCATTTCCCCCCCTACTTTCCATCCTGCATAAGTCAGTTTGATCATACTTGGTAATACAAGAGGCCCAGTTTCAACATGCCAACCAGAGAACGGGATAAACACGATCGATTTCACGAGGCCCCTGTAGCTTCAACACGCTCGCACACATGAGGTCAGCGTAATCAGCCCACCCTCGCTGTCTCCATTAACTCATCTCTGCCTTCCTGTCAGTGGACTAGACTCAGTGGCTCGGATATGATAGATGGCTCCTCGCTGACTGAAAAACTCTCTCTCTCTGACAGGTGCAAACTAATATTATTCCTTTTCGCTCTCTAACTGATACCTGTGCCACATGTGGGTTGCTCTGGTGTCTTGTAGCATTGGCTCTTTTAGATCAGGTTTCTTCCTGGATCAAAGGCCCTTGCTGTAAACCTGCTAAAGACAGCCAGAGGGAAGACGGTAATGCGAGAGTGTGTTAATGGCAGAGGTAGAGGAGTAGGCGATGGGACACCAGCCAGACTCAGCATAGCTGATCATTTATACTTGGGGAGATCAAAACTCTCAGAGAGAGCTATAAAACTACCAGTGTTTACACTTCAAGTAAGCCAATTTGTATGCTTATTTCCTTTAAAACAGTTCTCTTTGCATTTTAAATGGATACTGCAATCAGTACGATTCACATTCATGCAAGATGATTGTCCTTTCCGTCACATGAAAAGCATGCTCTTTGTTTCCGGGCTTTGGCAGTTCTTGTGGGAATCCTTCTTTCTGCTACAATGTTTCAAATTCAAATTAAATTAAGCGAAGCACATAGTTTGTTCTGTCTAGAGCAGTGTACTGCAATCAGTTTGGTAACTCAAATGTCTCCACACCCCACTAGTTTGGGAAATAAACATCATTGCCCAACCCTTCAAAATGTCTGGCAAATATCCTGATTTTTCAGCCCTCAACTCTGATTACTCTGCTAGTTCTTTTACGTCACGATATGGGTGTTTCTGGCTCTTCGGGGTGCTGAAGTCTTAGTCAGAGTTGCCAAATATCCAGCCCATATGTCCGAGAAACATGCTACTAGAGTGATCACTCAGAGAAACTGATCATAACCATAAGTCATTTAATGTACAGGAAGAGGATACACGAGATGAAAGCACAGAAGTTGTTGTTTCATCAAATAAGATTGTCATCATAATGATAATTAAATAATTGTAATTAAAACACTGAATTCCCTGTTTTTTTGTAGATCACTTAGATTAAAATCTTAGAATATTTAGTTTAATTTTGCAACTCATCTACTAACTATTTTTATAGATTAAAATTAGATTTTGTCAGTGTAAACTGATTCAAATTAATACAACAAAATTAATTAATACATAACAAAATATTAACTAAATTTAAAAGATATTTTCGTCTTATGGAACAAACTGTAACATACAAAAAAGTTACAAAAAATATCACCAAATGGCAGCTTACCACATGCTAAATGCTTTACTCTGTTTGACATATTGGTCATAGACATGAGATCATTTAGCTATGACATCCACATCCGTGGTGTTACGCTGGGAATTCTAACCATCTACCCTCCAGTTAGTGGTAATGAGGGTTTAACCACAGAGCCACAGAGTGACTGAAGCATCCTGTGAGAAAACCAACTGCTCTGTCACTATCTATAGGCCATGGAAACTCCCATTCATGTAGGTCTAAGAAGCCAGAATGTGTTTAGTTCTGCTATTTTAATTGTCTGAGAGCTGGCCAAGTCAGATAATGTTTTGGAATCAGACTGGATTGCAGTGTTTTGGGTTGAAAATGGTTTTATGAGGTTATGGTTGAATGGATGAATGGTAGTGCGCAAAGGGTTTCCTGTGGCTGCAGGATGAGGATGGGTGCAGTGTGAGTTTAAAGAAGGTCTAATGAAGGTTAAGGGCTACTGGGGCAATGTGCATGAACAATAATAGTGTGAGGAAAGATTTAAGATGTATTTTTGGCATCTCATTTGCTGTGGTAGAACGTTCTGTTCAGTGTCGTCTCTTTATAATGAAATACTCAAGGACTGGATTTAAGAACAGGACAACACACACAAGAAAAAGCACACAACTTTTCAACTGCCCTGAATGAAAACAGTGGCCAAAAAATGGAAAATTTCATTAGTAATCACAAAATAATTTCAAGTAACAATGAAATTAAACATGGTTTTTTAGTAACGCCTTAATTGAAGCCTTTACATATAATGTATTATAAAGGTTGTCATAATGTACATTGTGATGCATTATATATTTTATAAATAATTGTAACCAATGTTAAAATGCATTATAAAGGTGTAACATTGAATAGTTAAATATTATGTAATCTTTGTAATTATAATTGCCAACAAGATCATACAATGAATACAAAGTGCATTACATGCATGATTAATGCATTAAATGCATTATATACAGTATAACGGCTTATATACAGTATATATACAAAAAAAAAACTATATACAGTGTATATATATATATTTAATTGTGTGCGTGTGTGCATATACAAAAAATGATTTCAGTATGCACTGATAGGTTGCATTTTTTGTTTAGCTTAAAAATCCATGACACACTAATTTTTGGCACTTTAAATTTCAAAATGATTTCAGATTTAACTTTGTTTATTTTTCTTACTTGTGTGATTAGGTCTATTTTTTTTCTCCCCTGAATACGCTCAATTTTACAAGCAGCTACAAAAACAATTGCATGATAAATATGTGCTTAAAATCCATCATGTCTGACAGCTCTCTTTTTTGGAGACCCAATTGAACAACCTAAATTAGAAGCATAATTTATGTTTGTGATTGCACCACAGACTCTGAGCCATTGTTGTGCAAAAGACCTTGCATCTTATGAAAATAAAGCTGGGAATAAGTAGCATTTATGGGAAGTTTTGCTGCTCTAGATCTGTCTGCTGACGTCTGTTGTCATAATGTACATGTAGTGCTCCTCAACGGATAATTGATGTTCTCGGTTCCTCTCCATGAATCTGTCTGGGTCTGAGAAGCCTTTGCATCTTCCATTCATAAGACTCAGCTGTTTGCCACAGTGTAAACATGGTCTAGTAACATTCAGGAACATCTTGTACATGACTGCCGGTGGTGATCAAAACAAGCAGAGGCAAAGCATGTAGGTCCCATCAACACATTTCAGCTGCGCAAACAACAAAATGGATATTTCAGTGACAATGGCAGGCTTTTGGAGACCATTAGATGAAGTCATGCCACGTGTAAGATCAAACAGTCCAGACTCTCTTCTGCTTCTCAAATTTGACATGGCAGCATTGAAGCTGTTTCTCTGTATGCAACATTTCTATCTTCACTTTATAAAATAATGACGGGAAGTTTGACCTGCGAATCAGTTCTTTTGAACAATTAGTTTAAATTATCTGCTTTGAAAATGATTCAACGGTTCTTTTACGAATTGATGTCATCACATGACGTCCTGGCATAGCATATTAAATGCTCTATATGTTCCATTAAAGCTATATATAGAGTAATAGTGTTGTTTATTATGACTTTTATTATGAGTGTTAACGGTATTTGCTTGTATATAATTTGCATTTACATCAAAAAATACAAACATTCATTTACATTTGGCCAAAAAGTTTTTCCATGTTTTCATGTTGATGAATCTGTTAACTTGTTTTGGTACTTTGCATTTGTAACGTTTCTGTGATTTGTCTATTCAAATAACTTTCTGTAAGTTTCTTTACTTTGGCTAATATTCTATCAAATTTATTTCAAAGTTCTAACCAAAACATTCCCTCACAAAAAAAATAAAATAAAAATCATATAATCAAGACAAAAATGATCTTAAAACGATAAAAAAAAAAAAAATAAAATAAAAAATTTTTTTGAATGTTCCCAGAACTTTTGTAAATAATGTTTTCATAACTCACTGGTAATATTTGTTTATTGCATTTGCACTTATCAGAATATAATTTACATTTAAACGACAAAAAAAAATGTATGCTGTTATTGAAATAGTTTTGTTGTCTGCATGCTGATAACGCAGTCATTCAGTCATGTTTTAAACAACTTCTAGATGTATTTGTAACATTTATGCTATTTGTATATTTAAGTAACTTTCTTCAACTAATGATCTGTAAATATTTTCTCAACGTTCTAAACAAAACATTCCTTCACACACATAAATAAAACATTAGTATTATTATGACAAAATGATCTTAAAAGATCTAAAATAAATTAAAAAATTTTTTTAAGTTTTAAATGTTTCCAGAATTACTTTTGTTTATTGCATTTGCATGCATCTGAATAGCAAACAACCTTTGCTTTTATTGCTTGCTGTTTATCAAAAGTAGTTTGTTTGCATGTTGATAAAACTGTCATTCAGTCATGGTGAAATGATTAAAAAAAAGTTCTGTTCCTAGAACTTATGTAAAAAAATTTGTTTTGATAACTTAATTGTATTATTGTATTCATGTATCTAAATTAAACACTAAACATTACTAAAATTGATTTACGTTTGTCAAACAATTTCTTCTATTTGTCCACTGAAGTATCTTTGGCTAGAGTTCTGTAAAAGTTACTTAAAGTTCTAAAACAAGTGTTCTCACACAAAAGTAAACAAAATGTTTGTACAATCAAGCATTAAAACATAAAATGCATTAAAAGAATGTTAAACGTTCCCAGAACTTTTGCAAATAACAATTTCATAACCCAGTGAAATCATTCTTGCTACAACAAAATTGTTAGCTGTGATCATACATCAAAGTATTTGACTTTCTTGAAAAAGTCCTGGGAAATCTTTCCTGCTTTCCTGGAAAATCGTGAATCATATTGTGAACATGAAAGCTGTAATCGCTGTATAGATGCTTGAGGCAGACAGCAGTGTTGTGTGCGGTAAGGACATGCACTGTGTGTGTGTGTGTGTGTGTGTGTGTGTGTGTGTGGTGATGACTTTTACAATTAGAATGAGCTGGAGTCTTCTGCTCAGTCACCATGTGGAAATGTTTTAGTGAACAAGGTATCAGTGAGACACCTGCAAGATATTAAGGCAGAGTTTTGCACACTGATGAGTGAGGGAGTGTGTTTTGGTTGATGAAGGAGAACTGCGAAGTGTACATTGATGTGTTTTTGTCCATATAGAATGTCCAACTATTTTAAAGTCCACACCTGTGGTAAATTACACACATGTACAGCACACACACACAAGACAGATATAATTTAAGAAAAAAATAAAATAAAAAATAAAGCAACCTCTACAAATGTTGGTAAGATCTGCAGCTGCACTGAACCGTGTAAGTAAAACTATTGCTATGGAAACACTAATTTCAGCTCACTCCCGAGTTTCCATGACAGCTCTTCCTGTCTAAATGTAAATGTCTGGAAGAGTGCTGTCAGAACAGGGTTTACTCCACCATGAGGACTGAGATGGTAGTATGCATAAGCTCTCACCTTAGGAAATGACATAATTACTATTTTCTCTAAAGTAAAGGAAGGAAACCAAGTTTCTCATTCACTGCTGTTAAAAAACATGGAAATGTCTGACGAATGACACATTCACTATAAACATATTTAGCTAAGAAAGTAACCAATGTGGCCCCCAAAATATTTGGACACTTAAGTCACATTTAGAAATGTTTGAATGGCTTTGCATTAAATATCAAACTAAGTAGCAAGAGCTTTTCTCTGAACTGACTTCACATTTTTGCATTGACTTTTAACCAACTGGTGTCGATGTGATTTTTAGTGAATGTATGAAGTCAGTTCACCTCAAGTTCATGCAGGTGTCCAAGCAGGTGCAGTCCATCACATTATGTTCCACTTACGTTTGACAATCAAAGTGACCAAACACTGGACAGAATATCTACTGTTTTATCATTTAAAACCTAACAAGCATCTTTTTGTGCAGCGTTTTGTTTGAAAAGTCTGCTTGTGCTAAATTTTTTTGAAATAAATGCGTTTGGTTTGATATTTTGCATCCTAAATGCATCCTAAAGTAGTTCACACAAAAATTAAAATTTGCTAAAAAGTTTCAGAACGGATTTCAAACACCTAATAAAACATTGTTATTTTTGGTTATGGAATATTTTGGCCAGAATCAATGGTTTAAAAGTAAAAATCTTAATGATAGATGTGTTTCTTACAAATTCACAGCTTTTCACAAGACTTTAATTGATGGACTGGAGTCATTTGGATTACTTGTGAATTACTGTGATGTTTTTATCAGCTGTTTGGACTCTCATTCTGACGGCACCCATTCACTGCAGAGGATCCATCGGTGAGTAATTGATGTACTGTAATGCTAAATTTCTCCAAAAAAGTTAAGATTGAGGTGTCTTCAACTTAAAATGGATACATTTTTATGCATTTTTGCAGTTTTGGGACTTTTGAAGTGCAAGTTTTTTATTGGCGCATACGTGTTTAATCTCTCTCTCTCTCTCTCTCTCTCTCTATATATATATGTATATATATGTGTGTGCAGCGTTTTTTTAAAAAGTTACATCGCCAACTACTGATCTGGAATGCATAATACAGCATTTTTAGTGTTTTTCCCATGGATCCGAGTGAACAGAGTTTTTGACAACATTGTTTTCTGTATGCAAAACACTTCAAAAGCACAAAGAAAAAACTTTTCTGTTTTTAGTACATTATTGTTGTGTAAACGTACCTGAAGAAACAAACTCATCTGCGTCTTGGGTGGCCTGAGGGTGAGTAAATTTTCAGCACATTTTCACAATGAAGTGAACTTTTCCTTGTAGTGAAGCGTCCAAGTGCTTCTAGGGCCATTGTAAATACACTAGCCATGAAGAATTGAGATTTATCTCCAAAGCTCATTCTTATTATGGCTTCAGTAATCTGCCTTATCCAAAGAGCTAAATGTCAACTCATTGTGATGTTGTGGTTTTTCTTTTCTGGCATTACTGAACTTGGTAATTTATTCTACATTCTGTTACAATTTAAGTTTGTTGATGTTTCATCATTCTGATTTTAATTTCTTTTCCATGTATACCACACAGCAGAGTTTGATCAAAACAAATAGCTGGTTATCACAATCATACTCATTTGTAAAGAATATTAGAACTCTTTTAACTGCGAAAGGAGAAATAAACAACATGCTGCAGCTGTCCACTTTGAGCGTTTCCTTGGTTTGAGTATTATTTGAGGCAGCTCAAGTGGTGGCGGCGTTGTGTGTGTGTTGAAAGTGAATGCTGGCTCAGAGGATATGAGGCATTGGTGCTATCAGGGCAGATGGCAGAACGATGAGCAGAGGTTCCGCTGGGTTCCTTGGAAACAGGAAGTCTTGCTGATTGACTATGGCCTTGGGAGGTCAGAGGGCACAGACTTGGTGTGTGTGTGTGTGTGTGTGTGTGTGTGTGTGTGGCGTTTCTGTTGTGTGTTTTTGTGAGGTTTAAGCGGGTAGCAACCAAAATTGTTGAAATACTTCACATGCATAAAACAAATTTTCTATTAATTTATTAAAAAGTACATTAGAAATTCAGTTCATACATGAAATAGTATAGAACTCTTTTTTTCATTGTTGCTTATTACTATATGAAAACATTTGTCCCGCACACCATGATAAGAAAGTCTGCAGACCATCATGATTGCATGTCAGAGTCAATATAATAATTTTATTATTATTACATTAACTATAGAAAAGTGTCTGTTTATTTAGCTGGGTAAGTTTCTGAAATTTTTATATATCTTGTTTGTATTATTATTATTTTTTTTACCACTGTGTATGAAATGTGCTATATAAATAAACTTGCCTTGCCTAATTTTAATTATTTGAAAACAATATTTCCACTAAAACGTCAGTAAGATAATTTGACCTATTTATGACATAGCGTTAGTTATAAAATGTGGTGATGTCTCCCCAAAAATTTAATTATATTAAAATAAATAATATAATAATAATAAATAACATTAGTTATTTATGTCTTTTAAGTCAGAAAACTTCCACCACATAGTATCCAGGTTTGACTTTTTTATGGCATAGCAATCTTAGCTCAGGTTGAAAAATGTCTTAATAAAACTTAATACAAAATAATAAAAAAGTGACAAATATACTTTTTTTATTATTATGGGTTTTAATGATTAAGAAGTGTACTTTCACATGTATGAAAAAATAAAAATATGTATTACTTATTATTTGATGGTTATATTATTTGATATTTTGTCATTAAATGTAAGCTTTTTTTTTTTTCAACCATATAGTGTGGATTTCTTACCTGGCATTTCAGTAGCAGTATCAGAGTTCCTCAGCTCTCTGAGTTCAGTGAAATGATAATACTTTTTAGCTGGAAAAAGGGGATGAAAAAGAGGTTGGTATGTCCTATAGCATGATGATCGACCTCTACAGTCGTACCTGAGCCTCATATGTCTGTCTAACAGACAGGGTCCCCTGTAAGACTAAACCATCGCTCATAGCAGGGGCTGTTTTGGTTTGGCTGGCACAGACCTCTGTGCAAACAGGAAACTATAGTGCACTGCTGTAAATCTGGCTGTTGCCATGGTGACTGGGTCATGACCCTTGACACTGACATTGGATAGGACATACAGAAGCTCAGAGTAAAGCAGAGTCGATTGGTCAGGTAATCTATCACTATCAATGACGTCATTCGTGTCATTCAGCATGTGATGGCAGAAAAGCTAGAAGTGCTGATGCATTAGAGATTTGACAATATTCCTGATTGTTTAGCTGGGTAAGGTTCAGTCATATTTTGAATATTCTCTAATTAGCTTTGGGATAAAGGATAACTTTTGCAGTATCTTAAAGGGATAGTTCTGTCATTAATTACTCACCTTCATGTCGTTCACCCGTAAGACCTTCGTTCATCTTCAGGACACAAATTATTAGACATTTTGATGAAATTTAAGAACTTTCTACCTTTCTGGCCCTTGAAAATGTCAGTTGCATTGCTGTCTATGCATGGTCAGAAAGCTCTCGGATTTTTATCAATAATAATTTTGTCTTCCAAAGATGAAAGGAGGTCTTACGGGTTTGAAACGACATGAAGGTGAGTAATTAATGACAATGTTCATTTTTGGGTGAACTATCCCTTTAATACAGGGGTATCAGTTGATAACACCATGGTACTTTTGTTGTACAGGCTTGATGTGGTACTGAATTGGTACCATATTCATGTACCAGGGGATGGATGGATATTTATTTATATATTTATTTACTTACTTTCTTACTTACTTACATACACTGAACAAAATTATAAACGCAACACTTTTGTTTTTGCCCCCATTTTTCATGAGCTGAACTCAAAGATCTAAGACTTTTTCTCTGTACACCAAAGGCCTATTTCTCTCAAATATTGTTCACAAATCTGTCTAAATCTGTGTTAGTGAGCACTTCTCCTTTGGCCAGCCTAAGGCACACCTGTGCAATAATCATGCTGTCTAATCAGTATCTTGATATGCCACACCTGTGAGGTGGATGGAGTATCTCGGCAAAGGAGAGGTGCGTACGTACTTATGTATTTATTCAGCCACTGCTGACATAATTCAGTGTTCTGATCAAAACACACACGCAAAATGCTCATGCTTTATGTCTTTTAGCACTTGCTGAAGAATGTTGGAGGTCATAATGATAGATAGAGTCAGATAATTTCTCTGAGTAATGCTTCCTGCCGTAGCTGACTCAAACTGAGCAGCGTGTCAAATCATGCTGTTTTCTAACAGACTGGCCTATTGTGCATGTCATCACTTTGGAATTCTGAATGCAAGCGACATGGGAATCTCTGAGCTAATGATTAATTTTGATTCACTTTCCTTCTGGCAAAAGTCTTGGACTGTGGAATATGTTGCTTAACTCTTGATGTGCACTTCCTATTTGGCTCATTCTCAGATCATAGTGAAAATATAGTATGATTTTTAAATATTTGACCTCACAGTACTTCACTTGTAATGCATTTTGAAACTTTTTCAAATGAGAATGTTACTTCTGAGATTATTTTTATTATTTTCTCACCTTGGGCCCAAAGAAGCAGAGTTGTGACCAGCAGAGAAAAAGGGAGATAATCTCTACTACACAGTTTTGAGATGTAAACAGAAGTTAAATAAGAGTGTAAAAGTCTTGGAATTTGTGCCATTTCATTCTTCCTGGTTTAAAAACCAAAGAAGAACCATGACAAAGACCCGTTCAATTCGGCTGTGATTAATACGAAGATGCATCTACACCTTTTGAATGCTAGTTTCTGAGCACATCCACACCTTATAAAGCTCTTTCTCTGCATTTTAGGGGGAAAATATGTAAAAATACGATGTAATACAGTTATATTGTATGAATTAAGTTAATATGATGGGGGGAAAATATGATTTCAAGATTTTATGTATTTGTTTTTAGCATTTTAGTATTTAGGTAAATTATTTTATATATCCTATTTACTTTATCAGGTAGTCTAATTCCAGCATGATTTTTCTTGTTAATTAAATCAGCAGCAACTCGGACGCAAATGATTTGCTGTAAATGAGCCTTGCTGTAGACGGATGAGACTGATAATAATTACCCAAGTGAAATGTCTGCTGAGGTTTTGGTACAGAGATGACAGTATGTTTTTCAGGATGTAGCTTAAAATAGCCTCATTTCTAAAAGGGTCAAGTGAGACAACACTAAATTGAGTTGTAAAAGAAAGCTACTTTTGTTGGAGTGCACAAAGCATCCTCTATCTCTCTCCTCTCATCCTACTTACTCCTCCTTCCTGTCCTCATTTGGCAGTGGCCCTTGAGTACCCACACGGCTGTAGTTCAGAGGTCAGGCACTTAAGCCTGAATAATGTGTGGCTTGTATCATCTCTATCAAACCCTATGTGTGCTCTCGATGTCTCCGACAAGAAAAGCAGTTTTGTATAGAAGGGATGTCGCAGAATGGAAAGACTGAGTAGACAACCTCCAGGGACAAAAAAGTTTTTATGGTTTTTAATGAACAGTAGTAGGAAGAACACATGAGGAAATATGAGGGAAAGAAGAAACAGGATGTTCTGAGTATATGTGGTGTAAATAATCATAATTATTAATGATTATGGGTGGGTCTTGGCACCAACAGCTTTGTGTGAGTCCCTTTTCCTCATAAAAGTATGTTTTTTTAATTTGATTTCCTACCCAGCTTAGGTAAACTATTAACAATAAAGGTTCCAAACGAGGGTCTTTATAACAATGCCATAGAAGAACCTTTTTTGGTTACCAAAAGAACCATTTTTTTTTTTCTTAGTGTGAGGAATGATTCAATAACTGAAGAAACTTTTTGCGTTTAAAGAACCTTTTTTTGCATTCAAAAGGTTCTATGGATGTTGAAGGTTCTTCATGGAACCGTCAATGCCAATAAAGAACCTTTATTTTTAAGAATGCTAAAGCTGTTTTGAAACATAGTAGCTTTTTTTCTGGATGGGTAGTCATTAGCTAATCATTATCTGATCCATACTTTGCATTAGCTGGCTGACCTCAAAATGACATGACTCTAGCTAGGTTGTTGCTGGTCAGTGATGATCTTCCAAGTCAGACCAACTACCTACAAAATATTTGTTTTGGATGAAACATGTTCCATTACCCAGCAATTATGGCAAAAATCCACATTATACTTAATATCTCAAGGTCTCAGACATGCAACATTCTGCGGCAATAGAGTTCTGCAGGAATGATTCCTACTTAATTGATTAATTGATTGCAATTTTGTTTCGGTCGTCTCAAGGTTAATGCGTTTTTTTAATGGGTCTGAAATAAATAAATAAGCAAATTAATGCCAGAAACCAGATCTGTAGATAACACAAGATCAAGATATTTTAATGTTTCATTCTACAACATAAAATACATCTGAAGTATTGTACTTTTAAGTTTTTATTTGTCTTAAAAAAGGCGGTTACTAACAAGCAGCTAAATGGGCCTACAGAGGTTGTCAACACAGTCAGCCAACTAAAATTACTGTATGTTATGCAAATTGACATTTTTATAAAAATATAAAAAGTAACTACTTATTGTAATTCACTTACATGACAATATATTCAAATCATTGCTCTGTTGTCTTGAATGATGTTGGTATAATCTCATATTCATTCATGCATGTGCTCTCTTTGCCTAAATAAATCAAACAGCTCTGAACACACAAGCACAGATGAGAAATTTTCTTCCCATGTTTGCATAGACCATCAGAACAGCAGCAATAATTTAAGGCAACAAAGGGAGAAATATTCATCCATCCAACTTTACATGCACTTTCTTTGGAGGAGCCGGTGAGAAGAGTCAAAGTGCAATGACAAAATGATAACAATATGAGCCTGAGTTATTATTGCATCAAAGATCCTGAAATGTTTAGCTTTGAAGGCCACAGTGTGTGTTCTAACACGTTCATATTTTTTTTATGATTGGGCGTTGGAGGAATTCACTTTTTGAGAGCGTTCATGAATATAGAAGTTGCCAAAAAAACTCAGATAACTTACCTTACAGGAGGAATGAAACTGAGGGATTTTAATATTCCACATTATGACATTATCCAGTAAAATATCTTTTGTTCAGTCACTCTGTAAAGACCGATTTAACACTTCATCCAATTCTTTGAGTTATTCATAGAACGTATCATGTTGTAAACCCCCCTTATCAAACCTGCCAAACAAAAG
The DNA here is from genome assembly GCF_012432095.1 of Onychostoma macrolepis. Lineage (NCBI taxonomy): Eukaryota > Metazoa > Chordata > Actinopteri > Cypriniformes > Cyprinidae > Onychostoma > Onychostoma macrolepis. The sequence goes on from NC_081174.1 coordinate 10,949,700, forward strand.
AGCCTGTAAATTCAGATAAACAGACAAAAGCGAAGCAGCGTGGATTCATCAGACGAGTCTGACATGGTCTTGGAGCTTTTAGAGAATGAATACATTGGGTTCTTGGCTTATGTGTGGCTCATATGACTCAGGTGGTCTCAGACAGGCCATGGGGCGATTTACAAGCCAAGCTTCCTGGAAATGTCTGCGATGCTAACAGCAGGAATGGAACGATGGCCATTTTGAGGTTTACACCACCACTAGTAGACAATTTAATCCAGTAAAATATGTGACATAAAACCTAGAACAATAAAAAGGTTACACAGCCAGGAAAGAAAGAAAGAAAGAAAGAAAGATAGGGAGGATTAAGTGAGGGAGGATTTGGGAATCCTCCAGCAATTACGCAATTTACTGTTACAGTTAAAACAGTGATGCTGCTCAAATTGCTTGCAGAAGAACACAGCCTCTGTGTGACTGCTGTGATGTCTTTCATTAAATGTAGAGCTGCTGATTAAAGAGACCCCACCCAGAGGACGGCAGAAGGCCAAATCCCATGCTTGAGCTGGAGGGATGAGATGCTGGGGAATAAAACAGTTCCTCGAGCCACCGCTTTTTTGTAACGGCGTAATCCATTTTTCTAGGGAATGCGCTAAATCTGGCTCTGAACTCGGTATATGACAGTGCAGATGCTAAAAACATAATTTACAATACTTGAAGGCATTCTTTCTGTGCTGCTTGGATAGTCACACCTCGTAATGCACTTAAATAGACTTGATCCACTGACTTTGAATTATTTCAAATTCTCTAGATTTTGTCAATCATCTGTTATTTATATTTGTTCTTTTTTTTACTATACTTGTTCTTTTTATAATACTTTTTGGCAAATTAGTGCTGAATTCGAAAAATCCTGGTCCAAACATGCTGTCAGTTACCACAAAAATGGTTTCAAATTATTTGTAAAAACAAGTATAAAACACATTTACAGCAATGCACTTAAAATAGATGTCTGTGGGGCAAGATATTCTGCATGGTATAGCAGAAATGTGCACCTAATATTTATATTAATTCCTTCTTAAAAAGCGTGTGATGTAAAGTTGTCAAAATGGCTTTTTTTAGTCTACGAACATCTGATTATGCATTACCAACATATTCCTGTGAGTGAATTTTTCTTCATGTAAACATATCATGCACAAAGTTACCATTTTACATGGATATTTACTGAATATACAGACGGTTGGATAATTTTGCTGAGGCTTCACACAAACCAGGTTATCGAGTGAATTTCATCAAGTTAGTCAAGTTAGGTTATTATGTTAATAACCTACCATGTATTGAAGCATTATGTATTGTAATGTTTATTCCAGTGCAATGCATTGTCTAATAGACTTATGTCAATTTATGCTTGTTTTTACAAATGAAATTCATTCATTCGGTCATCTGTAGCATGCCATACATGCTGTTGATGAAGCTTAAAGGGATAGTTCACCCAAAAATGAAAATTCTGTCATTAATTGCTCATCCTCATGTCATTCCAAACCTGAAAGACCTTCGTTCATCTTCTAAACACAAATTACGATATTTTTGATGAAATCTGAAAGCTTTCTGACTCTAATGTTAGCAAATAATTTTGTTTTGCAGTGCAGAGAAAAAAATAAATAAAAAATATATATTTAGCTGAAATCGAAAACACTTAAATGGTTAACTGACCCAAAAATGGAAATTGCCATTAACTCACCCTCATTATTCCAAAACCATAAGGCTTTTGTTCATATTCAAAACAAATAAATATTTTTTAATGAAACCTGAGAGATTTCTGTCCCTCCACACAACTAAAACTTTAACACTTCATAAAGACATCAAGAAACCATATCCATACTTGCTTGGCACGCAAGAACAAACCTCATTGTTTTTTTGCATGTCAAGCAAGTACAGTTGAACTTCTGACTAAATGAAATATGTTCATCATATACAGTGATTGTGTCTCTTTAGAATACTTTTTAAATCATATGGATTACTTTTATGATGTCTTTATGTAGTTTTTAAAGGGGTCCTATTATGCTCTTTTACAAAGTCTTGATTTTGTTTTGGGGGTGTACATGCTCTCATGCTTGGTGGTTCGAAAAACGCATTATTTTTCACAAATTTACATTATTGCAATACCTCTTTCCCCAGCCTGGCACAAACGGCTCAGTTCTGGGTTTGATGAAGGCCCGCCTTCCGAAAAACGAAATGTGTTGTGATTGGTTAGCTGTCCCAGTGCGTTGCGATTGGCAAACAGCCTAGACGGCATTTCATACTACCACGCCCCTTGCCAAAGCAGCAAGTTCCGTCTGCCATATCAGTTTGAGCTGGATTCAGACCCCAAGAATATTGAACAAGAGGATCGCTCAGCACGGATATTGCAAGACATATTACAGTGGGGTTTTTGTGTGTGTGTGGCTAAATCACGTTTTAGATAGTAAATGCAGTTATTTTAAGCAGTCGTTGACATCCTATGTACAGATAAGTGCAACGGTAATAATACGTTTATTGTTCTTTAGTTCTAACATTGTGAATTGTAGTGAAACTGTTATACAGTTGAATTTATGTATGCCATAATCCAGTGTTTCCCACAGACACTCTATTTGTGGCGGCATAAATATGCAAATTAATTCTCTGCCAGCAGGAGGCACTGTTGGAGTAGAGATCGAGGTTTCCCGGTAACGCTGTACACAAAGCAGCGCTCTGCTTACAAACGCTGCTTTATCAGACATTACATGCAAGATGAAATGAAAATGACATCCAAAATTTTCTGAAGAGAGTCGGTTTCCTTCAGAAATACAGTGATATAAAAACACCCGCACCGGGTTTTGATTTTGAAACGTGCAGTGCTCATGTTTATTCAACGAAGTCAAAGCCTTTTGGAAAATCTATTTGTGGCGAGTTTTGATATTGTGGCAGGCGCCACAAATAAATGAATGAATGAATGAATGAATGAGGCATTTATATAGCGCTTTATTGTGTATTGCAATACACCCAAAACACTTTACAATCATGTGGGTGGGTGGGGGGGGGTCTCTCCTCAACCACCACCAGTGTGCAGCATCCACTTGGATGATGCGACGGCAGCCACAGGACAACGGCGCCAGTGCGCTCACCACACACCAGCTACAGGTGGAGAGGAGAGAGAGATAGAGCCAATCAAGTGGATGGGGATTATTGGGAAGCCATGATTGACAAGGGCCAGTGGAGGGAATATGGCCAGGACACCGGGGTTACACCCCTACTCTTTACGATGGGTGTCATGGGATTTTTAATGACCACAGAGAGTCAGGACCTCGGTTTAACGTCTCATCCGAAAGACGTTTCGGATGAGACGTGTTTACCCAAATCAAAGTATGGTAAACACTGTAATCTCATAATTGTAGTGTAAATTCTGCAGATTACATCATTGTCCAGTATTTTACTGTCAGCAATTTATTAACGTTTAACATTTTCATAATTGTAACATACATATTTACATGCATAATTATTCAGGTGCATGTGTAATAACTTGCGAAAACTTGATGCTACAGCAGCACTTCATCGTCGTTATCTTGTCTGATGCACTCAACCAAATGTTCTAACCACGACCTCGGGTTTGGAATGACTTGAGGGTGAGTAATTAATGACAGAATTTTCATTTTTGGGTGAAATATACCTTTAAGATTCATATATTGTTTTTTTTTTTCAACTGTCTAAAATTTAAGACTTAATTGGGAATGTTTTATATCACTTGGCATGTTTATTACTGAAATGTAATTAGTCATTAAACAGACACTAAAATCATTTTTAAGGGATGTACATTTGAACAGAGCACGACTTTAGTGGAGCACTTGACTGAAGCTTGTAAAATCCAGCATTCTTAGGTGATTTATTCAGTATCATAGCGAGTCCTTTGGCAGTGGGGCCTCTGCACTAACAAAAGCCAGATCTGAATCCTCACAATGAAGTGGGTCCCCTGGTGCTGTGATCATTTGTCCAAAGGTGACATAAGGGGTTGGAGTACGGCCAGAGTTCCTGATGTAAAAGTGTGTGTGTGTGTGTCAGGGTAATCGTGAAGCAGATCCCTGAAGGCTGGCTTCATTTTTCACTCTGTCATTTAAGCCAACATTAACGTCAAGCAGAACGAGGAAGAGTTAAAGGTGTGCTCTCTCAGAGAGAGAATTCTGTCATCGTAGGACCATTGAGAGGGTCAGACTCTCCTGCAAAAGTAAACACAGATGCACACTGGCAGGGCTCTTTTAGAAAGCATTCATCACTCCTCTCTGCAGGTGTCCATCTGCGGGTGTCAATGAAAACTGATTTACCATATTCATAATCATCTATCAGTACAGTGACATAACATCATACCACAAAACAGAGACTGCTGGGCCTTTATGGTGTAAAATAATTGCAGCAATGCAACATTCATGATACTACTGTGTGGTTTTTCAACTTTGAATCACGTTGGGGGACCATGTTAATACCATGGTACACCAAGGAAAATGAAAAATGACTGAAATAAAAAAGAAAGCATCTCTCGAACCACAAAAATATAACTTTTTACATTTTAAAAAGTTATCCAGTGGGACATATGTCAAGGATTTAGTTGAATTGTTGTGCTATAAATTAAAAATTTGTTACAAAACAAAAGAGAATAACACAATTACTAATGCACAATCCCATATCAAAGTCTAGTTACTATAAAAATAGTAAAAATATTTATTAACAAATATGATTTTGATTTAAAAAAAAGTTTCTAGAATTTCAAAAATGTTCTTACTTTTCGAACCTGTATTACTATGTTCCTTTGACACATAGTTCATGGTATGATAGATTATGTTCATTTCTTCAATTAAGGGAGTCTGGCATAGACTGACACATTTTACTCTATGCTGCCCTAATCATTCATTCTATGGTATATCTGATACTATTTCATTACCATCTATTTCCATATGTCATCTTTTCCCCAGAATGTCCTAGCTGGAATTTCTAATTTGCCTAAAATGTTCAGGTTTTGGCTTTATTTTCTTATTGTTTTTGTACTTGCTGAAGATAATGACTGAAAAAGGGTGCCAGTAGGGTTCAGCTATTGTACATAATTGACCAATTGTGGCATGCGAGAATGTGAGATTTACAGAGAATGGTCAAATCGGTGCAAATATGTGTACATATAATGTATAAGGACTGTAGAGTATGTCAATAGGACAACAACATCAAAACCCAGATATTGTATGCAGTTTAGGACAAGTCTGGGAAAAGATGACATAAGCTCGCCCTAACCATCGCTGTACTATGGTATTGCCACAGTGCTTTTTTGTACAGATTATAACTTTTTTTTTCTCAGGTGTAGTTCAATATGAAATCAGCCTAATTGTATCAGCAAAGTCTTGTTTTCATGACTAAACTAAAGTCTGGGTCAGAGGTTGAAATATATTATTTATTCGTTTTATTTGATGTTTCTTATGGTTTTATGCAGACACATGCTGAGAAAGAGTCAAAGTTCCCACTTTATATTTTGCTTTTCTTTTTGTGTGTGCTTTGGATGTAAATTGTTTCAGAATCATTCCAAGGGGAAAACCTGAGCTTATTTTGGAAAACCATCATTTTACCAGATGAGATTGTGGGAATATGTGTCAGAATAAAAAAAAAAAAAAAGATGAAACTTTATGTTCCATGCACTCTTACTCCCTCAGTCTCCACAAAGTGGCCTTTATTTTCACGTAGGATCATCTGACTTCACGTTAAGAGGGTCACATGGGTAAAAAATCGGATGGTGACCCTGAGGAACTGAACCTGTCGTGACTCATGCACTGAGAATGAACTTATGAGCATATTATCAGATTTTTTCCATTCCAGCTGAGGCAGGGGAATCATTTTTAGAGAAATATTTATTATGGAGCCCTAGGTGATTGCAAGCAACCCCCTGGACTATAAATCGTCATTTTGCCGCTCTGGCCTTTTGTTATTTTTACACTGAACCAAAGAGTGATGCAAAGAGGGATTGAATCCAGTTTGATGACCCCTACTAAACTCCAACTCTAATGAGGCCTGAATTAAATCACTCACTCGTTGCTTCATTCACTCTGCAAATTTGGCCGTAATTCTGCTGAGGGTATTTTTGTGTCTGTTTTTCTATGTGGATCTGCATTTAAAGGTTTTATGTTATGACTAATATAGCCAGCGGGGTTTCAACGCAGGTTAATTAACCTATTATCTAAATTGAAATTGTTCCCAGTTGTTTATGCAACTAATTCTTGTCAGATAACGAAAAGCAACACTGACCTTATGCATGCTGTTAATTACTTCTAATGTAGGAACTGCCTATGTGATATAGTTCAGCTAGCTTGTTATCAGCATCGTTTAACAGGCAACGCATGTAATTAATTGCGCAATATGGTTCTGCTTTGACTTTTCCGTCATTCATATATCGTTTGTTTTCATACAGGACCTTAGACCTGTTTCTTGGAATTGGTTCGGCTTTAACCTGACATTGTTTTGAAATCCCCTGTAATGAAGCATATCCAATTGTAGTTTTGGCAGCATCTTGCTCTTTTTGGATAATAGCTCCTCTCAACGTCTGGAAGCAGAGGCCCTGGTACAGTTAAAAGGAATCTCAATCTTTTCAACCCTAGTTTAGTGCACTCATACAGGCACTGGGGAGCCTTTATGTGGTGGCCTTTGGTAATGTTACACAGCTGTGTGTCATTTTTGTTTCTCTTTCGAAGATCCAGAACACAACCAAAAGCCTTTGTGACAAAAAGCTCTGTCATGGTAGGGGGCACTTAGTTGTTCTTTGTTTCAACACAGCAGAGATCAGAATGATGGAATTAAGCTCGTTAGACACACTGATTACAGCTTCACTCACCCGGCTTCAATTAGGCCATGCCAAAAGCAGCCAATGGTTCCCTTTTTGTTCTATAAAACATCTTGTTTGCTGTATCTATCCTACGATAGGTAAATGTGTTTAATAAACCTATGAATTCCATGAATTCAATATTATATGAATCTAAAAGGATTTTGAAACTTCTCAAACTTAAAATGCTTAGATTTTAAATACTGTCTATATGTTACTAATGGATGTTTCACTGTCTATGAAAATGTATGCATGCTACAATCTGTGGAAGATGACTGAGCAGTGAGTTCTTCATCAAATTTTGTACCAAGTGACATATGATAGTGTGGGAATTTGTAGTCTGCCCTGACACTCCGAACACTACACTGTCTGTGAAAGCATACTGGACCTCTTGCCAGCCGTGACTGATGCAGGACAAAACAAACTCCTCAGAAAGCAGTTCACAAATTGCAACATCTTGCCCCCAAGCAGAGAGCATGGAAACCCACTGGAGGTCTCGACACAAGCCAGACCTTCTCTGGCCACCCTGCTCTGCCTCAGCATGGATCCCTTCTAGGATGCGATGGCTTACCACCACCAAAGTAGTTCCAAATAAATGTGTTTACTGTTCATAAATGTGTCTACTTATGGGTCTTGATTGTGTATCAAAAATTCAAATTGAACAATTGTAAACATGTTTAACAGGAATGAGTGAATTATTCTGTCAATACCGCAATGTTTTACCACATCTTTCTTTGCCAACAGATTGATTTCTGCAGTTATTAGTTACATGAAGTAGCCATGTGTGAACATAAATGTGTATGCTTGTGCGTAAATCCCTCTTCCCATTGAGTGGTTGTTAAACTTTGAGCTCACAGGGATTACATGGTGACTGTGAACGTTGCTCTGGCAGGAAGTTCCCACTGCTTTCACTATCAGGGCGGAAAATGCATGTTTGTCAGAGATCCTAAACCTGGCATTGATTTCTGCGCCTCAGCCCTGGCTCCAGCTCAGCCATTTTATCTATATCCTCTCCTCGCCATCCATAATCACACAGATTAGGAGACAAGCAACTGCCAAAGGAGTCTGATTTGTTATACATGAACCTGTTTTCACAGTATGTCCTATGACTAATTGGGGAGTCTGTCTCTCAAAACAGTCCCTTTGTTCATGGTATTATGCATGCTCACCTCTATTGTAACTGGTCTGACTGGGTTTATCCAAGAAGTCTCAAACCAGACAATCTGCTCAGTGATGTAACCATTCAGAGCAAGACATCAAAGTGCGTGGATAACTTTGGTTCATTGTTTTGACAGGAACTTGTTCAGCTGACCAGTTACCGTTCCCAGTATTTCCCAGAAGCACTGGTCTGAACGCCAGAAAAGAGGAGTATTTCCCAAGTACGGTCAACAAATGTGGGTAACACAAGGTTAGGTCTTTGGGCTGTTGCTATTTCTAATGCCTAAGGGGCCGAAAAGAGTCAATTGAAGCATTAGGATACTCTAACATTTATAGTCCAGTTGCTCTGGCATTGTATTGTCCTCCAAGTGTTAGAAGCCAAAGTCTGGTTAAAGCAAATCAGTTTACTTGGCGGTCAGTCATTACCCTCTTCAATGGATAGGTAATACAATGTGCAAAGTTAAAATTGAACTAGACGTTGTTCCTTTAGGGGTACAGCAGGTTGTCACTGGAGTTGTCAAGTAAGGAAAGGTACTCTTTTGTACCTTATTTAACCAAAAAGGGTGTATACTAGAACAAAGAGTGGGATGTAGCCAATGCACCGAAATTTGGTCTGACAATTTCAACAAAAGCCTTCTTAGGAATTAAACCAGAAATTTTAAACACTTCATAACATACATTTTTAGAGTCCCGACAGAGGAGGCATTTCTGTCTTTCTCGATTTTCATGTCCTCCTTGTGCCTGTGTTGGTTCCCATCCGTGTGCTCCTGTTTCCCTGCTGTTGGGATAAGTTGCAGAATCATATGACGGTGCACTGACGAACAATTTGGAAAATGGATGGATTTATTCGGTTTTTGTTTTTTGCCCAATATGTTTAGAAATTTTCTAGTTCTAGCCAATAATGATCACTAACCAACTAACCATGTTTTATGTCATGTCTTGCTGCAGTGACAAGCTAAAGATACAGTTTTTGTTTTCTGTCAGTTTTGTCATACTAGTACTCTTAAAAGGTGAAAGACAGAAAACGTGATTGGCAGTTGGCTCTATATAAACCATTTTTAGAGACCCCATATTGTTATGATTTTTCCCATTTCGTTTTTTATAACTAATCCATCTTGTCCATTTATAATGTCCCTGCTAAAGTGTTACTGCAACAACCAACTCTAATGTCTGTAGCAGAGAGGCTTTTCAGAGCAAAGCTCCAGAGATGACAGGAAATATTTCAGCACCTTCAGCTAAAAGACACCCCCCCAATGCGATCAAGGCAGCCTCACTACCGTTTCACTGTGTTGAAGGCTGGGCCTGCAACACAACCACTGTAACCCTTGGATCCTGTTTGACGGACTTAAACTCAGCCTCAGGCCCAGCAAGCCATCTAAGCCTTCCCAAAAGCAGGAGCTCTGGATTTGGTTTCCAACCCCGCAAGCCTGGGGCTCAGCTTCCTGCCCCTGGAGCCCCAGAGACTGCAGGGGCTCAGGCTAGAAAAAGAGAGGTATGTTCAGCCAATATCCTCATCAGGACAAGTGCTTTGATGATGGGTTTCACTGGCTGCGAGCACACAAAACAGCCCAGGAATAACACGCTGTAAAGCAAGACTGATTGAGATTGGACATCTGCTGTTGAATCTTAAAGGGATAGATCACAAAAAAAAAAGAAAATTATGTCATCATTTACTCACCCCCAAGATATTCCAAACCTGTGACTTACTTTATTCTGTGCAATAGAAAAGAAAGTCAGTGTTTATTTTTTTCATATTTCAATATTTCTTAAAGGGATAGTTTACCCAAAAATGAAAATTCTGTCATTAATTACTCACCCTCATGTTGTTCCAAATCCATAAGACCTTTAATTAAGATTTTTGATGAAATCCAAGAGCTTTCTGACCCTGCATAGACAGCAACACAACTGACACGTTCAGGGACCAGAAAGGGACATTGTTAAAATAGTCCATGTGACATCAGTGGTTCAAATGTAATGTAAGGCTACAAGAATACTTTTTGGGTTCTGCATCAAAACGCCAGCTCCTACTTCAGCAGCACCACACGTATGTGTTTTGGTACTCTCGTGAACACGCATCGAAGACTGGCAAAGAAGAGAAGAAATTGTTGGATAAAGTTGTTATTTTTGTTTTCTTTGTACACAAAAGGTATTCTCATAACTTCATAACATTAAGGTTGAACCACTGATGTCACATGGACAATTTTAACAATGTCCTCACTACCTGTCTGGGCCTTGAATGTGTCAGTTGCGTTGCTGTCTATGGAGGGTCAGAAAGCTCACAGACTTCATCAAAAATATCTTAAAGGGATAGTTCACCCAAAAATGAAAATTTGATGTTTATCTGCTTACCCCCAGGGCATCCAAGATATAGGTGACTTTGTTTCTTCAGTAGAACACAACCAAAGGTTTTAAACTCAAACCGTTGCACTCTAAACCCGGATTTTGTTTAAATAAACGTTTTTAGCTGTCTTTAATTATTCTTTCTTTCTTTTTTTGTAAAACACGTCGTCATTACTAAATATAATTAGTCATTTGAAGTAATCAGACGAAATATTGCATGCAATGATAATGTTTAGTAGAGATAGCTTAATGTGTTAAGTTTTTCTAAGGGGGAGGAGCCTTAGGGCAGTTGGACATGGTGTATTAGAGGTAAAAAAATGATAAAAAAAAAAATTAAGTTTCTCGCACACAACGATCGTTCCGTGTCATAGGACATCGATGTATCATCTTGAGCCGCAGGGTTTAATTTGGATTTGTCTGTGCATGTTTTTTTACTCTCAAAGATTGTGTGCCCATTGACTTGCATTATAGGACTGACAGACTGCAACGGTTTGAGTTAAAAATCTTCGTTTGTGTTCTACTGAAGAAACAAAGTCACCTACATCTTGGATGCCCTGGGGGTAAGCAGATAAACATCAAATTTTCATTTTTGGGTGAACTATCCCTTTAATTTGTGCTCTGAACAAAGGTCTTACGGGTTTGGAACAATTTTAACGAATGTATCAAGTTGATCTAGTCGCTGATCTAGATGTCAAAGGAATTAAATTTGCCTTTGATCACACCCTCAAATGTTGACATGAAAATAAATCTTACTAACTGAAGATGCATGTTGGAGGCGACACCAGAGCATCTTGCTCCTATCCTGGAGCCATAGAGGCAGCAGAGGAAACAGATCTTGCCAAACTTTGACAAATGGCTATGCATGCTGGCCTTGTCAAATACACGTACAAGCACCAAATTATCACCAAAAAAAGAGTTTGTTTCTCCTGAACAATTAATTTTTGGGGATACCAAACTGTATCACCCTATTGTTTAACATTTGTCTGCATTCAGACAGGATTTGGATCACAAAGGTCACTCCTTATTAGAATATATAGGTCCTAATATACTTAAGACTAGAGCACTAAGGTCTTTCATAATACATACCCTGATTGAATTTATGCTCAATGGTGAAAGAAACAAAGAATGTTATGGTATGAGATAACAGAGGCTGTCCTTAATGTATCCGCCTCGCTATAGCATGACCCCACTGACTATTCAAACATGAGCAGCCTCTCCCAGAACCCCGCACTCTTTCTATAGTCTGTGCCTTTAATCAGGCTGTGGATCTATCCTAAAATCCCTTTGCCATTATGTGAAGATTTGGCATGACAAATGGGAACACTGTGTACTGGGAGTATCCAGCAAAAAATGGGGCCAGCTGTGTTTTTCGTTCCATATGAGAGATTGGAAAAAGAGAAAGATGAAGCAAATATGACAAAGGCTGAAGGTTACAGGGCAACTTTGGGTAGAGAAAACGACAATTGTGACAGAATGAGAGCATCAATTATCTTTTTGATTAGTGAAATAACAGTCTGAGCTTTATTGTATGCAAAAGAGCTGATGAAATCTGCTACTTCCTATTTTATTGTCTTGCAACTAAAACAGGTTTTTATCAGTCTGGTAGGACATAAGACTTGCAGAGGCATGTCGATGACATAATTGGTACATATTATGAAAAGTCTTCATAAATAAACAGAAGATAGAAGATGACAAGTGCAGTGGTGTAAAGGGGCGGAGCTACATAAGGTCTATAAGTTCTGTAAAAACAAAGCGTAGTTGGTCTTTTTGGAAACGGCCCTTTCCTGTCTAAGTGGGCAGGTATTGGCCAAAGCAGTGGTGGACAGTAACAAAGAATTTGATCAGCAAAGCACTTTATCAGTATTGGCATTTTGGAAAACTTTGACTTCACTTCTGTCACAGCTCACGGGGAGCACGGGAACCAGGAACGAGGAGACGAGGAATTAACAATACGGGAGTTTAATATGCAGACAGGAACACAGATCACAGGTAGGGTAGACACTTAAAGACCGACAAACACTAACTGAAAGGACTGGTGGTTTTAAAGACAGGACAATCAAGGAAATAAGGAGACACACCTGGAATCAAATTAACACAATCAGTCTGGGAAGAAACTGGGTCACAGTGAACACATGGGGAGCAAAAACGCAACAAAACACTCCAGGGGCGTGACATTACTCCCCCCTCCCGGAAGGTGCGTCCTCGCACCGTGGAACAACAGAGGGGGGGGGGACGGGTGGGAACAAAGGCGGAGGCTCAGGAGGAGGACGGAGCACCGGGAGGGGGCCGGCTGACAGAGACCAGGGAGGTGACGAAGGAGGGAGGAGCCAAGGAGGAGACAGGAGGGACCCGGAGCAGGAGGAGCCTGGCAGGACCCAGGCCACAGCCATGATGATGGCCCACGGTGGAGCCGACGGAGGGAGGAGCCATGGAGGAGGCATGGCCGCCGACTCCATGGGGCCGACCAACGGCGGCGGAGCAGGTGGTGGAGGAGCCCGAGGCGGAGACGGAGAGCCGACGAGCCAGGGGGATGCCGAGGATCCGGGGGGCCAAGGTGGAGCCAAGTGCTCTGGCGACCGAGGCGGAGACGGAGCTCCGGAGATCCGCGGCAGAGCCGGAGCGACTGAGGACCAAGGTGGAGCTGGCGGGAGGAAGGAGCCCAACTGAGCCAGTGGGATGGAGCGACGAGGTGCAGCCGGAGGAGCGGAGTCCTGAGGCGATAGCGGGTCAACGCCCGACCAAGGCGGAGCCGGAGGGACGAGGGAGCCCGGTGGAGCTGGAGGATCGACGGGTGACGGTGGAGGCAAGGGAGCTATGAGCCGAGGTGGAGCCGCTGGGTCAACGGGCCGAGGCAGAGTCCGGGCCGAGGAGGTTGGAGGCGGAGGTGAGGGATACTCCAGCCCCGGCGACGCTGGAGGATGGCAGTCCCATGGGGCTCGCACCGCACTGATGGTGGGCTGAGGGCGAGCAGAGGGGCTGCCAGACGACAGCGGTGGAGGAGGCAGGAGCGGGTGGGAGGTTGAGCATCTTCGAGGAGCGGGCACTGGAGGGCATTTTCGAGGAGCAGGCACTGGAGGGCATTTTTGAGGATCGGGCACTGGACGATATGAAGCCCCCTCAGGGCTGAACAAGGGAACCAGGGACGAAGGAGGGCTGGACGGGACCAGCGGGGATGACGGAGAGAGGAGAGGGGGCAGTTCGACTTCCAGTTCAGTTTCCCAGTCTTTCAAATCCTCCTCCATGTCCAGCAGCCCCAGATGGATAATCAGCTCACCCTCAGCCACGGTGCAGGGGGCGGAGCTCCACTCCGCACTCACACCGTCCACGGCTGGCTCCCTCGTGATGGGCACTGTCGCCGGCTCTCGCACCTGATCTGACGTGTTGGGCTCAACTTCCAGGGCGATCTATCGCTCAGTCGCTCGGCTTCGCGCTGGCTTGCAGATCGCGGCGGGAAATGGCTCTCCGTCATCGGTGGGCTCGGGCTGATGTTCCGCACCGCGGGGAGTTGGTGTGCTGGGCTCTGGGTCTGGAGTGGATCTGGTGAGATCATCCTCAGGAGAGACGGTTAGGGGCGATCCATTTCTCACCAGAATCCACTCCACGAAGGCGGCGAAATCCTCTCGAGGACCATCCTCGGACGACATCCGGGTAGCTGGTGGCATGAGCTATCATCAGGAACAGTCTGGTGTGGTCCTCGAGATCGTTCCCCTGCTCCAGCAGGAGGAGGAGGAATTCTGGCGGACGAGGGATCCATGGGATCGCTGGCGGAAAGAAAAACACTGGGCAAAAACGGAAACAAAACGGAGGGTATAAACACGGAGCTTACTTTGTTTAGGTCGGTCTTTCTGTCACAGCTCACGGGGAGCACGGGAACCAGGAACGAGGAGACGAGGAGACGAGGAATTAACAATACGGGAGTTTAATATGCAGACAGGAACACAGATTACAGGTAGGGTAGACACTTAAAGACCGACAAACACTAACTGAAAGGACTGGGGGTTTTAAAGACAGGACATTCAAGGAACTAAGGAGACACACCTGGAATCAAATTAACACAATCAGACTGGGAAGAAACTGGGTCACAGGGAACACATGGGGAGCAAAATGCAACAAAACAGTCCAGGGGCGTGACAACTTCATTCCAAATCCTGATCTGACATTTTGTTCCACTACTTTTCAGATATGCCATTTCCCGTTATTTTAAAGCATCAAAATTGAGACCTGATGACAATATCTGATTCAAAAATGAATCATTCTTTTGAGACACGTCTATTCAAAGAACCAATTTACAAATCATTTTGAATGGTTCAGCTTACAGTAAGTTGTGTTCATTCAAAATTGACTCAAAAGTACTTTAACGGAAGTGATATTTAAGTAGCATATCTGTTTCACGTAAAAAAAAGAAAAAAAAAGATGGGTGTAAGAAAATTATTTGTCTTTCAAATTCAAAATGTCTTTTTTAATTCAGTGTGTCACTGATCTTTTTTTTGTAAATATTGGTGAAATTTCTGTGATTTATTTTATTTTTGCAGTGTAGTTTAACTGAAGTTTTGGACCACTGAATGTAAGCTACAAAATGCAATTAATCTGAGGATGATATTCGGTGTTTGGTTTGCAAGCTATTGTTATGTGATGCAATCCTGTTACACATTACATTCTAAGCTTTGGGTGGGTTGAAAAAAATCCTATAAAACTAGAATGTAATTTCATTAGAGCCATGGAAGTAGAAGCAATTTCCCCACATTTGCCATTTTATTTGGCATGTCTTTTCTAAATTAACTTTGTTGCTTTGATGTCCCTCAACTTAGAATAATGTGGAAAAATAAAAAAAAAACTCCAGCCAGGTGCTTTTGTGTATAATTTATCCCGAGTGATTTCCAGCATATGACAGCAAAGCTCTGTTAGCACCACATGCTAACTCTCAGACGTTAATGCAGATAGCTTAGCAGACAGAGGAAAACCCATTTAAACATAAAGAATGTTAAAGTCCCCAAGCTTAGAAAACAACAATGAACAGTAAGTCTGCGCTAAAAGACTGTGGAGGATTGAGGAGAGATTTATGTATAGAAAATTACTGATGGAATTGAATAAAGTTTTACTTCTGCCTGCATCGTGTGTGATCCTCATGCACACACCAACTGTATAGGTTTTACTGGTGAGTAACTAAGTGCTTTAATTTCACACTCGTGCTGCTAGCCACTTAAACCTTGGTGGCTTCGGGGGCCAAGCTGTGGAACATTCCAGGCAATCAAACAATCAGGGTGCGTTTAAAGGGAGATCTGGCGGCCATTTCATGCAACGGAGGATCTTGCCAAAACAGCGCTGTTTGAATTGGACATGCTTTACTTACTGAGAAAGGTGTGATAGTGTGCTGTGCCAGGATAAGATGAGGGTGGAACTGTGAGAGCTTGTTTACCGTGTAACCCAGAACACATTCCATATTGCTGATCCTCCGAATGCTGACACTTTGATTTTTCATCTTGTTTGTGAGTGTGATCAAAGTCTCTGGTGGAAAACCTTGTTTAAAAATATTTGTTGTTGCAATCAGGTCCACATGTGCTCTGGAACGATTTTGGCGTAAGTGTCCAAATCAACTCAAATGTGCTTGCATTGACAAAAGATATTTGGCAAGTGAAAAGGACTTGCTGGATATTGCTCGTGGTGTGGCATGCACATGTTTCCTTCGATCACTGGGCATGACTGAGCTTTCTTTATGTAAAGCTTGGATTAGGTGCAAGCTCCAGAAATTACATCAAGCTATATAAGAGGGAATATACCTAGAAATTTCCATTACTTAAGTTATATATGTACGTAGCTAATGCTAATTTAGTTCTATAGAGCTAGTTTAAAAAAAAATTTAAAAAAAATGAAGATTTTAATATTAAATGGGCTCTTTATCCCATCTTTTGAGTTGTCCATGTGGGATGCAAGCAAAACAAACTTATGCCTATAACTTAACCAGTGCATTCAGATTCATGAGCAAATAAGCCGGGTTCTTTTTAGTGAATGATAAAAATACAGTACAAGTATAACGTCATTCCAAAATGATTGAGTCTTATGAGGTGGTGTTTTTAAAAGAATAGCGAGTTTCTTCATGAAAACAGATTTGCATCACTTGCTCACCAGTGGATCCTCTGAAAATAACTTTCAGAAACAAGTATCCCACATGACTCCAGTCCATCTATTAACATCTTATGAAGTGAAAGCTGCGTGTATGCAATAAACAAACCCATCATTAAGTTGTTTTGAAATTGTTGTAAATTGTCACTTTTGGCCAAAATACACTCTCAGAAATAAAGGTACAAAAGCTGTCACTGGTGCGGTACCTTTTCAAAAGGTACATGTTTGTACCTAAAGGGTCCATTTTGGTACCTTAAAGGTACATATTAGTACTTAAAGTGTATATATTTGAACCTAATAGGTACAAAAGTGTACCTTTTGAAAAGGTACAGCCCCAGTGACAGCTTTTGTACATTTATTTCTGAGAGTGTACAAGTCCTCTATATATAATAATGCTTCCTCTGGTGAAAAAGTGTACCCCCTCAACATTTCAATGATGGATTTGTATAGCAATTTTCAGAAAATTTTCATTTTTGGGTGAACTATTCCTTTAATGAGTAATTCAAATCAAAGAGTTTCCCATTTGAATCAGTCTGAAACGCTGCACTGTATAATTTATTTTTTATTTTTTATATATTTTAGCATAATTTACTTGAACTTGAAATATACCTAAATTAACTGGAATCAAATCAAACAGAATAAAGAGTTTACACACTGAATGTATGCTATACTGTAGGAGCACTGCAGGTTTTGCTATAAGTTAATTTATTTGTTTATTATCATTAATGATAATGATAATGATAATGACATTAGTAATATAATATATTAAGTGTATTTTTATAATAATAAAAATTCATACATAATTAAAATAGCTTGTTCTTGTCATAAAATCTGGAATTTGTATTCAACTGCATGTGTGTGACCTTGACTGTAGTCTACAGAACAGCTGCCATGCATTATTTAATGTTTAAACCGTGTCTGTTGTTTCTGTTTGCACTAATTAAGCTGGATTGGTTATTATATCAGAGATGATAAACATAATTTGCACCTTCTGTCTATATAGGGTTGACAGAGTGCTGTTGGTGAGAGGTTAATATTCAGCTGCAAGAACATTTATTAACCAAGACCAGTAATTCATTAAATGTAAAATGTATAATTGAAGTCAGATGGTGCAGTAAGGCGGTAGTTTTATTAAGTGGAATGGCCTCTAGTGCTTTCTTTCATCATATTATGAATCTGAGAAAACAGTGTGAATGTGATTCTAAGGTAATGAAGTATAAATGTGATGTAACTCAAAACATTTCAAACAATGATGTTTGGACACACATGGTGCACTGCTCCAAGAGACAACAGAGCATTAAAAGTCCCTGAGGCACATGTGATGGTCATGGCCAAAGTTTTACTCTAGCGCTGTAAGCTGAAGTTCATATGTGACAGTGTTTGTCTCTGGAGGACTGTAAATATGTGCAACATTCTACAGGACATTCTAGCTGTTGAGAGCCATTGTTCAGGCAGAGTATAAGTCACCTAACAGTTTCAGTCTGTGTCTCTTAACTGGGTTTCAATGTTATTAAATGAAAAACAGAGACCACATGGTACTTGTAACAGCGTGACAGAGGCGTGCGGATCCATGTGCAAGCTTTTATTTGACAGACGTGGTCAACAAACACAGGCAGGGTCGAAACACTAGCAAACAGGTATGGCACAGGCAAAACAAGAACATTCCTAGGGCTGGCGTAGGTCGTTGATTGGCGAACAGAATCCAGAAGGCTTGACAAGAAAAGTAATCCATAAACACGAGCAATAGTCCAGACGAGGTACAGACAGAGTCCGAGCGGCGAGACAAGGGTTAATCCAAGGTACACAGGCAGGAATCAAGAAACAAGGCAATACAAAAAGACTAGACTAAACTAGATCAAGACTCAGCTATCACTAGGAGATTGATACACGCAGAACAATACAGGAGACTAAACACAAAACAAACATGGAAAGGCTTGGTAAGTAGCTAACACTAAGAGAGTGCTAAACGCTAGACAATACTCGGCAATCTGAACAGGATCTGAGTGGGTGTTATATAGTGCGTGTAATAGCTCTTAGGTGAGCGTGTGATTAGTGACAGCTGTGTTATCAGTGCATTCAGCTGTGTATGTGCAATCAGTGCAATGGATGATGGGAACTGTAGTCCGGAGTGACGTGTTGTGTAAAGCCCGGTACACACCAAGCCGACGACAGTGACAGTACTGTTCTCTTTCTCTAACCTATTATTTCCTAATTTTTCAGCAGCTTCCTGGATGTCTTGATTTAGTGGCCCATGATTCAGTTGTGCCACATTTGTGCAATTATGGACTTGCTTTATGGCCTTAGCAGTGACCAGTGACCTCTTATTTTGGTGAGTTTCATGTTAATTTGCTGTCATAATGAGGCATTTCAATATTGTATATCACAGGTAATCAGTGGGAAATGTCTTTTCACTTTTAATAAATTGAATCACTATTAATAAATTTTTAAGCACGGACAGACAAACAATTGAGATAAAACCCCCTGTATTTTGGTCTTGTTTTACAATGATAAAAATATCTTTAAAAATATCTTTATAACATCTTTAAACAAGATATATTTACTTAAGAAGTAAATTTGTAAGATAGTAACGCTAGTTATCAGGAAATATATCTTGAATTAGGTTTATTGTTAACAAAATCACCAGACAGAAGGTATAAGGATTAGTTAACTGCATTAGTTAACATAAAATACCACTAAAAATAATTAATGGTAATTTGAACATTTACTAATACATCATTACATTCAAATGTTTCGGTTAATATGATTTCATGGACTTGAGCTAACATGAAATAACATAATAGTTGTATTTTTATTAAGTAATTGTAGAAAAAAAACAACAACAACAAAATATTACAACAAATGCATTGCCTTTTGTTATTTACTGTTAATAAATGCATTACTAATGAGAAATTTGTAAAGTTTTGGTTTATTTTTCTTACCCAATTGGTATTTTTTCTTGTTTTAATCATGAATCTAAAAGTGAGGTTTATGCTTAACATGAGGGGAAAACAGAATTTTTTTCATTATCAATTATTTAAGTAATAATGTTTTTATGAAGATGTTTTGATATTTTGTTACTGGAAAACAAGAAAAAAAAATGTTTCCAGTATTTGAGAAGTTGACAGCTGGCTTTAGGCGAATCATTACTCAACATTTCTTTAGTGTAGTTTTTATATCATTCAGACTAATTCAAGTTATATCAATATTAATTAGTGTGGCCATTCCTGCTTGGAAAAGCAGTTTCTTCTAATAGTGGACCTTTTAAAGGGAAAAATCCAGTTTTACCACATTCACTGGTAAAGATGAGATGTCCCAGTCTTAGTTCGGTGGTTGGACCACTCAAACCCCTATATGCCAGGGCTGGTTTTGGGACCTGTTTCCCGGCTGGAAGCCACACAAACATACACACACACACACAGAAAGCCATCACACATCTGGCAAACATATGGCACAAGGGAGTCAAAACAAAACAAAATTCTCTGTGATTAACATGCAAACAACTTAATCTACTTATTTTCTTGACCTTAAAAAGTCACTTGCTTTTTGACCCTGGTTGTACAGGCCTTCACCCCAGGAATGTGTGAGAGTTATGGAATTATGCATAGGGTGTGCCTGTGTATGTAATTGTGTATTGCGTTTGTCTGCTGGGCAGGGTCTGTTTCCACCTCACCGTGCCACTGGCCTCTCTATGTTCCTTGGAACACCAGACTTGGCCCACCTGCCAAAAATCTGTATTTTCTTCCCTTGCGAGTGCCCTTCACCTGACCTTTAAACTCATTCATAAGCACCTCACCATTCATCTTAAACCAGACCGTCCCGCCCAGGCCCTTTACCCCTACATTCGACCTGACTGCAGTGTTCTTTTCCGATTTGCAAATGAGCGTTTGGTGGTGGCAAAAAAAAAAAAAGCATTTATATTTCCCCTCTCTTCTATGTCTTTAGCCTTCTTCGTACCTCTTTTCTCTCGGCTGTGGGTCTGCTGTTTGATCCTGGCGTGAGGAAGTGTGGGTGTAATTGTGAGTAAAAATGGGCCATGGCTCCATGAGGGTAATTCCGCTGAATGGGTTTCAGGCTGAGACAGGAATTTCAAGAGAGAGAAAATGAAGAAAGGAGTAATGAAAATGTTACAGAGAACACTATAATAATAGCAACATGAATTAAAAAGAGAGAGAAGTATGCACTACAAAAAATATGTTCTTAACGTTTTGTTTGAATATGCAAATGTTGTTTCAATTTCCAGTAACATATCTTAAAATTCATAAATATCTTAATAAAGATAAATTTACTTATAAAAGCATGTAATAGTAATTAATAAAATGTTAAAACTTGTCTTTATAGATTGAATAACTGCACTTCTTTATACTAAGAACACAAAATACAGTTGAATTAAAGCAATAGTTTGCTGGAAATTTACTCACCCTCAAGTCATTCAAGGTAATTTAATTTGTTTCTTCATTAGAACAGATTTGGAGAAGTGTAGCATTACATCACTTGCTGAGCAATGGATCCTCTGCAGTGAATGGGTGCCGTCAGTATGAGAGTTCAAACAGATGATGAAACATCATAATAATTCTAAAGAAACAAATCTACCTCTTGGATGACCTGAGTTAAGCTGAGTTAAGCTTTTTTTTTTTTTTTTTTCATTTTAGGGTGAACTATTCTTAAAGATACTTTATTTGAAAACAAGTGTTAATATCTTACATAGCTTGCTTCTCAAGTAAATTATAATAAGTGATTTTAGATATTGTATTATAACTGGAAAAACTCACTTTAACAGGTCTGGGGTTCTCAGAATTGGAATTCATCATAGTTAAATTTCTATTGTTGTAAATGGAAAATTCAACAAATGCAATTTTGTGTGTGTGTGTGTTTGTGTCATGGCAACAGAAAAAAAAAAGGTGTTTCTATTACTTCACAAAAGAAGAACAAAATATTGACAGATTGCATTGGTCAGAAGAGAAAGTATAGTGTTAAAAAATGTACATTTTAATTAATAAAATTAATAATAAAAAATAATACAGTCAGGTCCATATATGTTTGGAAACAGGCACAATTTTAATTATTTTAGCTGCTGACCAAAACATATTTGAATCTGAATTTAATTATCTCATCGAAATTGGAGGAAAGGTTGAGGAATTACAGCTCTTTAACATGTAACCACCCCCTTTTTTTTTTCAATGGACCGTATGGGACAATTGACTCAAAGGCTGTTTCATAGACAGGCGTGGGCTATTCTTTTGTTATTTCTACATCAATTAAGCAGGCAAAAGGTCTGGATTGATTCTAAGTGTGCCATTTGCATTTGGAAGCTGTTGCTGTGAACCCACATCATGAAAAAAAAAAAAACTCTAAACATAAACTCTAAAATAGAATGGATGTACTTGTCCAGAAATTAGCTATGAACTATGATTATTTTTCTTACCCAATCTGGAATCATGTTACAGTGATTTTAGAGTGGCACGCAGTGTTATATGGGGAAGAACATATTAATATTTTATTTTATTTATTTTTTAATTAGATGACAGACAGACAGACAGACAGACAGACAGAAAGAGAGGGGTGAAGTGCCCTCTGCTGTGAGTGTGTGAGTACTGAGACTAGCTGCTTACCACAGCTCATCTCTCCACAATCCCGCTCTCTGTTCTACCTCACATTAGCGCTGCTTTCATATTCAAATGACTGTTGTTTTAGTAACACCATCTATTCATCCTCCCTTTGGAGTTTATTTATTTTGATGGTTGGGGTCATACGAAATTGTGCCGAAAGTTGGACTTTGACTATGTGTGTGTGTGTGTGTGTTCACATGTGTGTGCACTTTAAAAGAGGTTGCTGTTTCATGGCCTGGCCTCCTGTGGTCCACCACTCCAGAGAGGGAAACGACTTGGCTTTTATCTCCCCCTTTGAAGTGGCACAAGAACGACCTGTTTCTGCTAACATCACATCCCATCCAAACACTCGCTGCTGACCATTAGCAGCACTAAAACGTGTTAATTATCACCGTATGGTGACATGAAGTGCTAAACTCTGTTTGTAAACACAGTATGTGGGGAGGTTTTGACTGTCCTCGAAATTGAGCATAATTGGCCGATCTGCTACAGTAAATGATTCCCTTGTCAGTGTGTTCAGTTTCCCCCAAAGAATCTCAGACATTTTGAGTGCATCTCAAGGGTTTTCAGCAATGAGTAGCACTTCATTGAAGCTGTTATCAAGAGAAATATTAGGTGAAGATATATTTTGTTGCTGATGATACTGAAGAAGATGGATGAGGTTGCTGTGGAATCTGAAGTGATTTAGGCTGGATACTTTTTGAGAATTCCACACCCAAGAAAGACCTCGAGTACCAGGCAAAAACATTATCCAGACTCCATCATCTTCACCTCCTCCTGACCGTTAACAGGCTCTCGGTGAAGACTCTTCAGTTTGGACGACAGAGTGATGAGAGATGCTTTTAAGAGACAAAGAGAAAGTGAGAAAGGAAGCTCTTTGGAAAAGTGCAGCATTTACTGCTACAATGTGGATTGAGTAAAATCTGTGAAGTGTTGAAAGTTATATAGGAACGAAATCAGGGAGATGTCTTTGAAAAGACACTAAGCATTTGTGCTTTTGTGCACTTTATTACAACTCTAAAAACTGCCTAGTCTTTTTCAGCATGTTCAAAATTATTGATCATGGCAGTCATAATTCAAGAGTAGCACCTCAAAAAATATCCAGACCTAAAATCAGTGTTCATTTTTACAGTTTTTAGTCTCAGTTGATGTAGTTGTTGTGTGTGTGTGTGTGTGTGTGTGTGTTTTGGCTTTTGATGAAATCTGTTTAAATGTACTTTTTACTTTATTTCAAAAGTTGTATTGTTTATTTACTTTACTATTTATTTACTCTTTATTTAGTCAGTTTTGCATCCAATTTTAGTCGAAATTGTTTGTAAATACTGTATGTAAATATTAATATCATATGTATATGATGTGTTTGGGGCAGTTAAAGGAATAGTTGAAGATTGAAGAAAGGAATATTTTAAGAAAAATTTACTGACCCTCAGGCCATCCAAGATATAGATGAGTTGATTTGGAGAAATTTTGCATTACATTGCTTGCGCACAAATGAATCCTCTGCAGTGAATGGGTGCCGCCAAACAGCAAAAAAAATAAAAAATAAAATAAATTTAAAAAAAAATGACCAGAGGGTAAGTACATTTTCAGTTTTTTTTAAATGTATTATTATTTTTTTTTTTATTATTATTATTATTTTATTTTTATTATTATTATTATTGGGTGTACTATTCCTTTTATTATCCCACTCGAAAAAGCATTTAAGTTTACCAGTGTGCATTCACTGTTCAGACATTCTGTATGTTTAAATGACTGAGCAAAGTATTAATTAATTTATTTTTTTACTTAAACTTAATTTTTTTTACTTACTTTAATCTTCTTTTTCCCACAATAATCTGATTTGCATAATTGATTTAATCAACCAGATAGTAAAACAACGCAATTAAACAAATTTATTTGTTCTTAGTATATGTGCGTTAGGGTAGTAGTGTCTCATTATTTTAAACAGAAAGAGAGGTTGCAGGCTGTACTGCATCTTGAATGAAATCGGACACAGCTTTTGAACATGCAGTACCAGGCAAGAAAGCAAAAATGAAAAGAATGACAGAAAAAAAGAAAATGTACTCCTTTCTGTTTGGCTGAAAGTGGAAGCGAGACATCTGGAAAGGACCCTATCATCACCTCGGCCCAACTTCTGCACCCGCTGCCAAGTCCAACATTGTATCTTGCTCTACATGACAGAATATCGCCCTCATACATCAAACCAAGTGGTTCAGATTACACGACCACAGTGACAGAACCCTTTGCATTTATTCCCTTCACCCAGAATGAAACGTATGGCCATGCATAAGCAGGGTTTAAAAGCCACAAGGGAAGAAATAGCTCATTTAATTTTCACCACTTGTGATCATGTTCTATATGGTAGACATAGTCTGTAAATTTTGTCACTTTTCCAGCAAACTTTCCTTAACATACTCCATGCTGCCAGTGAATTGTCTTTCATGGCAGGCCGTCTCTGCTGTGCCCTGTTGCTTGTTAGTTCTCCTCATCTGTGCTCTTTGAAGTGCATCCAGACTCAGAATGGCAGAGGTGCAGGGTCTTTCCAGGCCTCCCAATATCAAAGCACGCTAATATTACACACTGGTTATTAATGTCAGATTATTTTCCCACCTCAAGGCACACATGGGACCAGAACGAGAAGGAGGGGCTCAAATATTATGCAAACATTCTTATGAGCTGCCTGAACATTTACAAAAAAAAAAAAAATCTTCAATTTGTGAGGCTGGGACAAACACTTAATCAACTGGAACTATTTTTCCATTCAATTTTAAAGTCTTCATGGGTTTCATGTGAATATAAGAAGATTTTTCTGGGATAAGAAGAAGTGGCTGAAGGCCTGAGCGCTGATGCTGCTTCAGATGTCTTAATGAGACTTAATATCTTAACTCACACACCTGTTACTCTTTCAGCAAACTCAGTTGAGTGCTTCTCCAATCTGTGCAGGCCATGCCACTAATGTTTACCAGATTCACTGCTATTGATCAGTTTGTTTTCCTCATTTAAACAGGATGATTCGATTTCTGCTGAATTGTGTCAAGCAGACAGTCTAAGGTAGATGTATTTAAGCTCCAGTTTAGAACAGTCATATTAATATAAATTTAAATAAAAAAAATTTTTTTAATACTATAGTCTATTATTCAGAAATATGTTTACAATTTAAATTCATATGCACAGTATATATTTGATTCTGAAAAGTATTTTTACACATTGACATTCATATTGGGGAAAGCAGGTAAGCCTGGTGTATTGGTGTAGGATTTGTTTTTAACTTAGACTTTGTAAATATAACAAATAAGAATCTGCAAATGACAGTGAATTAAACCTGAATGTTTTGAAGCAGAAAAAAACTAAAATTATTGCTTTAGTTATTTCTTGTAAAACATAATTCAATTTTTTGTTTACATACTTAAAAAGATATATAATCATAATTGTATCACATGGGATATAATGTTACAGTTTCTCACAATTGCAAGAATTAAAGTCACATTTGTGAGAAATCGTCAATTGTGAGATAACATTCTGTATTATAATTGCGAGAAAGTCTTATTTTTGAGAAAGTGGCAATTGTGAGATATGAAGTTATATTGTGAATTATAATGTTACAATTCCTTGCATTTACTAGAATTAAAGTCGCATTTTTAAGAAAGTGGCAGTTGCAAGATATTGTGAGACATTAAGTCCCAACGAAGAGATATAACAGTACATATTTTATATTGTAAAAGTACTTTTTCACATTAACATTTAGAAACTATTGGGAGAAGCAGGTACTCGACACTGAGAATTTAAAAAAATATATATTTTCACTTAGAAATTCCTAGTAAATTTCGGAAATAATTACAAAGAAACTGCAAATACACTGGAACAAACGTTACATACTGAAGTAGAAATACTAAAATAGTAATTATTCATTTCTAATAAACATACTCCATTATATAATTTTTTATAGTGCATATTCATAATTATATTATATAGAATAAAGAAAGAAAGTGGCAGTTGCAAGATATAAAGTCAAATTGTGAATTATAATGATACAATTCCTTGCAATTACAAGAATTAAAGTCACGTAAGAAAGTGGCAGATAGGAATGGTGTAGGATTAAATTTCAAAAATAATTGCAAAGAAATGGCAAATAACACTGAATAAAAGTATCTTTTTTTCGTTAAACATACTACAATTATTTTATTTCTATACAATTTCAAGACATAATTGTTTACAATGTGCATTTCTAATTATGTTATTTATAATAAATGACATACAGTGCAGATGGAAACAATCCTGAGTTGGGATCAGGGCCGTGATCTGTTAATTGGTGACCTCTGGACTATAGGGTCCCAGCTCACTGCGTCACTCTCTAAAACACAGTGTTCAACCTGTCTGAAATAAATAACCTGTTATTCAGCAGAGTGAAATTTATTGAATCTGAAATTACAACTTGACCGCAGGCTTTAGCGACCCAAGTATCACACTCCCCCAGTGACTGAACAAGCACACCTCCCTCCTGATCCCAGTGTGAGATGAGCGAGAAAGCAACAGGTCCCCCGCTTGCACAGTATTTTTCTATTTGCTTTAGAAAATGCCAGGAATCCCTTTCCCCTTTGTTTTGCCTATGAATCATCTATTACCTTTTCAGCTTGCGCAATTTACTAAGGTTGGGAGGTCTTCGCTGGGGTAGTGACACTTGCCCCGGGAGGGGAGAAAGAGTGCGAATGAAAGATGAGATGTGCTTCTGCTGTGTTTCCTTATGTGGTACTGTATTTTCAAGGCTTTTTAAACTGTAGCAGATTTCATCCAGCAAAACAACTTCATGGCTCTTTTTCAACTGGCATGTTAGCCATATTTAAATATAAGGTCAGTGTGCCCAACATATGGAAACTATGGTACGGCTTCAGTGCAAATGGAACAAACAGTGCAGACTGAAACATGATTACATGGAGAGTTTTCTTATATTAAAGGAACAGTTCTCTCACAATTTACCCTATTTACTCCCTTCATGTCTGTTTCTAGTCACATTGTACAGTGTAAAGTTACCATTTCTAAGCATTGTGAGAATTGATGTTGCATTTGTGAGAAATTGAAAATTGCCTAATATTAAGTCACATTGTGAGATATTATGTTACAAGTTCTCACAATTGCGAGATATAAAATCACGTTTTCGAGAAAGCAGCAATTGCGAGATGTAAAGTCACATTATAAGTTATACTGTAAAGTTACATTTTCTCACAGTTGCAAAAATTATATGCATTTTTGAGAAAATGGCAATTGTGCGATATAAAGTCACATTGTTAGATATATTGTTGCAAATTCGCACAATTACAAGAATTAAAGTCATATTTGTAAATAAGTGGCAGATGCAAAATACTCTTAGATAAAAAATCGCAATTGACACTTCTCCAGGAGTTTGATTGACGGGCGATCTGACCAATCATAATGCCGAATCTGCTATTTTGTCCGACAAACAAACCAGACTATAAATAGTAAACTAATAACAAACTAAAAATATTGTATGGCTTCCGAAGGCTTAAAGACTGGGAATAAAATGCGCATGTCGTATGGATGACTATTATGATATTTTTATGATTTTGTCCTTTTTATGGCAGGCCAATGTCACCATGTTGTTAATTTTTTTTTAAATGTGTCATTTTATATTATACACAGAAAGGAACAACTTACAGGTTTGGAACAACATGAGGGTGTGTAAATGAAGACTGAATTGGAGGCGGAGGTAGAGCTGATGGCGATGTAAGCTTGGCTGAAGGTACCGTTAAATGTATCTGGTTCATGTGCATTTGTTTGAGTGTGTATGATGGAGAGGGAGGAGGATAATATCTGAATGATAAAGGTTAGAGTAAGAGAGAGAACGAGAGAAGGGTCTTGTAATGAAGAGCAGATGTGCTGAATTCTCGTATTGTTCCCAAAAGAAAGCAGCTGGCCACTCTTGGCTCATCCTTCTAAATAAACATTCCGGGATGGCCGTGAGCGAACAAGGACCTGTTACTCATTAAGAGCTCCTCTCTCCTGCAAACGTCTTTGAAGTGTTGCTGTAATGCTTCAAAAAATGACGCACAGAGAACGTGAAACCCGACTTTAAGAGGTTTATCTCACCTCAATGCCGGGTGCCTGCGTTTCGTGGATTAGTCCTAAGAGATGAAGACCAAACGTCGTCAGAACATTCCAGATGTTTGATGAAACTATACTAGAACATATAACAACAAAGATGTGTATGTACTGGCTTGAATTCAAGAGCACCATAGATAGCTCTCAGAGCAATAACACATCCAGCTGAAGATGCCGTTATTATGCTGTCCTTAGATCAGATTGTTGGGTTAAACTCACACATGGTATCCTCAGATAAACTCTTGCTGCACACAATGTGTTCATTTGATTGGCAGCTGGTGGTGGGGAAAGCACAGATGACATAGGCCTGTTCAATCCAATAGTCATTTTTATACTCCGCTTGTCATACTACAAGTAGCTACACAAAGATGACAGCTATAGGTGACATTCATAGATCAGTACAGACCTCAATCCATCTTAACTTCGTTGGCTTTAACCAGTAAGTTCATTATGCTACATTTTAGGCTCCAATAGGCAAACTTTCAAATATTTAAGATGATGGTTATTCAAAAGTCACATTGCTGTCAATTCAGTGTTTACATTGTACCAACTAGCTTTCACTTTAGCTTCACTGATATCTTTTCTGTCCTTTCTTCAGATAAAGGTCTTAGAAATGTGATGTACATTCTGTTAATGAACATAGTGACCATCAGTGCTCCCTGGTTTTTGCGGTGCATTGTGGGATTTTTTTAGGGAGCGAACATTCCAGTGCACTGGATGGATTTCAGGGTAGCACACGGCCCATTTGAGACCATCCAGTTTCCAGGGCTTACTTTAGATAAACAAAGACATCTGTCATGGGATGGTAGAGATTTGAGGAGCATTAAATTATTTTGGAAGTAATGTAGCTAAACATTCAGAATCCTCTCGGCTAAACAAAATTGAACATGAATTACATTTAGCCAATAATACTTGTTGGTACACTTTCAATATTTACAGTAATATTTTTTTATTTTTTTGGAATGTTACTTCCTTTTGTTTGTTTCTTTGTTGGATTGCATTTCATGGAAAGCCAAAGATCTGAATTTGAGACTTGAGGCTGGATTACTTTTGCATGGATGTTTAACCTGATTTGTTGTCTGGATGAGTTGGCAAAAGTCAGCCAGTCTGCAGATTTTGGGCAGTCAGGGTTGATAAATTTCACAGAAAATCACGCAGTGTATGACTATAGCTATGTCTTCGAAGGCTGCACCCTCTGGAGGTTGCATTTGACGGCCACATACATTGTTATTGAAGCTGCCTCATTTCAGAAAAGTAACCATAGTAAGAAAGGAATTACAGTAATTTACACCTGACAAGTAATAACAGTCAATTTTACAATGGTTACTTTTCTGAAATGAGACGTATGCTTACAGCAAATGCGACCTCCAGAGGGTGCAGGCTTTCAAATGAGACACACCCGATGATTCTATCCAGTTGGCGGGTATCAAATGTTTGATTGAAATTGAGTCAGTTTTACAACACATATTGTTTTAATTTCAAATGTGTCTCCTAGAAACGAGATGCAGTTTTTGCGCAAGTTTGTTGTGTTCTTGAAAATCTGTTAGTGTGTGATCCTCAGTCATTTAATGATGCTTAGTTTTTCTATGTAACCATTTAAAGTTGGCAAGTATATGAACCCTAGTGTTTTAAAATCTGTTCAGATTTGCCTTTTCTTGTTGGTACACGTTCATATTTACAGTAATATCTCTGAATAGCATGTTGCTTCCATTTGTTTGTTTCTTTGTTGCATAGCTGTTGATGGAAGCCAGAGAACTAACTTCTACATGAGAAGTGACTAAATCGTTTTGAAACTTTTGCACTTTGTTCCGTTTGATTTTGTTTTCAGAAAATTCTTCATCATATTCTCTCAACACAAAACAGTTGCTATCTGCAGTTACTGTCATTAATATTGGTGAAAATGTAAATATAAATTTGTCTTTGTAGTCAACACTACCAACCTGTCTACTCCACTATCAATGGCTGTAATTTGTGAATTCCTCATTAAAGATGCATAATGCTAGCTTATATGTCAGTGACCTTGGACTTATACTGCCACCTAGTGGTATGGATGTAACGTGTAAAAATAAAAAAGAAGGTTTATAGGTTACCAATGCCAGTGTAAGAATGTGGTTATGCAATTTATATTATACACAAAAGGTTTAGATAACAATGGTTACAGAAATAAAGTGATGAGTATCCAGCTGGTTATGAGATTTCAACATAGCAACCCACTTCATGCAAAATAAATCCTTTATTAGCCTACTGATAGTGTCATGTTTCTTTATCTCAACTATTATAATAAGGAGAAAATTACCTTTGAGCGGTTTACAATTTTATGTGAATGCAGAGTGAAAGCCTCAATCTTCAAATCACCAAAGCAATAAGTAATGATTTCTTGTCTTCTATTCTCGCTCTTGTAGTATCTGATATCTCAGTTCAGCCGAGGTTTCGACCAGTAGAAACCACATTATTGCATTTTAATGAGCAGTGTGTTCACTGCCCACCCCATATCTGTCCTCCAAGTCGTGGTTTATTGCTCTAGCAGTGCTGCACGCAGAGAGAGGTGTCTAAATGATATAGGAACATGTTTTAGAAGTGTGGAATATAGATAATATAACAGAGATTTATCCCAGTTGTCATCCCCCTCCTCTCTCACCTTTTTCTATTCATTCACAGTTCATCCGTAGGTGGATTTGGTTTCCTGAGGGGGTCTCATGGTTCACCCCCAGCTGCGAACGCTTCCTCCAAATGCTGAGCTGTGCACTTTTCCCCTCCATCGCAAAGAGATTTCCTATTGTTCTACAACTTTCACGATTTGTCCAGAAAACAGAGGAATTTATTATACAAGCCTATAAAAAGTGTGAGCCTCTTTTGAACCAGCGGGAAACTCTTGATTCCCATGTTGGTTCACAATGATCACATGTTGGAATGTTTCACGAGGGGCTTTTGTTTTGTAGTTTTGGTTTTCTGGCTTTGAAAAAACAACAATGAAACACTTCCATAAAACCGTGTTTGTCTTTGAATGAAAGCAGTGATACATTGGTGGTCACTGCCTCTGTTTTGCATTTGATGTCTTAATGTGGTTTGATGGTTTCACCACCCAGTGATCGTCTTTGTGACCGCTACTGACTCTTCTTGATGAGAATGGCCTCCGTTGGGTCAGTTTTACTACAGATGAATGTATGAATCAGCTTGTGGTGGTTCATTGCAAGGATAATACACATTCCTGACAACTGAATTGTATTGGTTTACCAGAGTAGTATTTAAAGGGGTCATGTCACGAAAATGTACTTTCTTATTGATGTTTTAAATGCTTCAAATTTGATGCCCATAGATGCCCAATTCTTCAGGTTTTTGAGACAATCACTTCAGCTGTAAGTGTCTTGTAAATAATCACACAAATTATAATTCATGCTTTTAAAAGTCCTTAAAACTAGGAGTTGGTGAGGATATATTGATTTTTTTTATTTTTCAAAATCATGTCTGACCCACTCCATTGTGCATCTCATGAGCCTATATCTTGGTTATGCTGTTCACTTTTCATAATCAACATATATGGAAAAAAAATAAAATAATAATAATAACTACTGGTATAATTATGATATGCTAATGGCTCCACTTTGAGATAATGAGGAAGTAGAATATTTTAAAAGGAAAATTCAAGTGAAAATAAAAACAATTTTCCCTCATGCCACTCTGAACCTGTATTGTTGTTCTCTTCCGAAGAGCAGCATGAACATTCTGCTAACTATCTCATTTTGTGTTTAATCAAAATGAGATATTTAGCAGAATGTTCATGCTGCTCTTTTTCCTGCTGTAACAGAGGATATTGACTACTGTCAATTTCTAAAATTCCATACAATTTATTCGGAGTCTACATTACAGAGTCCAGAGTTTAAGCAGTTATTTGCAGAAATACAGTTTCAGTCTTTTTAACACAAAAGTGTGAAGAGAATTTTAAAAATAGCACACATGGACGTGTATGTAGCTCTTATTACAGAAATACAGAATTTTTTTTTTCTTACAGTAATAGTATGTGTAAAACTGTAATAATATGTAAGTACTCAGATCTAGAGTGGGAAGGTAGATGAAAGGTTTACTGAGTTCACCCACTTCTGCGGTGTATATATATGCAGCAGGTAACATGCAGGCAATCATTTTTTTCAAATGACATGTCTAAAAATCTCAGTCTCTCTTCATCTGCACCTTCTCCCTCTGAATAGTTTTCACTCGAAGATGCCAAGATCAACAAACACTCTGCAGAGCTCTTTAAGACAAGATTTTCCACATTCAGCATGCTTTCGCTCACTCCTTTCCCTTTCATTTCCTCTTCACACCCTTTGAAGATTGATATTTCTTACCCCAATACATCATAAAGTCTACCTCTAATGGCTGATCAGCTGGTAGGTGAGAAATTTCCTGTGGTCAGGTCAAGAGGTGAGAGGAAGGGTGAGCGAGTGAAAGAGGACAAGGGAATGAATGAAATTATACATACACTCGCTGTGTCACTGGGATACTGCTGGCTCTATTTATAGTTGAGGCAACAGGTAAAAGAGACATGTAAGCTCCTCACACTGTTTCTTGTTCTTCAAATACATATCCAAATGCTTTACTGACTGGTGAGGTCATGCCAATCGTGTGTTTGTATTTAATCTGATGTTAATCTGTCCCCAATCTTTCTCCTCACTCTCATTATGTCTGAACCAGTGTTGGGCTAGTTACTCAAAGAATATAATATATTACTCATTACAAGTTACTCCTTTCAAAAGTAATATTGTTACTTTACTTATTACTTTCTGGCAACAGTAATTAGTTACACTACTAGTTACATTACTTTTTCGTCACACCCCACAGAAGTTGTAACTGTGTATCTTCCAGATAAAATTCTTCTAGAATGTTACTAACAACATATTTCTGCCTCATCATTTGACCAAAATCCACATTGGATCGCAGTCAAAAGTTATTACAAACACTCAATAGTGATTGATAGTGACATTCAAGTAGAAGTGTTGTATTCATCTCATTAATTGTCGTGTGTAGCTTGAAGCTAATTGTAATTTCTCCGTTACCCATATACGATTATATTTCTTTATGTTTTTTTTTTCAAATCACATAAGTTTGTAAGAAACTGTTTAATTTTCCAAAAAGATTTTTAATTATAGTAATATAAAGTACCACATGCTGATCAGAGGGATGTGGGTGGGGATGTCATGCCAGAGTAAAATAAAGCCACAACAGTGTTCAGATCATCTTTTTCCTGACAAAATCAATATAATGCAATATTTATATCTGCTGAATGTAAGCTTTTCCATATTCCAAGCTTACCTGCTGCACTGGGGACATCACATGCATGTGCGAGTTGTGACAATTATGAAAATAAATCAAGGAATTATTTTATTGTTGGATTTTAAATCAGCGGGGTTGAGGCATCAAAAGTAACTAAATAACTAAGCTGTTTTATGGATTGTAACTATTACTGAAATCTTATTAGTAATTAGTTACACTACTAGTTACTGCAAAAAGTAATATTATTACAGTAACTAAGTTACTAGTAACTAGTTACTGCCCAACACTGGTCTGAACACGTGTGGGTATTTTGTTGACCAAAGTATTCACTATTATTACTTTTCACAGGCATGCCACTAAATTTATAGAGGAGACTGGGGCTATATGTTACTAACTGATTTTTAAGGAAAAGTCATTGGATATATAGGATACACTACCACTCAGTTTGGGGTCGGTAAGACCAAGACCAAGACTTCATTAAAACAGTAAGACAGTAATATTGTGAAATATATATATTTAAAATGATTTTTATTATTATTATTATTATTTTATTTTTATTTATTTTTTTACCAAAATTCCCAATCAAATACCCATACAGAAAAAAAAAAAAAAAAAATAAAATCAGAAATACTTCACTGCCATTAATTTGACAACTAGCCCCACTCTCCAATAAAATACATTCAAATTGCATTGACACAATCAAACCCATTTTATTGCAAAATATATATAATTATACTAGGACTGTGGCTGTTATTAATGATTATGTTGCTTGTTGCATGATGATAGCTGAGTTAATGCGGCTCCATGTTTTCATTTGTCTTGGCTTTATACTCTTGTGTTCTTGGTAGGCTTTGGCCTGTCCAGCTTTGAAAACAAGGTGTGCATGTCAGCAGCTGCTCTGCACTCTGTTTTCTGCAGATATGAGTTTGCCATCTTCCTCTGTTTTCAGAGTTGGCCATCTGGGTTTCTTATCTCTCTGGTGCATGGCAGTGGTGGTGTTTTCTAACTACAAGGTTCACCAGCCAGTTCTGCGTCAATCAGCATCTTTTGCACACAGCTGCAAGGTATGATTTTAAAAAATCATATTTTGTTTGGGTTTGTCCATAAACACATATCCATTGTAGAACATTTCTGACTCTAAATCCCAATCGGATGAATCACAATCGAAGCCATACTTGTGCTTCACGCACATATAAATAGTAACATTCATATAATGCAAGTGTGCGTGACTCTGTGTATGTCAACATTTCCAATTCAATGAAAAGTTTTAATATAAGATGGAACGGCACGTATTTTAAGGTCATTGGGAATGACCCGCCTAGTTTTATTTTCCTCCCCAAGTTCCATGATTCATTTTATTGCAGCTGACATCTCCATCCCCAAGCAGCAGACCTTCTCAAACTTCGCACAGCTGCGCACAACTTAAAGACCATCCCTCGACACCAGCTGTACTGTAGCCAAGCGTGCGAGCGCATTCTGAAACGCTAACCTGTCCCAAGACAGTCTTCACCTTGTAGCCAGTAGCATTTGTGCACGTGTGTCAGCAAGGATTTGCGCGAATAAATTTTGTGTAAAAATACTTTCTCAGACCTGCCCTGAGGTGCAGTTACCATTCATTACCTCACTAATGGATGTTTACTGTGAAACTCAAACACATTGTTAGTTGTGAGAAAACTGTAATGTTCTTGAAAGGAATAGTTGAACCAAAATGAATGTTTTGCATGGCATGGGTGTGTGTTTGTGTGGTTTGATTGGAAGGTTGTGCATAAATGCGAGAGTGTTTGTGTTTGTAAGTATGTGTTTCTTGCCAAATTAGAGTTGGGATTTGGGATGTTTTTGTGAGAAGTGTTGAAATGTCTATTGAACCGGAGATGTGAAAGAGAATAAGGACAATGGTGATGCGATTGTATCAGCATACGTTGATAGTTTCCCTGTGTTCAAGCCAAACTGATCGTTTAATTACTGTTAACAGTACATCCTTAACTCTGCTAAATAAACATGCTGGCCTCTCAAACCCCTCATTTTACTGATTTTGCCAAATAACAAGTGCAAATATTCACATTTTACATGTGAAGCAGCCCAAAATGTTCCCATTGTCCCACAGAACCACTTAATCCACAAAAAGTACAAACCATTAAAAAATAAACATTTAGACATACTTATAACATCACCTGAAGAACTTTCTATAAATCAAAGAATCCTAGACCATCACAGGACACACTTTACTTCAGCTTTAACATTTTACATTAAGTTTCTATAAAAATCCAACTTGATCTGGAAAAATAAACAGGTATTAATTTTAGTCTGTGGGAAGGTCACCCCCTGCTTTGTCAAACCCACAATTGAAATGTGAATCTCTAGTGTGTTGCCCTCAAGACCGCAGATATGGAAACATGTTCTGTGTTGAATGTGTTTTATGGTTAAATCATTTCTAGATACTTTAGACAGACATGTCCATTTTCCTCATAAAGTCCTCCCCCTCCTCCCCCCTTCTCTCTTTGCAGTCACAAGTGAGTGCCACGAGGATTGGTGTTTTTGGTTATACTGGTTCAATGAATTCCAGAAAATAAAACACCGGGCCATTGACTTTTAGTTTAGTTTAGTTTGTGTGTGTGTGTGTGTGTGTGTAAGGAGCAAAATGCTTCTGTTTGTATTTTTATTTATTTATTTATTTTTTTTTTTTGTGAATTACTTCTGTTTTAACCATTAATCTGTTCAAACTGATGCCGCACACTAGAGAGTCATCATATCCAGTTCGAAGTGTCTGAAAGCACCATTTCAGCTAAAGCACTTCTTCATTCAAGTATTTCAGCTGAATAAAGGGAAAAATGTAACAAATGTCTGAGTTCTTCTAGATGCCATGAGCAGAAGGAGCCTTTAAAGACCCCATGAAATCAAACTTTTTGAAGCTATTTGCATATGCTAGTGTGAAAACTGAACATTGGCCTAAACATATTGATGATTCAATCTGCACTACACAGATTTTTGTACAATGAAATGCTCTCACCCCTAATACCTAGAGACCAGAAGCTCTAATTATAGCTCATGTGACATGAAAAAAATAAAGGGACAATCCCTTTAATCAATCCATTTTTCAGTAGGAAGTACGTCAAAAGAACTGCATTTGTGAAGAAACTTCATGGAGGAATTTAAAAAGGATGGACCTGCTTTGGGTAGCTGTGTGAGGTGGCATTCTGGGAAATTCAAGCAAGACTGAAGCCAAGTGCTGGAGTGAAAAAACAGCTAAGGAAGAAAGAAAAAAAAAAACAGGGATGCTGCACTGTATTAACTTTTCAGTTCTCCTCTCCTCCACAAGCTTGATCATTGTCTATGCTTGCACTCCAAATCATCATTTATATAACGCTTCAAAGAGTATCTAGGCATTTATCTGTTTAATTTATTCTTCAATCAGCAGATTCAGAAACGGCTGTTTTAAAGATGCATGGTGGAGAAATCATACAGGAAAGTGTCTCTGTGGAAATTCTCCTATAGTTGAAGCCAGTTTTCCCTCAGTTCTGGCCTGGAGAAGTCTTCAGGAGCGGTACACAAGGGAGCACCCTGCCGTAGCCTTATACATATATCTTCTTACAAAAACACTGGTCCGCCACAGGTCTACAGCAGCCCACTGTCTCCAAAGGCACCTTCATACACAACTCAATGTGTGTTGACTTCAGTCGGTATGTTTATGGTTTATAGACAGTTTCTAGCTCATTTTTGAGCTTATTGGGTGTTTAAACTATGCAACTTTATAAAACAGTTACTTCCGCTCCTCAAATCTGACTGTATGAGTATCGTTCCAAGAGTACTGATATATAGTCTGAGTTTGCATATTCCCATCAAATTGTCAGTCTGTGAATTAGTAGTGAGGATTTTTTAGTGATTCTTTCTGCAGGTTGCATCCTTAGGCCAGTAGGTTGCAATAATTAATCTTTATAAGTGAGTCAAATAATTCAACTGATTCACTGAAAAACACTGATTCACACAGGAATGGTAGAAGTGACTGGCATTATCCAAAATCCCATACTCTCTTATAGGTTTTATTTTTTATTATTTTCTTAAGTACATACTTAAGGCCATTGCACACTGAGTCCGAAATTGTCTCACGTTGAAAAATAAATACGACCTCACGTTGTGTCAATCACATTTACACACTGCCTCCGAAACATTCATCCGTCATAAAAAAAAAATCGGACCAGGTTTTATTTTCTGCGTTTTCGCATCCGTAGCAAGCGTTTTAATAGGAAAGGATGACGAAAACGAAAAGTACGAAAAACGCATACGAAAATTTCAGACTCGGTGTGCAAGGACCTTCTTTGACCATTAATAAGTGTATTCTATATGTAGTATGAATGTGTGTATTATAAATGTAAACCAGATGTACTACATTCATCATGTTGCCATTGTAGTAGCTCATCCAGGGACATTTTTTTACTACTACTTTATGAAAACCGTGAATTCAGGCATGCTAGGTTTCGCCTATTATTTAGAAAAGCATGCATATTCTGATGCAGTCCCTTTATTTATGAATGATTCATTCAATCATTCAACAAATTTTTATTATTTATATATTCATTTATTTTCAAAAACAGATTTGTTCAAGACTAAAAGTGGCTGTCTTTATGAATGAGTCATTTAATTCTACTGATTCTTTCAAAAATGCTGATTCTGTGAGAAACGATACAACAAGTGAATGTCTTTATGAATGAGTCAACGAATCATTAATTTAAAAAATAAAAATTATTTCGGAATGAAACAATTGGCTGTCTTTATGAATGAGTCATTAAATCAGTTTTGTTCAAACTGTTTTGCTTTGAACTGATTTGTTAAAAACTGTGATTCATTCTGGAGCAATACAAGTGATATGAGTCACTGAGTCATTCCTTCAGTCGGTTTGTCCGAAAAATGCTGACTCATTCAGAAACAAAACACCACTGCTGCTTTGCTTGGAACCATATGCTTCCATGTTACTCCGGTAATCGTCTCAAAAACAGCTCAAGTTGTCACTGACTCATTGCGAGTTCTAATTTTGATGTTTCAGAAGTAATAGCATAGCTTGGACATCTTATGAACTAGCAATGGCATACTTGTTGGTTTAACTTATTTAAATTGTCTGTTGAAATGTTGTAAAATAGCTTGTGTGATATTGCTTTATGTTTTGCATTGGGAATTTGGCACATATAGAGGTTTGTCTTTTTGGTGGTGTCAACCCACTAATTGGCTTCTGTGCTTCTGCTAAACGTACCAGGGTTAATAACTATCCTGCATTTCGACACACTCCAAGAGCAAACACATGACCAGCCGTGGTGACTAACTGGGCACAAAAACTCCAGAGTCTCGGCCAAGACACCAAACACGCTGAGCTCTTTAAGAGCTAATCAACCCTGGCTCCATCTGCTATTCTGGTGAGGGCCAAAGTGTCTGCTCTATATGTATACTGTAAGTAGATGTGTGTGTTCTCACTCTCTCTCCCTGGATAACAGGAGGCTAGCCCTGCTTGTTTCATAAATCATGGTATTATTCATGTTAATCCCGACCAGCCATTGATTGAGGCACAGGTGTCTGGGTTAGTTTGACTGGAGCAGTTGACATAATGCAGCTGGCTCTATTAGATATGGGTGTGTTTCTTCACACGGGTCAGTTTATAGAGTGCATGGTCTATATAAGCAACTGTGTATATTTTAAAATTTTGGCTTATGATAACATGTGTTTTAAAGGATTAGTTAAACCAATAATAAAAATTCTGTCATCATTTACCCAACCTCATGTACTTTTAAACCTGTTTTAGTTTTTTGTATTCTTATTCAAATTTTAAATAGTATTTTTCCATTCGGTTACAATGAAAGAAATCTAAAAGCACCATTAAAGAACTATTAAATATCAAAAAGTAGTTCATGCAGAATTTCCATTTTTCTGAAGCCATACAATACTCTTCCGTAAATTATGATAAAAATAAGTTGATATTCTTAAGCGCCAGTGAGCTGTTAAACATTTAAACTGGATTATTGGCTCAAAGAGAATCGTAAATCAGTCTGATTTGTGAAAGTTATCATTTTTATTAAAAAGAGAGAGAGAGAGAGACAGAATGGATGTTTTTGTGAGTAATTACTTAAATTTACAATTTATATTATGTCACACAAAGCTATATAATGGTTTCATTTGTTTTGATACATGCTGCAGGTTGCTATTTTAATTTTAAGGATGTGGCAATTGACATTTGTAACATTTTTAAGTTCAAGCAACAGCACAAAAAAAAAAAAAAAAAAAAAACATGCACAGTTGTTGAATTTGTAATTATATCAGAGTAAAACTCTTACTTGATTCTTGATGCCAGAATCTCTAACTCTCCATATGTCTATCTCTGTTTTCCATTCTTTCCAAAATGTTTAGGATTGATGGCCTGATAAAGGTGCTGACAGCTGATATTTAACTTGGCAAATACATGTTTATTTTTACCTCTACTGTAGATAAGGATTGAATTCCTATTTCATGTGTGTGTTTATTTTGGATATTTCAGTTTTTTCTGTCCTTGTGGAGACGAAGCTTCTCAAGATGAATAGTCAAACCTGACATCTCTACAAGGACAAAAGGTTCACAAGGAGACAATATTTAATTCATGTTTAAAACTATTATTCTAACAAAAAAAATGAAGTGTGTTATGGTTTAAATTGTTAACCAAACGACTGTTTGAAAGGAAGACAAAACGTATTTGGACTCTTTCAAATGTTAGTGGATCATTAATGTGATTCTCTACACCTGTGGTTACGTTTTAAGAACATTTGCGTAACCATGAGGAGAACTGACTTCATACATCCACTAAAAAATCACTATGCCAATTAAAATTCAATAAAAAGTGTGTGTGGGGGGGGGGATCTAGCTCCAGGTGCAATTTGCTTAGATATTCATTTATTTAATGCAATGATGTTCAAATACAGTTCTGCTCTAAAAGTGTCCAAATGCATTTAAGAGTCACTATATTTGAACAGTATACGAATGGGAAGCTGTTCACACAAAGCAGGCAAGTATGTGTGTGTGAAATATAAATGTTAGCGGTTTGAATAGTCCCCAGATGCTAGTGTTAATTCTCAT
Organism: Onychostoma macrolepis; assembly: GCF_012432095.1. NCBI lineage: Eukaryota > Metazoa > Chordata > Actinopteri > Cypriniformes > Cyprinidae > Onychostoma > Onychostoma macrolepis. The sequence goes on from NC_081174.1 coordinate 10,990,227, forward strand.
TGAGTGAGGGCCAGAGTGAGGGGAGGTGTAGGTCAGTGACTCTCACAGGACCAAACCATCTGATAGGTCACTGGATGATGTAATGCCCACCCCATTAAAACACAAAGAGAATTAAAAGAGATTTATTCCTATTAAGTCATAAAGAAAGTCATGTTCCCTGTTCCCTCAGTCTAACAAAATAAATAAAAACCTAATAATAAAAAAAAAAAGAAATTGGATTTAGCAGCACAGTGAGTCAGGTTCAGAAATGTATGTTACTCTTTTGGGAGACCAACAGCTGTCCAGCATGTTTGGGAAGCGCGGTAAAGTTAGTTTTAGGTTTGATATTCGCTGGATAATCGCCTAGGCTGCTTTAGGGACCGTCTGCAAATTTACCTCTCAGTAAAAAAACTAAGTCCAATAATTAATACAAATTATGTTTACAAAGCCATAGTAAATGACTTGTGGGCAAACTGACTGAAAATATTTAGCCAATATGTCACCTTAGACAATACATCCCCTAATGTATGTACAGTACACACATATTTTTAGAAAAAAAAATACAGTAATTCATCAAAATTGGGTTTTTCATTTTCCAAAGGTTGTAGTAAATTTGTAGTTACAAGACTGACTTACTACAGGTGAAATGTTGCCAACATCTCCCTTACTGTACATACAGTACACAATTATGCTTAGAAAACAATTAATTTAATTCACCAAAAGTTTTTTTTTTTTATGTTCCAAATGTTGTAGTACGTTTGTAGTTACAAGACTGACTTACTACAGGTGAAACTTTGTCAACATCACTCTTACTGTACATACAGTACACAATTATGCTTAGAAAACAATTAATTTAATTCACCAAAAGTTTTTTTTTTTTTTTTATGTTCCAAATGTTGTAGTACGTTTGTAGTTACAAGACTGACTTACTACATGTGAAATTTTGCCAATATCTTCCTTACTGTACATACAGTACGTAATTTAATCTTGGGAAAAAAATACTGTAATTCACCGAAAGGGTTTTTTCTTGTTCCAAAGGTTGTAGTGCATTCCTAGTGGCCAGACTGACTTACTACAGGTCAGTAGTTTTGTCAATATCTCTATTACTGTATGTACAGTACACAACTATTTTCTTAAAAAAAAAATACTATAAATCACTAAAAGGGTTTTTCATGTTCCAAAGGTTGTAGCACGTTTGTAGTTACAAGACTGACTTACTACAGGTGAATTTTTGCCAACATCACTCTTACTGTACATACAGTACATAATTATACTATAGTAAATCCCTATGAGTAATACAACTTTACAGTTTGGTTTATTTTAAATGTTAAAATTCACTTTAATTAAAATACATTGGACGTTTTAAACCCAGTCGGTGGAATTGTCAGACGGTCCCTTACGCACAGAGCACCGCTATAGCACGTCAAAGCTTTCTCCAGTTTAAATTTGCTGCTACAGTACACTTTTAAATAATATTTTCATGTCTATATAAAGTTGTTGCATAATGTTAAAACTAATCGTGGTAGTGGTATCTTTGTAGGACTGTCGAACAGTGGCACGTTAAAGCGAATGTCCGGCAAATATCGAACCTAAAACTAACTTTACCGCGCTTGTTTGGGAACATACTGAGTTACATAAGATAACCTGGCTCAATGGCCTCTTTACCTCTCTTCTCTCTACCCATTGTGTCTTTATTATGAATCCATAGTTGATCTCTAATGCTCTTCAAAAGCAAAACAGTAATTTAAACTGGCTTTGTCATTAAATTTTGGTTGAGAAATTAATGCATTTATTGTAATCAAGCACACTGGAAAATGTGCCTGTGGTGACATATAGTGAAATATGAGTGGTGCTAAAGCAATGTTCAATTTTATCCAAAATAGCTGATTATGAATCTGCCAGCTTGCTATTGCATTGTATGTCGTACATATTGCGGCAGTTTGGGAATGAAATGACCAGTGAGTGGATTAAAAGGTTAATGCTGTATCAGGTTTAAAGATAACATACAACATACCGTTAACCCTATCCTAAACCTAACCGATCAAGTTAACAAATGTAACTGTGGAAAACACACACACACACCCACACACATTTTCTGAAGAAACCATGCTTTTTTTAGCTTGCTTGTATACTTGTTTACTATCAATGAGCAGTAAATTAGAAGTTTATTGAGGGAAAACTCTTAAGTTAATAGTGAGTATGTGTTCCATAATCTAAAGTTTTATGTTCTGTTCTATACTGTACTACACTCTGCTTTGTCATAATCTATTCTACTTTACAGCACATTGTATGTCAATCATACTTATTGATTATCCTCACATTGCTCTGTAACTAGTGGAAACTCAAAATAATTTTAGAGCAGTGCTGCCATAGAGGATTTATACAGTATCTGTGAAAATGTCAGGTTCCTATCTGATCTCCCACCAGAGATAATAAAAAAAAAAAAAAGAAAGAAATTCTCAAACCTGAATCCTGCGTGCACACTATACTTACTTACCTTCTAAAAATAGGTCTAAGACCATGCAAAATGATCATAAAATTGGTATTTTGATTACTACATTTGTATTAAGGAACAGTATAAAAAACAGGGATGTGCATAATGTTTCTATATGTCCATATAACGATTTTTTTTTTCTCTTTGTGAGCCTTGACACAAAGATGATTGCTGTGGTTAAACAAAGTCAAAAGAAAGTTTTGCAATACCAACACAAAATTAAAATAAATCAATTTCCTAGGTTTTAAACTACTTGACTGGCCCCTCATTTACTTACTTTTCCCAAATAATGCTTCATATTGAGGAAGTGGCATAATTGCACAATGAAGACCAATAAGGTGAAAAGAGAAAGTGGACATAGATTTCTTTCTATGCCATCAGACACATATACGAACACATGTATACACTTTAATGAGCGCAATCGGAAATGTGAAGCTCTTGTGTTTCACAAGAGCTGTTCAGGGGAGTTAAAACAACTCCCAGGGCATAAAAGGTGGTCCAGCAGTACCCCAGAGAGCAACAGGCCCACGTGAATCCCAAACAGGTCATCCTTCAAACACAACCCGTCCCAATAAACGATGTCTAATACACTTGGTCTAAAACTAATAAACTACAAGGTGGAGTCAGCTGAGGTTTAATAAGGGGAAGAATTTCTAATGGCAATAAACTGTGTGTGTGTGTGTGTGTGTGTGTGTGTGTGTGTGTGTGTGTGTGTGTGTGTGTGCGCGCATGCTCTCTTGAAAGCTTGGGTGCTAATTAGTGAGGAATTCCCAAACATAGCCTTGGAGCAGACATGGCATAGTAAGGTCTAGTGTTACATTTGTGTCTATGTCTTTTGATTGACCATTAGACCAAGATCCATTTTCTGATTCATTGCGTTTTGAAGGATGTGTGTTAGTGATTCTGTCCACTGATCTCAAGTTTTTGATTTAGATTGATAGGCCCACTAAATGTTTGATTGAGTAATGTTTACAACAGGGATCTCTGTCGGGACAGCAGTCTGTCAGAGGGTGACTATACACATATTTACATAAACATGTTTTCAAGAAATGCCATGTTTAGAACCTGCAGATATAGCTGCGCTGTACTTAAACTAGCTAAGAGGGACAATATTTCCTTCATGATATGTTGGAAGTGTCAGACGGGGATATGATCCAGAGTCTATAATGCAGTTGTCCTGAGGCTTTGAGATGGCCTCCTAAAAACAGCATGGTCAGCACCTTTACATAATCATTTCATCATTCCAAGTCCCCGAGCAAATCATGGGGTCATGCCATTCAAATACCCTGGAGCTCTGAAAACAGGGTCTCATGTAGAATGCTAGCCTTTTTACAACACTAAGCAGAGAGTAAATGTGCCATGTGTGTTTACAGGTTTTGAGGGTTTATGAATCATTATTCTGACAGGCTTTTCACACTGCGTTTAACCTTGGGTTACCATCTTTTTAAGCATTTAAGAACACACTCAACCCCTTGTTAAACAACTTCTCCCACTTGAAATGTTGAAAGGAGGTTATAGTTCACTCAAAATTGGCTGAAAATGTATTCTCTGGTCATTCATATTCATGAGTTTGGTTCTTCATCAGAACAGCTTTGGGTAAATTTAGCATTACATCACTCGCTCACCATTGGAGTGAATGGGTGCCGTCAGAATGAGAGACCAAACAGCTGATAAAAACATTACAATAATCCACAAGTAATCTACATGACTCCAGTCCATCAATTAATGAATTGTGAAATGAAAAGCTGCATGTTTTAATAAACAAATCCATCAAGGCGTTTAAGAGATAACTTTAAACCTTTGCTTATGGCCAAAATATGTCCATAATAACATTTCCTCCAGTGAAAAAATCCATTCCGTTGTCCTCTCACATCAAAATCCACAGACATATGTTTAGAACTCTTTTGGACTGTCATTTGTAAACAGTGCTTGATCTGTTTCTCTCCTGATTCAAACAAGATAACTTTTTTTACTGGAGGAAGCAATTTTATGGATGGGGACACACATTTTTAGCTGGAAGCAAAGATCTGAAGTTAAAAATGCCTTAATGATACATTTGTTTATTATAAACACAGCTTTTTGCTTCAAAAGACATTAATTGATGGACTGGAGTTGTGTGGATTACTTAAGGATTATTGTAATTTTTTTTTACTAGCTGTTTGGACTCTCATTCTGACGGCACCCATTCACTGCAGATAATCCATTGGTGAGCAAGTGATGTAAAGCTAGGTTTCTCCAAATCTGATTTGGATTCGATGAGAAAACAAACTAAGTAATTTACCGTAACTTAAAAATAAGTAACTTTGCAACTATATACGGTCTGCATAATATCTGCTAACACTTTATTTTGGTGGTCCCTATATATTCTACTGACTTGAAGTAACTTTGCAAGTACATGTCAACTTAATCTATGAACTCTAACTCTAACCTAACAGTCTACTAATACTCTGAAATAAGGTGTAATCTGAACATTTACTGCAAACGTTAACTGGAATGATGGCGAAACATTAGCCTATTGTTTTTGTGGTATGTTTCAGAAGATTTAAGGCATACGAATGTGCTGTATCAAGTCAGCTAGTAAAATGAAACACTCTTAACGATAATAAATATTTAGTATTTATGATGATCAAATCAGATGAGGAAATCTGCACTAGTCTGCAGTTTTCCTGCAAACATTTATTACTCCGTTTTGCATATCTCCTGTTCATAAGAAGGGCTTCACATCAGTCATAAATCCTCCAGCATCTTCTATCCAGGTCAGCAGTGACCGTAGCTGTGCCAATATCTCATCGGTCATAATTCTTGTTCTTTCTCTCCAATGTTCAATTTCCTGTTGAAAGCAGCTGGTTTTTGTAACATGTGAAGAATTCAGCAGAGATTAATGTTTAGGGAATGACTTCACCACAACAAATGACCAGCACTCCATCGAATTGTTCTCTTTCTTTCTTACAAACTTTTGACCCATGACAAAACATTGTTTACACTACTAGAAAAATTATTAGCGTTGTCAGAGAAAGTCTTCTTCAGATTGACTAACTTGATTGTGAAGTAGATTGCTGTGAACTATAGCACAGTGACAGACTTATGTTCAACTTACCTACACAATACAGGTTATTTATTGTCATTTATAATTTGAAGAAGAACTTTTAACATCCATGGAATCATGAAAAGGTTCTTTATTGTGGAAACAGGTTCTTCAAACTTAGCAAAAATGGTTCTTTTAAAAACTGTTTATTGAAAAGTTCTTTAGGGAACCCAAAATGGCATTACAGAAAACCCCTTTTTGGAACATTTATTGTGTATATGGAAATAAAATTAACTTCAAAAGCCACATCTTTATTTAGGGGCTTTTTTCACCATTGAAAGGCCTGGAAAGTATACATAACAAAAAAAAAAGCTATTTATTTTTGGCATTTTTGAAGTGCAAAACAACATCATGCTCTACTGGCTTTCATTTTGTGGACAAAAAAACTTGTACATCCTTCACATGAAAGAAAGTCTGGTTTTAGAATGACATGAGGGTGAGGAAATTATGACAGGAATTTTATTTGGGGGTGAACTAGCCCTTTAATTCCCTGATTGAACATTGCCAAACTGCAAACTTCCCCTATTTTATCACTCAGTGTTGAGTTTGGACTAATTTACTGTCCGGTTATGATTATATTGTAGTTGTTTCACACGACTTTTGTTTTCACCGACCCAATGAACCTCCATGCAGGCCAGTGTCCACTGAATGTCCATTCCTAGCATAGATGGTTTTGATAAAACCGGACGCAGAGATTAACTCACTTTGGCGACAAGCTCAAACATCTCTTAAAAGGCACTTAAAGGCTTAGCAGCTGACAGAAAAATAGATAACTAATGAAATAATAACTAATCTGAGGCTTTAAGGAGACTCCAGGCCGGATTTTCTGTGGCTTTTGAAGGCATGTTTATGAGCTAATATTTTGAGGGCCTCTTTTCCCAAAGGAGATGAGAGAGTCAGGGTTTGTTGATCTCTGATTGATTTATATGATGAAAGTCCTCATGCTCCTCAACGTTTAACTGACAGATCAATACTCGCTTTATAGACGCCTGTCTCTACATCGGATAACCACAATAAACCGAATTCAGTGGTTGTGTCATCATCGACACACACATGGGTTCACTTAACCGGATCTGGATTTGTGAATCTCACATTTGTTGCATGAAGGCAACCTTTGACCTTTGTGAAATGTTATGCTTCTCAACTCTAAACAACAGCTGTTGAATTTGAGTGTGTGTGGTTGTATATGTGCATTATAAGTTGGGGATCCATTGATTAGTGACGGATAGACCACTGGACAGTGGCATGAGATCAAGTTTGGCAGTAGACTGTTGGACAGTGACATCATGATTTGGCAATGGCTTATCTCATAAATGTTTTGAAGGTATTGCTCATGCTGCTAGGTAACTTTCACTATAAACAGTGGATGCATGCAGTTGAAGTTATTTGTACTTAAGCTATCCCTTAAACTGAATCCGTTGGTGTACAATCTTAAAATAAAGGTTTTAAAAGGGTGTGTTTGCAGTGATGCTATAGAGGAACAATTTTGGGTTCCTTTTAGTTAGGAGCTCGTATGAACTTTTTTATCATCAGTATGAGGAACATTTTAATAATCTTTCCATTATGAAAACTGTACAATGGAACGGGTCCATGAATGTTAGTGATTCTTTATTGAACAATCAGTGCCAATGAGGAACCGTTATTCATGGAACTATAGATGCCAATAAAGAACATTTGTTTTCTTAATTAAGGTTCCTCAAAGAACCTTGAAGTGAACATTGTTCTTAGTGTGAAGAACATTCTTACAGTCTGAGGAACCTTTTCCACTATAAACTAACTTGTGTGCAATTGAAAGGTTCCATGGATGTTAAAAGTTCTTCATGGAACCATGGCAATAAAGAATTATACTAGTGCTGTCAAATGATTAATCGTGATTAATCGCATTCAAAATAAAAAAAAATATTCTTTACATAACATATGTGTGTCTACTGTGTATATTTATTATGTATATATAAATACAAACACATGCATGTATATATTTAAGAAAAATATGTTATGTTTATAAATTAAATATATTTATATATAATATAAAATATAAGAATATGAATATATAAATGTATAAACGTAAATATTTTCGAAATATATACTGCATGTGGGTGTATTTATATACTGTATACATAATAAATGTACACAGTACACATACATGTATAATGTAAACAAAAACTTTTATTTTGGATGTGATTAATCACGATTAATCGTTTGACAGCACTAATTTTTACCCCATAACTTGGTCAGATCGATTTAATCTGATCCGTTTTAATTGTTCACTACTCACTGCTGTGTGTGTGTGCACTTGGATGGGTGAAAAACAGAGCACAAATTCCGAGTATGGGACACCATACTTGGCCATACGTCACATCCTTTCCTTTCCTTTCCTTTCCTTTCCTTTCCTTTCCTTTCCTTTCCTTTCCTTTCCTACTACTACTACTGGACAGTGTGATTACCTGACAGATGTTCATCCAAATTACTCTGCCTCATGTACTTATTAAGTACTCACCTTTATCTACTCATCAATTACTCACCCTCATGTCATTCAAAATCTGCTTTCAAAACTTTCTTCTACAGAAATATTTCAAAGAACATTGGGAGCCAAACAGCATTGGACTTAATAGAGTGCTGCAGAGATTATGTATTTTTGTTGGTCAAATCCTAGAAACAAGTTAACATTTTAGTACTTCCGGGTTCCTTCATTCAATGGAATGTTTTTTTTTGTTTTTTTTTAATGTTTTCTTTGGCTAAATGCCTGAAATAAGGTCTGTAGTGAACACAAGCTTTAGATATTTTCACGTTTTATTCTTCAACATAAAATACATAAGTATTACTGATTCTTTTTAAAGCTTTTGCTTGTCTTGAAAAAGGCAGTTGCTAAATCACGGCTAAATGGGACTACAGCTGTTGGGGAGAATAAACGTCATCACAGGGAAACTCATCTACTCACTAGCTTTTACAGGCACATTGTGCTTATGATTGTGCTCAAACTTTCAGAGAAAATGCTTTTCAGTAAAGACTGAAATTTTCAGTTTTCAGAAACTTATAAAAGTAGTGACGTTAAAGTCATTTTACATTGGTGTACTTTGTTTATAGCCTACATTTATAGTTCTTTACTTCTGACGATGTATCATTAACAAAACATGTAAGAATCAAACTTTTGTCGGTCACAGAGTTTATTTTCTGTAATAATCTAAAGCCAATGGGAAAAATCCTATTTGGATCATCTTTGCTAGTACTTCTTCAGTTACTTGTTTGGTGAAATTAAGTAATAAAAAACAAATCATCTCCCTTTTCAGTGGATCGCTGTGATGTTACACCCATCCTTTCCATGACAGGACAATTCTGACCCTTATCACTTCACCTTGTACATCACCCTTTCATCACTACTACTAACTCCCTTCATCATCATCAATGTGTCAGCACAGAGAAAGTTTTCTGATGCTCATATAATTTTATTATCCTTTCATCACACATAGGCGTAAGCTCTTGTACCTGAATTCAGCATCAGATATTTGGGCAGCTTCATCCATCTGACCACCATGTTGTCCAGGAAACTAGCCAGCAGGAAAACACTCTCCATGGGTTATGAAAGCACCGTGAGGCTCTCAGCCTCCCCTTCTTTTTCTTTACATTCCTTCTGCCAAACTCTCTCTCTCTTTCTCTGCAGGAGCAGTTATCATTTCCCAGTTGCAAACCCTTTTTATGATGAGAGTTATACCATGTGGATTTGCTATGGCATCTTTACACCCTAAATATATGGTGGCATTAAGTTCCCTGTTAGGAGAATTTGTAACCCACAGGTGTACAGATTACATCAGACTGCTCAGGTCTGGATAGTTTCACTGATGCATTGGGTAAGAGAATGCTTAGTAACTATCCTGGCTGTTTTTCATAAATGTTGTATAGTGAATCTTGTTTAATTTATTTCCCTGAATTAGAATTTCTGCATGTGCCGTGTGTCTTGTTCTTGGCCGTGGGCTGAAGCGGTGTTGTGCTCTGGGGTTTAAAGCATGGCTTGGCAGCTCTGTGCTTCCCCTAGAGGGCCTTTCTCTTTGACTGCCCCTCTAAATCATACACAGCACAGCCCCACAGACCCTCTGTTTGTTATTGCATGGGAATTGACGGCCGTTAGCGTGGACGTGGATCGCTCCCCGTACGTGTGCATGTCGGTGTGTTTGTGTGAGACTGAAATGAGCAAAAAAAACGAGACACTTTAGAGGTGCATTCCATGAGTAGTGTGCAAAGTAGGGCCTTAAATGCAGATTGGCAGATTATGTCAATTTAGGACATTGTTGACATTTTAATTTGTGGGAACAACTAGTCAAGACAGGCCAACCTTTGCTATTTTTCATGTTAAATGTTATATTAGATAATGATTTATCTAATGAAATTAATTAATGCCCAATGTTATTCAACCACGTGTTACATTTTCTCCAAAACAAGTATTGCATAACCAAAAAAGCCTATAGTAGGCGTAATAATTAGATGACTAATGGTTGGACATCAATCATAAGAGCTCATTGCTTTTATTGAGCATGTGCCCTCAGCATGCACTGACCCCACACTGGACCTCATACGTTCTCCAATTCATGCTAATAACCAATACAAACATCAGCCTGAGGATAGGGAGGGACGCCAGGGTCAGATAACGGTTCTGTACTGTTTACATACACGGTATATAACCTGTAAATACGAGGGGAGGGTTCATCCTTACTGCCCCGCTAACCCAAACCATGTGTGCGAGGACAGACCCCCCCTCAAGCACGTCAATCAACAGGCCAGGGGAGCTAAGATCGTAACGGGACTGGCAGAGAATCCTTCAGCCATCCACACACAGAAACACAGCAGTTTGAACATGCACACAAACACGTACACGCATTCAAACATTTATCTAGAAACAGACACTCTTCAAGCACAGAGAGCAGGCAAATACACAGAAACTGTGAGACCGACACACAAAGATGGGTTCTTAGGGGGTCTAACAGATGTTTAGCACTGGGTTCTGGGGGTTTGTGTGGAGAGTTTTTGGGTATGGAGCTGAAGAAATGTGCACTGCAGCGTGCAAACAAACCTCGTGGCATGCTTTTCATGATACTGACACTATTTATATCTGGTATTAACATTCATTTCATAAATGCAAGTGTGAACATGGTGCAAAACATTTTGTGATTGGATTAATAAAACTATATTCAGAGGTCAGAACTGCATGTGACATTGCATTTTTATTGTAAACGCTAATGCAAATAACACCTGCATATGACTGCCTACTCGCCTGTCAATTAGTCTTTGCATAAAACCAAGGTGTTTAAACCATGCCATGCATGTGTGGCTTGGAATCTGGAAACAAAAAACATACTTGATACATGCATACGTCTGATCAGTTTAAACTGTTTTTTCAAGTTTAATTACTATTTTAAGTAGTTTTAGTTTCACTTAAAGAAATGGTTGTTGTTTTTTTGTAACGTCATTATGTGTTTATGCTATCTTTCAAATTACTTAGGAATATATTTGTTTTACCCTCATTTTATGTCTTAAACTATAAAAATCCATCATAAAAATATGAATTATTATATTTTTAGATACTGCAAATCTAAACAAAGTTTAAAATACACATAAACCATTTGAATGATGACTGTACCCCAGTACAGTAGCATCTTAATCACAATAACAACAACAACAAAAAGTTTAGTAAATAAATAATAAAACTTGAACTGAAATATGAGCCAAAAGTGTCTATAGTTATACTCATCTGAACAAGAGTTCTTCATATTTAACTACTTCTGATGGGAGCATGTGCTTTCATTGCTAATATGCCTTCAGAGATGTGTCAGTCTGCATGGTAATGGTTATGTTACACTGTCATTCTTGCATAAATGTGTTGATATGCAGAGCATAAGTGGGACAGATGTGGCATTCATCACAACATCCTCTCAAAGCCTCTGAGATCTGAATGGATCCGTGCTGTGTGAGTCATGTGAATCAGACAGGGTTTGGCTGGTCCTGTAAAGAAGCTTTGTGTTTGGCTTAGCAGGGCACACAGGGAGAAGAATGCTTCTGCTGAAGAACCCTATACACTCTTACATGTAAATCAAAAGGATGAGTGGATGTGTGTCAGTATATTTATAACTCAGGGAGATAAATGTATATTTACTCCCACACATTGCATGAGGCCACAGACAGTTATATATGTCAACCACCTGTGATGCTTTATTAAAATTAATATCTGAGAATTCATTCATACTGAAATGCCATGACATTATATTTTATGCCATGGTCTGTCTGAATACTCGATTCTGATTGGCTGGCAGGTGTTGATTAACACCTGCCACCTGCTGCACTTCGGTGGTTCTTCGCCTCCACGTCGTGCATTCAAATCGTTTAATGCACAGCTAGCCGTTGATTATCCCTTACATGAGTAACACTTTACAGTAAGGTTCAGTTTGTTAGATTTCATAAATTATTAAAGGGATTGCTCTTCCAAAATTTTTAATTCTGCCATTTTTTCACCCACAAGTTGTTCTAAACCTGTCTAAATTTCTGTCTTCAGTGGAACATAAAAGAAGATACATAGTAGATTGTCATTATTTACTAATATTTTTGTCTGTTCCTCACATAAAGCTATTATAAAATATTCTATATTTATGGTAAAAGCTGACAGCCAGGATTTTACCATAAAGTACAATAACATTGTTTCAGGTATTATGTGATTGCATATTGGTGTCACAAAAGACTCTAAAATAACTCAATAAAAAATAGCTAAATAACAGAAAATGCAACAAAACACTTAAAAAAAAAATGTTGTACTGTTTTTCACTGTAAATTATATGGTATTTCATAGTTTTCATTTGCAACAATACATTTGGCAATATTTTACAGTAAAATAACATTAAATTATGTTTACAGTGTTTTACCATATGTGGTAATTTACTCTTAACTAATTTACAATGTTTATTTATTTATTTATCAATCTATCTGTGAAAATTATAAACACTTTCACTGCACACAATTTGTTTGGACATTTATGGCAATTGTATGGTGATTTTTCTTCATTTTTTGAGCTAGACAGCCATCATTCACTCTAAGGAAAAGAGCACCTAGGGCAACAATTTGTTAAATATGTTTTGCGTTCCACAGAAGAAAAAGTTACAGGTTTGGGTTCATTTTGAGTGAATTTCCCCTTTAATTAATTTGAACATTAATGAGGAAAGCTGAGAGAATAATTATTTATCCATGCACTGTAGCATGTCTGCAATATTGTAATGTAAAATGTTATGTTGTGCCCTGGCTTCTAAGTTTATACAGACCTCAAAGTTTTAGGTCCTGCCTTGTACCTCATTCCATAACGGCATGAGTTAAAATCCTGATTCGGTAGTAAAAAGGAGTCTGTCCCAATGGCACGATAACAGAGGTGGGAGGTACAGTTACAAAGGATGAAATATTGCACTAGAGCAAATCTTTCTGTAAGCTGCAATATGAGCAATGTTGTTTCAAACGCTTTGAGACTCAAATGACAATCCAGCCTGTGAACCGAATGTCTGTCTCTTTTCACAATCACCTAGTGGGTTGTGAATTTAAAGGGGTCATATGACACTGCTAAAAAGAACATTAGTTTGTGTATTTGGTGTAATGCAATGTGTCTATGCGGTTTAAGGTTCAAAAAACACATTATTTTCCACATACTGTACATTATTGTTGCTCCTCTATGCTCCGCCTTTCTCAAACGCGTTGATTTTTAAAAAACTCATTGTTCTGAGAAGCGAGGTGTGCTCTGATTGGCCAGCTATCCAGTGCTTTGTGATTGGCCGAATACCTTAAGCGTGTAACGGAAATGTTACGCCCCTTACCGTATTGTGATGCCATGTCCCAGTGCGACGAGACAAAAACAATAAAACCCACTATAAATGAAGCATTTTGTTGCATCCAAGGAGGACATAATTACTGATTATAATGACTTATACTGTCTTTTTATGCGTCGCGTTGCATCCGCTGCATAAACATTACCATGTCTGCATTTGTGATCGGAGAAACGACAAACAACAAGAGCTACTCTACACTGCGCAAAACTCGCGTTTGAATAGTCAATGGCAAATTGTTTAAATATGAAAACATACTTACAGGCTGTGAGTCAGAAGTGCCAGACTGTCCTGCAAAGTTGGAATTTCCCCCCTTTATAGAAACAGCCTTTGTGCACAGCTGGCAGGCTACTCCCAGGTTCAGGAAATAGTCCTCTGTAAAATGCACTGCACACACTCCAATATTTGAGTTGAACTGTTCTGGAACAGTGTTGTAAATACAACTTAACAACTGATTTCTAGTTGTGTCCTCTTTTGGAAGCCCAAACAAAGTAGTTTCACTTTCACAACGAAACACAGCATCTCCAGGACATGACACAGGCGGCAGCAACAATACTACAGCGAGAATAAAAATCACGCTCTCTTTCTTTGCATATACATTTGGACGGTCTAATGCAATTCTTCCCACACAGTGACGTAGACTTGGGGGCGTGTTTAAATGAGCCGTTTTAGGAGGGCGTGGACAAGTCTTAACTTTTATAAAGGATATCGCTTTAGGTTTGAGACTTAAGTCTTTGCAACTTTAGGGATCTTATCTAAGCATGCACAGCTTGTAACACTCCAAAGAGAAAGGAAAACTTGAAATCGCATCAAATGACCCCTTTAAAACTTTATAGAGTGGATAAAAATACAATTTAGTCATTAATCATTAAAAAGAAAAAATACTTAAAAGAGTTTGATCTCTAATACCTGTCTTTGAATTGGCAGACTGGATCCAGATTTCCAGCGCTGGAGGTCTGTGGTGAACCACCCACTGCTGGCAGCGGTCTGACCCGGCTGAGGCAGCGGATGGGGTGGGTGTTGAATCTAAGGCCCCTGTGGAGAGGACGGGAGTCCAGGTAAGCCACCAACACCTGCAGGATGTCCTGTCAGACAGTACGAATCCAACAGGTTGACGTCAGTTGACCAGTCCTATGTTTTTCAGGTTATATAAACTGTATTATTAGTATCTGAGTTTTGTTTATTTAGAGGGAGGAATTCCAAGGTGGGATTTTGATAAGATTGGGCAAGGTCCTGTGCTTGATCCTGATTTATGTAATTATGGGTGGCACTGTCAGATTGTAAAAGCACAATACATGACATACTAATTATTTTGCCATCTTCTAAAAATAGGCTGCGCGTTTTCATTTTCGCATATCTAGTACCATAAGATCCAGATGAAAAAGGACTTTGTTTTAAGCACAACTGTGAGCAAACAGAGATTTCTTAATTAATGTTGCATTTCAAGTTCTTCCGAGATAAATTGTTAGCAGATTTCTCTAAATAAACTATGAACAAAACAGTCGAACGTGTCTGTTATTTATTCATCTTTGCCCAAAATGATCAAAGAAATGTTTGTTTTTGGTAAGAAGCGGAGATGGATTTGTTTCATGTGCGTTAACTGCAGAAAGAATCCAGATATACGGAGGAAGAGAGCGAGAGATAAAAGTAAAAGAGAAAAAGAACGAGTAAAGCTACACTAAATATTCTTACCAGATGCTGTTTTTGAGTGGTTTCTTTTGGAGTGTTGATGTTTGTTTCTCTTGATCTTGTTCCAAACTCCCAAAGCCAAGCAACTCTTCCAGGACCAGGTAGATGTCTGTTCAGGAAATTATAGAGAACATGTAGTTTACAAGCATCTTCTGTCCAGCGTTCACATAAATATTTGAATAATTATTGCATTATTGTGAACCTAGTGGAATAGTGTGGATTTGATCTATAAAATGAATGCTGTTACACATTTAATTTTTTGGGTAATCTTTTTAGTGTCATTTCACATACTGTAATAAAGCCAATAACGTGATTTTTGGCCATGACAGTTTTTTTTTTTTCTCCTGTCATCCAAGATTTGTTTTTTCTTCCGCACAGATTTGGAGACATTTAGCATTAGATCACTTACTCACCAATGAATGTTATCTTTTTGAGGAAACAAATCATTTTAATCATACATCACTTCTGGTCAAAATACAAGTCTATAATAACGCTTCCTCCAGTGAAAAAGTCCATCCCCTGTTGTCCTCTCACATTAAAATCCACCGACATATTTGTGTAGAAGCATTTTGGACTGTTTTTGCTTGTAAACGGTGCCTGATGTGTACACATTTCTCTCCTGATTCAGACAAGACAACTTCACTGGAGAAAACAATATTAAGGATAGAGGACTCATATATCAGCCGAAAGCAACAGTTAAAAATGTCTTAATGATGGATTTGTTACTTACAAACATGCAGCTTTTCGCTTCACAAAACATTAATTGATGGATTGCAGTCATGTGAATTTTTTGTGGATTATTGTGATGTTTTTATTAGCTGTTTGGACTCTCTTTCTGACGGCACCCATTCACTGCAGAGGTGAGAGAATTCCTTTGGTGAGAGAGTGATTTAATGCTAAATTTCTCCAAATCTGTTCTGATGAAGAAACAAACTCATTTACAACTTGCATGGCCTGAGGGTGAGTACATTTTCAGCAAATTTTCATTTTGGCTGATCTATTCCTTTAAAACCAGAAATTCATAAAAATCCTCACATTTTTTGTCATTTTTATTACATGAAAATCATTGTAATAACATTGTTAGGTCTGATCATATTTTATATGACATATTTAAACTATTAGTTACATATAATCCATCTGTTTTGACCTTACATTTTATTTTGTTTGATTAATTAATTTATTTATTTATTTTCATCTGTCAGGTAATATGGATATTTACTGTGATCCATTCCATTATAAATTCATAAAAACAAACCAATCATTCATAAAATCATCACGTCTCTAGTGATTTATATCCCACGGAAATTATTGTAATAACAGGGATCATATGAGATATTTAACATTCCTTTGTTATGGCCGCAGGAAAAATCCCACTCTTTCATCCTTCTCTGTCTTTCTCTTTGACCTGTTGGTGGCATTGTCATGCAGTGTTACATAACTGCTGATACCTCTGAAGGACTCTCTCATGCTGACTCTTGTGGACATGTTGCCCAGCATGGCAGATCATAAACCAGTCTTAGGTGTGTTTGTCTCTGTGTGTGAGTGCAGTACTCACTCTGTCACATCATGTGCCAAAGGCAGCAGAGCCCATATTCTCCTGCAGGACACAAAGAGGGCATACTGAGGGTCAGAACCACCTCCACACCCCCTGCTCTCTGCTTCACAGCCGTCAGATCCTTACATTCTCACTCCCTCCTCTGTTCACCAGAAAGGCTTGCACACACATTAATTAAACATAACACACTGAGGTGCCTCTTCAAAGAACTATAATCCCACTGCTTTCAGTAGAGTCTCAGAACAGATGCAGTTTTCCCTTATTTATTCCCTCTTGTTCCCATTTTATACTTGTGAGATCAAAAAGCTAATCGGCAACAATTTCAAGGATGGTTACATGCTTTTTGTTGAATGCGTTGTTGTTCAAGAGAATGTTACAATGACATCCCTATCACTAAAATATATAAAATGAATATTTAGGGCAAGGTGTTTTTTGTTTTGTTTTGTTTTTGAATATCTAGGGCAAGGTGTTTTGGTTTGGGTTTTGTTTGTTTGTGTGTGTGTGTGGGTTGGTATTTGTGGTTTACGGGGACACAGATTTGTATAATGACATGGGTATGACACAGATATTACAATTTGAAGGTGGTTTATGAGGACACTGCCTGTCATGGTTCATGGGCTCACGGTCTCATCCTCGCTCTGTTTGTGTGTGTGTGTGGGTGTGTCTGATTCGCTCCAGCTGCGGATCATTATCAACGCTATATCAGACCTGTTTCGCTGTCCTTTGTTGTCAGATCCTTGGATTGTCTGCCGTGCTCTGGTCAGTGGTTTTCGTCAGTTCCTGCTTCCTGATTCTTCATCTTCTGATTTCTCCGTCGTCTCCTGGTCTCCGTGTCTGGACTGGCTGCCCATTGCATCCCGTCGCTACCTGCCTGCTTACGTGAAGCTCTACCCGCTTTCACTGTTTGTGAGATTTGTGTGATTCTCAATAAACTGCTCTTGTCTTCCCGCACTTGAATCCTCCTGACTTATTCCATGACAACTGCCAATGTCCCCGTAATTCAAAAGGCTTAAAAAACATGCTAAATGTTGTTTTTCTGAAAATCTAAAAATGCACAAAGTTTCCTGTAAGGGGTAGGTTTAGGGTGATGGCACATACAGTTTGTACAGTATAAAAACCATTACACCTATGGAGAGTCCCCGTAAACCACAAATACCAACATGTGTGTGTGTGTGTATGTTTTTGCATTTAGTATTGTTTTTTTATTTGTTTTTGTGAATATTTAGAGCAATGTGTTTTTTTGCTTTTGTTTTTTGAATATTTAGGGCAAGGTGTTTTGTTTGTTTGTGTGTGTGTGTGTGTGTGTGTACTTGTTTACAGTATGCTACATTGTGGGGAATAAATGTCCCCACAAGGATAGTAAAACCTGAAATGTTTGACATTGTGGGGATCGGCCTGCAGTCCCCACGAGGGGAAAGAAATTATTAAAAATAGTAAATTATGTTTATCTGAAAGTGTAACAAAACAAACAGGTTTTCTGTAAGGGGTAGGTTTAGGGTTAGGGGATAGAAAATATTGTTTGGTCAGTATAAAAAAGTAATAGAAGTCTATGGAAAGTCCCCACAATTCACAGAAAAAAATGTGTGTGTGTGTGTTGTATTTAGTTGTTCATTCATTCATTCATTTATTTATAAACTAAAATTGGCAATAATAATGCATCTTAAGACATGTGTCAGTTTTAATAGTCATGATAGAAGGCTTTATGATAAGAAAGAAAGAAAGAAAGCACATCAGGCTATCAGGCTAAAGGTGACAATAGAAAATAGTAGAAAATAGATTTCTTCAAAACAAGAAAATTTCATCATGTCCTCAGACAAATATATTTACTTAAAATAGTGTTTTCCTGTGTTGAAACATCCCAATTTAATCTCCAAAGGAAGAGGTTTCCAAGGAAGTGTGTGTGTGTGGTGCCATACTGACTGTGGCACTTTCCAGAAGTGCTATCAGTGAACATTCCCAGCATCACTAACACACACTCTGACATGCACTTGCACACTTCGGGTCATCTTTAAATAGCGTGTGATAGGCTCTGATGCCACTTTCTTTGGGAGCAGGGTGGGGGCTTTGGACGTCTGGAAAATAAATATCCTGCTGTTCCTGCTTTCTCCCTGTCCGGATCTGCCTGAGCAACATTCGGATCATGCCATGGAGCGGATGGGCCGGGAGTAGGCAGGAAATCTCAGGGATCGGATGGAGTGCCGATATTGGGACCACTCCTGAGCAGGAATCAGGAAAACTGGAATTTGTTTTACAGTTTTCCCAACCTGTTGTTCTTCCTCTTCACCCCTGCAGTTGCCGCGGTTGGCTATCCCATCTTTACCTCTATTCCACTGGGTTTACATGTACACGAGTGCTTATGGAAAAGAGAACACGTCTAAATGGTTCTCATTCAAACAATCCCTTACAAAATATTTCACTTTACCATATTTTCAACCACTACAGTAAATCCATAATATACAGTGGTGTGAAAAAGTGTTGTCCCCCTTCCTGGTTTTTAAATTTTTTGCATGTTTGTCACACTTTAATGTTTCAGATCATCAAACAAATTTAAATATTAATCAAAGATAGCACAAGTAAACACAACATGCAGTTTTTAAATGAAGTTTTTTATTATGAAGGGAAAACAAAATCCAAACCCACATGGCCCTGTGTGAAAAAGTTCTTGCCCCTCCTATTAAATCATGAAAGAACTGTGATTAACCACATTATTTTAGAAAACTGAGTTAAATTTCACTAGCCAAACTCAGGCCTGATTACTGCCAGACCTGTTGAATCAAGAAATCACTTAAATAGAACCTGTCTGACAAAGTGAAGCATGTTTAAAGAGCAACACATCATTCTGCGATCTTAAGAAATTCATAAACAGATGAGAAACAAAATAGTTTACATGTATCAGTCTGGAAAGGGTTATAAAGCCATTTCTAAGGCTTTGGGGCTCCAGCAAACCATGGTCAGAGCCATTATCCACAAACGGAGAAAACCTGGAACAGTGGTGAACCTTCCCAGGAGTGGCCGGCCTACCAAAATTACTCCAAGAGCACAAAGACGACTCATCCAGGAGGTCATAAAAGAACCCAGAACAACATCTAAAGAACTGCAGGCCTCACTTGCCTCAATTAAGGTCAGTGTTCATGATTCAACAATAAGAAAGAGACTGGGCAAAAACAGCATCCATGGGAGAGTTCCAAGGCAAAAGCCATTGCTGACCAAAAAGAACACAAAGGCTCGTCTCACATTTGCCAAATAATATCTTGATTATCCCCAAGACTTTTGGGAAAATATTCTGTGGACCGATGCAACAAAAGTTGAACTTTTTGGAAGGTGTGTGTCCCGTTACATCTGGCGTAAAACCAACACAGCATCTCATAAAAAGAACATCATACCAACAGTCAAACATGGTGGTGGTAGTGTGAAGGTCTGAGGCTGCTTTGCAGCTTCAGAACCTGGTTGACTTGCTATAATTGATGGAACCATGAATTCTGCACTCTATTAGAAAATGCAGCAGGACAATGATTCCAAACACAGCAGCAAGTCCACCTCTGAATGTCTCAAGAAAAACAAAATTAAGGTTTTGGAGTGGCCAAATCAAAGTCTGGACTTAAATCCAATTGAAATGCTGTGGCATGACCTTAAACAGTCCATTCATGCTCGAAAACCCTCCAATGTGGCTGAATTAAAACGATTCTGCAAAGAAGAGTGGGCCAAAATTCCTCCACAGCGATGTGAAAGACTCATTGGCAGTTATTGCAAACACTTGATTGCAGTTGTTGCTGCTAAGGGTGGCCCAACCAGTTATTAGGTTTAGGGGGCAAGCACTTTTTCACACAGGGCCATGTGGGTTTGGATTTTGTTTTCCCTTCATAATAAAAAAATTCATTTAAAAACTGCATGTTGTGTTTACTTGTGTTATCTTAGATTAATATTTAAATTTGTTTGATGATCTGAAACATTAAAGTGTGACAAACATCCAAAAAAAAAAAAAATCAGGAAGGGGGCCAACACTTTTTCACACCACTGTATTTATGTAGAGGTTGTAAAAATATGTTATTTTATATTTATTTAAGCAATGTAAAGCCTTCCACAAAGATATACACTACTGGTCAAATTTTGAGAATAATTATATTTTACGTTTTTTTGCTCACCAAGGCTGTATTTATTTAATTAAAATACAGCAAAAACAATAATATTGTGAAATATTACTACAATTTAAAATAAATGTGCTATTTTAATATATTTTAAAATGAAATTTATTTATGTGTTGGCAAAGCTAAATTTTCAGCAGTCATTACCCAAGCCTTCAGTATCACGTAATATATATTAAAATAGAAATGTTTATTGTAATAATATTTTACAATATTACTGATTTTACTCTAATTTTGATCAAACAAATGCAGCCTTGGTGAGCATAAGAGACGTAAAAAATTATTTAAAACCCAAAATTCTACTTTAACTCCATTTGTTAATTTATATTCACAGATGTGTCTATAATTTAATAACTTTTGTACTTTTAACTTTGAAACCTTTAAAACAACTGTTTTATTAAAATAACTGTTAACAAATAAACTTGAGTTTTGATTAAACTATGGTTATCATGGTGAATAAGAGATTTTGTAAGAGATTATACATTGTCACTTTACACAGTGTGAGATTTATTTACTCTTGAGTGTGCCTCCATGTCTTCATGCCACTATCCATAAAACTTGGACATCATCTTTTGCAAAAGACCTGAAAAACACCAGAGGCCTTATCCAGAAAGCCATCAATTCATGGGACTTTGACTTTTACAGAACAAGACATTATGAGAGATTTAGAAATCAAAGCTTCATTTCTTTTTCCACTACCTCTTTCATTAAAGACCTTCCCTCTCGAGCATGGAGGCCTGAAGCAGGTCTGGCCAGACACAATCCCGTGCTCAAATCCGGATGTCAGCTCTGTTCCAACTTCTAAGAGTCACCGCAAGTTGTATTGTTCTGCTTTTACTTTCTGGAAACTTCTCATTTACCTGGAAATCGCCAATATCCTCGGCGCTAAACTGAAATCCATCTGGCATCAGCTCATTGCCAGATTAGAGTGACTGCAAAGCTGTTATTTATGAAGGAATTGAGAACTTCAGCGAGTTCATTATGCATTACAGCCTCTGCAAACATTACATCATGTTGTATATGAGGAGGCCGAGCCACGAGCGTTTCCCGCGGGAGCCGTTAGAGGGTATTTAGTGGAAAGGTCGTGTTACACGAGGAGTATGTCGTCCGTGATTTCCACATGCCCAGATAACAACTGGAATATGAGATGTTATGAAACCGGATCCTTCATGGTGTAAAAATAAAGCAGGGGAGGAAGATGTCCACCCACTCTGAGCATCCCAATTTTCATCCGCACAGGTTCCTGTTTGGTTGACTAATTTTAAAGATGTATCAGTAAGTGTGGAATGGCACGGGCGATGAAAGGAAACCGTGCTGTTGAGTAAACTCTCAAACAAAAAGCCAATTTTAGAACGTTCCTCCTTAACAAACGTACAATGGCAGGAAAACAAAGAACGTCACACGAGGGGATAGACAGGGTCAGCTCAAGGCAAGGACCCACCCTCTGTCTGTATGTACACGACCCTGAATCTCCTGTCTGCAAGGGCACTGAGTACATTTATGGGATGATGCTATAGTCTCCAAACACAGCTGACTGACTGTGTTTATGAATGAAATTGGTTGTTTTTAATGTCTATTTTTGGAGACACGTCTTGCAGCTGTGTAATCGAAATTGGAGGAACAGTTCAGCTAAAAATGAAAATTCGGTCATTATTTATTCACCCTCATGTCATTCCGAATCTGTATGGTGTTATTTTTTTCTCCTGTGCCATATAAGAACATTTCAAAGCGATCACGGGCAATCGAGTCCAATAAAAAAAGGCTATAAAAACACAATAAACGTGCTCCAGACTCATTTGCTCCAAGTCATTTTTAATTTATGACAACTCTATATAAATTAAAATTACTTGTAAATTAATCTCTATGTAATTATGCAGGTTTCTAATTAAATATGGCATATGTTGGATGTAAATAACAATGAACATGACTGGTTCTTGCCTGTCTTGTATGTGAAAAATAATACACACATATGGAATAACATAGAATTTTCATTTTTGGGTGAACTTTTCCTTTAATTGTGCTTCTCACTTTATTAAAAAAAGTACTTATTGGAGAAATAATATATTTTAAAAGAATATACTTTCTGTAGTGTGAGTGTATTGTTTTCAGACACTTAAATTACATATAAATTGCAATGAATTAAATCATTATATATTTTTTTTATAAACCTGAATATATAAATGTAAATCAGAATATATATACTATATATAAACACACACACACACATATAGTTGCAAGTCTGAATATGTAGAAGTAAATTTAGAATATATATTTATATATCAGAATTTAACGATAAAAATATTAACATATAAATATAAATCATTATTCATTACAGCGAGGTGGTCTTTCCGCTGGGTCTTAGGCCTGTTGCACCTCCTACGGTGCCCGTGGTGGATTGTGCATGGCAGGGGCGTCCTCTTCCCTGAGGCAGGCCTAAGCCTGATCGCATACCTCCCTGAGGCAGGCCTAAGCCTGACCGCATACCACGTGGTTTCGCCCCTTAACCCAGAACGTCTCCTGGTGGCGGGGCAGTGAAAAGGGACGTCTCCCTGACACCCCCTGCAGCAAAACCTACTTAGGTGTTACTCCCCAAACCTTGTCTCGTCGTTTCAGCCAGAGCCAGTGGCTTGCTTTCTCTACTTCCTCAGAGAGCTCTTTGGTGGATCTGCTCAGTGTGGCTCCCCGTAGTCCCAGGTCCTTGAGCAGGCATGATGTTGATCTGCCCACAAAGCCTCTGGCTCCCACCTCCACTGGGTACAACCTCACACTCCATCCACATTCTTTGCACTCCATGACCAGGTCTGCATACTTCGCACTCTTTCTCTCGTAGGCAGCTTCCAGTCCCTCCTCCCATGGCACTGTCAGCTCAATCAGTATCACTGACTTCACTGCTGCAGACCACAGCACCACCTGTGGGAACTGGAGCTGCCTTCCCAGATCTACTTCCATCTTCCACCCCGCCCCTGGTGTTAATAGCTTGGCGGGTGGTTTCTTGCTAGTATGCATTGTAGGTTCCCCCTGCCTGAGGAAGTGGATCCTGCATCGGTTCTCTAATGGACTCTGGTTGTTTGCCTCCTGCCGACTTTTCTCCAGCACCTCTGCCAGCTTCCTGAGCACTTGGTCATGCCGCCATCCGAGCCGACCCTGTGTCAGCGCTGTTTTACAGCCCGACAGAACATGCTGGAGTGAAGCATTGATGGTCCCGCAGAGGTCACAAGATTGCTCTGTTCCAAGCCATTGGTGGAGGTTTCTAGGGCTCGGGAGGGTGTCGTATGTTGCCCTAATGAGGAAACTAAGTCGAGCCTGTGGCAGTTTCCAGAACTCTGCCCAGCTGATTGCTCGGTTCGCGACACCCTCCCAAGTTGTCCACCGCCCCTGCTGGCCCTGTGCCACAGACCTTACTCTGAGTTCCTCCTGATCAATTCTGGTGACCTCTGCAACAACTAGGTCCTTCCTCTCCTTTCTACTTGCCTTGGACCATAGGATGGGTGGCTCACTCCATCCAAGGCCTGCCCACCCTGTCTGGACCATGCCCACAATTTGTTGATGTTGCAGTCTTCCCATCACCTTCTGCACCTCCTCTTTAGCCCTCCATTTCCTTCCAGTCTCAACTCTGGCATTTGCATCAGCCACTGCCCTGTCGGAGGAGTCCCTTAGTTCCATCACCAGCCTTGCCTTCTCCTGCCTGTAGCCCAAGGTGATGGATTTCAGGGGTAGCTGGAGTGAGTTCCATCCATACAGACCAGCAGCTGAGAAGCAGCATGGTAGGCCAGGCCATTTACGGATGAAGGAATTGGCTTTTGCCTCCATCCGGCTTACTGCTGACGAGGTGACTTCGCACAGCTTCAGAGGCCACATCACCCTTGGGTACAAGGTGAAGTGATAACACCACAGCTTGTACTTTCCAGGAAGCTGGCTTGCGTCGATCTTGGACAAGCCTTCTGACAGCTGCCGAAGTCTGATTTTCCCCTTATCCTTGTCTGAGAGACCAGATGTATAAAGTCTTCCCAGGCTTCGGATGGGCTGATACACGATGCGGGGGATGTCTTCCCCGCTGATGGCGAAGGTGACTCTGTCATTTCACTCCCCCTTTCTCAATGAGAGGCTCCTTGACTTCTGTGGCTTGAACTTCATCCTGGCCCAGGTGATCAGTTCATCCAGCCTCTTAAGCAGCCTGGATGTACATGGGGCGGTTTGTAGCAGGCAGGTGATGTCATCCATATAGCTCCTTAGGGGCGGGAGCCTCTGATTTGGCAGCCGGACCCCACCCACCACCTGCCTTGCCCCGATCAGGATGACCTCAAACGCTGCCACAAAGAGAATGGGAGAAATGGAGCATCCCATTGCAATCCCTACTTCCAGTTGTTGCCAGCCAGTAGTGACTTTCTTCAGTGCAAAGCACATGTGCATATCCTGGAAGTAGTTCATGATCATGGTTCTGATGTTGTCTGGGATGTAGAAGAATTCCAAAGCGTAAGCTATGAGCAGGTGTGGCACTGACCCATAGGCATTGGCTAGGTCTAACCATATGACATGCAGATCTTTCTTCTCCTCTTAGTGGTCTGAATCTGTTCCCAAATCATGGAAGCATGCTCTACACAGCCAGGGAAACCTGGAATCCCGGCTTTCTGACAGCTGGTATTGATGTAGTTGTTCTCCGTGAGGTAGGTGGTCATTCTTCTTGCCATCACGGAGAAGAAGATTTTCCCCTCCACATTCAGTAGAGCTATGCTCCTGAACTGCTCGAAGGTCTTGGAGTTCTTTTGTTTGGGAATAGAGACT
Organism: Onychostoma macrolepis; assembly: GCF_012432095.1. Classification (NCBI taxonomy): domain Eukaryota; kingdom Metazoa; phylum Chordata; class Actinopteri; order Cypriniformes; family Cyprinidae; genus Onychostoma; species Onychostoma macrolepis. The sequence goes on from NC_081174.1 coordinate 11,015,797, forward strand.
GCCCCTGCCCTCTGCCACTCAGATGGTATGGTCTGCTTAGTCCAGGTGATTCTCATCAGGGTCCATAGCAGTTTCAGCACTCCTGGGCAGCTCTTATACAGCTTGTACGGTATTCCGTTCGGGCCTGGTGCTGAAGCAGATCTTGCCCGCTGGATCACCTGCCTGACCTCACTGAACTTTGGTGGTGATGCATCAAACAGGGTTGATGGTTCTGAGGGTCTAGGCACATACCCTGGCGAGTCTAGGAGTTTGTTCCTTAGTGGGTCACTGTACTGAGTGCGGATGTACTCCTGCAGTTCTTCTTTGGAGACATCCAGGATTCCACTTGTCTTCTCCTCATGGAGCCCGCGTGCATACCGGAATGGATTGCTGAAAAAACTTGATCTTTCCTTCTCCTTCCTTTTCCTTCGTCTTCTGATGCGTTCTGCCCTCCGGAGGTTAGCAAGGCGTCTTCTGATCTCATCCCAGAGAGCTTTCAATCCCTCCTTCTCAGACTCCTCTGCCTTCCTCCAACACTTGCGGAGCTGCCTTCTGCTTGCCACCAGGTCATCGATCTCTTTCTCCCTCCTGCCTTTTGATCTTATTACAGCTTCTCTAATGGTCACCTCGCCATACCTGTTGCTGCATTCTTCATACAGGATTTCCCCAAACAGGTTTAGCTTGGCTACCACTGACCCGCGCAAAGTTTTTGCAGCAGTCCGCTCAGATGTTTGTCTAACTTTCTCCACTCCTCAGCCTCGTTGGCCTTTGGCCACTTGATCTTGCTCCTTCGAAGTGGGTTCTTCGGGCTCCTGGCCCTTTGGCTCGACTCCGTTCTTAGGGGTGCTACCGAGTTCACTTCTTGGGGTTCATCAACATCCCTTTCTTCCTCCTCCTTCCTTTTCTCCTGCTCTGCCTCTGCAACATTGGGCCCGTTGGCACTGTGGTTGTCAACCCGGCCTTGGATCCCATTTGTCTAACCTGCCCATAACAGGGCAGTGCAAGGTTGCATTAGGCTACCACCACCACACTTCTTCTTTCCCATGTGGATGTGAAGTCCCCTCAGAGTTGTTGTTTTTTCCCAGCCGCACCCACACTTCCTTGGGATCTTCTCTTTTGCCGATATCCTTGCGTCCGTTACCATGTGGTCCGTCCTTGTTGGCCCTTCTTTCATCCCGCCTCTCGGAGGGCCTTCGGGTTGTTTTCTTTGTTTCTTCTTCGTAGTAAGCTTTGGGTGTCTTCCTCTTGAAAACTCGAGGATAGGGTTACTAGCCCGCCTCTCCCGGTGCAGTCTATCCTGCTGCCACCAGTCTCTCCTGGTTGTCCTCCAGTCTTCCCTGGACTCCAACTGCTCTGGTCACAGTAGCCACTGTCTCCAGAAATGCATTATTCATTACAGCGAGGTGGTCTTTCTGCTGGGCCTTAGGCCTGTCTATGAATATATTCTATATTCTATATATTCTATGAATATATAGAAGTAAATCTAAATGTATAGTTATATTTTTGAATATATAAATGTAAATGTAAATATGTAGTTCTGAATATATAAATATAAAATATATAAAAAAATATAAATTGCTCTCTCTCTCTCTCTCTCTCTCTATATATATATATATATATATATATATAATTAAATTGCATTCAGTACAATTAAGCACACTTCTTTTTTCACAGGGATTTGCAGACATTATGCAATTCTATGTGAAATACAGTCTTACTGTGTGTGTGTAATAAAAGTGATTTGTGACCTCAGATTGCTTGTTTTTCAAGAGTTTAACAGCAGGATGTACCGGATTTTGTCATGACTAAACTTAACCTTGGGTCTAGTGGGGTCAAAGATCTCTATCTTTTGTTTTCTTTGGCACATCCTGATCTGATACAGTAGTGTTTACTATAAAATTACATAATTTCATTGTTTGTTTTCCACAACAAAACTCCCACACTGTCAAGATGTGCTATTATAAACAATGAATTAATCTGGAGAAAGTTCAGTTTGTAGTTGTGACTTCCTCGCTTGAACTTGAAAACACATGTCAATCACATGTCAAACGTCACGTATGCCTCACTAAGATGTTTGTTTAATGGTTTCTGTGTCCAAACACAGCTGTGTTTTGCAACAATGTAAATGTAAGTCTTTACTGTTCCTTTTGATCAGTTTAATGTATAGATAAAAGTACAGTATAAATAATAAAAATAGACCCCGAACTTTTGAATGGCATTAAACAACAAAAATATTTACACTGAATCTTTACTTTACACACACACTATGCGTATACTAATGTGAGACACAAGTTGCTCTTTTCTTATGCTCTGAGACAAAATGTGATCTAACCTAGTAATGTTGCTGTTAAAATTAAAGTTGACATTTGTACACAGAGACACACCTTATTCTGTGCTATAAAATGCAGGTGTGTAAACCGATTTGACATTATAGCAGATATTTGATGAACAAATGAGTGACTTTTACAGTTTTGGGCCACCAAATCATGATGTTAGGTCAGTTTCTGAGGAGTTTCCTTCCCTGAAGTTCTCTATACTCAGACACTTTCTTATTAAGCAAAACTTATTCAAAGAAATTTATACAGATTTCTTTTAAAATGACATCAGTCGCTACCTTGTATTACATCAGTGCTGACTTGGACCATGCCCTCTTTGTGTATCTCTGTTTAACAACTTCCTAAAGGCACCAGAGTTGAGTGGAAATCAGACCCAGCAGCTTTATGGGCCCTGTATGGCATCTTTATGAGTGCATATTTCTGTATATGTGTACGTTTTACTGTAATTCTACAGAATGAAAGCATTTCTTTACTAAAAAAAACAACTCTTAGTAGTGTTTTTGTCCATAGGCAGTGAAAGTCAGTGTCGTCCAAAACAACATATTTGCTTCCACTCTATGGACAAAAATGTTTTTCAAAATATCTTACTTTATATTCCACTGAAATCACAGGTTTGAAATGACATGAAGGTGAGAAAATAATGACAGAATTTTCATTTTTGGGTGAAGTATTCCTTTAACAATAGGACTAAGTCCAATTACAGACATAACATGCTCTTTTATTTATATTGCTTGAGTATTAAATAAATATTACATAGATTTGAAACACCAGTAAGTGTTGCACATCTTGTGTGGCCCATTCATTTGCTTAATCTTATCTAAACTGTGGCCTAAATATGCCGAGTTCATCTTTAAACCCAAGCAGATATTTTCCATGTCTTGAAATTATCTGTATTTTTCTCATTCCTCTTGTTTCTGAACTCCAGAAAGTCCCGAGACGATCAGCCAATGACGTCTGTTTAGTGTTTTCAGCTGGTTCTTCCACAACCAGGAAGGACAGTCAAAACAGCAGCCTGGACCAACACAAACAGATCAATCCCAATGACGTAGTGTGAGCGCAATACCTCGCTCTGAGCTGACTGTCATTATATAAGAAAGACCTGACCTTTTAATTCAAATTTTGACATTAAGTATTGATTAACTACTATTTTTATTGCCCTTAACTGTATTTAAGCATGAAATACAGGGTTATTAGTTTTCAATCATATTTAATAAGCAACTGAATACAGCATGAGACCTCTTAAAAGAGACCTTGGCTTTCTCTGTGCTCTTAAAGACTGAAGCCAATATCCTCTTGTAGTCTCAAGTGGATCTCAAGATTGCAAATGTTTAAAGCAACTTGTGCAACATATGTCTACACTTTCAACTGAAGTTAGATGTTTAGTGCATAAGAAATCCTTCATAAAACAGGAAATTGCTGAAACGAAAATTGGTCAATGACATGATGCTGGTCCCAAAGCATAACAGACTTTTTCCAAAAACAAAATCTTAAACTATTCCAAACTTTTGACTGTTGCAGAATATTTGATTGCGGTGAACTGCTGAGGGATGCTAACCGTGTGTAATAATCATAATAATCAGCTGAAATTATCACACGTATCATAAATGTGACCCTGGACCACAAAACCACAAAACAAAAAATAAGGGTTAATTTTTCGAAATTGAGATTTATACATCATATGAAAGCTGAATAACTAGGCTTTCCATTGATTTTCCATTGGTTTGTTAGGATCGGACAATATTTGGCCGAGATACAACTATTTGAAAATCTGGAATCTGATGGTGCAAAAAAATCTAAATATTGAGAAAATCACCTTTAAAATTGTCCAAATGAAGTTCTTAGCAATGCATATTACTAAACAAATATTCAGTTTTTATATATTTACAGTAAAAAATTTACAAAATATCTTCATGGAACATGATCTTTACTTAATATCCTAATGAGTTTTGGCATAAATGAAAAATCAATAATTTTGACCCATACAATGTATTTTTGGCTATTGCTTCAAATATACCCCAGCGACTTAAGACTGGTTTTGTGATCCAGGGTCACAAATGTCCTAATCTTCAAAATCACAATATGTGAGTAATCTTACAGTAACATGACTGATATGAGTGATAGATGCTCAGTGCGTAAGAAGTCTTTTATAAAACAGGAAATTACTGATAGGAAATTGTTCAATGACATGATGCTTGTTTTGTTTTTTTGCCCTGGAATCTTTTACGTTATTTAAAATTTCTTAAAAAAATGTAATTCAACGGGGAAAAAAGAGTAGGAGTTGTGTTTTAAATTTACCAGAGTAATAAAAAAATATTATTCCAAACTGTCAATCAGTGTATATTTATTGCAGAATATAATTAATTTAGCCTTTAAATGTTAATTATATTTGATTATTATTAACATTTCTCTATTTAATGTATCACATGCAGGAAGCCATTTTGTTGTCATATGATGAGAAAGCCATAAATGAGGAACTCATGGTGCATTTATGTCATGTGGAATTACCATAATTACAGGATTAAGTAAACAATGCTCACAGCCTCATAAAACTTTGTGCTTACAACTTGCAAAATTGGAATTTTCTGACATATCTGGCTTGTCATCTCATAACTACAGTAATACCGGCATGTTATGAACACACCGTAACCTCAGAGACCTTGTAAACCTTCCTGACTCTTAGTTGTGTTAGTATTTTTTTCCCAAAATACTAGATACTACTTTTTTTTCTTTCTTTTTTTTTCTTTTACATTTATTACATTTTCTTTTTCCTAAGTTGAAGGAAAGCGTTACTTTTTATTTGGTCGGTCAGACCATTATTACAATAATCATATATATCAGGGGCAAGCGAGGCAGTGCCTCCTCAAAATATTGGATGAGAAAAATTTTGCAAAAAGTGCAAAAAAACAAAAGCAGCAGCAGTATTAAAAAATATGACATTAAAAGGTGTATAAATCACTCGTTTTTCTGAAGAAACATTGTCCAACAGCGACACCAGCAGGTAAAGTTACAGCAGGAGTCTGCGTCTCTCTCGCCTCCCCTGAGCCCTTTGAGTTTTAACTACCCTAAATCATGCTGTGAGTTTGGTGAGGGGTAATTGAGAATGAATGGGGGAAAGTCACATGAGAGGAGGCAATGCCTCCATCGCGATATAATTGGATATGGATATGTCGGCTGTGATTGGTTCATGTGATAAATACCGCCTCTTGTGTTTGTGTGCAGTCTGGGGCACATTCAAGCTCACACCAATGCCCAAAGTTTTGCTACGGTTTCCAGGTTGAACTACATGTTTCCTGGAAACGGTGTGCATATACGTTTTCTCTTGTTTGGTGGGTGTGTCAAAAATGTCAGCCCAATCAGCAGCAACATGTACACTGAACAAAATTATAAACGCAACACTTTTGTTTTTGCCCCCATTTTTCATGAGCTGAACTCAAAGATCTAAGACTTTTTCTATGTACACAAAAGGCCTATTTCTCTCAAATATTGTTCACAAATCTGTCTAAATCTGTGTTAGTGAGCACTTCTCCTTTGCTGAGATACTCCATCCACCTCACAGGTGTGGCATATCAAGATGCTGATTAGACAGCATGATTATTGCACAGGTGTGCCTTAGGCTGGCCACAATAAAAGGCCACTCTAAAATGTGCAGTTTTGCTGTATTGGGGGGGGTCCAAAAAACAGTCAGTATCTGGTGTGACCACCATTTGCCTCACGCAGTGCCACACATCTCCTTCGCTTAGAGTTGATCAGGTTGTTGATTGTGGCCTGTGGAATGTTGGTCCACTCCTCTTCAATGGCTGTGCGAAGTTGCTGGATATTGTCAGGAACTGGAACACGCTGTCGTATACGCCGATCCAGAGCATCCCAAACATGCTCAATGGGTGACATGTCCTGTGAGTATGCTGGCCATGCAAGAACTGGGATGTTTTCAGCTTCAAGGAATTGTGTACAGATCCTTGCAAGATGGGGCCGTGCATTATCATGCTGCAACATGAGGTGATGGTCGTGGATGAATGGCACAACAATGGGCCTCAGGATCTCGTCACGGTATCTCTGTGCATTCAAAATGCCATCAATAAAATGCACCTGTGTTCGTTGTCCATAACATACACATGCCCATACCATAACCCCACCGCCACCATGGGCCTCTCGATCCACAACGTTGACGTCAGCAAACCGCTCACCCACACGACGCCATACACACTGTCTGCCATCTGCCCTGTAAAGTGAAAACTGGGATTCATCCGTGAAGAGAACACCTCTCCAAAGTGCCAGACGCCATCGAATGTGAGCATTTGCCCACTCAAGTCGGTTACAATGACGAACTGCATTCAGGTCGAGACCCAGATGAGGACGACGAGCATGCAGATGAGCTTTCCTGAGACAGTTTCTAACAGTTTGTGCAGAAATTCTTTGGTTATGCAAACCAATTGTTGCAGCAGCTGTCCGGGTGGCTGGTCTCAGACGATCTTGGAGGTGAAGATGCTGGATGTGGAGGTCATAGGCTGGTGTGGTTACACGTGGTCTGCGGTTGTGAGGCCGGTTGGATGTACTGCCAAATTCTCTGAAACGCCTTTGGAGACGGCTTATGGTAGAGAAATAAACATTCAATTCACGGGCAACAGCTCTGGTGGACATTCCTGCAGTCAGCATGCCAATTGCACGCTCCCTCAAAACTTGTGACATCTGTCTTGATACACTTCATTTTAAGTAGCTTATGCCTGTGTAATATTTTGTAATTGTAATGTAATTAGAAATGTATTACATGTATTTAAGCTGTGTACTGGTGGGTTAAATCAAACTAAGGAGCAGCTAGATAAGGTGTACAGTATAGATACACATGAAGTACACTTAAGTACAATCTTGATACACTTTATTTTAAGTAGCTTATGTCTTTGTACTTACATTTAAAATTACGTTGTATAAAGTTTGCAACATATGTAACAATCTTTTGGTTACATAAGTAGCTGTGTAACAGATTTGGTCTGTTACATATGTGTAACAGTAGCTGCCTATTACATCTACATAATTACAAACTGTGATTACAGGCTATTCCATAACTTAGTTACATGGTAAGTACATATTGTTTCATGCAAGTACAACAGCTACTACTAAGTACTTAACTAGGTAATTACTCTGTATTATGTACTCCTTAAAATTAAATTTTACCCATATCAACATGATGATGATGAATTTGTAAGTACATGTAATTAACATCAAAATAAATTCACAAGAGCAAGTATATTGTTTGCACATGTTTATTTACATTAAAGGCAAAATAACTGAAATAAAAAAAGCCTACCTGGTCTCATGGCATTTACGTACCTGGGTGCACTTTTTAGCGTGACATGAAATACGTACCAATAAGTACATATCACTACAGTTTCCATAATAAATGAACATTTTCACACAAATTTACAGAGTTGCGATTAATAAAGAGTAATTTTCGCACAATTACTTGAAGAATATCATGCTATGACTTCAAAACAATATTAATATGCTGGGAGATTTGAAAACTGATGCTTTTGAACGTTAGCGTCGCACACATCCAGCTTCATATCTATGGGTTTTCGTATGATAAGTTTGTTCGGTAGCTCACGGCGTACGGAGACGGACTTAGGAGACGAGAAACACCGGTTCAAATCCCGTGTAACTACGGTTCGACAAAGCAGTTCAAATCTGCGTAAAAGGAACTTCCAATGGCACAGTTGCATCAGCTGGTATGTTTTTATATCAGTTTTGCATTTGTTAACACTATTGGGTAGGTATAGGGCTGGATTTGGTGTAGGGCATATTTCCAACACGATAGATCATTAAACTTTAGCGACAGTCCCTGGATATTTGAATTCTGAACCGCCACAATACATATCTGAAGCAACGTAATAAAAAAACAGCAATACCAATATCTACGTAATAAAAACGTGCCAGGGTTCACATATTGAACCTGTGTTTTAGTGCCACTCAGTGGTTATTTCTATTTGAAACTGCGGCAAAATTTATATATTTTGCAATTGTATTGTGGAATGACACTTTCATAAACTTTCGTAAATATTACAATATCATAGCACAACAACAGTGATCAGCAATAATGATAATCCTATACTCACAATAAAAATAATAAGGTCATATAAATCATAACACAGTCTCAGAGGTAAGAAGTGGATTATCCTTTACCTGAAATGTTTGTCTTTTCATCCTGAAATGCGAGGCAAATGTTGGATCACAATAATTAGGATCCAAAGTTTCCACAAATCCCTTCAAGTTCTCTTTTATTCTGGACGGCAAGGGCAGTGACTGTAACATGGAGCGTATTTTGCAGTATTAAACACATAATTATACCGATTTCATCAGGCTCCGAAAATTCTTCAAAAAGAACACAAAGAATGGCCTTCTCAGCTGCCATAGTTGCAACTCTTGCGTCATCAGAACAGGGTGTTCAACGCACCTCCGCTTCTGTTTAATAAATATTTTGCACCGTTTTGTCGGGGCTGAACGCAGCCCTTAATGTATAACAGTATAATGGCGTTAAATGCAAGACTAATTTAAAAAAGTAAACAATTCACACACTTAGATAAGTGACCCTGGACTACAAAACCAGTCTTAAGTCGCTGGGGTATATTTGTAGCAATAGCCAAAAATACATTGTATTGGTCAAAATTATCAATTTTTCTTTTATGCCAAAAATCATTAGGATATTAAGTAAAGATCATGTTCCATGAAGATATTTTGTAAATTTCTTACCATAAATGTAAACTTAATTTTTGATTAGTAATATGCATTGCTAAGAACTTCATTTGGACAACTTTAAAGGCGTTTTTCTCAATATTTAGATTTTTTTGCACCCTCAGATTCCAGATTTTTGAATAGTTGTATCTCAGCCAAATATTGTCAGATCGTAACAAACCATACATCAATGGAAAGATTATTTATTCAGCTTTCAGATGATGTATAAATCTCAATTTCTAAAAATCTACACTTAAGACTGGTTTTGTCATCCAGGCTCACATATAGCCACATTATGTCAAAATAAGGCTTAAAATGGCATGAAAATGTGGGAGATTTTAATGAGTAATCAGCTTGGTGAAATTTTAAGTAAATCTCTGTGTCTGTGATCAATATTTACCAAGCTTTGATTACTGACGATCCGAAAAATTCAAAAATAGTTACAAGTTAACTATTAAAAAGAATAGCTGAACATAAGTTAAAAAATTAAATATATTGTTTAAATTGTTACTGCCTTGAGTTATTATTTTGGAATACATGTAAAATGCATACTTGACTTTAATAAATGGAATATTGATTATTGTAAATGTAAAAATATAAAATAGAATTTATTTTTATTTAATTTTTTTCTGATAGGGTATGTAATGTTCATTTAACCAAGAATATGTGACTGGGACATGAATTTACATTTGATTTAAAAGAAAAAAAAAAAAAAAACTGAGGACTTTGCCTCCTCATTACAGAACACCACCACACACCACTGATATATTTGCATACATACATACAAAAATTAGATAGATAGATAGATAGATAGATACCAGAGTAAACAGGAATGTTGGCTTGCTTATGTTAGTTGTGTTGCTATTTTGAGTTATATTAAGTTATTGTAATTTTAAAGATTTGGACATTGCGATACGTGTGATAATTTTAGCTGATTATAACACTCGGTGAGCATCCCTCAGCAGTCCACCTCAATCAAATATCAGTTACACATGGCTTGAGTTGGCATTTAGTCGCTAGATACTGTAGATCATCCCTTTGATTACCGAGCCAAAGGTTTCAGGTCTCATCTCATGCATCAAAGCGGCCTGAGAGGACTTCATGTGACATTTGATGCCCCAGATTGAGAAATGTGCGTGTGTTGAAATGTTTTGCCCCTGTCAGTAAGTCATGTAACTTATTTCTGTGGTTTTTCTCTCAAAGTGTTTGCTTACATATTTGTGGAGAGGTTTTTGTTTTTTTCACCCCAAATTCATCCAGACTTTGTATGACCTTTGCTCACGATCTGCAAGCATTCAAACCCCTGCTCGTAAAACTTTAATTGGATGTAATTTAGTTGTAGTACCCTGATGTTTTTCTTGAGGATTTGTTAGCATTTCAGAGAATTCTGCCTACAGGGATTCAACTTTTTTCAAGTTCAATGTCAACATTGTGGTGAATTGAAGATGAGATGTAAACTTCAGGGATCCACTTTTCGCTTTGTCATGTTTGAGTATGTGGTACGTCAAGCAAAACAACACAGCAATACCACAGTTTATGCAATGAAGGCATTGTCCTGCGTTTCAGTAAACATTAAGAGCTGTTTCAAAAACCTGCGATTGTAAATCTGCGTATTTGTATACAGGCTCTTCAAATGTGATGTGCAGTAGTGGTTCAAAAAATTGCCTGCATGTCTGTTTTGATATAGGGTCTTTCACAGAAAAACTGTAAATGTAACTGCATCTTAATATCAATAATAAATGCAAGTAGTAAAATGCATATAACTTATACCTAGTTGCTACTAACTACATTAATATAACTGTGCAACATAAATACTAACTTTAAATGCAGAATAATAACCATATACTTTGTAATGTCAAAATATCAATATATCAAAATATCAACATCAAACATCAAAGTTCATGCGTCCTATCATACTCTATATTGTTTTGGTGTAATTTTATCTGTACTTAGTAAAAGCTAGCTTAGTAAACCTAGTCAAATTAGACAAATGCCAAGATGCAAATTACCCCACATCCTTAAAACAACAACAACACTAATAATAATAATAATAACAATAATAAATTATTCATTTATTTAAATAAAGCTGAAATAAAATAAAATATAAATTTTAGATGAAAATTTTTAATTTGAATGTAAAAATTTGAATTGTTGTCTTAGTAACTAACTGAAAATAAGTTTATGTAATAAAATTACTCAAGCTAAAACTTGAAAAGAAAATTTACGCAAAATAGAAATAAATAAAATTTATAAAGACAGATAAAATTACTAAAACTTATACTAAAATAATTTTAAAAACTAATATCGAATATATAAAATGAAATCAAATTCAAAATATAAATATGGGATCTCTTGCATATTGCTGTGCCTATGTAATTTATGGTATTATTAATCATTTCAGTTGTTTTTAAAATAATTAATTCAATATTTGTGGGCACTCGGTCTCAACAAATATTGTTTAAAAGGACAGTTCACCCAAAAATGAAACTTTTGTCATGATCTACTCATGTTATTCCAAAACTTTATGTTATTCCTTTACCTTCATTTATTTATTTTTTCCTTATGTGGAACATAAAATAAATTATTTTGAGAGATGCCTAAAGTATTTTTTTTAAATCAAGATTTTTGTTTACCAACATCTTTTAAAATAAGTCTTTCAAAGTAAGTTATACAGATTTGAAACAAATGTAGGTGGTTAAAGTCTAGGGTCAACTATCCCTTTAAGACATTGATTTTCAAGATACTTGAAAATCAAAACAGTAGAGTAAGATTATGCCTGAGGTTCATCAGATAACATACTGTTTCCTCCTTCTTGAAAAGTATGAGCTGAACATGAACTGATTTTTCCTTTGTTCAATTTCACTCTGCATGGGGCCTGCTCAGGGTTTTTAGCCAGCTCTGGGACGGCTCCAAGGGAAATATTGGACAAAAGTATAGGGGCATGAACATCACTGAACAAACAGTCCACAAATATGTCCCTGATGTTTCACATTCTCATAACAAAAGCAGCCTCACTTGGTTACAAAGGTCTTCAGGAACAGCCTCTCCATTATCATGTCAGTGGCACCAAACTTATTGGTGTCCTGCAAGAGGCATGTCGTATTAAAACTCCCAAGCCCTGCCGAGGTCATGCTTCATTCCTGAATCGGATGTATTCATTGTTCCCTTACAGATTCATTGTCGGAAAACACAACTAGAAACATGTGCGTGGCTACAAATGCCACTCACCCTACACATAAATGATCAGTGAGATATGGGTCCAATTACAAACAGCCTGCTCAAAGACTACAGGGCAAGCGGTCTTAGCTCAGGCCGCGCTCAGTTTTGGGGGTTTATGACTGGAAATAATAGCGTGCATCTGGTTCAGTTTATTGTTGTTGTATTTATGAGTGGTATGACACTATAGGTAGAATGAATCGGGTTATCCATCAGGAGCAGGAGGCCTCACATTAAACCCGAATCCCTCTGTGAGCCCACAGGTAGTTTAGATCGCATGTTACTCAGGAAACCTTTTAATAGCATAACGATGCCCTCATCTGTTTTCTTTAGTTTGAGACTGGCTGGAGAACATAAATATTAAGGGAAAGGAGCTTGATCTTGTGACCTTTCTCCTGGAAACGGGCCTTGGACAAAAAGGGATAGTTCACCCGAAAATGAAAATTCTGTCATTAATTACTCATTAAATACAATGCAATATGTCACCTCTTATGGTTCTACATTGCACCATTTGACAAAGATATGGTGCTATGTAGCACCAAAAGTGGTTCCCCTTTGATTACGAGCCAATACTACCTTTCTGGGCCTTGAAAGTGTCAGTTGCATTGCTGTCTTTGCAGGGTCAGAAAGCTTTCAGATTATATCAAAAATATCTTAATTTGTGTTCTGAAGATGAACAAAAGTCTTATGGGTTTGGAACAACATGAAGGTGAGTATTAATTACATAATTTTCATTTTGGGTAAACTATCACTTTAAGTTGACTTTTTTAGGTCATTTTGACTTGAATTTCATAATCAAATAGTATTTTAGACTAGAATCTTGAAAAGAGACTGAAAACTGTAGTAATGATGCTGAATATTCAACTTTGCATCACAGGAATAAGTGACATTTTAAAAATATTTTCAAATACAAAACAGTTATTTTAAATTGTAATAATATTTCACAAGATTGTTTGTGTTACTGTATTTTTTATCAAATAAATGCAGCCTTGGTAAGCATAAAAGTTGTAAAAAATATTTTAAAATGCTCAAACTTTTAAACTGTAAACTTAACAGCTCTAGAAAAAATACCATTGCACCATTGCGCATACAGTATATGTGGCTTATTGTCACAACTTAAGAGGGGTAAGAACAATGAAAAGTGGTAACCACAAACATCAAAACAACATATCTCCATTCACCCAGTTATTGAGTAACCATTAAATCCCAGTTGAACATGTTTCAACACATACACAATAGATGCAGTATGCCAAGTGTTTACTCTGATTTCACCCCTCTCCACATGAGACCTTGTATTCTGCTCATGCCAACATGCCTACAGACTGTGCAGACAGACAGTTTAATGACATGTCTGCGCTCGCCTACCATCACTCTCACAATTACACCCCAACCACCTGAATCTTATTAAACATAATGGCTTATTATTTCCCTATAGCTGAATCACCATATTTGGACATTTAAAAGATAAATGTCAAACGTTTTCCAAAACAAGCCAAGACTTTTATTTGTTTTCTTTATTGTATTAGAAATTGAATTCAAAGAATGCTAGCTTCAGCACGTGATTCTAAATTCAATTTCATGCCTGTTCTGCCAAAGCTTGGCCTCCAAAATGGATGCATTTGGCTTAGTCATCTCACAGATTTCTTAATCTTACCAAAACCTCACCACTAACTTCTTGCAAACTCTTACATGTGTACCATGGCTCGGTTCCTTTAGCCTCACTGCCCGGTTGAAAGCCAAGCATGAGCGTATCCCAGAGTTCCAGTGCCAGCATGCAGCGAAAGGCTGCTGTGCAGAGAGACCAGGTGCAGCTTTGTTTATCCTCCCCTGCTAATTATGTCAAATATTATTCCAGTCTGTCTTCCACATCCTTCTGCAGTGCTCTCCGGCTCTCTTAGAGAGGAAGAGTGTGTGTGTGTGTGTGTGTGTGTATGTGTGTGTGTGTGTGTGTGTGTTACAGGGCACTCACAGGTAATTAAGGTAACTGTACACCAGCAGGATGTGCAGGTATCAGTCTTGTTATTCTTCAGAATGGGCTGAGAGTTTGAAAGATTGTGGCATTTTAACTTATATTTAATATTTGTACTTTTTTACTGTTATTCTTGGCTTATTTTGGGATACATTTATTTATTTATTTATTTATGTGTTTGTTTGTTTGTTTATTTACTTATTTATTTTCTTGTAATTTGAGTATTTATTATTTGGTTTAGTTTAGTTTCATAATTGATCACCTTTGCAACATTGACAGTTTTTGAACTGAACTGAATCAGCTTTGAACTAAATCTAACTGAATGATGACAATTATTTTCTGTAGAGCTGTTTTACAGCTGAAAATGAAGTCATTTAATTATTGAATTTCTCAGCATTTGACACTGTTATTTTTCTGTTTTACTGTGAAGCTGCTTTGAAACAGACAGTATTGTATAAAGTGCTGTATAAATAAATGTAACATTTATTTATTTATTTATATGTGTACTGTATGTATTATTATTATTATTATTATTATTATTATTATTATCTGTTACTTTTGGTACTATCAATTATTAATATTTCATATTTATTTATTTTAAAGAATTGCTTTCAAGGGTGCTTTCTTCATGAGACCAGATTCAAAAGCTCTTCCCCAGACCTTGTACTTGTCAAGGCATTTTACTAGGCTAGGACTAAAGGCATTACTTTAAAGTGACACTTTGTTGTAGAATTAAAGAAAAGAAAGTAAAGCCTTTCGTTACACTGGTACTGGAAGTACATGTCATTGTGCACGTGTGTTTAATGCCTGTGAGGTGTTGAAATATTCTGGGCTTGGGTAACAGTATGAGTAATAGCGCTGGAGTTCAGAGGCCCTGCTGTTTGACTCTGTCATGCCAATATGCTGGCGTTTGGATTTAGTGGTGGGGGGTGAAGACTTTCGGGCAGCTGGATATTCATATCCAGTGGCATTTTGAAGGGATATATTTATGCACTTGAGATTGGAGAATGGACAAGTAAAAGTTATTTACATGACATGCATATGCAACTTGAAATAAACATTTTATCTATCTGTCTGTCTGTCTGTCTTTCCATCTGTCTGTCTGTGTTGTTTTATCTGTCATTCGTTCTTTCTCTCTTTTATCTGTCTGTCTGTCTGTCTGTCATTCTTTCTGTTTGTCTGTCTGTGTCGTTTTATCTATCTGTCTGTCATTCTTTATATCTGTCTTTTATCTGTCTGTCTGTCTTTCTTTCTGTCTGTCTGTCTGTCTGTCTGTCTGTCTGTCTGTCTGTCTGTCTTTCTGTCTCTTTCTCTCTGTCTGTCTGCCTGGCTGTCATTCAATCTGTCTTTTTGTCTGTTGTTCTCTGTCTGTTGTTTTATCTGCCTGTCTTTCTGTCCGTTGTTCTGTCTGTCTGTCTTTTTTTCTGTCTGTGTGTCATTTTATCTGTCTGTCCATCTATCTATCTCTCTGTCATTCAGAATGTCTGTCTTTTTATTTCTCTGTCTGTCTTTATGTCTGCCTTATCTATCCGTCTGTCTGTCTGTCCATCTATCCGTCTGTCTGTCTGTCCGTCTGTCTGTCTGTCTTTCCGTCTGTCCGTTCCTCTGTCCGTCCGTCCGTCCGTCCATCCATCTATCTATCTATATGTCCATATCAGGGCAATTCTGCATCCTTTTTGTTACCTCAATTGAAATTCAAGAACTGATGGCCTCACATCAAACTTTGTCAAAGCACATGTTTTTGATCAGTAGTTGATTATTAAATCCATCTCACAGTTTCTGTCTCACAACCTCTGCATATAGTCCATGACACATCAATACTAAATCAGATAGGCTTTTTATAGATGCCCTGAGGACCATAACTATAAAGCTGGACCCCTGTATTAAGTGTCTTTGGCTGAGAGCGCTGCATTGCGTAATAGGTTGTGTAACAATGGGTTTGATGTTGTGAGTAATTGACTTATATAAACTGACTGTTGGCTTTTGATTGATATGAGGTGGCTGTAAATGTGTTTTCAGATGCAGCGAGTAACTTTGATGCTGTTTTAAGAATGGATGACCATATTTTCCCCACTATTTTCTGCCCGTTTAATTTTATTTACCTGTTCCATGCAGAATGAGTTTGCGTTTCATTATGTCTGAATATGGGCTAATGATCTACATATTCCAAAGAGAATGACCTCATCTTTGAGCTTTAGCCAGTCTCTTTCTTTTATTATCAATAATAAACTGCAGGTAACAAATAATATTTGGCTTTCTGTGGTTTCCTTTGGCAGTCTTTGTCCTGTAGTGCAGACATGCATGGGGGAAAAAGTTCCCTTGATGCTTCATTTTGTAGCCCATGGAGTGTATTTGTCTGTATGGGTTTGTCCTGGGGCATTTTGGAGTCTTGGGGACCTCTTTAAACACGGTGTGAAGACAAAAGAGACGCCGTACATCAAAGACGCTTTCCCAGTGTGTGTTTGAGTAGATATCACACCAAACATCCTCAGCCAACAGCATCCAGCAGCCTTCTGTCTCTGAACCAAGATGGATACTAACAGTGAGTGGAGCCTTCACAAGGGACTATATCGATTTAGGCTTGTCTGGGCTGTGTGAAAGTGACCCTTTACTGACATCAGGTCATATTACTGATGTAGTAAGGGTTCGATTCCCCTTTTCCACCAAAACTGTGCTATACTGTATATTGACCTGTTTACTAATAACATTGAATAGTCATATAATATTTATGTGTCACTGACAATATGTTGTATATAACACATGTAAAGTTACTACGTAAAGTGTCCACGAATAAACATGCCACATAAAAGTCTTTGTTTAGTCTTAAAAGTCTTATGAGATTTGTAAATATATTTGAACATCCAAAGTTACATAATTCAGGATTTTATAATTTTGTAACCTGCTTCAATGCAACAAACTAGAGCTGTTTTGAATACAGTTCGTAGAAATGAATTCACCAATGTATATTTTAGTATCACTGTTACGTTTTTTTCAATGTTTTGAATGAGTTTTTTTAACATAATTTCTGCTTTTGTCATTTGTTGTAGATTGTTTGTTTAGTTTCAGTTTGAGTTTTAGATAACAATAATAAACCTGTAACCTGTAAATAATATCAAGTTATTATATTTATTACAATTAAGTAGCTATAAATTGTTTGCATTTTTATCATTTAATTATTATGCATCACAAGTTAATTTTGATGCAACAGTCAGATGACATTTAAATATATAGCAAATAAAAGTTAATTTATTTCTGTTATTTTTATAATGTTACTTTTTTATTAGTTTAATTGTATTGTTTATTTATTTGAAATGAGGGATAGTGGCAAATGAATGGTTTGTTTATGATTTTAACATCCACAATGATTTAATTCAGCATCTTTGTAATATCCCAAACTGCTTTTATGAAACATACAGGGGTTATTACGAACACATTTGATAGAAATCACTTCAGTAAGTAATATTTTGTTTTATAGTGAAAATAAAGTAGCTTGAGTTTACAAATCTTCTGTTTAACAAATTTATACATTTAAAAAAGAAAAAAAAAAGAAGAATATTTTAACATTTAATGATCTTTATCCCACACTGAAAAAAGTGCACATGCTGTCAATCCTGTCTTCCTATGTCTTGTGTTTCCCCTCCTCTCGTGCCCATATTTGTTTTGTTCCTGTTCCTGTCCTCGTTTAGGTTATTAGTTAATTTGATCCAGGTGTGTCTTGTTTTCCCCTGATTTCCTTGTCCTTAAAAGCCCCAGTCCTTTCAGTTTGTGTTTGTCAGGTCCACTTGTTGGATGTTGTGTGTTTACTGTGTTGGATTTTCCCCTGTGATTCCAGTATTAAAGACTGTTCAATGTTCCTCCATGTCCAGAGGCGGACAAAGTACACAACTTCCTTACTTGAGTGAAAGTACAGGTACTATTGGTCAAATACTACTCCACTACAAGTGAAAGTTGTAAAGACAGATTTTTACTTAAGTGAAAGTACGGAAGTACATGTTTTTAGAAGTACTTAAGTATCAAAAGTAAAAAGTAAATGCATTGTTTTATTGTCGCATTGTTGTATATTTACAATACCATATGCCACTAATGCAACCTACTGAATACACTGATTAGCTTGTATTATCTTTGGAATTAAGAGCTTTTATGTTACAAAACATATTGAAATGGAACAACTGAATGAAGATAATCATCTTTATTTTTATTTAACACTCCTACAGCTACATTGAACTCATTTTAATACTTGTTTAAAAGTTACAAAGTTCTTTTTCAAAGAGATATTGAAGTCTATGATATGGTTCATTTTAGGCAAACAAAGCAAACATTGAAAAGAAAACAAACCTTTAATCTCTTCAGAAAACTGGATCATACTCTCTCAGTATAGCCATGGGTGTGCAGGTTGCACCAAAGAGTGTTCATAAAATGCTCAGAAATCAGTGAACTTCACAACATGTGTTTTCATTTAGCCTACTTTTTGATCATTTGTTTGCAAAAAATATATGTATTTGTGCAGTGTTTTGACAATAAAATAATGTTCAGATTTATATACTTCCCTGACCAGTTTTTAGCAGCAATTTACCAGTAGGCCTAAGTTTATATATATAGTTTATATACTATAGTGAGATAATAGTAAATTTGTGGATACTGTGATTTTACAGCAAATACCATATGGTTACTATAGTAAAAACATGGTTAATTTTCCAAAGGGCTTTAACGAGTTAACACATGCCTTTTTAGAGTGCAGTAGCGCGGACGTTTACATTAGTTTAGTGGGGAAGATCCCGAGGTTGCCAGATTTCGTAGAAAATATCATCAAATGTCCATTCAAAACTAGGCAAAAAACTGCAGGCTTAGAAATACTGTAACACTTGGCAACACAGGAAGGTCCTGGCAGATCGCAGGCCGGATTTTCGCAGAAAAAAAGGGTTCAGTGAATCTGAAAATGCACTCGTTGTAAAAACTGCTACATATAATGACTTTCTACTTGGGGACCTTGATATAAATGTAGTTGAGTAAAAAGTACGATATTTGTCTTTCAAATGTAGTGAAGTTAAAGTCGCAAGTTTCCAGAAAAAATAATACTCGAGTAAAGTACAGATACTCAAAAAGTGTACTTAAGTACAATACTCAAGTAAATTTACTTCGTTACTGTCCACCTCTGTCCATGTCTCTCTCTCTCTCTCTCTCTCTCTCTCTCTCTCTCTCTCTCTCATTCCTCCCAATGAATCGTGACACATGCCGTTACTCTAAAAAACATTTTATACTTGATCCGATTTAAAATATTTACTTTTCTGTCTCTAAAGTATATTATTTAGTTAGGCTAATTGGAAGTAAAAGTAAGTTTTGTTGGTGTAATTTAAGTATTTGCTTCACATCAAATCAAAAATTTTACGCTCTGTGAAAACCACGTGACGGCTGACACACACTTCCACAATATCGTTGAATAATTATACAAATAACTTTGATTTTATTGTTACTACAGTTGATATGTATATGATGATTTCGTCTAAGTTAACTTTTTAACCAGTGTGTTTTGTAACACGTACATGTGGCAGCATGTGCATACATCCGAGCATCTTTCATTGGGCAGATTGCAAAGTTATTGACAAGTTCGAGTGATTAAAAAAAGCATGGATCAATGACAAATAAATAGCTTGATTATTTTAAAAGCGATATAGACAAGAAACTGAAATCTTTCATTTGAAAACGGCTCTCTGTGCTCACTCATCCGCAGCGCATGCACGAGACCCGCCCGTTTGAATCGCCAAATATACACAAAATGTGTCGAAAATGTCCATCTTCACGAGTTCGTTATGTCTTACTGTAAACTTTTGGGAGAAAATTAGATGTGAATCAATATATTGGATCCATGCATTCAGTTTTAAAGTTAAAGCAGCTTCTGCTGTCCCTGTCGTTAATCAAACAATTAAAGAAAAACATCTGGACAAACCAGGGACTTATGCAAGGATCTTGTTTGTGGACTTCAGCTCCGCTTTCAACACCATCATCCCAGACACCCTTCAGAACAAGCTGACTCAGCTCTCTGTGCCCACCTCCATCTGTCAGTGGATTACCAGCTTCCTGACAGACAGGCAGCAGCTAGTGAGGCTGGGAAAACACACATCCAGCACCCGCACCATCAGCACTGGAGCTCCTCAGGGCTGCGTTCTCTCCCACTGCTCTTCTCCCTCTACACCAATGACTGCACTTCAAAGGACCCCTCTGTCAAGCTTCTGAAGTTTGCAGACGACACCACAGTCATCGGCCTCATCCAGGACGGCGACGAGTCTGCTTACAGACAAGATTATTATTATTATTATTATTATTATTATTATTATTATTATTATTATTATTATTATTATTATTATTATTATTATTATTATTATTATTATTATTATTATTATTATTATTATTATTATTATTATTATTATTATTATTATTATTATTATTATTATTATTATTATTATTATTATTATTATTATTATTATTATTATTATTATTATTATTATTATTATTATTATTATTATTATTATTATTATTATTATTATTATTATTATTATTATTATTATTATTATTATTATTATTATTATTATTATTATTATTATTATTATTATTATTATTATTATTATTATTATTATTATTATTATTATTATTATTATTATTATTATTATTATTATTATTATTATTATTATTATTATTATTATTATTATTATTATTATTATTATTATTATTATTATTATTATTATTATTATTATTATTATTATTATTATTATTATTATTATTATTATTATTATTATTATTATTATTATTATTATTATTATTATTATTATTATTATTATTATTATTATTATTATTATTATTATTATTATTATTATTATTATTATTATTATTATTATTATTATTATTATTATTATTATTATTATTATTATTATTATTATTATTATTATTATTATTATTATTATTATTATTATTATTATTATTATTATTATTATTATTATTATTATTATTATTATTATTATTATTATTATTATTATTATTATTATTATTATTATTATTATTATTATTATTATTATTATTATTATTATTATTATTATTATTATTATTATTATTATTATTATTATTATTATTATTATTATTATTATTATTATTATTATTATTATTATTATTATTATTATTATTATTATTATTATTATTATTATTATTATTATTATTATTATTATTATTATTATTATTATTATTATTATTATTATTATTATTATTATTATTATTATTATTATTATTATTATTATTATTATTATTATTATTATTATTATTATTATTATTATTATTATTATTATTATTATTATTATTATTATTATTATTATTATTATTATTATTATTATTATTATTATTATTATTATTATTATTATTATTATTATTATTATTATTATTATTATTATTATTATTATTATTATTATTATTATTATTATTATTATTATTATTATTATTATTATTATTATTATTATTATTATTATTATTATTATTATTATTATTATTATTATTATTATTATTATTATTATTATTATTATTATTATTATTATTATTATTATTATTATTATTATTATTATTATTATTATTATTATTATTATTATTATTATTATTATTATTATTATTATTATTATTATTATTATTATTATTATTATTATTATTATTATTATTATTATTATTATTATTATTATTATTATTATTATTATTATTATTATTATTATTATTATTATTATTATTATTATTATTATTATTATTATTATTATTATTATTATTATTATTATTATTATTATTATTATGATTATCATCCATTGTTAAGTCTTACTATTTAAATGTTTTTTTCTGTTCTCATGTCAGATGTGTATTTATGTATGTATGTATGTATGTATGTATGTACCAGGAGCACCTTAAAACCACAACAAATTCCTCGTGTGTTTGCGCACACCTGGCGAATAAAGCTAATTCTGATTCTGATTCTGATTCTGATAAATTGTTTGCATTTTAGGCAAACAAAGCAAACATTGAAAAGAAAACAAACCTTTAATCTCTTCAGAAAACTGGATCATACTCTCTCAGTATAGCCATGGGTGTGCAGGTTGCACCAAAGAGTGTTCATAAAATGCTCAGAAATCAGTGAACTTCACAACATGTGTTTTCATTTAGCCTACTTTTTGATCATTTGTTTGCAAAAATATATGTATTTGTGCAGTGTTTTGACAATAAAATAATGTTCAGATTTATATACTTCCCTGACCAGTTTTTAGCAGCAATTTACCAGTAGGCCTAAGTTTATATATATAGTTTATATACTATAGTGAGATAATAGTAAATTTGTGGATACTGTGATTTTACAGCAAATACCATATGGTTACTATAGTAAAAACATGGTTAATTTTCCAAAGGGCTTTAACGAGTTAACACATGCCTTTTTAGAGTGCAGTAGCGCGGACGTTTACATTAGTTTAGTGGGGAAGATCCCGAGGTTGCCAGATTTCGTAGAAAATATCATCAAATGTCCATTCAAAACTAGGCAAAAACTGCAGGCTTAGAAATACTGTAACACTTGGCAACACAGGAAGGTCCTGGCAGATCGCAGGCGGATTTTCGCAGAAAAAAGGGTTCAGTGAATCTGAAAATGCACTCGTTGTAAAACTGCTACATATAATGACTTTCTACTTGGGGACCTTGATATAAATGTAGTTGAGTAAAAGTACGATATTTGTCTTTCAAATGTAGTGAAGTTAAAGTCGCAAGTTTCCAGAAAAATAATACTCGAGTAAAGTACAGATACTCAAAAGTGTACTTAAGTACAATACTCAAGTAAATTTACTGTTACTGTCCACCTCTGTCCATGTCTCTCTCTCTCTCTCTCTCTCTCATTCCTCCCAATGAATCGTGACACATGCCGTTACTCTAAAAACATTTTATACTTGATCCGACTTAAAATATTTACTTTTCTGTCTCTAAAGTATATTATTTAGTTAGGCTAATTGGAAGTAAAAGTAAGTTTTGTTGGTGTAATTTAAGTATTTGCTTCACATCAAATCAAAAATTTTACGCTCTGTGAAAACCACGTGACGGCTGACACACACTTCCACAATATCGTTGAATAATTATACAAATAACTTTGATTTTATTGTTACTACAGTTGATATGTATATGATGATTTCGTCTAAGTTAACTTTTTAACCAGTGTGTTTTGTAACACGTACATGTGGCAGCATGTGCATACATCCGAGCATCTTTCATTGGGCAGATTGCAAAGTTATTGACAAGTTCGAGTGATTAAAAAAAGCATGGATCAATGACAAATAAATAGCTTGATTATTTTAAAAGCGATATAGACAAGAAACTGAAATCTTTCATTTGAAAACGGCTCTCTGTGCTCACTCATCCGCAGCGCATGCACGAGACCCGCCCGTTTGAATCGCCAAATATACACAAAATGTGTCGAAAATGTCCATCTTCACGAGTTCGTTATGTCTTACTGTAAACTTTTGGGAGAAAATTAGATGTGAATCAATATATTGGATCCATGCATTCAGTTTTAAAGTTAAAGCAGCTTCTGCTGTCCCTGTCGTTAATCAAACAATTAAAGAAAAACACGTGTAAGTTATTTTTAATTCATAACGTAAAGATATTTCTTTTTTTTAAACATTTGGTTAGTTTATTCAATAGTATTTATCATTACTGGTAAGCACATTTGTATCTTTGTTTTGTATTTACTGGTCCTGTTGCTCGCTCGAATAACATTAGTTCATCATGTGTATTACTGTTTACTTGTCTATGCTTTTATTTTCCTTTAATCGAGATGGTAATGGCTGTCTTTTTTTTTTTAGGAAAGATCTTGACTTTTCACAACAGTTTGTGCTGTTGTGACAACAACTGTAAGTGCTGCTTTTTTTCCCCTTGAGGCCAGTTGATATCTGCTGTACTTAATTAAGTCTAAGAGATTTTTCCATCTGTACCACACTGTAAAAAAAAAAAAAAAAAGTTGAGCCAACTTAAAATTTTAAGTTGGCTCAACTTTTTTTTTTTAGGAAAGATCTTGACTTTTCACAACAGTTTGTGCTGTTGTGACAACAACTGTAAGTGCTGCTTTTTTCCCTTGAGGCCAGTTGATATCTGCTGTACTTAATTAAGTCTAAGAGATTTTTCCATCTGTACCACACTGTAAAAAAAAAAAAGTTGAGCCAACTTAAAATTTTAAGTTGGCTCAACTTTTTTTTTTTTTTACAGTACATAATATTACAGACCCATACCAGCCAATATCCGGACAATTCCAAAGCAATACATACATTGTTCAAAGTGTATGAGATGATTTAATGAAAATTATGCTGTTGTCACTTAAGTTAATGATCTCAGACATTAATGTGTATACTACTATTAATTCTAATTATTTTTCTCAAAATCTCTCACAGCAGAGAACGTGATAAGCTCTGATGCATTTTTCCATCTCAAAAATATATCTAAATTACGACCTATGACCAATGTCAAATGCAGAAACGTTAATTCATGCATTCATGACCTCAAGGTTAGATTATTGCAATGCTTTATTGGGTGGTTGCTCTGCGTGATTAATAAACAAACTCAAGCTGGTTCAAAATGCAGCAGCTAGAGTTCTTACTAGAACCAGGAAGTATGACCACATTAGCCCGGTTCTGTCAACACTGCACTGGCTCCCTCCTAAACATCGTATAGATTTTAAAACCTTGCTAATTACTTATAAAGACCTGAAATATTTAGCACCTCAGTATTTGAGTGAGCTCTTATCGCAGTCCTCCACATCCGCTGCGTTCTCAAAACTCTGGCCATTTGATAATACCTAGAATATCAAAAACAACTGTGGGCGGCAGATCCTTTTCATATTTAACGCCCAAACTCTGGAACAATCTACCTAACACTATTCGGGAGGCAGACACACTCTGTCAGTTTAAATCTAGATTGAAGACCCATATCTTTAACCTGGTGTACACATAACACATTAATACGCTTCTAATATTCAAATCCGTTTATTAGGCTGCACAGGATTATTAGGCTGCATTAATTAGGTCAACCAGAACCGGGAACGCTTCCCATAACACCCGATGTACTTGTTACATCGTAAGAAGAATGGCATCTATGCTAATATTAGTCTGTTTCTTTCTTATTCCGAGGTCATTGTAGCCACCAAATCCAGTCCGTATCCAGATCAGATGGTCACTGCAGTCACTCGGATCCAGACTGTATCCAGATCAGATGGTGGATCAGCACCTGGAGATGACCTCTACAGCCCTGAACATCAGCGGAGATCAAGACACCTAGATGAGCCCCAGAGACAGATTCCCAGTGAAGACGCTGTCTCCTAGATAGCCATCGGGACAAGACCACAGGGACCAGATCCTCTGCACAATCTGACGTTGTTGCAACCTAAAATTAAACTGCTGATCCCGTCTGGCCAGAGGAGAACGGCACACTATTTCGACAAACTATTTCCATTTTTTAATACTGTAAAGCTGCCTTGACACAATCTGCATTGTAAAAAGCGCTATATAAATAACAGTGACTTGACTTCACTCTGCAATTACAAGAAAAACCAGCCCTGCTTGGCAGAAAAATAAACTTTTTTTCTGTTTGTTTGTTTCTACAGATGGACACAGAGACTTCAAAAGTTAGGTTCACCCAAAAATGAAAACTCTATCATTTACTCACCCTTGTGTTGTTCCAAACCTGTAAGACTTTGGTTCATCTTTGAGACACAAATTAAGGTATTTTAATGAAACCTGAGAGATTTCTGTCCATCCATTGAAAGTTCAGGTAACCAAAACTTAGAATATCCTAGAAGGTCGTAAAGTTGTTTTAAAGGTATTCCATATGAAATGTTTTTTTTTTTTGTGACTTATAACTGAGACTTATCACAGCACTTACATATTATTGCTCTTTTGTTGGTTTTAATTGCTTCTGTTGTCCTCATTTGTAAGTCGCTTTGAATAAAAGTGTCTGCTAAATGCCTACATGTAATGTATAAGTTAAGCTGTAACAAAGCCAAAATATTTATTATATTGACCTACATTAAGTAAAGTTTTGTCTTGTGAGTCGTGACTAAAGATAGGTATTATTAAAAGGTATTATTAAAAATACAGTTTGTACTGAATCAGAAATTTTATTTAATTTAGTACAAAGTAAAAAATGATACTTGGATGTTATAGAAAATGTAGGTTTATACAAAATAAAAATTTAAGTTGTACCAAAGTAAAAAAAAAAAAGATTCCTGGTCTCTATTATAAAAAATATTTTAACATTTTCTTGGTCAGAATAACTATTTTGATATCAAATTAAATGTTTTAAGTTTCAACCAAATCAACAGTTTAGTTTGAGGAAAACTAATAAATTTAGCTGTAACAAATTACAGTAATTTTTTTAGGTTGGTCCAAAGTATCATTTTTTTTTCAGTGCATCACAAGTTATTTTTGTTTCAACTTTCAAAAGTTATTTAAATACATTAGGCCTACAAATAAAATTCATGCATTGAATCTGTTTGTGATGACTTCATTGCAAAAAGCTGGTTCAAATGACTTCATCAGTTCTATACAAAGTGACCCATGACTGAAACAGTGCCGATAAAAGAGCAATGCAGAACAATCTAGCTAATTAGTTCTCATTAGCAGACAAACAATGTTCAGGCAAATATGTCAAACGTCATTAAAAGGAATCACACACTGTTTGATGTATTTTAGTGAACTTGACAATTTTCCAGTTGACCAGTGAACAGCTTCAGGAGGTTCTCTGAACTTCTGCCATATAAGGCACATTTTGTGTTTATTCTAAAATGTTCATGCTGGTTTTCTGAGTGTTGTATGAATGTAAACCATGCAAATTTTTTGAAATAAAAAAAATCATTATGAATTTGAATTAAAGTGTGACAACTGATGAAGAACGTGAGGTTGTTACTTATATGACAGATTGCAGCAGAGGAGTAATGTGAGTAATGTGGTTACTCTGTTAATTCTATGAATAGACATGGAGAAGAATGGCTGTTCAATGTTACAACACGAAAAATCTGACAAAAGTTTTTCCTAGTCAAACATGCATGTGCATTTTGCAGTTTCAGCTCTGGTAGTAGAAATGTGGTATGGCTTTGTGCCTTTGAAAATACAATAGAGATGATTGATGAGCTAGAAAATCTTTAAATTTAGCTCGCAGGCAGAAGAGGTCTTTTTCTCAATGTTTTTCTTTCTAAAAATCACGCTATTGTTCTTATGTATGAGCCCGTCAAGCAAACAAGAGCTTTAAAAATTGTCATCCACAACAATTATTGGCAGGTTTACAAAGTCTTAAATGTTTGGCAATTGTGGCTTTGACAATACAGAAATCTCTGCGGCCTACAGTGTGTCAACGTTGACTCTTGCGTGGTATTTTGTAATGCTTACACAACATGCAATTGTATTGAGCTGCTGTTCTATGTCCCAGCATCCCTGAGGCGTGAGTGGACAACTCTTGATTGTGGTCAATTGTCTCTATGGGTTTGCTGAGGGGAATTTTGGCACAGTGATCCACACTGGGTCGAAGCAGAGGAACCGAAGTCAGGCTTTCAGGTTGGCGTTGTATCTCCCTGTAGTCTTACATATCTATAAAAGGTTCATCCTTGAACTGGACGGTTCATCTGATGCAGCTTTTTTGCTGTTTTTCAGGGTCATTGCTAATGGGGTGAAAGGTGGGATTGATTCTTAAGACCCACAGCTCAAGGGAGGCCCACAACAGTTCTAGTAGGATTGATGCCAGACTAAGAAAAAAATCTGTAGAAAAACACCGGTTCTGGTCATTTTCTGCCAGGACATGCAAACATTTTCATACAAGTAAAACATCTGTGAAAAATCAATATGGAAAATTATTTTTAACACAGCACATTGGGCCCTATTTTAACAGGCTTTCTTAGAATATATAGTTTTTATGTTTATGTTTATTACAATAGTCTTCTACTTCTACTTCTACTAATTATTATTATTATTATTATTATATAATTACTAATAATTCTTTAAATTCATCCCTAAAATGTGTTCAGTGTGGTGCAACTTTCAAGTATATCTTTCCAGATTCTTCTCAGGGTTGAGTTTATCAAGTAATATGAACAGTAACAGGTGGTTTACCGCTTATGTCATTCACTGTAAAAGGAAATCCTCATTTACTTCTCACTTCACCACCTAAAAAAGAAAAAATAGTTTTTTTTATGGCTGCCATTCCTTTAAGCTAACTTTATGCTTTAATGGACAAATACAATCTGCTGAAAAGAGCAATTTATTAAATTACACTGCATCAAATGTTTTCTTTAAAAAAAACATGCAACATGCTGAACATGTCCAAATTAACATAATTAAACATTGTTGAAATTTAAATTTGATTTTACAGGCCATTCATGATATGTAAAGCTATAATTCAGCTTAAATAAATAATAAAAAAAAGATAAATGATGAGCAATGGGATCAATTTCTTCAATAATTAATTTAAATATCTATTTTTTGGATCAGTAAGAACAGTCAATGTAAAAACTGAATGAATGTCTTTTTTTTTTTTTTGGATGCCTTTTTATTGCAGTCATTTTACAGTATTGTAATGACATTTGACAGAGCCTGCTGTGATAGAAATGTGATGACAGAAAACTTTTGTTTTGTAATATTGTAGGATTGGTGGGGTTGGAAAATGACTTGAAGGGATCGTTTACTTACATTCACGTTGTTCCAAAACTTGAGAACTACGAGTTTCCTTCTTCTGTTGAGCATTAAAGAAAGTATTTTAAAGAATATGGGTTGATGGTCACTATTGACAGTATGGGAAAGAAAAAAAAAGTCAGTGGGGACCATCAATTGTTTAGTTCAAAATATCTTCTTTTGTGTTCAGCAGAATAAAGACATTCATACAGGTTTGGGATGATTTATTTTAATTTTATTTTTTTCATTTTTGGGTGAACTATCCCTGTAAGGCAGATTCAAACTTGGGTTGCTGTACTAGACCAGACCCCTATCTAGCTTAATTTTCATATTAAAACAAGAGCCCATAGCAGTAGGGACCCATAATGCCCTTTTTTTTCCTGCTGTACACCTATACCATCCTTTACTTCAGTTTTCACAAACTCCTTCCAGTCTCATCTCTCACTCTTCTCTGTTTGCTTTGTCTCAGTCTATTAGTTTTTCTATTATCTGTTCTCCCTAGATGCCTTTAAGCTATAGATGAAATGTATATTTTGTTTGGTTTTTCTGGAGCATCTAACTCCATCTTTCTCTTCACTTCCTATAGCGGTACCTGAGGGATTAAAAAAAAAGAAGAAAGCTACACTATTATCAGATTGGCAGTGTGCACAGACACTAACACAAACACAGATCCAGGACAGCATGTTCTGTTGTTCCACTGTGTAAAGAGATGGATTTATTCTTTCATCTAGCACTAGAATCACAAACTGTTTGATCCAGCAGTAAAATAACATTGTCTTAAAACAACATTCACTAACAAGCAGCTGCGGAGAATTTAATCAAAGAACAGTCAAGCGGAAAACCTCAAAAGACACAGTCTGTTGTAATATGCTCTGCATTAACATCAAATATTCGTAAAGATGGGAATCCTCAGTAATCACTCTCATTTTGATTACGCTTCCACTTAACGATTCTTGTTTTCTTTTTGGAATCAACATACAGTTGAATAATGGTCTGATGTTAGCGTGTTGCTAAGATAACTTCACAAAACTCTATTAATAAGCATAGAACATATTTAGCACAATTTATAATTAGCAATCCTCTTTCCTCAATGGCCTCAATCTTGGATGTTGCTTTCTTCATTAAGGATCTACATGCAATCCTGCCTTTTAATTAAGCTAAATCAAGGTATCTTATGAGGCAGAATAATTAAGATGCATATTTTGGAAAAACGTTCATGCATGTGAAGCCTCGAAGGAATAGTTCACCCAAAAATGTGTTGAAAATGTACTACTGACCCTCAGGCCAGCTGAGATGTAGATGAGTTTGTTTCATCCACAAAACAGATTTTGAAAAAATGTAGCATTATATCACTTGCTCACCAATGGATCCTCTGCAGTGAATGGGTGCCGTCAGAATGAGAGTCCAAACAGCTGATAAAAACGTCACAATAATTCATGAGTAATCCACATTACTCCAATCGGTAAATTAACGTCTCGTGAAGCGAAAAGCTGCGTGTTTGTTATAAACAAATACATCAAGACATTTTTAACTTTATATTTTTCATATACGAGTCCTCTATCCATGATATTGCTTTCTCCAGTGAAAAAGTCATCTCGACTGAATCAGGATAGAAATATGCACAGATCAGTCAAAAACACTTCTAAACAAATATGTCTGTGGATTTTAATGTGGACAACAGGGGAGGAACTTTTTCACTGGGGGAAGCGTAATTCTGAATTATTTACTCATGTTATTGTGATATTTTTATCATCCATTTGGACTCTCATTCTCACCCATTCACTGCAGAGGATCCATGTAAGCAAGTGATGTAATGCTAAATTTCTCCAAATCTGTTCCAATGAAGAAAAAAGTCATTTACATCTTTGATGGCCTGAGGTTGAGTAAATTTTCATTTTTGGACAAGCTATTCCGTTGTTCTTTCTGGCATCTCACTATGTTTTAGAGCAGATCCAACTCATTTAATCTTAAAATGGATTTGGCATTCCAGTCAGAAGGAAGCATTTGTGCAGTGTATAAAAGACAAACCAATGGGTTGGCAGCGGAGCTGCACGAGCCTATGGCGACGAAGCCCGCCAGAATGGGCGGAGCCATCTGGCCATATAAGCGGCCGTTTCGCCATAGGATCCTCAGATTTCTTCTCCTTCAGCGACGACGACTTCGTCTCCACTGATCCCAGAAGCCTACTCGCCGTTGACATGCCACGTAGCTGGACCCAGCGACCTCAAATCTGCTCGGCTGAGCCGCCGCCTTCCTCGCGCTCCAGCACCGCAGCAGTTCCGGTCCTGTTCGCTGCCGCTATCCGGTGAGTGCTCTAAAAAGAGCAAATTTCTCGGCGTTTTTGCAAATGCCGCCACTGCGAGTGTGGCCCTGGCTCGTGCAGGGAAACCTGCACGATGCAGAAGAGCAGTGAGCGCGCCGCCTGTCTGGGTCACGCCCACACAGAGACTGCGCGCTCACCGAGATGGAATGCTCGTAAGAGTATGAGTTTCGCTTTTCCCCGCTCGCTGACCGCCTTCTATGAAGGCAGCTCCACTCTCCCGTTTCTCCTCTCTCAGCAAAGCTCGGAGAATGAAACATCAGAGCCACGGAGCTCCCGCAGCCCTCTGATCCGCCGGTGTTCACACGTGAGAATCAGAGCTCCTCATTCTTTGAGCGGCTCTATCCTCTTTGGCGGATCGGAGTGGAAAGCTCTGTGTGTGTGTTGCTGAAGCTGCACTCACACAGGCAGCCTGCTTTCAGCCGGACTCTGTCCTGATTCGCTCGTGGTCCTCTATGTAGCAGGCCCCGCCTCTCCCGCTCTCTTCTCCCAGTCACCTCGGAGACAGGAACGGCGAGCTCGCAAGGCTGAGCGATCAGGCTTGAGTGATCTACACACCACCATTTCCCGCGTGCTCACTTTGATCTGCCAGCACGTGTGTTAACACGTGAGGATTAGTGCCCCTCATTACATGGAGTGGCCAATCCTCTCGCAAATTGCCAAGGGAACTGTTTCTTTTCTCTGGACCTGAAAGACACATACTTTCACATCCAGATAGCCCCCCATCACATGCGATTATTGAGATTCGCCTTTGAGACAGTGGCTTATCACTACACGGTCCTTCCCTTGGACTGTTTCTGGCCCCCCACACTTTTTACGAAGTGCATGGACGCAGCTCTTCCCCTCTAAGATAGACGGGAATCCGCATTCTCAACTACCTCAACGACTGGCTCATTCTGGCCCAGTCAGGTGGAGCTATTATCGCACAGAACCCTCGTCCTCAGCCATCTAGAGCGCCTGGGACTCAGGGTCAAATTCACCAAGAGCACACTGTTTTCCAGCCAGCGAATATCGTTCCTGGGTACAGTTCTTGACTTGACTCAAATGAGAGCCGTAGTCGCACCAGATCATGCTCTGGCCATGCGAGAACTCACGACCTCCTTCGAGACCGGTGCCACCCGCCCTCTCAAGGCGTTTCAGAAGATGCTAGGCCTCATGGCCGCAGCATCGTCAGCACTACAGTTTGGTCTGCTTCGCATGCGACCTCTCCAGCGCTGGCTGAAACCACAAGTTCCATCACACGCGTTGCGTCACGGACGTCTGCGTATCAGGGTGAGCCAGGCCTGTATAACAGCCCTATCCCCCTAGGAAGACCCTCACTGGAAGGGAAGGGACGTGGCCATGGGAATGGTTTGCAGAAGAAAGGTTGTCACGACAGATGCCTCCAACACAGGTTGGGGGGGCGCTGTACGAGGGCAGACTGACTTTCGGCCATTGGTCGAAAGCAGAGAAAAGGCTTTACATCAACTGCTTGGAAATGTCAGCAGTATGTCGAGCCTGCCAGACCTGAGGGGACACCACGTGCTAATCTGCTTGGACAGCATGTCTGTGGTGTCCTACATAAATCACCAGGGAGGCTTTTCCTCGAAGCGCTTTTGTCTATTGGCAGAACGCCTTCTGGAAAGATCTCAACCCCATCTACGCTCGCTGAGAGCAGTGCACATACCGGGCAAATGGAACCAGGGAGCGGACAGGTTATCTCGGAGCAATGTCCCCTCAGAGGAGTGGACGCTCCATCCGCAGATGGTTCAGAGAAATTGGGAGATCTTTTGGCGAGGCCGAGGTAGACCTCTACGCCTCGGGAGACAACTCTCACTGCCTGACTTATTATTCGAAGGTCGAGGATGCGTTGGCCCTTGAACGGCCCAACCTCCTCCTTTATGCGTTCCCCCCGATCGCCCTGATTCTGCAGGTTATCAGGCGAATCAAGGATTGGGGACACAGGGTCCTCTTGGTGGCCCCCCTGTGGAAAAATCAACCTTGGTTGTCAGAGACTCAGCTGCTCATAGCAGCCCCGTGACCCATTCCTCTGAGACGGGACCTCCTGTCTCAAGCGAACGGGACAATTTGGCACGCTCGGCCGATCTCTGGGCCCTGCACATTTTGGTCGCTAGATGGGAGCCCGCGAGCTTCTCAGAGAGCGTGCTGAATACCATTTCTGAGGCTAGAGCACAGTCTACGATACTCCTCTATGCCCTTAAATGGTCCGTGTCCTCCACGTGGTGCCTAGACCGTGGTGAAAACCCGTCTACCTCTGACTTATCGGTGGTTCTGTCCTTCCTGCAAGAATTGCTGGATAAGGGACGTTCCCTGTCCACACTCAAGGTTTACGTAGCAGCTAAAGCGGCCTCACACGCCCCTATAGCAGGTCAATCATTGGGAAGGAACACTTCTGTTGTCCGCTTCTTCAGGGGTGCCAAGAGGCTGAATCCGCCTCGGCCCCTCACAGTCCCTACATGGGACTTGCCCATGGTTTTGAGAGCCCTGAAGGGCCCTCCCTTTGAGCCGCTACAGTCCACTACCCTTCGGTCACTGTCGCTAAAGACTGCTCTGCTCTTAGCACTAGCGTCGGTCAAGCGAGTAGGAGACCTGCAGGTGCTCTCCACTAGCCCTGCCTGCCTGGAATTCGGGCCTAACGACACTGAAACCAAGGCAGGGTTATGTGCCCAAGTGCTTTCCCTCTGATGAGAACCGGGAGTTATCCTTGCTCTGCCCAGTCAGAGCCTTGAGAATCTACTTTGAGCAATCCGCCCTTTTAGGAGGTCGGAACAACTCTTTGTTAGCTTCGGTAACTGCGCCAGAGGGCTTCCAGTTACAAAGCAAAGGCTCTCCAGATGGATAGTGGATGCTGTTACGCTAGCGTACTCTTCCTTGGGCCCACAATGCCCCATCGAAGTATGAGCCCGCTCCACAAGAGAGATCGCCTCGTTGTGGACGTGGTCTAGCGGTGTGTCTATTACAGAGATTTGTGCGACGGCCTGCTGGGCTTTGCCATCCACATTGCTAGGTTTCATAACCTCTCTGCTTAAATGGGCATACTTGCGTATGGGAACAATACTAACAGAGAGTCCTTACCCGCACACGCTCAAGCTCTCTGGTTGGTTGCTTGCATGCTTCGGTCCTGGGAGTACCGAATATGTAAGAGTCATCTGGAACGATCACCCAGGCCGGGTGTAACCTCTATGAGTTTAGCCCGTTTTAGCCTTGGAGTTTACTATTATGCTTCACTATGTGCATTGAGTGCTTAAGCAGGTATATTATGTAGTCGTTCCTCTACCATAGCACGGCGTGATTGAATTGAGTTCCCATATGCGTCTTGATAAAGTGGAGTATCGACAGGGAACGTACTCGGTTACTATCGTAACCTCGGTTCCCTGAGATACAGAACGTAGCTGCACGACTCAGTCGTCGCTTCAGTCGAAGTAACCTGAGGATCCTATGGCGAAACGGCCGCTTATATGGCCAGATGGCTCCGCCCATTCTGGCAGGCTTCGTCGCCATAGGCTCGTGCAGCTCCGCTGCCGACCCATTGGTTTTGTCTTTTATACACTGCACAAACCAATAGTCGTGCAGTTTCACTGCGTGATTGAATAAGGTTTCAGTTCAGGAGAAAAAAGGCTTTTTCCCATATGCGTCTTTATCAAGACGCAGTACTCGTTCCGTATCTCAGGGAACCGAGGTTACGACAGTAACCGAGTACGTTTATTGTCATCTAGATTAGCAATTTTCCAGTGAACTTCTTCCAGTGAATGTGGGGTTTGTTTAGCTTACACAGAAATTAGTAAATGTCAGGAAGCCTGGACATAGAGTCATATATAATTCAAACGAAACAGACTCTAATATTGGGAAGACAAATACAATGTAGGTGGTTGTGGTTTATGGCTGTAATCCTATTACACATGAGATTTTTGGCTTTTTTATTGAGAGCTTTGATTTGAACATATAAGTTCAAATCAATTTTCAACATTCTGTGTTGATCTGGATTTTTACATCCAGTTTTGGTTAATAAAAAGCTATAAAATAGTTCATAAAATACTAAAGTAAATGGATCAAGTAAACTTCATTTCACAAATTTATCTTGGCTGCACAATACAAAATCAATGCAGCAAAACAAATGTTGCATTAGCTCATTTTAATTAGCTAAACAGAACAAGCAGAACAATCTGCATTTTAAATGCAAGAAAAGAAAGGGAGACCAAAGGAGAATCTCAAATCTGTTAATTTACCTGTATCAACATTTTTTTTTTTTATAAAGAAATGTGTACTTTTGTTAAGCAAAAATGCATTCAATTGATCAAAAGTGAGAGAAGGCTTTTACATTGTTCCAAAAGATTTCTATTTCAAATAAATGCTGCTCCTTTTGAACTTTTAAATATTAAGCAGCACAACTGTTTTCAACACTGATAATAATAAGAAATGTTTTTTTGAGCAGCAAATCGGGATAATAGAATGATTTTTGAAGGATTATGTGACACTGAGACTGAATATATTAAAAAAGAAAGATATTTAAATTGTATTTGTCACACCCCTGGGGTGTATTCCAGAAAGCAGGTTATGTGACATACCCAGGTATGTTTGAGGATAAGTGAGCGGATAACCTCAGCTTTCTGTTCCAAAATCAGCGGTTACTTTCAGGGTATGTAAGTAACCATAGCAACTTGCTCTCTGAAGATAACCTGGTTATGTTCCAGGGTTAGTTCACTTCAGCGCTATCTGTCATGCTCTGATAGCGCTGAAGTGAACTAACCCTGGAACATTGAAACAAATACAATAACAATACAGTTATGTATATAGCCTACTATATATATATATATATATATATATATATATATATATATATATATATATATGCTATTTTAGTGATAAAGCGCTATTATAAGTAATAAATAAGGTTTGCCTATATATTGCTCTAATATGGTTATTATATTTTATTGGCATATATAACAGTTATCTGTAAAAATTATAAAACACTATTATGACAAGGTAATGTTTAATTTATTATATTAGCCTATATGTATATATATATATATATATATATATATATATATATATATATATATATATATATTACATTTTATATTATCATCTCACACATGGATCGGCATTTTCTATAATGTATTCCTATAATAAAAATACATATCTGATATGACTTAATATATAATTAGCATCAAACAAACAATATAATTCTTATTCTCAAGGATTGAAGATTAAACGGAAAAAAAATACAAATGATTGCAAAACCATCAATTAGGTGGCGATATGCACTAAGCATAAGGCCAACATGACCTTTGAACAGAAGAAGAAGAAAGCAGTATGGCGCGCTTATTCTTAGCGTCTGTTTCCATAGTGACTCGTCGATTCGCCGCTCTGTTGAGAATGTCTTGAGTCTTAACCAGGAACATACTCTGAGTTGAATGAACTTACTCCCGGATGCGTTTTTGGAACCACATACCTCGAGTAAGCAAGGTTTGGGGTTTATCAACTCTCGACCACACCGAAGACTTTGTTTTTCTGGCCAATCTGACACACTACCCGGACAGCTGCCTCTGCTCGTTTTACCAAACTGGACTGAACTCCTCCACACGAGCGCAGCTGTCCGAGGATGGTCCTCGAGAGAGCCTCGCTGCCTTCATAGAGTGGGTGCTGGTGTCCTGCAAATCTCCACTGACTGTGGACATCGCGGACGACGACACCAGCCCCACTCTTGACCCAGAGCCCAGCCCACCATCACCCCAAGCCCCAGTCCCTCTGCTCACCCTCAGCCCACCATCTGTGCGGTGGGATCGCCGCGGGTCTGCCTGTCTCCAACGGCGTCGTGGCTGGGGGATCCCTCGTCTCCGCTTCCAGCCTCTGAGTCCTGGACTCCACCTCGGCCTTCCGACCCAGCGGCTCCACCTCAGCTCCTAGCTCCCTCATCTCCACCGTCGCCCGTCGATCCTCCAGCTCCACCGGGCTCCCTCGTCCCTCCGGCTCCGCCTTGGTCGGTCGTCATCCCGCCATCGCCTCAGGACTCCACTCCTCCGGCTGTGCCTCGTTGCTCCGCCCCACCGGCTCCGTTGGGCTCCTCCCTCCCTCCAGCTCCACCTGGGTCCTCAGTTGCTCCGGCTCCGCCACGTACCTCCGGATCTCCGTCTTCGCCTCGGTCGCCAGAGCCCTCGGCTCCACCTTGGCCCTCCGGATCCTCGGCTTCGCCCGGGCTCATCTGCTCTCCAGCTCCGGCTCGGGCTCATCCTCCACCTGCTCTGCCGCCGTCAGTCGGCCCCTTGGAGTCGGCGGCCATTCCTCCTCCATGGCTCCTCCCTCCGTCGGCTCCACCCTGGGCCGTCTTCATGGCTGTGGCCTGGGTCCTGCCGGGCTCCTCCTGCTCCGGGTCCCTCCTGTCTTCTCCCTGGCTCCTCCCTCCTTCGTCGCCTCCCTGGTCTCTGTCTGCCGGCCCCCTCCCGGTTGTCCGTTCTCCTCCTGAGCCTCCGCCATTATCCCCCTGTTGTTCCACGGTGCGAGGACGCACCTTCCGGGAGGGGTGAGTAATGTCACACCCCTGAACTGTCACAGTTATGGACTTTTGTTTGTGTTTTCATTCCCCATGTGTGACCTAGTTTCTGTCTCATTTATGGTATCATTATGTTCAGGTGTGTCTCCTCATTATCCTTAATTATGTTCCCCTTATAAGTTGCATTCAGTTCTGTGTTTCTTTGTCCGATCTCGTCTATGTATGCTTGTGGTGTCTATCCTCT
The DNA here is from genome assembly GCF_012432095.1 of Onychostoma macrolepis. Taxonomy (NCBI): domain Eukaryota; kingdom Metazoa; phylum Chordata; class Actinopteri; order Cypriniformes; family Cyprinidae; genus Onychostoma; species Onychostoma macrolepis. The sequence goes on from NC_081174.1 coordinate 11,053,776, forward strand.
CCTATTGGATTATCTATGTGGATTATTAAAAGACTGTTTCTCAGTACCCTTCATCGTCGTGCTTCTCTTGCACCACACCGTGACAGTATTAATATTTCAGAATATTATGCTTTTTAATGTAGCAAATTGATTAGCTTTTGAGTAGGTTTTTATAGTTCCATTCAAAACAATTCCATTATTATTAACAATAATAATCATTTTGTTAGGATTACTTTAATTGTATAGGGGGAAAAATTCTAAATTAGTTCGTCAATGCTATTATTTGACTGCATTGTTCTCTTCCCTTTCTCTCAAACCATCTCCATTCTGGACCAGCCCTGCTGAATCATGCTAAATGAAGATGAAACAGCGCTGGACTGCTGTGTTTGTGTGTGAAAGCGCAGCTGTGGAGGCAATACTAGGTCAGCTGGACCTCTCTGTGCCATGTTTTGGGATGTTTGTGTGTGTGTGTATTTCCTCAGGTGTTTTCCTGCTTTGATGCTTGATGGAAAACTCAATAACATCAATAAACTTACTGAGCACCAATGCAGCCTGTGAATCCACAAAAATGTAGTTTTCCTGCAACCATTTCATGACAATTGCAGTTTCCATGAAATTCTGTTCCCACATATGACAAAGTGCGCAGTCGAGAAGGTTAAGGAGAAGAAACAGAATCTCTCAAGCGAGCACAGCCAACAGTTCATGAGTAATGGGAACCACATGTATGAAATTTTGATTTAAGTGGTAATACATGAGAAAACTAAAGCTTCATCTTTTCCTGCGGGCTCTGTGTAACTTGACCTCTCCATGGCTACTCTTCAGGCAGGAGGGGAGAAGATGTGAGGGGTATGATGAGGTCAAACCCCTGGTGCCTGATAGTGAAACTGAAAAATCATGGAGAAAATATGGACTTGTGGCACACGCTACAGAATTTCCTGTACAGAGACTGGAGTGTGGAGGTACAACACAGTTATAAATATAACAAATGAAAGGGTTACTCCACCCCAAAATGAAAATTTTGTCATTAATCACTTACCCCCATGTCGTTCCAAACCCATAAAAGCTTCGTTCGTCTTTGGAACACAATTTAAGATATTTTGGATGAAAACCGGGAGGTTTGTGACTGTCCCATTGACTTGCAAGTAAATAACACTGTCAAGGTCCAGAAAAGTATGAAAGACATGGCAGATGGACTATTTTGACATCAGTGGTTCAACCGTAATGTTATGAATCTACGAGAATACTATTTGTACACAAAGAAAACAAAAATAACGACTTTATTCAACAATTTGTCTCCTCCGCGTTAGCGTAGCGCCATTTTGGAGAGTATCCGCTGGACGCAAACTGCGTATGCTGTTCTGTATCAGCTGTGCCACACGGATACGTATGCAGTTTGCGTCCAGCGGACACTCTCCAAAATGGCACTACGCTGACTCGGAGGAGACGCGGAGGAGACAAATTATACATATGTGCCATTTAGAAGGCATTTATACTATACTTATAGTATGAGTTAGAATGCATTATTACTTTATTTAAATTATTTAAGTAATAATAATGCAACAGTTTGCATCAATATTTTTAAGTTATGACAACTTCTAATGAAATTATGTTTCATTGAGTTAGAAGAACTTAATAATTTGTAGCATAAAACATATTTTTGCTCCAACTAATGGATTTGTGGGTCTGGAACCAATTAATCTTATCTTTTTCAGATAAAATCAACAGCTAGCACAACACATGCTAAATGTAACTTACTTAGCATGTAAATATAATGAGCAAGTGAGATATTACTTGCCTTTGGCTTTAGGGAAGTCATTGCTCATAGAGTCAATAGTGTTTACCTTCTTGTGGTCTACTCTTCTGCACAATGGTAACCACAAGTACTTCAGTAGCAGAAACTTAGCAGTTCAATAGTTGTGGACCTCAGAGAACAGTACAAAATAATAAGAATTTTAAAAAAAGGCAATTCATGACCCCATTAAATTAACCTCTTATAATCATGTGTAAATGTGCTAATCAATTCAGTACAACTGGGTTTGTCCTCTAAGCTGCACATTTTTGGTTTAAAACTAGCATTTCAAATGCTTAAAAGCCTGACATTTATTTAAGGGGAGCCAAGAATGTCTGAAAATGGAACTGAATAAAATATCTCACATTTCTGCCTTGAAGGTGTAGTAAAAGTTGGACATTTATGCTAAATGAATAAGTGTATGATTGGAGTGCATAAATAGAAGACTGAATGTTCTTAAATGTTTTCCTCATGAAGTAATACCATGATCTCTTGTCTTTTTCTCAAAGTACATGGTATTACAATCTAAGAATACATATATAAGTGCTCTATTACAATGCAATTATAATTATTTGTTGTGAAACACTAATGATCTTAAGTGAGTGTTTTCCTCACATCTCCACCCTATAAAACTTCTTGCTATCAAGGAATTGTGTTTAGGCACATTTCACTGTTGGTTTGTGGCCTCTGGCCTTGTAAAATAAATATTTGATCAGAAAAGCTAGTTACTGCAGGCTTTTGATGGCTGTGTAATGCTCTGTGACTCTGGGTATGAGGGGAGTAAACCGGCTTCCCCTCTGGCTCACAGAGAGTGTATTTCTGTGGGAGCCAATAAACTTACACCACAGTTTATTACTCAACGTTAATATAATAATAATAATGTCGTAATTCTCAGAATACGTCCTGATGACATCCGTCTTATTTATTTCTCATAGCTCTTCCTCCGTAGGCCAGATGCTCCTCAGTCTGAACGAATCTAAACGGTTGCAGATAATTTAATTTTTGACGGGAAACACTCTCAACACAAAGCATTCATCATATGTCAAATTTACACTGCAGAGGTGGCACAGAAGCACTTCTGAAGTGGTATTTAGAGTCACAGTCTGTTTAATGCTACTCGGAGGTGGCATGAATGCATTTACATAACAAATACAACTGTATGATGGTTTACACCAGCCATAATTTATTTTTATACAGCATTTTGGTTTACACTTAATTTTGAGCAGGCAAAGAGCAGCCTTAACTCGGCTGTGTAAAGATGACTAAATACTGAACTCCTACAAAGTAAGTTAATTGCTTGTGCTTGGTACAACAGCGCTGTATAAAAGGGCGCTGTTTTTTTTTTTTGTTGTTTTTTTTACCCCAACATGCCTCATCTTCTTTCTCTTCAAGCCCTATGATTACAATGACAATGATGGACAGTTGTAATCCAGCACACATTGCAGTTTAATGATTGTTTGTGGAGCCGATACTGTGGGTAGGAGATGTACAGAATAATGTAGATATGTTACAGTTTAGGCCTTGTTCTCCTTTACATAGAAAACTGCTATTTAGGTCAAGAAGGTTATGGTCAGAAGCCCATTTTCTTGGAAGAGTAAAGCCTAAGCACAGCGCAACAGAATGCCATCCTTTGGGATTTTTGGAAGCAGCACAGAAGACCTGAATAGCCTGGGAATGCTGCAATGGGAGGTCTCATCCAAGAACTTTCTTAACTACTCAGTTTGAATCCTCAAGGGATGCTTGAGAGAAATTATCAACAGGCACTGAATAATCTCATATTCCAAAAGACCATCGTTGGGTCTCATATATGGACATTTTGTGACTTTGAAAGTCCTTTTCTCAGGAGTTTTTTTGTTTTGTTTTGTTTTGTTTGTTTCTTTTTTTTACCTTTTAAGTGCATCTGTTTGTGTGTTTGTAGAAATTATTAATCTTACAGGAGCTATGCTTCTATCAAAAAATTTGAATTTAAAGGGGTCATAGGATGTTGCTAAAAAGAACATTATTTTGTGTATTTGGTATAATGCAATGTGTTTATGTGGTTTAAGGTTAAAAAAAAAAACATTATTTTCCACATACTGTACATTATTGTTGCTCCTCTATGCTCTGCCTTTCTGAAATGCGTCAATTTTTACAAAGCTCATCGTTCTGAGAAGCAAGGTCGGGACAAAAACAATAAAACCCATTATAATCGAGGCATTTGTTGCATCCAGTGGGGACATAATTACTGGTTATAATGACTTAAACTGTCTTTTTACGCGTCACGTTGCATCACGCCGCGTAAACATTACCATGTCTGCATTTGTGATCGGAGAAACGACAAACAAGCGCTACTCTACACTGCTCAAAACTCGCGTTTGAATCGTCAGTGGAAAATTCTTTAAAACATGCTTACATGCTGTCTGTTGCTCCCCCTCCCTGTTGTTTGTTTGAATGGATGTTGTTTTGTTGATTTAAAGAAAATAAAAAGTTGATCACAAAAAAAAATAAACACATACTTACAGGCTGTGAGTCAGAAGCGCCAGACTGTCCTTGCAAAGTTGGAATTGCCCCACTTTATAGAAACAGCCTTTGTGCACAGCTGGCATTGTAGGCTACTCTCCCAGGTTCAGGAAATAGTCCTCTGTAAAATGCACTGCACACACACTAATATTTGGGTTGAACTGTGTTGTAAAAACAACTTAACAACTGATTTCGAGTTGTGTCCTCTTTTGGAAGCCCAAACAAAGTAGTTTCGCTTTCACAGCGTCTCCAGGACATGGTGCCGGCGGCAGCAACAATACTACAGCGAGAATAAAAATCACGCCCTCTGTCTTTGCGTATACATTTGGGCAGTGTTATGCAAATCTTGCCACACAGTGACATAGACATGTGGGGGAGTGTTTAAATGAGTCGTTTTAGGAGGCCGTGGACGAGTCTTAACTTTTATAAAGAATATCTCTTTGGGTTTGAGACTTTAGTCTTTGCAGCTTTAGGGATCTTATCTATGCACAAACAGCTTGTAACACTCCAAAGAGAAAGGAAAACTTGAAATTGCATCATATGACCCCTTTAACTTATGCGCAAAACTGGCATATCACATTAAAAATTTGTGAATAAAGCACCTTTTCCATCCAACATGTCAAAGAGAAAAAAAATCGCCACTTCCTGATAAACTGGCACTAAATATTTTATTTTCATATATGATCAATTATTTGCGCATCAGAACGAGCAGACAAAACACAGTAAATGTGATCATTGCTTTTGGAGGTGGATGTCTACTGTTTGGAAATGCAGTTGTGTAAGACAAATATACAGAAATACTTTGACTGACTTTGCTCAGGCATTTCAGAATGACCATAACAACATGTCAGATGCTGTGCAACGAGATCAGTCAGCTGGTTATTCAAGTTATCTCGTCCCATTGTGCAAAGTCACATGACTTTTTTGATGCGCATGATGGATTTATGTGGTAAATGTGTTTCCATCATAGTTTATGCACATTTTTTCTAATCGGATAAAAAGTTTATCCTAGTCAATTGTGCGCATTTTTAGAATTTATGCGCATCTTGGTGCTTCCATCCAGTGTTTTTTTTAATCAATATTCCAAATTGCGCATAAAAATAGGGGGATGGAAACATAGCCAATGAAGACATTTATAATGTCAGCCATACAATTTTTTTTCATTTTCCATTCATCAAAGAAAAAAAGTATTAAGCAGCACACCAGTTTTAAACTGTGATCATAATAAAAAATGTTTCTTAAGCACTAAATCAGCTTTACCATTACTCAAATACATTTTAGAATATATTTATATAATATAATTTTAAAATATATTCGGATACAAAGCAGTTTAATTTATAGGAACATTTAACATTATTACTGTTTTTACTGTAGTTTTGATTAAGTAAATGCTGGAAAAGTAAATATTTCAATAAAGTTGCTGGTATGGAAATCCTGTACATTAAAGATTTCTCTGTTCTGAATTAAATTTTTTAGCTGAACTGTTCCACTACTAAGGAAAGTCCTGCATACCATGGTAAGTCAAATCATGTTAGTTTGATTTTGTTTGAAAGTCATTTATATTTGTGTTTATATCAGTATGTGTATGTGCAGGAGATTATTTGTGTTTGCTGTATTTCCAGCATTCCTCCCATGACTCACTGCGAAACTGACTTTATTTATTCTTAAAGTCCATGATACAGATTTGCCGTCCTTCACTCTAATATTAACACGTCTCCATTTACATCTGGCTGAACATCAGGTTAGATCACCTCCATTATATGCACCCTACTCTGCCTAAAACCATGTTGATCTTTCTGAACATCTTTCAAGGATTGAAAATAGAATTTCTAAGGCTGCGTATACGTACATTTTTACATACGTACATGCTGTTGAAACATCCTTGTTCAGCATACATGATGTTGTGAAGTCTGGGACGCAGGCTTCTGGCGCTGCATGTACTTCATTAAACTTTGTTGCACCATTTTTATCATAGACGTCTCTGCAATCATGCAAAGCACACGTTATATGGGGCACGGCATGATTAATACTCTATAGGGCAAGTTGTTTGTGTGTGCGTGTGTGTGTGTGTTTATGTGTGCCACTTTGCTCCTCACTGTTCCACATTACCTAAATCAGGAAATAAAACCTGGTCTTGACAGAGGCACACAAATCAACAACATGTACGATAAAGTCATCCAATCCATAGCTCTGGTGAGCGGCCCCTTCTAATACTGAGTTTTCCTGGGAGACCTTCATTCAGCCAGACACAATGGAACTGAGCCGTGTGCTGGCACTGAGGCCGAAACCAGATACTCATCAAACCTCCCGAGCACCTCTCGCTTTCTGCTCAATCTCAGCTACATGCCTATAGTTACATATAGTATATGCTTTTTTTTTTTTTTTTTTTAACACATGAACACATTTAAGACAGAATTCATCTTGGCCCTTATCGAAAGGTGGGGGATGTATGAACATTATTATAATAATTATGTAGCTATAATTATTTCAATATTTTCATTTGAATAATTTTTTAGTTTGAAATGTTATATATTTATTTATTTAAATTATAAAAATGTTTTTATGAATGTGAGCACATTAGAGACAGAATTTACATCTAGGCCCTTGTCGTAACAAACGGAGGAAAAAGTAGTCTGAAGATTGTCAAAATATCTTCTTAATTATGAATTTATCTGTAGAGAATGGTTTTACAAATTGAAAAAATAACTTGAAAATATTTATTCATTCATTCATTCATTCATTCGTTAATTTTTAAATTATGTTTTTATAATTGTGAGCAAATTAGAGACAAAATTAATCAAGGCCGTTGTTGCCACAAAAGGGAAACGAACAGTGTAAATACTGTCATGATTGTAAATACTGTCAAATTATGTATTCATCTATATAAATGGTATCACAATTTGAAAAATAAATACATTAAATTTAAAAAAATTAAATTTAAATATTTAATATAAAATATAAAAATGTCTTAAAAAGGGGGGGAAATGGTCTGAATATTATGTCTTATTATCTATACTTATGTATTTTTCTGTAGAAATACTTTCATAAATTGAAAAATGCATTACATTAAATCTTAAATGTTAATTTAAACCATGTATTTGAACATTTTTAAAGTATATATGTATATATATATGTGTGTGTGTGTGTGTGTGTGTATATATATATATACAGTATATGTACATGTATATACAGGTGCATCTCAATAAATTAGAATGTCGTGAAAAAGTTCATTTTTTCTTGTAAGTTATTTCAAAAAGTGAAACTTTCATATATTTTAGATTCATTGCATGTAAAGTAAAACATTTCAAAAGTTTTTTTTGTTTTAATTTTGATGATTAGAGCTTACAGCTCATGAAAGTCAAAAATCAGTATCTCAAAATATTAGAATATTTACATTTGAGTTTCAATAAATGACCATCCCTACAGTATAAATTCTGGGTATCTCTTGTTCTTTGAAACCACAATAATGGAGAAGACTGCTGATTTGGCAATGATCCAGAAGACGAACATTGACGCCCTCCACAAAGAGGGTAAGTCACAGAGGGCCATTACTGAAAGGTGTGGCTGTTTACAGAGTGCTGTATCAAAGCATATTAAATGCAAAGTTGACTGGAAGGAATACTTTGGGTAGGAAAAGGTGCACAAGCAACAGGGATGACCGCAAGCTTGAGAATACAGTCAAGCAAAGCTGATTCAAATACTTGTGACAGCTTCACAAGGAATGAACTGAAGCTGGAGTCAGTGCATCAGGAGTCACCACGCTCAGACGTCTTCAGGAAAAAGGCTACCAAGCCACTTCTGAACCAGAGACAATGTCAGAAGCATCTTACCTGGGCTGTGGAGAAAAAGAACTGGACTGTTGCTCAGTGGTCCAAAGTCCTCTTTTCAGATGAAAGTCAATTTTGCATTTCATTTGGAAATCAAGGACCCAGAGTCTGGAGGAAGAGTGGAGAGGCACAGAATCCATGTTGCTTGAAGTCCAGTGTGAAGTTTCCACAGTCAGTGATGATTTGGGCTGCCATGTCATCTGCTGGTGTTGGTTCACTGTGTTTTCTTAAGTCCACAGTCAACGCAGCCATCTACCAGGAAATTTTAGAGCACTTCATGCTTCCATCTGCTGACAAGCTTTATGGAGATGCTGATTTCATTTTCCAGCAGGACTTGGCACCTGCCCACACTGCCAAAGGTACCAAAAGCTGGTTCAATGACCATGGTGTTGGTGTTCTTGACTGGCCAGCAAACTCACCTGACCTGAACCCCATAGAGAATCTATGGGGTATTGTCAAGAGGAAGATGAGAGACACCAGACCCAACAATGCAGATGAGCTGAAGGCCACTGTCAAAGAAAGCTGGGCTTCCATACCACCTCAGCAGTGCCACAAACTGATCACCTCCATGCCACGCCGAAAATGAGGCAGTAATTAAAGCAAAAGCAGCCCCTACCAAGTATTGAGTACATATACAGTAAATGAACATACTTTCCAGAAGGCCAACAATTCACTAAAAATGTTTTTTTTTTTATTGGTCTTATGAAGTATTCTAATTTGTTGAGATAGTGAATTGGCGGGTTTTTGTTAAATGTGAGCCTAAATCATCACAATTAAAAGAACCAAAGACTTATACTACTTCAGTCTGTGTGCATTGAATTTATTTAATACATGAGTTTCAATTTGAGTTAAATTACTGAAATAAATGAACTTTTCCACGACATTCTAATTTATTGAGATGCACCCGTATATGTATATATATATATATATATGTGTGTGTGTGTGTGTATATGTGTGTATATATATATATATATATATTCATATATATTCATTTAATAAAAAAAATAGCCTGCACCAGATTGCATTTTTTTTTTGCCTCCTTACTTCCCATGACAACAGCAACTCTGTGTTTTGACATATCAATGTCATCAAGATTAAAATCAGTGTTGGCTGTGGTAAATCTGGACATTGAAATCAAGATTAAGTCGAAATATTTGGATGCTCAATTGTGAGTCGCTCTGTAGTAACTCATGATGAGAATTCTGGGAAATTTCAGTGTGCAGTATCTCACCAACTGTGACCTAAAGTTTATTGTAGAGGATCATGTTGTCGTATATTATTACGTATATCATATATGATTACACCCCTTGCTCTGTGTTATATCAACGTTAAAGTTTGCTTGACTTGCCAAGGTTTGCAGCAACAGGTTCTGTGTAAACCATCCATTGCCTGGTTAGAGAAATGACTACCAGATGTCTTCACTGCAAAGATAAAGTACCTGCATGATGGTCATATCAGACAGACGCTCAGGGCGTTTCCAAGTATTCTCCACTCATTTGGGCTCATATGCATAAGTAAACAACCTGGGCGGTTTGTTAATGTGGGAACAGAGCAGCTGCCTTTAATGGGTCATTGAACAGCCATGGCTTCGTCTCTGAGGATCTGATTTACACCTCATGTAAAGAGCTGTGAATGGAGAGAAGGAATGAAATGTGCCCTGAGAGGGCAGCTCGTATCTTCCCTGTGAGACATGTTTGCAGTGGTGTTCATTGTATCAGGAGATTTACAGGCAGCTCTGTGTTTGTTAGCACCACAAAACCACATAAAACACAATGAGCTCTGAATCTCTGAAGATCAATGGAATGAACAACAGAAGCAGGCCAACCAGCTGCTCAGTGGAGGCTGTATTATTGTATGTAGCATCTGTATTATTGGCCATTATCAGCAATGCATCGATTATCCAATTTGCTTTTGCTAACATAATTTTGTATCATTCTACTTGACTCTGTTGGTTCGTTCCAGAGTGGTGGTGATTCTTGAAGCATGACTCTCTCTCTCTCTCTCTGTGTGTGTATGCATACATATACATACAGTGGCATGCAAAAATTTGGGAACCCCTTGCAGAGTCTCTGAAAATGTGAATAATTTTAACAAAATAAGAGAGATCATACAAAATACATGTTATTTTTTTATTTAGTACTGTCCTGAGTAAGATACTTTACATAAAATACGTTTACATATAGTTCACAAAAAGTAGCTGATATTATTAAAATAACCCCCTTCAAAAGTTTGGGAATCCTTGGTTCTTAATACTGTGTGTGGTTACCTGTATGATCTACGACTGTTTTTTGTTTTGTGATGGTTGTTCGTGAGTCCCTTGTTAGTTCTGAACAGATAAACTGAGCACTGTTCTTCAGAAAAATCTTCCATGTCCTGCAGATTCTTCAGTTTTCCAGCATCTTTTGCATATTTGAACCCTTTCCAGCAGTGACTGTATGATTTTGAGATCCATCTTTTCACACTGAGGACAAATGTGGGACTCAAACACAAGAGTCCCTGCAGGAAACACGATGCATTAAGAGCCAGGGGGTGAAAACTTTTGAACAGGATAAAGATGTCCAAATTTTTCTTATTTTGTAGAAATATAATTTTCTTTCCATTTAGTACTGCCCTTCGGAAGCAACAGAAGATACTTGCATGTTTCCCGAAAGGCAAATTAAGTACAATTTACCTTAATCTTCAAATTCAAAAAGTTTTCACAGCGCCCCTGATTGTTAATGTTGAAATATCTCCAATCTGCAAACAATTTGTTCTGCATAGTATCAAGTATGAGTAAGAGCATGTGCTACACACTATCAGACCTGACACTAGTTTGAGCTTTCCAAAGTACCTAGGCCAACCAAAAGCAATGTAACCATTGCCCTGTGTGTGTATGATTGCATGTGCTGTATGTGTGTGATCCATTTGTCTCCTTCAGTCACTATCATCCAGGAACGGGCCTGTCTGCATGTTTTGTTACCCTGCATGCTTATTCATTTATCAGTTATATGAGTGACAGGAAACCTTGAGTAATTCATATCATGCACAGATGGACAGGGAGATTGAATAAGATAAGAGATTAAAAAAAAAAAAAAAAAAAGGAAAAGCTAATAAGGCAAAAGCATAAATAATGGTTTTTCGCTGTTAGGGGGATCCCAGTTAATCACAGCAGCTGTTTTTGATTACTCTGGCCTGGTGGGAGGGATGCATTATGAGCCCTTGCTGATGGGGTTTACTGCAGCAGAGCGTGGAGACCGTAGCCCCAACACTGTACGTCAAATGTGACGAGGGTAGTGTTGTTTGCGTGCTTGTGTGTGACAAGGGAAGTCAGGGGTAGTGACCAGAACTGCAGTCTGCTTCTTATTAGTGTGAAGAGCATTTGGGTTCTGGTCTAAAGTATCCCAATATCCTCTCCTATAATCCACTCTCTCCTGCCGAAGGGATCCAGCTGTGGGTCAGCACTAGGGGAAGGATACTCTGAGGCCTTCGAAATTAAAAGCGGTATTAACTGCAAGGAGCTACAATGGCATTTCAGTGCTCCGTCTTGTGTCGTGAATAGGCCTATATGAGTTTTAAATACAATTGTATGTTTTATTGAGTAATGCAAAGAAACGACATGCACTTAGTACAAACTACATTAATATGCATTATTACAGAACTGAAAATTTGGCCTGCAACTCATTTTGAAGTATTTATGCAAAAGACAAAAATTATATTATGTCTCTAAGTGATCAAATTACAATTTTTGCCTGGGAGATGACAAAATGGGTGAAAAAAAAACATAGGCTTCTGATCATTTGAAAAACTTCATAAAGACTAATAGATTGATAATTGACTGCTGTTATTCTGTCAAAGCACCCAAGAAACTTTAATATGATCCTCAGTTTGGAGGAGTTTGTCTAAAGAAAGTATCCTGAATAACCATGACTCTGAAGCAGATATCAACACCTGAGGATGTTTGTGAGTGGTTCAAGCTACCAATCCAAAACATTCCAGTCTATCTATCAAATTCTCACTTACTGCGATTCAGATAACGATATGAAAGAGATCCATCCAATCACTCAACTCTTACACACAAACACATTTCATGCTTTCTCTCGCTCACTGACTCGCTCGCAAAAACACAATTCCTCATGGGCTCCCAGGGGAAGGACTTAGATTTATGTATGTTTATTTACTTCAGCACAAGCGGTCTCCTGTGGTCTCGTAGGGTTCAGCATTCCCAGAGGAAAACCAGGAATTTCTTTCACCACAAATTCAAACACCGACCACACAATTCCAAGGAGCTCTTTATCACTTCTTCTCATCAAACAAAAAGTCTATCTCGGATCTTAATTTCTGTACTTTGTTAAAGGCTATGTGCTCTAGTTTCTAGTGTAGCCAATTTTAATGTACTTCTTTTACTCAGAACTGCATTTCTTTTCCCAGGTGTTTTGAGGGGTTTTCTTTGAGTTTGTGTCCTGTTCTTAATTTCAGAGATTGCTCAACTTGCTTTGGAAGCTCTTGTAAAAAAGAAGTGCACTTTAGCATACTTTTGAAAAGAGTACTGTTTATGGAAATAATAAACTATACTTTAAAAGAATATACTAAGCAATTTAAATTAGTGGAATTCCCTGTCATAATTGCAGTAAATAGCTCTGCATGTGCATTTGTTGCTGCTGTAAAGAAATCTGCTCTTTTCGCGGAATTTTGTAAAACAAAAACAAAAAACAAAAAAAAACATTCACCTTATTATAGCTAAGTAAGTGCACCACAAGAATGATTTTAGAAGCTGGTATGTCAAGTCTAAAAAAATACATCCAGTTTCTTGAAGTGTAAACTAATTACACGTTATTTACAATTAAATGAACATGTTTAAATTTATAGCCTAATAAATGCAATTAGTTGACCCACTTAAGTAGGCCTAAAGTACATTTTTACATGTAATTTCATAAATACGTCTGTTGTCTTTGAAATCAGGTTAAAGTTTGTAGTAAACTAAAATATACTTTAATTTGAATTTCTGTTGACATTTTTATGTATTTATGTATATTTCTAAGTACACATTTGTAATGATGAAGTTGCAACTTAGTACATTTAAAATATATTAACTTAAATGTAATATCAAAAAAACACACTAGAATTAAAATTAGCAAGTACTTTACATTTTTTTTTTTTTTTTTTTTAAAGTTCACGTATTAAAAGGGAACCTACGTGTTTTAAAAACTCGAAAGTCATGAAAGTGTTCTCTCTGTAAGTAGACTTAAGTGGTGTTTTATTTAATTCATATTATATTATCTACAAGTAGTTTATATATATATATATATATATATATATATATATATATATATATATATTCTTTTAAGATGTGCACATACAATACAATTAAGTACAGTTCTTTTTCACAAGGGAGTTCAAGGCTATGGCCCATGACTAAAGAATCGTTTGATGAAAGGAAGGCTAGCATATTGTTAGCATCACACTCATGTCCTAAATTAAACACAACTGTCGGATGGTGAGTCATACGCCGGCACAGGGAACCAAATGTGTGTGTTAGTACACAACAACAAAAATATTTGGTTGCTTTTAGGTAGGCAGAAGCCATTGAGTAGTCACGGTTTGGTTGTTTTTCATATAATAAACTTCCCCCGTTTTCACAACCGTGGTCAGTTTTTGGAACAAAAATGAGACAAACATTATTTTGTGTGTTATTAAACATAAGACAAACACATTATTTTTACTTTAAATTTTTTCAAAGAGGAAAAATAAAAATGACTGCCTAATGTCAGGAATGTTTATGCTTTATTTTTTGCCACATCTTCTATAAAGTGTCTCATGAATACTGATTCTGAATGATTCGTGAACACCACACGACTTTACGAGCTCTGTGTTTCTTCTGAACCCATCAGTGAAAAATCTGTTGAGGTTGAAGGAGTTCATGCATGTCACATTTGTGGTGCGCTAATGTGTTTTCTGTGGCGGAATCGGGCAATCAGCCATTTACAACACAGATATCCTCTGCTTTTAGACATATTGCCATTTTCTTTCACTGAAATACACTTAAGATAGTTTAGACAGCATTTGTGTTGGCCTTGGCACATGTTTTGAGTGAAATAATCCTCTTTTCACCTTTTTTTTTGTGTTATGACATTGAAGGTATATTCAATATGAAGTGTATATTTCTTACAGAGAGTAGAAAGCACATTAGGATTTGGCATTGAACTTCATTTATACAACAGTTCATTCCGGTCCTCAAACTTCATTGGTCGAGTTCATTGGCTGATGTAACAGTCCAACAGCAACCAAGTCTGACTTTTCATTGTTTGCATCACTGTGTTTGTTTTAGACATATTAAGCTGTGTAATAGTGGTTTATATTTTTGTTAAAATAAAAAAATTGAATTGAAATCGTCCCCCGAATTGATGGACGATGTCATTAATCTTATTGTGAATGGATCATCCATGCATGTTTCATTTTGCAACTTTTTTTTTGACATCATAATTCTTCATTAAAATGTCATAACTTGATCTTCCACATCTTTTTACCATTAACTGCAAGTTTTCATTCCTGAGATCTGCCTCAATCCAATCAATAACAGATTAAATATTTTTGCGGGTTGTTATGCCAGTAGGTGGCAGCAAGTGACTGTCCTTAGGAGCGATTAATTGAATATCATCAACTCACTGATTTCTTTCAGGAACAATCAAATGACTGAATTTGGAACCGCGTACTACTCTACTACTATTTCTGTATTTCTTGTCTGTATCTTTTCCAAATTTAGCCAGTGTCTTTATGAGTGAATCATTGAATCTTGAACACTAACAACTTTATTTCAACTTATTCATTCAGAACACTATGCTCAAAATCACATACTCTCTAAGTTGGTACTATTTTGAATAATTAATTACTTTGTGACCATTTAAAAAGTATGTTCTATATAGTATGAATGTGTGTAGTATGTACTTAATCCGGACATACTTCATGTCATCATTGTCATGTGACCTACCAGTGTCAGTTATCGCGAATCCTCTCCTGTGGCCTTATGGGATAGTATAGTGTCCGATGGATGTGCACTTCAGAATCTTGCTGGAAATAGCAGCAATTCATCTGGGTACGTTTTAGTTACTATTCTATGAATACTGTTAATTCGGACATACTCTTTAAAATGCAATTTTTCGCCTATCGTATTCACGTATAGACACTGTCTTTATTAGTGAATCACTGAATCATGAACTCAACCAATTCGTTCAACAACACTGGTTTATTGAGGAACGAAACAAGTGACTGAGTGTCATTGATTCATTCACTTAACTGATTCATTCAGAAATGCAACCACTTTGTGTTGATTCTGCTTGTAACTATTTTCATTGACAGAGCAGTTGTTTGCCTAAAATGGAAGTTACTCAATATTAACTTGTTTAATGTACTGTTTTGTTAAAGCAATATCACATTCGCGAATGCGCTGTTGGTCTAATCTATCAGCACTGCTTGTGTGATATACAGTATCTCACAGAAGTGAGTACACCCCTCACATTTTTGTAAATATTTTATTATATCTTTTCATGTGACAACACTGAAGAAATGATACTTTGCTACAATGTGAAGTAGTGAGTGTACAGCTTGTACACCAGTGTAAATTTGCTGTCCCCTCAAAATAACTCAACATACAGCCATTAATGTCTAAACCGCTGGCCACAAAAGTGAGTACACCCCTAAGTGAAAATGTCCAAATTGGGCCCAATTAGCCATTTTCTCTCTCCGGTGTCATGTGACTCGTTAATGTTACAAGGTCTCAGGTGTGAATGGGGAGCAGGTGTGTTAAATTTGGTGTTATCGCTCTCACTCTCTCATACTGGTCACTGGAAGTTCAACATGGCACCTCATGAAAAAGAACTCTCTGAGGATCTGAAAAAAAGAATTGTTGCTCTACATTAGATGGCGTAGGCTATAAGAAGACTGCCAAGACCCTGAAACTGAGTTGCAGCACGGTGGCCAAGACCATACAGCGGTTTAACAGGACAGGTTCCACTCAGAACAGGCCTCACCATGGTCAACCAAAGAAGTTGAGTGCGCGTGCTCAGCATCATATCCAGAGGTTGTGTTTGGGAAATAGATGTATGAGTGCTGCCAGCATTGCTGCAGAGGTTGAAGGGGTGGGGGGTCAGCTTGTCAGTGCTCAGACCATACGCCGTCCCAGAAGGAAGCCTCTTCTAAAGATGATGCACAAGAAAGCCTGCAAACAGTTTGCTGAAAACAAGCAGACTAAGGACATGGATGACTGGAACCATATCCTGTGGTCTGATGAGACCAAGATAAGTTTATTTGGTTCAGATGGTGTCAAGCGTGTGTGGTGGCAACCAGGTGAGGAGTACAAAGACAAGTGTGTCTTGCCTACAGTCAAGCATGGTGGTGGGAGTGTCATGGTCTGGGGCTGCATGAGTGGGGGCACTGGGGAGCTACGGTTCATTGAGGGAACCAACATGTACTGTGACATACTGAAGCAGAGCATGATCCCCTCCCTTCGGAGACTGGGCTGCAGGGCAGTATTCCAACATGATAACGACCCCAAACACTTGCTAAAGAAGCTGAGGGTAAAGGTGATGGACTGGCCAAGCATGTCTCCAGACCTAAACCCTATTGAGCATCTGTGGGGCATCCTCAAACGGAAGGTGGAGGAGCGCAAGGTCTCTAACATCCACCAGCTCCGTGATGTCGTCATGGAGGAGTGGAAGAGGACTCCAGTGGCAACCCGTGAAGCTCTGGTGAACTCCATGCCCACGAGGCAGTGCTGGAAAATAATGGTGGCCACACAAAATATTGACACTTTGGGTCCAATTTGGACATTTTCACTTAGGGGTGTACTCACTTTTGTGGTCAGCGGTTTAGACATTAATGGCTGTGTGTTGAGTTATTTTGAGGGGACAGCAAATTTACACTGCTATACAAGCTGTGCGCTCACTACTTTACATTGTAGCAAAGTGTAATTTCTTCAGTGTTGTGACATGAAAAGATATAATAAAATATTTACAAAAATGTGAAGGGGTGTACTCACTTCTGTGAGATACTATATATCTTTAACGGTACAAATGCATATTTTTTGGAGCTGCATCACTAAAAGGTCCTGCCTGTCATATATATCATATACTAACCCATATGTATAAAACATACCTTTAAAAAAAAAAAAATGTTGGCCTATTATTCATTGTGCTGGTCCTGGATAATGCCAAAAACCCAGTGTTGGCAGTAATTCAAAGTGCGTAGGTTAGCACAGGTTAGCAGACTTAAAAGCCCGGGAGGCAACTAGAACATTAGCGCCACTCAACACTAATTACCCACTAGAACAGGGGCTCATAATTAGTCTTGTCAAAAAATGTGATTAAGCACTATATCCACATGCATACAAATAGCTGTATCCATGACCTCTGCTGCTCTGCCCGGGATTTGCCCCGCAATGTTAAAACTATTTAGGAGGGTGTAGCACCCAGTTCAGCCAGCAAACACAGCAACTCGGGATGGACAAAATATGACTGTAATCATAGATATATGCCAGATGTTTGTAAAAGACATGCTCTGTGTTTGAAACTAAGCTTGTTTTACATAAGCACTGGAGAAACAGTCCCCGAGGGTGGGGGAACTAACCAATGAGCATCTCTCATCACTGAAGCCCACTAACAGCATAAATCCGGCTGTACAAGCCCCATGGACCGGGGGAAGTGTTGATTAATGAGTCATTGTGTTCAGTTACTTTCCTTTCATTTTAAGTGAGTGTTATAAGCAGCATTCCAGGTTCTAATTACTGTAAACACAACATACGAACAGCATTAAACATATGCGAGGCAATTACTTGCACAGAGATTTCCACAGATCCCTCTGACACCTACATGCACATTTCCAGTAAACTGATCTCTGAGGACTAGATGAGTAACTTCAGACTTATGAATCACTGATAGTAATCAGAACTGACAGAGGCAAACTTCATTATTTTTTGATTGAATTACAATTAAATAATTATCTCAGAATTCTGAGTTGATACCTCACAATTCAGATAAAAAAAGTCAGAACTGCAAACTTGCAATTCTCAGAAAAAAAAGTAGTAGTCAGAATTAAGATATATAAGAAAAGTCATAACATGTCAAACTCTGAATTCTGAGAAAAAGTCAGAATTGTGAGATATAAACTTTTTTATTATTATTACAAATTGACATTTTATTTAGGTTAGTTAAGATTTTGAAACCAATTAAAATACAACTGCAAACGTGCAATTAAGGTATATTTTTTAGAAGTCAGAATTGTGAGATATAAACTTGCAATTCTGAGAAAAATGTCAAAATTGTGACACGCTAATTCACAATTGTGATATAAACGTGTAAATCTGAGAATTAAGTCTGAACTGTGAGATAAACTTGCAATTGGGAGAGGAAAATGGCAGAAACAAAAAAAAAAAAAAGGAAAAAGGCGAGATGTAAACTCAGAATTCAGAGGTGAAAAAAAGTCAGAATTACGAGAGAAAAAAGGTAATTACCTGCTGTGAAAAGAAAAAGAAAAACATTATTTATCCATCCGTGCAGAGCCACGATGCAACTAAAACAAATAATTTACATAAAGCTTTCAGTCATACAAACCAACAGTTCTTTTTTAGAGATTTAACAATATCTGAGGTTTGTGGAAAAAGGAAAGACATGGTCAAGGGAACAATAGGACCAGCACCAAACAAGTGCATAATAAATCAGAAAGTTCTTCTTTTAGTTGTATAACTGTAAAGTGAAGGACAGCTTATCACGTCTTTAAAAGATAAAGAAAACCTGCTATCAGCGAGTAGAGACAGTCATTATAATGGCTCAATGTTCTGTTTATGTGTCAAGTTTGTTTAAGTTCAAAGAGTAAATATATCAAGGGAGTGAGAATAACTTTCTGGGTAGAGAGAATAACATTGTGACATTATAAACAGCAAGTGTGTGTGGCCAAAATCAAAGTGAGACAGAGACAAATTTGGTTTGATCGTTTTGGCCTGATATCATATTGTGTACTGTTAAATGTTTCATATTAAATAAGACAATATAGAACAGTAAAGTTATTAAATGAATGTGGGTCAATACAGTAATAGTTATGGACTGTTACACTGTCTATAAAGTAAATGAAACGGCCCCATGTTGATTATTTTAGTATCCTGACATTGGAGCCTGAACATATGATACATTGGCCACTATCTCTGTGATGAGTGCCTCACCATACATGGCTCTGGATCTATCACTGTGGCTTATAGTCAAATTCAGGTTAAAGTTTGAGTCAGACTATGTGTGGGCTTTGTATGCTCTCTGGTGGATGTGAAGAGAGAGGTTTGAATAGCACAAATTCATAAATATTATAAAAGAAACATAAAAAGAACTGCATTTGTTCGTTTGCATGACTATCATCTAACAGCAGCTGCTAATAATCATAACTGCACAAAAGCAGAAGCATAAAAAAATCATTTAAGGTAGAAAATGGGAGGTATGTTTGTTAACTGCACCATATTAAAATATGTAATAATATTCACTTCACACTTTTTTTTTATTCCAAAAATTCACAAATTGACATTTTAGTTAGGTTAGTTAAGATTTTGATCACTATTTAACAGAAATAATGTGTAAATCATTTTTAACAACATATACTGTAACAAGCTATTTTAAATACACTGTACAGGTTTATCTGTATTCATGCGTTTTTGAGTATTAAACGTGTATTTTGAAACCAGGAGTTGGTCAGAAAGCATGTCAAACTCTACACTCTTGCCCTTTGCAGTCTAGACTGTGTAGCGTCTGATCAATAAATGAGCATTCAGTATTATGTACTGCCACACAATCCATACTCAGAGACTATGACACTGCCATAGTGTATGTGATATCGGTCTGAAGATTGTTTAGTGCATAAAACAAACAAAAATCTCTGAGAGACTTCCAGGTATATTTTGAGAATGACTACTTTGAAGGAGTTCCTAGTCATTTTCACCGCTTCTCCAGTTTCTTAAACTTGGCCTCTGTGAACAAACACACAAACAGTTACACAAGTGAAATACAAAATACTGAGAGTGGTTCAGTTACACATCTGAGTATGATGAGCTCACTACTATAACAACAGAGAAACCTGAGCATTTATTTGGTCTTATAGCGCCATCTAATGTCCATTTAATCAACTCTTCGGTCATTTTTCAAGAGGTCCAGTCTCTGCATTTCATATACATCTTACACATAATGTGAATATTGCTGTAACTGTCAACAGATCTACATATAAAGAAACAATATAAAGTATAAATTAATAAGCTGGCTTTGAATGATGGTCAATTTATTTACAATTATAACAAATACAGTACTTTTTAATCAATACATGATAAATGATTTGATTTCAGATGAACTGCAAAAGTAAAATGGTAATAAAAGTAGCTGCACAGCACACCAAAAATAGAAATGCTGTGTGCGTGGGTCATCTGAAGTAGGCGCCAACAGAGCAGAGCTGTATCGATTGTGATAAATGAACTAGTTATGTTGCATCATGATTCTCTCTTCCAGACAGGGCAGAGGTGGCTCTTCATAGAGTGCAGCAGGAATTGTTTTTCTTGGGCAAAACCCAGAAATATAGCATTTTTCGTCATCCTGAAGTCGACCGGGTGTTTAGTTAAATGCATGAAATAAGGTCTGTGGTGTTTTAGTCTACAACGTAAAATAAACCAGTAATAACCACTTGTGGGGGTTTTTATTATTTGTTTTTTTTACAGCTCGTCTTGAAAAAAGCATTTGGTATTTGGGTGAAATGGCCAAAAAATGATCATGACAATTTCTCTTTCATATCAGTTGATATTGATAGTTATCACAATAAATGTTAAATTTTTTATTTCTTTCATAAAGTTTGAAGGCAGATTTTTGCTCCAATGTAAAAGTTACCAGTAAGTAACCAGACCGTAAAATTGTGGTTTTAAACTATTCTTTATGGTCAGAACATAAACACTTCATTTTTGAATTCTTTACACTTTTCCAGTCATTTTTCCTTAACAAAATAAGTATCTTAATAGAAAAAAAGAATTTCTTAATTCTGCATGTTCTAATGAGTAATATTGTTTCAAATCAAGAAACAGGTTTGTGTTGCCTGATAATATTAATAACATGACTTTTTTGTCTCTTAGAAATACACATTTGATAGTAGCTTGAGTTACAAAAATCAAATTGTAGCAATCTCATTTTTATATAGTGAAATTGAATTATTCTTATTGTTTGATGTGGTTTTTTTTATTTAACCATTGGTCGCAATAGTAGCACATATTTAGATCACGATCATCACAGTTAAAACCACAATTATAGCACCTCGATACCATGGTAAAAAATGTAAATGGATTGTAGATATTTGTATGAAAAACAGTAGTCTAAATACATTCAGTATAAATGCATAAACGCTACAGCAATTATATTCCATTACTCCTCCTTCAATACATTTCAACATGTCTACATTATTAATATAATAAAATACGACACGAATACCCACATTTCTGACACAAAGTGGTGCAGTTAGTGCTACTACAGTAAATCCAATTCTGAAGTCTAAATACAGTTAACAGAAGCTAAACATAGGAACAGTTTGTCTTGAAAAGGGCATCTGCTAGCATTAAAGTCGTCACATGAGGTAAACTTAACATACTAGTCCACTTTTATAGTCTTACTAAGTTTATAGTCATGCTCTTGCAAGCTGTTCCAATAGCTTATGTTTAGCTCTTTACTTCTGTTAATTGTATTTAGGCTTTAAAATTGGTAAAAGTTGGTATCATGATGAACAAAATGTGCAAGAATCATAAACTTTTGTTGGTCACAGAGCTTATTTTCTGCATTAATCCAAACGCCAATGGAAATATCCTACTGTCAAAGGAATCAGGATGATGCTAACTTTGGGTTGGCCTTAGTGCTGTCAAACAATTAGCCTTTTTCACACTTCCGCGTTTCTGGCTTCTGGATTGGCGCTTGCAGGGTAAAAGTTTGAAACATAAAACAGCGGCCGTACTGAACAAGAATGATTTCGAGAATCAGAGTCTTTTTTTACAAATTAGATCCTATTAAAATGCTTGAACTGCTGGTACTGTCCTCTACAAAGTGCAAACATTTCACAATGAACTGTTGGTCAGCTCGGGTCATCACAAATACAAGTTTGTTTAATTCTAAATGGTGGCAGTTCAGTTAGCTTTGCCATTCTGTCCATTTGGTGCGGGCTGTGCATTATGACTCTCCACGTGATTTTTTTCGCTATTATTATTATTATTATTATTAAAGTATTGTTGAATTTTCTACTTGCTCTCCTTTGCATTAATGTGATGGAGTAAATGTACGTTGTATAATGTGCCCTGGAAAATACATATTAAACAAGAGATCACTCAGTTGCTTTGTTCCTATTCTATCGGGATTACGTTGTTGTGTTGAGTTTAATATGCTTCAACCGGACTGAGAATTGCTTAATGTATTCTTGGAAAAATGTGCATCTGGACATGTTGTCATTTTGAAGTAATTTATCATGATGTGGTAATTCGAGGGAAAATGACGAAACACCACATCATGATAAATTAAAGTAAATTGAGATAATACGCTCAAATGTTCCGGAGATCAAATCTATTTAAAAAAGGGACTTTGCTGGAGATGGAGAATAGATCCATCCAGCGCTATGTTAAGCGCATTATCTCACGAGTCAGCGGTCTGAGTGGCCATATAAGTTACAAACAAATAAAATGATATTTCTTTATAGATTATATAACAACAACTTGGAAAACAGACAAAACAGAAAAGGTAAGAAGCATTATTTGAGAAAAGGGCACATTGATATAATAGGCGCAGACCTGTAACAGAACTAACTTTACGCTGCGCTGACGTAATTTCCAATTCTTGTGAAAAAGGCTGATTAATCGCGTCCAAAATAAAAGTTTTTGTTTACACAATATATGCGTGTTTACTGTGTATATTTAATATGTATATATAAATACAAACACATGCATGTATACATTTAAGAAAAATATGTTATGTTTATATATTAAATATATTTTTATATAAGAATATAAATATATAAATGTACATACATGTAAATATTTTCAAAATATATACTGTGTGTGTGTGTGTATTTATATATACATAAATATACACAGTACACATAGATATATTATGTAAACAAAAACGTTTATTTTGGATGCGATTAATCGTTTGAGAGCACTAGTTGGCCAACAAATATACATCACAGCAGCACCCTATTGTCACGACAATCAACTCACATTTTGTTTTCTGTACAATATGTTTAGGGTAGGTGCAATCAAAATAATTCACAGTTCAGACAAACCTAATGGTGTCCTTCATAATTTTTAATTAATTTACTATGAACTATATAAAAGCAAAATAAAACGGTAAAAAAAAGCTCTCAGTATTTTCCACAGAGTTCTTGGTTTTTGTACTCACCCAGTTTCTTTGAATATGTGTCTAGTTTATAAGCAGCCTGTTCCAGAGCCGTAACCTGCTCCTCGATCTGGTTAATCTGATCCAGATAAGGCTGCAAACTGGCATCTAAAGCCAAAAATGAGAACATCATTTAAGATGGTCAATATATGGCTTGAATACTCACTTATTAGCAAATCACAGAATAAACACTTGCGATGTTAATAAAACACTAACATAAGACAATCTTGATGCAAAAAGCTTACAGTTTTGTTCGATTGCTAACAAGCATTGTTCAATACTGAAACCACATTTTCAAAACTGTTCATACGGTCTGCATTACCAACACGAATCTTGGCCAAATGGTTTATCTCCCCTTCAAAACTTACTCAGACCAACAAAACACTTCATATAGGTCTCAAAATAAGCTTGTTTCATCATAACACTGGGAATAATTCCCATTAAAAAAAAACAACAAAAAAAAACAAAACATTTCATTCATAACACACTGATCTAAAAAAAATACTAACAACAGGGAGCACTACATAAATAATGAATTTTTAGCTTTGAAGTTTGAATGATTTGTCACATAAGTATTTAATCATAGGATAAGAATAACATCTTTTCATTTTACCTACTGTATTACAGCACACAGAATAGCAGCATTTCCATGCTATTTCTTTATATACCAAAAACAAAAACCCATCGACAATTACAAAATGTACTAAAAATAAAAACATGGTTTCTCTTGAAACAGTCTTGAAAATGTGGCTTCAGTATTGAACAATGCTGGTTAGCAATTGAAAACAACTGTAATGTTATATTAACAAAACATACATTGGTTGATTTTATATATTGCTGCCCCGTTTCTCACATTTCTGATTGAGATCTTGTAGATTGCGGCTGATGTTGATGGATATGTCCTTCATCTCCATGTACTTCAGACTGGTGAGTTTGTTCATGTTCTCCAGGAGTTTGTAGTCCTCGCAGGTTGCTGAGTAAACAGAACAAAAGTTACACACACAATTCTGTACGTCTATATATAAGCTGAAAGAGAGAGAAATGTATGTATTGTTGTTCTTTTATTATCATTACCGGTGAGCTCTCCCTGTAAGAAAACTGCCATTTTGTCAAACATGTCTCTGCAGAGCTCATTGATATCAGGTTCAGCGGGTTCAGTGGCCTCCTCTGCTGTCTCCACTCCTCCGTCATCTGTTACAGACAGCAAACACTTTTAGTGTACTGAAAACTAGTGAGCTGCCTACCTAGGCTTCATTTTTAAGCACTAAATGTATTTGATATCCAAAAGTGCAAACTAGGTAGAAAGCTTCATGGATTTTTGAGACAGACACAGTCTAGTTACAAATGTACACAAAACACAGCATTCTCTTTGGAAACAGAACAAGTCGAATACCTCAAAACACAAAATTAAGCGACAAACACAACATGACCAACAGCAGCACTGGAAAGCTAAGAGAATCAGATGAAGTTGCAGTGACTTGCACACTGGCTGGTGTGTTTACAAAAGCAGCTTACTGTTATTACTGGGTCTTTTGGCTTTTTGGTTTTCCGTCGCATCGTTTGCGGCCACTTCTCTCCTGGGCTCGGGTTCGGGTTCGGGTTCGGGGGTAGGTGTAGGTGTGGGGGTGGGGGTGAGGTTGAGGTCGGTCGGGGGAACCGGTGCTTTACTGATGCTCTCCATCGCCGCGGCCTCGTCCCCCGTAGCTGCCATTTTCAGATCACATGATCACATGACCAGAACCAGTTTCACGTGACTCCTCGTTTCTGTCTTTTTTTCTTATGCAGTGAAATAAAACCGAATCGTTTTTTAAATCTGGTGATATAAACGAAACTGATATAAGACATTTTTTATGAAGCGTTACGAGAATATGTTGAAAATGATAAAGCACTCAGGTTTGAGACTCTTTCTTTTGTATGTAATATTCTTTTTGATATGCATGTCAGATACGGTTCCTAACTACGAGATGTGAAATCTAAAGGTGTATCATTAAGGGTTATAATTAATAAAGTACAGGTCAAAAAACACATGTTTCATATACAGATAAGGGTGGGGCTGCGTGACAACTCTGCCAATTTAAAAAGAGTGAAGCAAAGAACAATGACCTTCATTAATGTGTATTTCCGGCCGAGTGCATTTCAAAATAATGATTATTTCATGTATTTTTGTGTGGATTCATATATATATATATATATATATATATATATATACATACATAGAGAGAGAGTCGAGATAATTCATTTAAAATTAAATTTAATTGAATTCAAACCCATTCATGTTGTGCACAATAAGCTGATAAAATAAACTAATAAATAACTGATCAATAAATAATCTGCTTAAAAAATACATTATATTATACTATTGTATTATACTATTGTATTAACTGTACTATTTATTATATAGTACATATTGAGTCATATTTTACAATTTTCGCACTTATGATCAGGGATATAATATATCCCTGATCATTCATATGTGTGTGTGAAAATTAGTATACATATAAATAAATATAAATACATATGTTATAATATACATATATGTGTTTACTTTTTTTGTATTATTAATTTACTTGTATCTCTCCGTATTGTTTTCTTTTTAAATGTTATTATTTTTATATACATGCATTTTTCTTCTGGTGTTATTTATGTGTAATAGTAGTGGTAGTATGAATGCGTATATATATATATGACCTTTATTTTGAAAAGTATTCCCGTCTACACCACCTAGCGATCCGCCCGCTTCACAGGCCTGGCGTGGCCCGCTCTCAGCCCGCTGCCCTCTGCCTGTGACGGGAATCCATCGTGACAGGATACCAGCAGCACCACCGACTGTAAACATGGCGGCGTGCACAGCCGGATGCCTGTGCTATGTGCCCCCTTACTGAAGCCCCGATCATCGACACACTTCCATGATGGAGACAGAGGAGGAGCAGCATATGACCACGCTGTTATGTATGGGCTTCCCAGACCCGGTAGCCATCCGGAAAGCCCTGCGCCTGGCCAAAAACGACATCAACGAGGCTGTCGCGCTGCTCACCAACGAAAGCCCGGGACTCGGATACGGCTACGAGCCGATGGAAAGCGGCCCTTCCCCGGGCTCTGGCCTCAGCGGAGACGGCGAGAACAGCGGGCGCACGGGCACCGGAGGGTTTGATCCTCCGCCAGCGTATCACGACGTCGTGGAAAGTGAGGTATGATTATGAAATGCATGCATTTGGGATCATTCGCACGGCTGCTTGAGGCGGAACCACCGGGGCTGTCAAAAACCGGAGGGAAAGGCGGGCGCACGCCTTTACCGCCTCTGAATAGCATGCATTACCTGTTGTGCATGTGCATGCAACACCTGACAAGGATGTCAAGATATTTTCTCTGAACGTTGCATTCTTTGTGAATGCATTAGCAGGTTACGAATGAGTTCAGCAGAGGCATTCATTCACGAGCCAGCAGAAGTTGAAGGATCTTGGGGGATGGGTGTCGTAGATTGCATTTAAATGCGTGACTTGTTAGAGTTGACTTTGTTTATATTAGCGCGTTGATAGGGAAGCATTCAACCAATGGAGTGTTTTTCCTCTTGATCAATTATTAAACTAATGTCTGTCTTACTAACTGTTAAGCAATAGCAGGAAACGTGTGGCTGATGATTTATATGTCAGGTTGTTGAACCATCAAGTGTCATTAGACTCCAGCTTGTCATCATAATCTCTGCAGTGAAGCCAATATTGACCAGTATTACTGGGTTAAATTAACAGACTGTGAGAGGCTGCTGTTTATTAGCATGTGAATATGAATTCACTTTTGTGTGCTTGGAGTCTGCATTCCCACAGGCCTCAAATGATTATTTCTCTGGATTATGATACAAGCTTTCTGCGGGTCTTAACGAGATCTTAATTCACTATTCCACAAATTAAGAACTAAAAGGTCTTGAATTGAAGCAGAAAATCATAAAATTATGGCGTTAAATGTTGCATGCGCTTCATAAAATGAATATTTTCCTCAGTATTTTTTCCCCCAAATACGATTATCTAAATATCCTCAAAATTAAAATGTCTTGAAGTCTTAATGTAAAATGTAACAACGTTTATGTTTAAAATATTGTCAATGCGGTATGAAAACTTGTTTTCCAATGAATTAATTAGATTTTTCTGAGCCCTTTGGGCATAAGTTTGTTCTTGTTTTAGTCATAAACTCTTGTCCGCCTCAGTTTCTCATAAAACAATACTTTTATTTTGTGCAATGTTGCTTCCCAAGTAAATGTGTTTTGATTTAGGAATCTGAAAAATGAAACAAAATGCTGAGAAAAAACTTTGCTTTTTTTTTTTTTTTTTCGCAGTGTGATCAGAAGGTACAGTAAAAGTTATTTTCGTAGACTAGCGGCTGGCAAAAAGCCATAAGCTTTTATTTTTTCTTCTAATAACAAGTTATAGAGACATAGTGGAAGTTGCATTTTCAAACTTTAAAGGATTGCTAATATAGCATTTGTGACCCTGGACCACAAAACCAGTCTTAAGTGTCAATTTTTCGAAATTGAGATTTATACATCATCTGAAATCTGAATAAATAAGCTTTCCATTGATGTAAGGTTTGTTAGGATGGGACAATTATTTGGCTGAAATACAACTATTTGAATATCTGGAATCTGAGGGTGCAAAAAAAATCCAAATATTGAGAAAATCGCCTTTAAAGTTGTCCAAATGAAGTTCTTAGCAATGCATATTACTAATCAAAAATAAAGTTTTGATACATTTACGGAAAGAAATTTACAAAATATCTTCATGGAACATGATCTTTACTTAATATCCTAATGATTTTTGGCATAAAAAAAAATTGATCATTTTGACCCATACAATGTATTTTTGGCCATTGCTACAAATATACCCCAGCGACTTAAGACTGGTTTTGTGGTCCAGAGTCACATTTCTTAAATCTTAAAAACTCTTAAATTTACCTTTGTAAAACCTGCAGAAACCCAGAGATAAACACTATTAGTTATGTGTAAAGCTTGTTTGATATGAGGCCACTGAGTCTGATATATTGCCCAACTGTTGCAGTGCTTCTTTCGCTGTTTCCCTCATGGATTCTTTGACCTGTTGGTCAACCGCAATCAGAGCTGAAAACTAAGTGCTGTGATTTTAAATGACCATGTGGGTCAGTGCAGTCAGACCTGACTTCAGCCTGTATGAAAAAAGCCCTTTAAATAGGCTATGTATCAATGTTACTTCAAACATTGTTTTTATCAGTGCTGAAAAGCAGTTTGTTGTAGCTATTAAGGTGGGGAAAGAATATTTTTAAATATACTATTAGATATAACATTTCAGATGCATTCACACAATATCAAAGTATATCGATATAAATGGTATTGTCTCATCTGAATATATTAACTTTTCTTCCTTATTGTGATGTAGGCCTATATCTGAGTTATGCAGCTTCTCAAACTAGAAAAAAATTTAGGGCGGAACTTATTTTTCCATTGGTAATTGACTGAATCATTGAATATTTGTCATTTGTTAATTCCTGCGATCGGTGAGCACATCATCAGAGAGGAAATGTTGTTGCAAGAAGGAGATGTTAATGTTTTTATTAAAGATTATAAGGGTGCATGAATTTAAAAAGTAGCCTACTGATGTGCATGGATGTATTATTTATAATAAACACTGAAATATTCCTTAAAATAAGAAGAAATGTCAATTTTGATGGTGACTTTAAAATATAAATTTGGTAAAAAATGATCTGAAAAACTTTGGTTACAACGACTAAATAAAACCAAGCATAACCTGTAGTCATCTTTCATGCATAATAGGGAGAAATATGGCTTTAGTGATTGGGTGGAAATGTTATACAGGGCCTAGCCATTCAGTTCAAGCCATGTTTGTAATTTCTTAATGTAGAAATGCCATTGTAGCAAAGGAAATCCAGATGACATTTAACCTAGATCCTCTCCAGTCATCCACCCTTCACGTCTTAGGTTTGCCTCTTCTGCCTAAAAAGAGTTTTTAGATGCCATGCGGGTTTTACAATGCTGAATGGTTGTTGTGTAATGCTTTTGGCAGATGTGCTTTGGAAGGGAGGTGACACTATTAGGAAACTATATACTGACTAGTGATTAGGCCTGTGTGAGTCCTGATGGTCATGTGTCAATTATATATAATGAGTGGTCAATTTTTTTTTGTGTAATGTGGAGTTTCAGAAAATTTGGCAAGTTTTGGATTAATAAAAATCAAAAGTAGGGCAGCACTTATGTCATGATATGGACTAGTGTCAGTTAATATAAAGCTGTATAAATATGATGTCTGCCTGATCTGTGTGTCTGTGTGTAAAAGAGCAGCCCGGTTTTTCTGAGTTTCATACTCAAGCATGTTTTTAGTGTCTGCTGTCTCACTATATGAGTATATGAACACATTAGTTTCATCTCCAGAGCTGCTCTGAGAGTCATTTTACAAGCATTGTGTAATTTCATTGGATAAAAACTATTGTTAGATACACACAGAAACTCATGTTTTCACAACAACCCGACAAAATAAATGTTTAATTTGGGAACATCACACAATTATTCATCAGTGTTTTCATTTAAAGGGATAGTTCACCCAAAAATGAAAATTCTGTCATTAATTACTCACCCTCATGTCGTTCCAAACCCATAAGACCTTCGTTCATCTTCTAAACACAAATTAAGATATATTTTTGAACAAATCCGAAAGCTCTCTGACCCTCCATAGACAGCAACGCAACTGACACTTTCAAGGCCCAGAAAGGTAGTGAGGACATTGTTAAAATAGTCCATGTGACATCAGTGGTTCAACCGTAATTCTTTTAAGCTACGGGAATACGTTTTGTGCGCAAAGAAAACAAAAATAGCGACTTCATTCTTAAATAGCAATTTCGTCTTTCTGCTGCGCATTCACGAGAGTACCGTGATGCATGTTCTTTGTTTGAAAAAATGAGAGATGAATTCTTCAATTTTCATTTGATTACATTTTTAAAAAGAATAAAATGTTAAGGTTTTATGAATTCATTTGATTACCAACATTTTTCATAATAAATTTGCATTAAATCATTAAACAGAATCCAGAAAAATGGTAACACGGAATCTTTGAAAACAATAAAATACATTTCTTTGGGCACTATTATTGTTAAAATAATAAATTATTAAATGTAACACGTTTTCATTAGTTTATTAGATTAGATTATTAAAATTGATTTCTAGCATTGAAACAGAATCCTGAAAAAAATTCAAACAAAAAGCACATAATTAGACGGAATATAAAACAGAATTTGAGAAAAAATAAAACTGATTTCTTAGAGCCCTATGTTTGTGATGCAATTATGAAGTACTATTTTTTTTTTTTTGGAAAGATTCAGACATGCCTGGCTGCTTTGTTTACCCCTGGTCTTGCATGTCACAGGTTGCAAGCGCCATGTATCAGGACTATAAATAGAGCCCGCAGGCCTGGTCTGGAGGGTACTGGTACACACACACACAGGGGTCTCTAGTTACCCAGCCGCGCTGCTCCGCCCAGTACTGCGCAATGCACAACAAACAACTCGCTCAAATCACAACTTGAAGGATCACATGCAGAGGTGCAGAGGTGCATTAGGAATAGAGAACAGCATTCTAGGTATTAGGCAACAAACACCTTAACACCGATGCCATACAGATGAGCAATTAGTTCACACATAGAGGAGGATGGAACCCTCTGAGGCTGTGTGTTTATCAGGCAGTGGGCCCTGCACACACACCTCACCCCGATCGTACCATGGCAACAGGTTTGGAATGTGCCATGTGACCTTACATCGCCCCAAAGGCCAGAGGCCTCCTGACAACACAAACTCTCTCTCGTCTCTTTAGATCATCGCACATGAACAACACGCCAGCCCTAGATTCACTGTGTTTGTTCGAAACATTCATATTGCAAATGGGAAAAATGCCCCAGAAGGCTTCTAAATGGGCACAGAATGTTTGCACAGCAAAATTATTATTATCTCCATCGATGCCAGTAAACTTAATCCTGCATTGAAATGCAGACTAGGACATAACAAGAGTCCAGTTACATACTTGCAATGTTTATTTCCATAATCACAGGCACCCTTATGCTTGACTGGATGTGATTCTTGACCTTTAAGAACAGTACACAAGTATGCAGAGCTTAATATATATATATATATATATATATATATATATATACAGGGCTTGAATTTCGGCGCGGGATTGCGGGGATTGCGCATAATTTAAACCATTCCATAAATGTAACTTTTATAATGCGAGAAATTCCGCACAATATTTGCTTAATCTCAGATCAAATTATGAAATACATCCACAGCAGCGAAAAAAGAAATCACCGGTTCAAACAGTCCGTCTATAATTTAGAATTTAATTCCACAAACAGCGCTGCACCGGAGTCCTGCAGCATCGGCGTGCTCTCCGCGGCCTGCGTCGCTCTGATCTTATTCACACAAGGCTGTGTGGCGCTCTCATATTCTGAGCCGCGCAAATGCGACTGAAAACTACTGCGTGCGACTATGAAAAAATATTTATTTTAGATTTGCAGAGTTGAGTAATGTCACAGACATATCTCATGAATCCTTTCATAAACGAAGAAAGTAGACACAATGTAAATAAGAGATTCATTATGCAGTGTAGAAAGCTTCGTTGATTATAATGGAACTTTGTGAGATCGAGATGAACTAAGGAGAGTGACAGATTTAATGATTAGTAAGGAGTTTGTAAATGTGATATTGATTTAATACAACAGTTCAGTAAACAAGAAGTTAATATTAAGTGACTTACATTGTCTGACTATAACACTGTTGCCTGATTTTGCTCTATTTCCTCGATGAAAATAGTTTGAATCATAGCCACAGCTGAGTTGCTGCGCATCTCCATTCAAACACAGCGGCGTCTCCTTTATGAATGAACAGGCGTTTTAAACGTATCTAGTGAGTCAATGATTCAATTACCCATTCATAAAGACAGTCACTTCCTTGATTCCTGAATGAATCAGCCGTTCGAACGAATCAATTTAATGAATGATTCAGTGATCAAACCAGTGACTTGTCGCCACCTGCTGGCAGTTTGTTTAAATTTTGACGTATCTTTCAGTTATTCAAATAATTTAATATTTCTATAACCTATTCAAATTGTATATTTAAACATGAATTTATAAATTTAATTGCACTCATACCAACTCTGAGGCTCATTAAACGCCTGAAAATACACCTACAAGCCACTTTTGTGTTGTTCTGCTCCACCTCTGTACAAATTAATTTTGTTAATACTGATTAATTTGATTGATATCTTATTATTCTTATTCTAATTAGAAATTTTAAAAGCTTATAAATATGTATTTTTAAAAATTTAACAAAAAGATGACATACTTTTAATAAAGTTAGAAAAATGCCATAAAAATAAAATTCTGTAAATCACTTTAAGGAGTCAAATATCACCCTGTAATGGGATGGCTAATTTTTGATCACAATTTTGATTAAACATTAGAAAAAATAATTAGCCCATCTTAGAAAGCTGAGACATTCCTTCATTCAGAAGGCATAAAACTGAAAGCAACTCAAAATAATGAAACATTAAGTGACATATATTAGTTGAGTTCTTAATGTCAGTTTGAAGGAGATCATGATGTGTTTTGTATAAAATAAAATAAAAATGTAAAAAATAAAAAAAAAATAAAAAAAGTAATTGAACTGGAATATATGAAATACACTGATTCTGAAAGGCATTCATAAATAGTTTTAATACAGTTCCTAATGTCAATTTGGAGGAGAGCATCAAAACTTAAGCTGTTTTAAAACCATACATTAAAATTTGTAGACATAAATAAATGAAGACGATTAATTTTGCCCGATGTCAATTTAGACCCCCGAATCTATAAATCCCCCATGTGACCCATGTAAGGGGAATTTCAGTTTAAAAACGAAATTCAGGCCCTGATATATAGATATATATATATATATATATATATATATATATATATATATATATATATATATATATATATATATATATATAATATGGGTAGTTGACAAAAAAAAATTGGACTGTGTCCTATGGTGTGACATTAGCAAAAATGTAGGGAAAAAAAGACAAAAAAAACTTATCTTCATTCTTAGAGTTACAAATAGCATGAGAGAGGTTTAATGTTAGAGGTGTTTTTTTTTTTGTTTTTTTTTACATTTTTCCGTCACACCATAGGACACATTGATACGTCAACTACCCATATATATATTATTATTATTATTTATTTTTTTTTGGCCTTTTTATTGTTTTGTTTTTTGGTAGTTCAGATTGTTACTGGTCTTAACACATTTTGTATTATATTATGTAAAACGTTTAATTATATTATATCATATTATATAAAATAACTGTTTTTGGTTTTAATTTATTTTCAAATGTAATTTATTTCTGTGATGGCAAAGCTGAATTTTCAGCAGCCATTACTCCAGTCTTCAGTGTCACATGATCCTTCAGAAATTATCCTTCAAATATATACGATCCTTCATATGATTTTGTGCTCAAGAAACATTTATTATTATTATCAAAGTTAAAAACAGTTATGCTGCTTAATATTTTATGGAAACCATGATACATTTTTTTTTTTCAGGATCCTTTGATGAATAGAAAGTTCAAGAATATTATAAATCTTTTGTGATCTTCCCTTGTGATCTATTTTTTCTTGATGAATACACATTAATTTCTTTAAAAAACATCTTAGTGACCCCAAATGAACACTTAAAAAATGAAAACCTTTTAAATGTCACTGTGGTATAATCTTGATATGGGGATGTCTTAGTTGGTTAAACTTCAACCAACACCACTTCCCTGCCATTTACATGGGTTATATTTTCACACAGTTTCCTGAGGTTTTCAATTTTAGTAGGCAAAAGTGTACATCATAAGATGTGTGCAACACGTCAAATGTCAGTAGCGACCTTTTCCTGTCATCATTTTAATTAACATTAACAAATATAGATCACAAAATACGTCATAACATGTACTGTAAATATATGCAAATGAATCATATGTGGGTTGTAATTTGCATATTTTATTTCTTACAACAGACTTGAAATATTCAGATAAGAAGAGATT
Source organism: Onychostoma macrolepis (assembly GCF_012432095.1). Lineage (NCBI taxonomy): Eukaryota > Metazoa > Chordata > Actinopteri > Cypriniformes > Cyprinidae > Onychostoma > Onychostoma macrolepis. The sequence goes on from NC_081174.1 coordinate 11,088,366, forward strand.
TTCCAGATACAGTGGTCTTTATATTTTTAGTAAACACATTTATGTGATCAGAATGTTAAAATAAGCCCCGGCTCGACTTCCGTGGTCTCTATTTCTGTCTCTCTCTCTCTCTCTCTTTTCCGAAGTCCTCACAGAGCAGGTGGTGGTTTCCTCCACCAGAGAACAGAATAAGTAATTTGTTCCTGTTGCCTCTCTCCTGCTTCCCCAGCGCTGCCTCTCCTCTCACCCTGCTCAGCGCGTCTCGTTTCTCCTGAACACAGAAGCTGTCAGACTCCGTCAACAGAAACACACAGATCTTTCACGAATCAATCGCTTCTCTAGAGCAGTTTAATGTTTCTGTTGCAGAGACTGTAATGAGATTATGTAGATAACTCTCATAACAAATCAGCTGTAAACTCAAACCTTAACAACCTTAATGACATCTGTCATTATGATTTATTTATGCCTCATTTCCACTGCAAACAAGCGTTCTTCTGTGTCACTTTTCACTGATAGGATGCGAGATAGGACATTTTTACTGTAGAAAAAAAACGTGTGTACAAGTTTTATATATATATATATATATATAAGGCATTGTTCCTTTTTTGCCTGAAAGTTTAAAGGGGTCATGACATGTTGTTGTTTTTTTTTTTTATAATTATTTTAATATGTTTCTTGAAGTTTACTTAAAATGTTAAAAATGTTTTTTTGCACAAAGAAATTAATATGTATTATTATTTTCAACCCTCATTCTGAATCTCTCTCTAAAATGACCTGTTTTTAAGGGGTGTGTCCTTTAAGGCTTCTCAGTTATTGGCCACTTTTATGATTGGCTAACGTCATTGCATAGGAAACAGTATCAACCCCCTCGCTATTGCATGTGAGCATTTTGACAACATGGAAAAAACTGTCATTTCTGGTCAAATCATGAATCATTTACTTACGGTTTGTGATGCAGCTGCAGTCAGATCTGGTACCACTTCATCTTTTGACAAATGTTTTTTTTTTTGTGAACTCTCCATGACGATGCGCCTCATTTACAAAATAAAATGCTCCGAACAGTCCTCTGACGTGATCTGGGATGCCATTAAAAATAAACTATCCACTTGTTCGTTATGCTGGGATCCTTCTGATGTCTGTATGAAGACGTGAACGAACTGTTTAAACCAAACGCGTCAAAGCAAACCTTCTTTCACTCCATTTGAGTTAAGTGCATGGACTGTGTCAGAAAGCGAACGCGCATCTATATGCTGTATCCAGTGTAAACAAAATAGTGGCAGTGATTGTAATTCATATTAGATTTTGACACGACACGACACTCGCATTCAGTGTGATCAAGTGTCAAGCCATTAGCGGCTGATGCCAATGGGCGGGGCCTATGGTGAGAAGAAGACTATTCGTCGATGTTTTGCTCTGGAGGCAGTGTTTATGGAAATGACTATGCCCAGGTGACGTCATCTTGCCCCTTGACTCCAAAACGAGTTGTTTTTGGAACCTAATTAAATAAATGCTTTGTGTATAATGAGGAGAACGTTTTAAGCCATGAAACTTGCAAGATGTTTTAATGGTACAAAGACCTCTTATATGCCAATAGATCAAAGCAAATCTTATTTCTCATGTCGTGACCCCATTTTTGCTAATGGGTCTTCTTTATATTTGATGAAGACATTAAGTTTAAGTCTTTAAGTTAAATGTGGCACATTTATACTACATGTAGTACCTTTTTACAGTCATCTCTACCTTGTTTGTATGATTTTACATGCTAGATGGTCAGCATAGTCTGATTTAGAGATACGTCTGTGTAAATGGAAACCATATTAGATTAGATTAGATTAGATTAGTATATTATTGGCACACCACTGGGCCTGTGGTTGGTGTAGATTTGCTACAGATGAGAAAGAGTGTGATTACTTGACTGGAATGTACATTAGACAATCCATACTGACCAAACATAAATGCAGAGAATCACAGATTCTCATCCAGATTTGTGATGATTGAGACATTTCTTGTTGAACAGTTTAGTTTTGAAGAGGCTGTTCTTGAAATATGAGATTGATCTACAACATCTGCCTCTGGAAAGCAAGAGTGGCATTTAAAGTTGACTTTATGACCCAGATACGCCATTGTGCTTGGTCAGATGGTTTAAGTTCCTGCATGAATGTGCTTTGTCATCATTCATAGCACACAATGAAGTCTAGTCAAAGCCTGAAGCTCCTCAGAATCAATGAAACATCTCTGTCACAGTTGCTCCTCTCAGTTTGAGCTCAGCTTAGTGTTAAACCTGCTTCATAATGGCTCTTTAATAAGTAAATAGTAACAGCTGAAGTTCAGTCAGGTCAAAAGAAGCTTAATTTAACCCTTGAACTCAGACCCTGCCCGCAAGGAGGTATTCGCTACCAATCCCTGTTTTAAAACGGATCTCAATTTTCCCTCTCTGACTTTGAAAATCACTGATTTCCGGACTTTGGGAGTGGCATAGACATCTGACGTTCCCCTGTGGAACAGAAAGAGTGAAGGTGACTTTCACGTGTTGTTGCGCTCAGTCTTTCCAGACGTGATTGCACATTCACTTATTGCACTCACTCAAGGGCAAACATATGTCTTGTATACTAATATTCCCCTGGCAGAAGTGTTTCCTGTTTGCAGAGTCCTCAGTAACGCAGTAATCTGCTGCAGAATGCGCAATGATAATCACAAAATAACCATTGAAATATCTGGTCTTTAAAGTTGCTATATAATTGCAGCAAAGCTAAACATAAATAGCCTCAGAAATCAGCTGCCAAGTTTATCTGATTTTGCACTCCACCCAACAATAACAAATCTGTGCTGCTAGCCTCAGCGCTAGTTTATTGAGTAACCACACTCCAGATTGCAGCATTAATTATGAATGTGAAACAGATGACGTAGGTAATACATTAAATTCGTTTTAAAATGAGATATGTTGTGGAAGTCACACTAGACATTTAAGGACATCTGTCAGTTTTGAAATAAAGATTAAAAAGTCTGACATATATTAGTCAGGCTAATTTATCAGATGTTTGTCTGATAGCTCTCCTCTAATATTTTTGAATGGATTTTCAAGTAGGTACTGTATAAAAGAAATTCGCTTTCTAGTAGGTATTAAATTTCAACAATGTTGTGTTTATTTTTGAATTTTTTCTTTAATTGTTGTGGTGGCAGTAATAAAGTTGTAGGCCTTTATTTTGGAGTTATTGACCTACATTCATCCTGTTCTTTAGATATTGGTTTTCAACCATTATGCATGGCAGTTAAGTAAAGTGTGTGTGTATTGTGTTTATATGTGCATATATATATACACACATAACACATTATACTTTTTCAAAAGATTTCTATTTTAAATAAATGCTGTTCTTTATATTCATCAAAAAATCCTGAAAAAAATAAATAATGGTTTCCACAAAATATTGAACGGCTTAAGTGTTCAACATTGATAATAATTAGAAATGCTTCATAAGCATCTAATCAGCATATTAGAATGATTTCTGAAGGATTGTGTGATACTGAAGACATTTTAAAATATATTCAAACAGTATACAGTGAAATAATATTTCACGATATTACTATTTTTTTTTTTACTATATTTTTGATCATAAATAATTAATTGTGCACGAATTTGCTGAATTTAAGAGACCCTGGCCTCAAACTGATGGAAAAGCTTTAAAAGACTGTACTATATGAAAAACAAAGAGTAATTGCAAATGTTCATGTTGTGACACATCTGTCTTTTTCTGTCTCTTATAGAGGAGTAATGATGAGAACGGGAACTGTTCTGGGAACAGTATGGAGTTTCCCACCACTAATCTGTATGAGCTGGAGAGCAGAGTGTTCACTGATCACTGGTCCATCCCGTACAAGAGAGAGGAATCACTCGGCAAGTGCCTCATCGCCTCCACCTGCCTGGCCAGACTGGGTGAGTTCTGATGGGTTTTTATATACATGTTTTAGTGTTTGTGTACACTAGAAGGAAACGTCATATCTGAAATTTCTATTCCTCTCTGTAGGCCTGGCTGATGCAGATGAGAACTGTAAGAGGTTCATTGACCGTTGCATGCCTGAAGCCTTCAAAAAGGTTTGTGTGTGTGTGTGTGTTTGGATAAGCAGGCATGTAAACGCATCAGCTCTACACGCTTTCAGGTGTTTGTAATAAATTGTTAGATATGGCGAGATGTGGTAAAATTAATAACTTGGGTGTTAAATGGTGTTGTAGTTGCTGACGTCCAGTGCCGTGCACAAGTGGGGAACAGAGATTCATGAGGGCATCTACAACATGCTGATGCTGCTGGTGGATCTGGTCGCAGAGAGAGTCAAACAGGATCCGATACCCATCGGCCTCATGGGAGTTCTCACTATGGTACACATGCCCTTTTGCTATTATACTAGTAATTGTGGTTAGCTACTACAAAATGTAGACTGGATGGTACAACAAAAAACTTGTGTATTGTTGGCAATATTCCTTATGTGTTTGCCCTTCTATCTGTATAATATTAATATTTACATTTTCACCAGAAATTAACGTTTTTAGCAAATTAACATTTTAACCAAACAGTTATTGTGGCCAAGTAAAGTCATAAACTTTAATGTGAGAAGTAAAATGCACCAAGTAAACAGAAAGTTAAAAAAGTATAGATGTTGTAAAAAAGTATATAAAATAGTTATAGATAAATATTTTAGTAAATATGTTTGTCACAAAATTTTCACTGAATAAATATATTTAATGATTTTCAAATATTTTTTTCAGTTTATATGAAGCAAGTAGTTATTTATTTTTTATTTCATAAAATAATATATGCATATATACATACATACATAATACATCAATGTTTTATGTATACTATACAATATTTACCTCTATTTGTATATACAAATTTTACAAATTCTGTCGTCATTTACTCACCCTCAAGTTGTATGAGTTTCATTTTTCTGAATACTGTTAACACAAAATACGATATTTTGAAGAATGTTGGGGAACAAACAGTTGCCGGTAGCCATTGACTTCCATAGTAAGGAAGAAACTATACAGGTTTGGAACAGTGTGGTTGAGCTATCAATCTTTTGAGAGCTGCGCAATTTTATATCACCAACAAATTCATTGCAAATATATTGTGAATATGGACCTATGTCAGGCCGTGTTTGGCTAAACTTGTTTCCCTGTACTGTTTTATTGACAGGCTTTTAACCCTGATAACGAGTATCACTTTAAGAATCGTATGAAGGCCGTTCAGAGGAACTGGGCAGAAGTGTTTGGAGAGGACAGCATGTTCGCTGTTTCTCCCAGCTCCAGCTACCAGAAGGTACTGCAAATGTACATGTGTGGGTGCGTACGTGTGCTTTTGGATTGACAGTTGACTTGGCAGTCCTCGCTAAAGGACAGAAAAACTGGTTTTGTAGATTCCAGTACTCTTGTTGTCAGCAAAATACCCCCTACCCCCCAGAAGTGCCTTTGCACTTGTGTCCATGTTTGATGGGAGGATAGTGAATGAAAGGAAGTTTATGATGAAGAAATTGTACTTTTTGATGCCAGCAGCAATGTCTGTTATATAAGAAACATGTTAAAGTGGTCACATGATGCAATTTCATGTTTTCCTTTTTCTTTCGGGTGTTACAAGCTGTTCGTGCATAGATAAGATGCGTAAAGTCACAGATTAAAGTCCCAAACCCAAAGAGATATTCTTTCTAAAAGTTAAGAATCAGCCACACCTTCCTAATATGCTTTATTCAAACACAGCCCCACATATCTACGTCACTTTGTTGGAATATTTGCATAACACTGCCCAAATGTTTATGTAAAGGAAGAAGGCATAACTTTTACTCTCGCTGTAGTATTGCTGCCGCCGCCGCCATATCATGGAGGCGCTGTGTGTTTCCAAATATGGAAATAAGGACTCATTTATGTTTTTTCACCACAAAGTATAGCATATTCTCTTAAGATGAAATTATATAATTTTCAAAGAAACAACTTGCATAAATGTTTTGCATGAAATTTATGTTCTGTGTTCTGATTGGACCAGGAACCTCACGGCTGGCTGGTGGACTTAGTGAATCGGGTAAGAACTTAAGTAACACACACTAATAGAAGGAGTTATATTATGTTATATTGTATTGTATTACCTCACATTAGACAAATCTATGTGGTGTTCGATGACTCTGATTATGTCTCTGGCTTATATCTGCAGTTTGGAGAGATGGGAGGCTTCACAGCAATTCAGTGCAAGCTCAACCAGGAAGAGATAGAGATTGGGGTAAGAATGTGCACTCTAGACGTATTTAAATGTTACTGATGTAGAGTAGAATTGTTATTTTTATTTATGGCATATGCCCAAGGCCAATAAATATGGGACAGTTACTGTTGATATTATTATTATAATAATTATAATTATTGGCTTATCTGTGTCAGCCCAAATTTTGCTGCATCCCTTGTGAAGTGACCAAATTTACAATGAATGCAACAGAATTATATTCAGTTTAGAATCAAGCGGCAGAAATTACTGAGCTAAAACGTTGTTACCCGTAATTGTGATTTCCGTGTAAACACACATGCGGCTTGTTTATTGTAGATGCAAATCTAAACTCTGCCAATGTTCTGTTATTTCCTCAAATGATTTCTTAACAAACTAATGGCGTGGACTAAAAAGTAAACTTTGAGAGAGAGAAAAAAAAAAGTTTCAAATTTAAAAAAAAAAAATTAAAATGCAAAAAAAAAAACACTTTTACCACACCTTAAATGTAAAAGAGATGTTGGTTGGTTGCACATTCGGTACAGGCTACAAGTTTAGTTATCTTAGATACGAGCAGAACAGGATATCTTTGGGTTGAGAGACCTGTAAGCATAATAATGGAATTGTAGAGAAATGAATGGATAATTCATGGATAATCCATCAGAGTAAGAGAGTGAAGTAGTGGTGTCTGGATGAAGAGAGGCAGTATATGTGAGATGCTGAGAGAGAGAGCGAGTTGAACGAGGGCAGATTCTATTATAGCATGTGTGCTAAAGAGCTCAGAATGTTTATCACCATCACAGAGAGCATCCTACTCACAGCAGACAGTGAGAAAGAGACGAGAGCAGGGGGATGAGAGAGAACATGAGATACCACATTCATACGGCTAGAAAAAAAGAGCATTCAGGCCAGTTATTAAGATATGCACTAACAGAATTGCTTTTAAATGCTATTTCTCATCAAGCGCTTTGATGTAATGTGGTTGTCTGAAAAATGTTAAAAAATTGAATTGGTTGGATAATGGCAAAAAATTCAACCACAGCTCTCAAACACCAACTAATGTTTTATAGGGTCAAACGGATGGATAGATAGATAGAAGATAGAGACAGATGGGATGATCAATTAGTTGTCAAAGAACCAACACAAGTTGATTGCGAGTCAGTGAGTCAGTTAATTAGATAAACAAGTTTATCTAGATATTTCTTTCATCTAGTTAAAATAGTTAAAAAAAAAATTTTTTAATTTACATAAATTAGTTGTGCTAATTAAAAACATTTTGTTTTTGTTTGTTTTTGTCAAACATTTGTCTGTTATGTCATGTTTTGGCTTTTTGTGGTTTTGGTTTAGTTTTTTGTTTGTTTTGCTTAAATTTTTGTGTTTTGGTAATTTTTGTTTTGTTTGTTTGTTTTGCTTAGATTCTTTTGTTTTGGTGATTTTTGTTTTGTTTTTTGTTTGTGTTTTGTTTTGTTTTTATGTTTGTTTGGCTTAGATCTTTTGTTTTGGTTTAAAGTTTTCTACCATCAGTGTTGTTGATGTTTGTTTGTTTGAGAAGACCAAAAAAAAACAAAAAACTCAGAAATGTCTAATCTCACCTGATAGACACCAGGTTTAAAAAACAGACAGACAGACAGATTCTCAAAATGTTTGACGGCTTCATTATTTTTAGCAAACGAGGTGTCCGTTCCCTCTTTAGTACGAGCGTGTAAATGCTCCCCCTTGTCTTGGAGCTGTGAAGCCGCCTTGTTTTTGGTTCCGCCCGCTTGTCTTTTGAAGGTGGGCATTAGCATGATTTGGGTGCCAGGGCTGAGAGATAGAGCTGGCGACAGGGAAAAGATGCTTTGATTTAGGATTTGCATATAAATGGCCTTAACACAGGAACAGGAAGTTGGAGGCAAGCGTAAGGGGAGGAATTCTTTTCAGGGACATGTACGACCTGCTGTGGCCACGTAAAGGAAACTCTGCTGGTTCATCGCCAGCTATGTTTTAATCTCAAACATAAAGGAATGCCCTGCTACAGTAACCATTTAATTTGTAGTGAGGTTAAGAGTCAATTAAAGCGAGAAAACAAGAGATGGATGCTGTCTCCTCTCTTCTACTGACTGGATTAATTCATTCATTCTCTCCAATGGATGAGAAGTCATTTGATGCTGAACAGAGGAGTGATTCATCAGTGCTGGCATAAATCTCTAAAGAGATGTATGCCAGCGGAGAGATGTTGTGTAAATGTTGTATAAAAATCCCTGATTTTGTAGTTCACTATTTAATCAAGTGCCTCTGTGGCACCATTAAAGGAAAAGTTTGCCTAAAAATGAAAAATCTGGACACCCTCATGTCTTTTCGAACCTGTATGGTGAAATTTTAAAGAATCTTCTCATGGCTCTTTTCCATACAATGGCAGTTGATCCACTCCCGACAGTTAGTCATACAGGTTTGAAACAACATGATGGTGAGTAAGGATGATAGAATTTTCATTTCTTGTCAAACTGTTCCTTTAAAGCTGCAGTCCGTAAGTTTTGCCTCTTTGTCGCCATCTCTGTTTAAAACCTGCAATTGCAGTTACATGCGGAATAATTTTAATTGCGTGGGTTGTGCTCTGGCACGGCACAATCGCGGATGAATCTAATAGGGGTGTGCAGCAAAGCCAGTATTTGTATTTGTATCTGTAACAATCACAAAATTATTCGTATTTGGATAAAACCGGAAGTAGGCGGAGCTTGAACCGGAACTTCATACAGTTATACTTGATAAGACTGTATGTCTATGGTTTTACAGCCTTTCTTTTTTTTTTTTTTTGTAGTTATCACTGAACAAATGTGCTGTGTTTAACTAAAATATTTAGTTTTTTTATGATTGTAACATTTATTTAAATATCTTCTAACAGTCGGAACCGATACCCTTGTATAGGCAGTGTTTGGAGATGAGGTGCGGTTGTGCTTCGGGGAACGCGAGTTCGAGTTCAAGCTCAAGCTGGGGATCTTTCGTGATCAGATAAATAAATATTTAAATATCTTCTAATTAAAACAGTAAGGGTTCCTATGCAGTTTAGAAATATGGAAATTGATTTAAGTAATTTCCAGGAAATGCATGGAAAAAGGCAAGTGCAACAGCTATTTTATTTGCGCTTATTTCATTCATAGACTTCACACTCATTTACTTCACAAACTTGTTACTGCGTTGTAATTTTAGAAGTTTATATAAAACAACATGATTTCCTTTGGCTCACCGGTTCCTGCGCAGTTTAAAAAAGTATTTCACTTAAGTCTAATACCTTATTCGGTTATAGTAGGCCTAGTAGAATATGTATCTGTGTCTAAGCTGATTAGCCTACTCTTGACAGAGAGCTGCATTTGTGTCATCTCTTTATTCAAGTGTCTTTATTCGACACCCCATAGTAGAAAATGGCCTATAGTAGGCCTAGTAGAAAATGTATCTGTATCTAAGGTGATTAGCCTACTCTTGACCGTGAGCTGGTTTGGTTTTTGAGAGACGCGCAGAGACGGCAACGCGGCTGTTTGATTGGTGATCGCGCTGCGCTTATTCCATTCATTTGTGTATCATATCGTAGCCTATAAGGTTTAAATCATTGCCTTTTAAATATACACAAATAATAGAACGTGTATGATATTTTAGTTGATATTACTCTTGCCAAGCTCTGATTTCTGAGAGATGCACGGAGAGGCAACAGCAATGCAAGCAATGTTTGATTCGCGCTCTTTTCATTCATAAAGTTTACATTCATTCACTTCACACACTCATTATTGCGCAACTTTAGAGGTTTGTGTAAAATATCGTGCTGATGCCCTGGCTCACCTGTTACCATAGTAAACACCAGAGTGTGCCAGCCTCGGCCGAATACTCGGGCAGAATTATTCGTTATTCGTTTTTGAACCCATTATCCGTGCCTTTCCAAATAAAGTATTTGGCTTCGGGCACATCCCTAGAATCTAATGTTTTGAGGTGAATGTGTGGCAGTCAGTCACTGCACCGGTGTGGATACTGTACTCAGGAATCACAGATTCTAGCCTACGTCTTGGAATATGTTACCCAAATAAGAATTTTCACCGGATATTGTCATCAGTGCAAGCAAGTAACACGTCTGCCATGTTTGTTCTGACCAACTGACCAATTTAATACACTACGCATCAATATCTTTTCCCTTTGTACTTTGAACTTTTCTGTGTGGAATCGGAGGGATGCGCAGCCTGCGCGCTGTGACTCCGTGCTGCTTCAAGCGCATCATTCTGCGCTCGGGATGTACATAAGCGCTTTGTGCCGCTCTGTATTGGAGCCATTCGTATTATATTTCTTTTGCGCAATGAAAGATTATTAATAGTCTTTCTTGTTTTGTCCTATCTATCATATGTTGCTGCATTCATTACTGTGCTATAGATTTAAAAGAAATGTCTTTTAATTTTATAGTATATATTTATATATAAATGTGTATTTGCTTGTTTTTTCATGAATGTATTTTACAACAATACAAAGAGCAATGTGTACCATTTTACAAGATTTAGACCTACACTTATTCACTTTTATTTGTAAATAAAAATGTTTCACTAGGTTTTATAAAATTATGCACCCATGATTTTTCTAGAGTATCTTTTGCTGCTGAATTATCCGCTAACCTAGTTTATAATAGTATTTTTATCATTGATTATGATTATATATTTTTTCATTATATATTTTTCATTAAAATGAAGTTATCTATATGTAGTAGATTGTGTTTAACACACAAAATAGAAATTCAACATCGATTTAAAAAAAAAAAAAACTTCAGTATCGGATCGGGTCGGTTCTGAAAAAATGGTATCGTTGCATCCCTAGTCTAATCTCTTAATTGTCATACCATTCGAATTTCATATTAAGGAATTATTTTAACCCAAAAAGCAAATTATTCTTCGAAATCGAACTGGTTCTCTTTAAAATACAAATCTTGTGTAATCCCAGGCTATCTGTAATCAGAAACACATTTAAAACTGGAATAATTTAATTTCAGTTACATGCGTTTCATTAACACATAATCCTTTCTGGATTACAATCCGCCATAAAAATGATAAATGTAATTTTTCCAGCTGCTGTGAGAAAAGGCTAACAATCCACCACCTGCAGCATCCTCACATGCGATAGCCTAGTAGCCGAGACTCAATCTTTATGTTTACAGACATGGCGTAATGACGCAGCCGCATGCTCGAATTTCTCGCGAAAACCTACCAGTACCACTCAAATTAGAAAACGTTATTATAAGCTTACCGTTGTGAATCGGGCTAAAGTAAGGTGATAATTTTGAACACTGGTTGGTTATGGATACTTGCTCAAATATTGATTTTGGATCATTTTTAACTCAAAAAACGTTACGGACTGCAGCTTTAAGTGTTTGTTTACTCTTTGTGTCTGTGTCAAAAAAAATTATGTATTTAAAAATTAGCCATTTTATACCAATTTGTTTTTGAGGTAAGATGCATAGTAGAATGTAAATGTGTGTATGTGTGTTCCCTCAGTGTGTATCAGCTCTGGTTCAGCCGCTCGGTGTGTGTGCAGAATACCTCAACTCCAGCCTGGTGCAGGTGAGTGTTTCTGCGGTTCATCTGTTCACGTTTTGTTACCCTGGAATACTTGATTCTGATTGGTTTGAAGCTCTGTGGTCAAGTCAGCTAATTAGGTTTATTAAGTTTATCTGAATCATTTTATATTTATTTTTGTCTAGATAAACTAATAAGCTAGGTGTTCAAAAATACATAATTTAAAAAAAATAATAAAAAATACACTCTCTGAAATATGTCTAATCTGGTATGAGAGATAGATAGACGGACCGATAGATTACATTATTTTCAATTTATAAATCATCAAATGAACATTTCATGTCTTATTTGTCTATTTGGAAAGTAGCGTGTTAACATCCTCTTAACTATGGGCTCTTGATCACTCTGTCTGGGTTTATTTTGGTCTAATGATCAGCTGACAGTACATTATTCAATACTTTCCTGTTAACATATAGTTGAACCTTGGATATCTTGTTTATATAATCAAATTTAACTTGTGTAAAAGACATAGCTTTGATATATGGTATTGAATCATAAAGAATACATTTGAATACATGTTTTTGAACAGTGGTTACCAGAGAAATTTCAAGGGAATTCTTAAATGTGACCTTCAGCTTGAAGTGGTTGGTTTTGTTGTATTTTGTAGCCCATGCTGGACCCAGTCATCCATAAGATGATTACATACGTGCAGAACCTGGAGGAGAAAGACCTGAAAGACAAGGTAAGGCACCTGTATGCATTTCTTCATTCACTTTGTGGAGGTAGTGTTGGAGTTTCATAACTTTAGAGCTGAAATTTATATTTAGTTTAAATGTTGAAATAAATTTAATGGAAATATTTTAATTTTTTATATTTTAATATAAAGTAGCAACCCTGTTTGAAATCACTTTTTTTCAATCATATTACAAACGGTACCCTCATAAAGGAAAGTACATTCAGTTTCAGAGAGAAACAAAAAATTACATAATCCTCAGAATGAAAATTATTTACAATAATTAGCGTTGTTTATTTGCATTGGTTTTGCATTTTTCATCTGGATTAAGTACCATGTTTTAAATGATTAAAATGTCTTCTGTAATGTTTGAGAGACTTTAACTCACCCTTGTTGTTTGTCTCTGTTTTTATGTACGTCTCTTTCTCTCTAAAGCGTTTGGTGAGTATTCCAGAGCTCTTGTCGGCTATTAAGCTCCTCTGCATGCGTTTCCAGCGGGAGCTGGTGAACGTCGTGGATGACCTTCGGCTGGACATCCTTCTTCGAATGCTCAAGACGCCCCACTTCAGTGCCAAGATGAACTCCCTCAAAGAGGTTCAAATTCTTTTCCACATATTAGTGCTCTGGAGCTTAAAGTTCACGCCTGAGTTCTTCCCTCATGTTGATGGCTTTGTGCTCTGATAGGTCACGAAACTCATTGAGGAAAGCACAGTTTCCAAGACTGTGAAGAACGCCATTGACACAGACCGACTCCTGGACTGGCTGGTAGAAAACTCAGTGCTGTCAATAGCTTTGGAAGGTAAGAGAGTCCCTGATGCAGTTTAACATATGAGCATTCGGTTTCATATCAAACTCATATTGGACCTGTTAGTCATCTGCTTTCATGTAGGTTTACCAACAGGCCATACATGGGAAATAATACACAAAACAGAGTTGCTGTTTTTTGATAATGAACATAAATTAAAGGGATAGTTCACCCAATAATGAAAATTTGATGTTTATCTGCTTGCCCCCAGGGCATCCAAGATGTAGGTGACTTTGTTTCTTCAGTAGAACACAAACAAAGGTTTTTAACTCAAACTGTTGCAGTCTGTCAGTCATATAATGCCCATCAATGGGCACACAATCTTTGAGAGAGAAAAAAACATGCACACACAAATCCAAATTAAACCTTGCAGCTCGTGACGATACATTGATGTCCTAAGACACGAAACGATCGGTCTGTGCGAGAAACTGAACAGTATTTATATCATTTTTTACCTCTGATACACCGCAATGTCCGACTGTCACAACATCCGGTGCGTGACGCGTCAACCTGCTCTACGTATATATTAGGGATGCACCGAATCCAGATTTTTGGGGTTCTGCCAAATACCGAATCCACTGGTTAAGATTCTGCCGAAACCGAATACCGAATCCTACTCCCATCCTCAGACCATTAACACAGTAAACACATTAATGAAGTAAACAACGTCCACAGCAGTGTATTTTTCATTTTATTTTATTTTAATGCACAACTCGTATTCTTTCGGATGTTTAATACGCAAATGTTTTAACAGCGGCGATGTTGTGTATTGTTTGGGGTCCTTGCCACCACGAGACAAATCGGCATTGCAAATTGAACATGTAGCTCGACTTGAATCGCCTTCTTTCAACTGAAAGTACTGCCAAACAACACTTTTTCTGCTCACGAGTTCCATTTTCACTTTCTCACATATACTGCATTCGAACGGTCCACCTTAAACACCTTCCTGTTCTCAACGGCGGCGTGACGTTGACCAGTGTAGCGCGCTTAATGCAAGCTAAGGGTTCGGTGGATTTTTTTTTTAAGGTTCGGCAGAAACCGAACCCCGTCAAAAAGTCCAATATTCGGCCGAATCCGAATCCTGGATTCGGTGCATCCCTAGTATATATATATTCAGAGCCGTTGACGCGTCACGCGCCGGATGTTGTGACAGTCGGACATTGCGGTGTATCAGAGGTAAAAAATGATATAAATACTGTTCAGTTTCTCGCACAGACCGATCGTTTCGAAAATTATTGGTTTCTTCAAATTTCACTCAGGAGCAAACATCTGCCTTTTAAACTTGAAAGAAATAATCGACTGATATGAAAAATTTTATCATGATGATAATTTATCACCCAGCCCTAGACATAATTTAGCATTCAAAACAGTGCACTTGAGCATTTAAAGCAGCAGTTGACAAAACAACAATGCATGTTTAGAATCACAATTTTTGTCAACATTTTTTCACAAACGAAAACCAGTTTTGAATGACAAAAACTACGACAAATCTGTTAATATTTTTGGATTGGAAACCAAAGGCAGTACATAAATGTGTCTTGTGTATATGAGAACACACACTTTCACACTGAGCGAATCATCTAAGTGTTAAAGTGTTCCGAAGCCAGAATCTCAAACTGTTGCTTTGTGCCTGAAGCCTTTTCACCTCACCCACTCATTTGTGTCATCTCTTTATTCAAGTGTCTTTATTCGACACCGCCTCATTGTCTTTTCTCTCTTTGTTCTGTTTGCATTTCTCTTGACACTTTCTCTTTTCCCCCCTTCACTTTCTCCTTTGCTCCTCTCTTTCAGTTTAATGCCTTCGTTTGGTTTAACTTTCACTTTGCACTCTTTCTTTTGCTTTCTTTTTGTTTTTCTTTCATTTTTCACTTTGCCTTTTTTGCTAACTTCGTCTTTCACTTGTGCTCTCGCTCGTATTTTTCTAAATGGCCTTTGTTGTTGTTTTGTGTGAACTGTATAATAAACGTATGATGTTACTTGATGTATTTAATGTTCATAAGGATTTTTGGAGGGTGCCTTAGTATTGGGTTGCTGAGATTTTACAGATTAAAAAAAAAAAAAAAAACTTTTGGTTTATAAAAGTACCAATTCTAAAGTTGAGGGTGATAAAGGGAAAAATATGGATTATTTTTTACATGTTTGTGATTTTAAAATTTTAGTAAATGTGATGACAAGAGATGGAAAACTTTGATGTTTTTACATCAGTGGGTTTATAATGGAGCTAGTCTCTTATTTGTGACCCTGGACCACAAAACCAGTCTTAAGTGTAAATTTTTTGAAATTGGGATTTATACAAAAGCTGAATAAATAAGCTTTCCATTGATGTATGGTTTGTCATGATAGGACAATATTTGTCTGAGATGCAACTATTTGAAAATCTGGAATCTGAGGGTGCAAAAAAATCAAAATATTGAGAAAATCGCCTTTAAATTTGTCCAAATTAATTCTTAGCAATGCATATTACTAATAAAAAATGACGTTTTGATATATTTACAGTAGTAAATTTACCAAATATCTTCATGGAATATGATCTTTACTTAATATACAAATGATTTTTGGCATAAAAGAAAAATCTATAATTTTGACCCATACAGTGTATTTTTGGCTATTGCTACAAATATGCCCCAGCGATTTAAGACTGGTTTTGTGGTCCAGAGTCACATTTTAGGATTATTTTTTTTATTGCATTCAGTGATGTATGAGAATAATGTTTTTAGGTAGCACTTAATTTTAAGGTGTCCTTGTTACATGTTCTTACTATTGTAATAACAATAAAGTATGCATAATTACATGCAAGTAACCCTAATCCTAACCCTAACCATACATGTAGTTAATTAATATTACTCCGTATTTAAATGTATAATTAGACTGTAACAGGGACACCTCAAAATAAAGTGTAACCTGTTTTTATTAAAAAATAAAATGATAATAATAATAATAAATATTTATCTGTCTCTCTCTCTGTGTGTGTGTGTGTGTGTGTGTGTGCGCTGTAGGAAACATTGACCAGGCCCAGTACTGTGACAGAATAAAGGGAATCATTGAGCTGTTGGGCAGTAAGCTTTCATTGGATGAACTCTCCAAAATATGGAAGATACAGGTGAGTTTTGTCTTTTAAAGATATTATTCAAATCAAATTCAAAGCTGCATGAATTTCTGACGTTGTTTTTGAGAAATATACTGCACAGAAGGCTCTCAAATGTCTTGAGACATTTGAATAAGAGCTAAATGAATAGACAGCATTTCAATTGCTGTCCATCCACATGCCCATTGATTTTCAGAATGGAAATGAAACGGTGTACAATCTTAAGATTAATTCACAAGACAAGGACTGCATCCTACAAAAGTACTGGGATTTCGAGTTCAAAGCAGCAATAAATATTTTTAAATATCACAAGAAGACAAGGCAAAATATGGTTAGCCTGCCTTATATTATATTATGTTGTAGATTAGATTAGAATATACTGTATATATTAGAGATGTAATGGTATTGTCAATATCGTGGTATCGCATGATATGGTCTCGATATCATCGTGGTCACATGACGATATGAAACAATCGGTCTTCCAGGCAAAAAGTGTAGTTTTTCAAATATATTTAAACTCCTTATTCTAACATAAAAGGTCTTTAAAGTTGTGTTTTGGGCCATTATGCTTTGGCACAGTATCTGTCAAACGAACTAAAACTGAAAAGCACAATATGGCTTAATTCCTTCATCAAGTCTGTTTTCGCTGCGTGTTTCAAAGCGCTTTCAGTTGATCAGCTCATGATCCGGTGTTTTCTGCACCTCAGAATTGCTCCATTCACAGTGTATGAATACAGCGAACTTGTTGAGTTTATGCTTTTTCACGCCAGATGGATTACAGCATTTCACTAGATTTGAAGTGAGATGCGTTTTTGTAAGCCTGTTTTCACTGAAACTGGAGTTTTCCATCAAAATAAAAGCTTAACAGTGCATTATGAATTGCTAACAGCTAGCGGTTTAAATGCAGTCCAAATTCAAAATATCTCTTTCAAGTGTAGAAATTAGGAAAGAAGTATTGTAATTTCTGTACTGTAGTGTAAAGTAAAAATAATGTGTGAATTATTAATTTACTTTTTTTTTTTTACAGTGCAATTGTTTTTCAATATATGGCTATTACTGTCATTGAAATAACGTAATCACATAACTTAAAATCCCTGAACTTAATCAGCGTTATTTACGCTCAGCATGCACGCGCTTGTAAACAACGCTGATTACATTCTGGGGTACTCTCCAAAATGGCAGAAGACGGTAACTTGGGGAGAAGAATCGTTGAATAAATTGTTTTTATTGTCGTTTTTGCGCACAAAAAGTATTCTCATAGCTTCGTAAAATTACGGTTGAACCCCTGATGTCACATGGTCCTTGCTACGTTTCTGGACCTGGGAACATTGCAGTTGTGTTGCTGTCTATGGAGGGTCAGAGAGCTCTCAGATTTCATCAAAAATATCTTAATTTGTGTTCTGAAGATGAACGAAGGTCTTATGGGTTTGGAACATTTACATTTAGTCATTTAGCAGACGCTTTTATCCAAAGCGACTGACAAATGATGATAATACAAACAATCAAAACCAACAAAAGAGCAATAATATGCTATTAAGAGAAGTCTAGTGTTAGAGGCCTTTTTTTAAAAGAAAACAAGTAGTT
Source organism: Onychostoma macrolepis (assembly GCF_012432095.1). Taxonomy (NCBI): domain Eukaryota; kingdom Metazoa; phylum Chordata; class Actinopteri; order Cypriniformes; family Cyprinidae; genus Onychostoma; species Onychostoma macrolepis. The sequence continues at coordinate 11,106,307 of NC_081174.1, forward strand.
AGAAAACGAATAGAGAGTGCTGGAGTTAGAGGGTCAAATAAAGATGGAAGACGTGTCTTTAGCCGTTTCTTGAAGATGGCTAAGGACTCAGCTGCTCGAATTGAGTTGGGCATGAGGGTGAGTAATGACAGAATTTTCATTTTTGGGTGAGCTAACACTTTTGAAGTTCAGGTACAAGTCAATTGACTGACTTAAGTTTTCTTAGTTAATGTTTTTGAGCTCTTCATTTTGGAGCTCTTCATTTTGAACTCTCAAAGTGCATTAGATAGAAGAATTTAACTTTAAAATATCCCAATAAATATCGTACCGTGGACTTCATATCCAGAAATTATTGTATCGTGTGTGTGTGTAGTAAAATTCCATTTAAATCAGTTTATATAGTTTGGTTTCGCATGTGACATGCATTGACATGCATCATATTTTATGTGCAGGCTGGTCAGTCCTCCACTGTGATAGAGAACATCCACACCATCATCGCCGCTGCTGCCGTCAAGTTCAACTTTGATCAGCTCAGCCACCTCTTTGTCCTCATACAGAAGGTCTTGTCTATCATCCTTTTGACTCTTTCATCTTTATGAGCTGTTTCTGACTGTGCCTTGTGTGTTTTCAGAGCTGGGAGGTGGAGAGTGATCGCGTGAGACAGAAGCTTCTGAGTCTGATTGGACGGATCGGCAGGGAGGCTCGCTCTGAGGCAACCACAGGAAAGGTATGTGCCGTTCATATGTATATATGAAACTGTATGTGTATTTCTGTCTCTCAACTAAAACTGAACTGAAAGTTAGGCTTTGAACCGGTCTAGCTGCTAATAAGCTACAATGCTGAAATGTGACAGCCAGTGATTGATGTAGAACTGTTGAAGCTGGTGAAAGTTTGCACTGTAATGATTTTTTTTGTTTCTGAAATGGATGATTGTCAGATATTGGTCATTGAATAATTGGGGGACAAATGATTGCAATTAACTATTTAACCTTAAGAGATCTTTAAGATTTATTTATTTAAAGATTAATTTGCATTAAATCATAAAATGCATGAGGAATCTTTAAATCTTTAAACAAACACTGCTCCGGGTATAAATGCATAAACAGAATATGAAAATACTTCATATAATATTTACATATTCGATTCACACAATTTTTTGAAACCCAAACCACCTCATTATTATATTAGTTAATATTAGAACAGTGATTTAATTATATAATAAAATTGTAATATATTACAATATTAAGTAAATACATTTTTATATTTAATATTGCATATTAGAATTATATTATACAATCTTAATATATTCCTTTACTTTTGTGTGCCACTTGAAGGTGGTCTGGTTTATTTATTCAAGTTTATTTTAGGCAACTTTATTAGGGCCCTAGCACCTATGGTGTGAGGACTATTGGAATTGCTGTTTCTTCTTCTCCAAAATGCATTTTTTAGGGAATAAACATGCTCGTAAACTCATGAAACTTTGCACAGACGCTAGAACTGGCAACAATTTACATTTGAAATGGGTGTGGCAAAATGGCTCAATAGCGCCACCTATAAAATTTCAACAAAGTGCCCCTCAAGCTATGTTTCACATACATGTATGAAATTCGGTAGACACAAGTAACACCAATACCTAAAAAAACGTATATTGGTACGAAGTCCGAAACCCAACAGGAAGTCTGTTATTTTGAATTTTCTCTGCAAATTTTGTGCTGTTTTTACCATTTTCAGGCATTGTATTTAAATGAACTCCTCCTAGAGATTTAAACATATCAACACCAAATTTGACATTAAATTGCGAAGATCTTGAGTTTTCGTTGAAGGTCGTGTCCGTAGCATCCTTACAAACTTCAATGTTTCGCCATGAAATAGGAAGTTGTTATAATTCAGACATACCAGGTCCAATCTGCCCCAAACTTCACATGTTTGATAAGACTCCTGACCTGAACACATTTCCATGCCCATATTCAGATTATATTCATAGCGCCTCTTGCTGGCAACAGGAAGTGACATGTTTTACGTGCTAACAAACTCCTCCCAGAGATTTAATGGCATCAATGTTATATTTGGTCAGTCTACTCTAAAGGCCTTTGCAATGTTAAATTGTGAAGATCTTGAGTTTTCATTAAAAGGGCATGTCCGTGGCAGCCTGACAAAGTTTGATGTTTCGCCGTGGAAAAGGAAGTTGTTTTAACTCAGCCATACATTGTCCGATCTGCCCCAAACTTCGCACATTCGATAAGAGTCCTGGCCTGAACACATCTTTAGGCTAATTTTCAGTCATAGTCATAGTGCCACCAGCTGGCAGCAGGAAGTTTGGCACATATAAATGATTTTGACATATTCCTCCTATATTTACCACTTTAAATGCATATTGCAAACGCTGCTTGCAGCTTTAATTCAAGTTATTTTATATATTTGACAGCAGATTTTAATGTGCTATTTACCATTTAATATGCTACCACCTACAATACTTTTAATTTGATTTGGTTCAATATGAATTTATTCTAAAGAAATAAATACTTTTATTCGGTAACAATGCATAAAATTGACAATTAAGACTTTTACACTTGTTAGAATAAATTATATTTGAAATGCTAGTTTGTGAAAAGGGGATTTGGAGCATGACAAAAAAATTGATACGACTTATGAAATATTTTGATGTAAAAACACAGTATCTGTGTGTTTTTTGTGGCTTGTGTTTCAGGTGTTGGAAGTGTTGTGGGAGTTGGCGCATCTCCCCACCCTTCCTACCACTCTAGTGCAGCAGGCCCTGGAAGAACACCTCACCATCCTCAGCGACGCATACGCCGTCAAAGAAACCATCAAGAGGAACTACATAATCAAATGCATTGAGGACATCAAGAAAGTGAGCTGATATCACAATTCCCATAAACAACAAACTCCAAAAACTATTGCTCACTTCACCTGTAGTGTATGAACGGATTTAGATAAATGACCAACATGAATATGATTAATTTTTTATGAAGTTACTATTATTTGTTGTTCTGTCATTATGGAAAGTCACTGTCTGGCTTGCTTCTGGTGGTCTGAATTGGAGTGAGGGTCCCTCACTCTTACACAGATTTCCTGTACTACTCCTTCTGCTTTATGCTCCTTCCTGAAGATCCATATTCAGAAGATTATGGACCATAAACACAAAATATACACACATACTCCCACAGCAATGCAATGACACACATTTTCGAGCTTCCTGGCTTCTTTATCAGGCTAGAATCTGTGCAGCGGGCTATTTTAAGAGCTGATCTGGGAGTATAAAGGTGTTGTTCTGTCTCTGGCGCTAGATGTATATTTTTGGCAGTTTAGTTTCAGCTTGCCTCATCTCTCTCTCACACACACATACAGTATCTCACAGAAATGAGTACATCCCTTACATTTTTGTAAATATTTTATTATATCTTTTCATGTGACAACACTGGAGAAATGACACTTTGCTGCAATGTAAAGTAGTGAGTGTACAGGTTGTATAACAGTGTAAATTTGCTGTCCCCTCAAAATAACTAAACACACAGCCATTAATGTCTAAACCGCTGGCCACAAAAGTGAGTACACCCCTAAGTGAAAATGTCCAAATTGGACCCAATGTGTCAATATTTTGTGTGGCCACCATTATTTTCCAGCACTGCCTCTTGGGCATGGAGTTCCCTCAATGAACTGTAGCTCCCCAGTGCCAGCAGCACTCATGCAGCCCCAGACCATGACACTCCCACCACCATGCTTGACTGTAGGCAAGACACACTTGTCTTTGTAATCCTCACCTGGCTGCCGCTACATACGCTTGACACCATCTGAACCAAATAAGTTTATCTTGGTCTCATCAGACCGCAGGACATGGTTCCAGTAATCCATGTCCTTAGTCTGCTTGTCTTCAGCAAACTGTTTGCGGGCTTTCTTGTGCATCATCTTTAGAAGAGGCTTCCTTCTGGGACGACAGCCATGCAAACCAATTTGATGCAGTGTGCGGCGTATGGTCTGAGTACTGACAGGCTGACCCCCCACCCCTTCAACCTCTGCAGCAATGCTGGCAGCACTCATACGTCTATTTCCCAAACACAACCTCTGGATATGATGCTGAGCACGTGCACTCAACTTCTTTGGTCGACCATGGCGAGGCCTGTTCTGAGTGGAACCTGTCCTGTTAAACCGCTGTATGGTCTTGACCACCGTGCTGCAGCTCAGTTTCAGGGTATTGGCAATCTTCTTATAGCCTACGCTTTATGTAGAGCAACAATTCTTTTTTTCAGATCCTCAAAGAGTTCTTTTCCAAGAGGTGCCATGTTGAACTTCCAGTGACCAGTATGAGAGAGTGAGAGCGATAACACCAAATTTAACACACCTGAGACCTTGTAACACTAACGAGTCACATGACACCGGGGAGAGAAAATGGCCCAATTTGGAGTTCATTTAAATACAATGCCTGAAAATGGCAAAAACAGCACAAAATTCAAACTTCTTGTTGGGTTTCGGACTTCGTACCAAGAGACCTTTTTTTTAAGTATTGGTGTGTTACTTGTGTCTACCGAATTTCATACATGTATGTGAAACATAGCTTGAGGGGCACTTCGTGAAAGTGGGCCCAATTTGGACATTTTCACTTAGGGGAGTACTCACTTTTGTGGCCAGCGGTTTAGACATCAATGGCTGTGTGTTGAGTTATTTTGAGGGGACAGCAAATTTACACTGTTATACAAGCTGTACACTCACTACTTCACATTTGTAGCAAAGTGTCATTTCTTCAGTGTTGTCACATGAAAAGATATAATAAAATATTTACAAAAATGTGAGGGGTGTACTCACTTATGTGAGATACTGTACATACACACAGGCATTCACTTTGCTCAATCTTTGCGCTTCAGCCTCTGATGTGATTTCGGTGCAGCGTCTGCCGCATAAACTCTTAGTGGCGCTCAATGAATACTGAAAGTTTATGTCTTTAGATGCAAATACAGGAGGATTCAAAGTCTCCCAGCGAGACACAGGTCTCTTTTCTTACTGGCACCTGGGGCAAGAAGAAACCGAGCTCATTGGCTAAAGTAAGAGAAGACCCACCCCTTTAGTTTATAACACTGACCAATCATAACTCAGCCTGAATCTCACATGAACAGAATTTGATTTTCAAACTGATGATTGCCATTTGATTCACTGGGACGGACTGTAAAGATATATGTGATTTACAAAGGGCACTTCTGAGGGTTTGATCTTCACATCCAAATATCTATTGGAAAAACTAATGATGTTTTGACTATTGGCTTCAATCTTTTGTTGGACTATTTGAAACTTTTGGAAATCCGAGACTCTAACCAATGCCTGGGTTGTTCGATGGGTCAATGACGTGATGCTAATTTCTTCTTCCTGTTCATTCAAAAATAAATAAATAAATAATTTCAAGACAAAATATTTCAAGACAAAATTATATCATAGAGTGAACCCCAGACCCTCATGACTCAAGGTCAAGAAGTCTCTCAAAATGTATGATAATTTGACCATTTTATGACAAGACAAGGTTAGTTCAGGTTGTAAAATGTCACGTGGTGCGACCCCCCCCCCTCAAAAACTTACATTTATAATTTAGTAAATATTTTAATTTGGGAACAATTTTTTTGTTTTTAAGTTTATTATTTTGTTACTTTGGTTGTACCATATGACATTTTTACAGTCATTAAATTTAAACTTTTTCTTGAAAATGGTATAAACGTTAATAAACCATATTAAAGTTGTGGACATATTTATACGTCATTGACCCAGATGGAGATTACCGTATTCCATGAATGCACCATGTGTGTTATGGTTGATGTCACTGTGTGTTTATATCTGTGTGTTTGTGCTTGTATTGTAGTCGTCTCAGCAGACTAACCCTCAGACGGTGTGGGTGGTTCCAGCCTTGCGGCAGCTTCACGAGATTACACGGTCTTTTATCAAACAGACCTACCAGAAACAGGACAAGGTAGGTGTAGACAGTGTCCAGACAAACCATCTGGGCTATTTATTTTTTTCATGCAAGTGGTGCTACATAAACTAGGAACCTCATTTTTCACGCTTTAAATGGCTTTGGATTATACTGTACTTCATGTTGTGTCCTCTATCAGAGTATAATCCAGGACCTGAAGAAGAACTTTGAGATAGTGAAGCTGATCACTGGCTCTCTGGTGTCATGTCATCGCTTGGCCGTGTCCGTCGCTGGATCCAATGGTCTTTCTGGGTCCACGCTGGTTGATGGGCGGTACACCTATCAGGAGGTGCGCTGCCACAAGTCCATTATCTCTTTGTGATACGAAGAATTTAATCATTGTTTATATTACAGCTCAGTCAAAAAAAGAGTTTGCCGATAACAATTACTAAGGTGTGAAAGAAGCATAATTTCAAATAATGTAAAACAGTGCAAATCTAAGTATTTGATTATTAAAAAAACAGTACTATGAAGCTTGACATTTTTGGTACATATTTGGAAAAGAATAATAATAACAATAAATTATGGTATTACATTTTATTTATTTATTTATTTTTTTCCCCTAGCAGTTCACAAACATGTAGCAAATAAAATAAGCATTCTTTTAGTCATCTACAACACTCAAAAAAGGCGGTCGACTTCTAGTTTCTAGTTAAGTAAGATAGTGTAAATAAAGTCTAGTAATTTCCTCTGGTTTAAAGATGAATCATATTGCTGTTTGACCCAAAAATTAGCACAGTACAAAAATATATTTGTAGACTACCAAAGTGACTCATGTTATGCCTCACATTTGGTAAGAATGAAAAAAGAGAAGTGTTTTATTTTTTTATATATATTTATCTGATGTTTTATTTTTAATTTTTTTTTGTTGTTGTTGTTTTTCACATTTTCCCAGTATTTGGAGGGACACTTGAAGTTCCTTGCATTCTTCCTGCAAGAGGCCAGTCTGTACCTGGTCTGGAATAGAGCCAAAGAGATCTGGGAATGCTTGGTGTCCGGCATGGATGTGTGCGAGCTGGATCGAGAGGTGTGGTGTTTTTTTGTTAGTTTTTGTTTTGCTTCAATTTTTTTTATTTTTTTTTTATTGGTTTGTCTTTTTTGTTTGTTATTTGTTTTATTTAGTTTGTTTGTTTAAATTTTAATTGTGCCATTTAATCGTTGTCCTTAAAAATAAAAGTGGCATGAACCACACATGCTTTGGATTGAAGGCTAAATGCCATTGTGGTTTTTGTTATTTTTACCAACTTGTTAAATATAGTGTTTAATGGTTTTCAGTTCTGTGGTGTAAAAATTGGTGTTGCAAGTGCTCAAAAACTGCTGAATTTTTGTTATTGTGACAAAGTATGTATTTTTGATGGTGTTCAACTCTGCTGTAGATGTGTTTCGAATGGTTCACCAAGGGACAGCATGATCTAGAGAGTGACGTTCAACAGCAGCTCTTTAAAGAAAAGATCCTCAAGCTCGAGCCTTATGAGATCACTATGAACGGTAAAAGTTCAACCACAGTTCACTCACTTCTTCAACTTAAAACCACAGTATTTCCACATTATAGCACCTTAAGGTATTGCACGTCTCCTATACATCTGCAGGAAACCACTGCGCTTACTGTGCTAAATTTACCACAGAAAAAAAATGGCCTTGTTAAGCACCACAGTGTGAAGTTGCATAAAGGGGTACTGAGTGTGCGAGTTTTCTGTGGTGTTTCATCAATGTTTTACAGGGTTTAACCTTTTCAAGACCTTCTTTGAGAATGTGAACCTCAGTGATCACCGTCTCAAACGGCAGGGAACACAACTGGTATGAGATTCCTGTTTGTTCTCAGTGAAATTGGTGGGAAAATCCTGTCTTGACAGACAAAAACATATGATTGTCTCTCTCAGTGTGTGGAGCGATTGGATCTGGCTGGGATGGACTTCATCTGGAGGATCGCTATGGAATCTCCAGACGAGGACATTGCTAATGAAGCCATACAGCTCATCATTACTTACAGCTACATTAACCTCAACCCCAAAATGAAGAAGGTAAACAGTCAAACCTTCATTTTTTTTGAGTCTTGCTATTCCATAATTTTGCTGTTAATGAACATTTTCTGTTTCTTTGTGAATTTTTTGCAGGACTCAGTATCTCTTCATAAGAAATTCATTGCTGACTGCTATAAGAGATTGGAGGTGAGTGTTACAGTGTGAAATGACACTTTTTTTTCCCCTTATGATGATGATTGTGATAAAATTCATTCTTACATCACACACAGGCTGCTAGCTCTGCGCTGGGCGGCCCGACCCTCACACATGCTGTTACCCGGGCAACCAAGATGCTGACAGCTACTGCTATGCCAACGGTCGCCACATCAGTGCAGTCTCCATCCAGGTATGAGGACTAGATTTGAGGCGAGTTGAGCAGCTTTCAGATCAGTTGATGAGATTCAGCTGATGTTGCTGGCTGCATTTTCATTGTCTTAAGTAAAGCACGTTTAAGTAAATTATTTATTAAACTTAAGCCTTACCAAAGCTAGAACAGAAAGAACTACAGGTGCTGGTCATATAATTAGAATATCATCAAAAAGTTGATTTATTTCACTAATTCCATTCAAAAAGTGAAACTTGTATATTATATTCATTCATTACACACAGACTGATATATTTCAAATGTTTATTTCTTTTAATTTTGATGATTATAACTGACAACTAAGGAAAATCACAAATTCAGTATCTCAGAAAATTTGAATATTGTTAAAAAAAAAGGTTCAATATTGAAGACACCTGGTGCCACACTCTAATCAGCTAATTAACTCAAAACACCTGCAAAGGCCTTTAAATGGTCTCTCAGTCTAGTTCTGTAGGCTACACAATCATGGGGAAGACTGCTGACTTGACAGTTGTCCAAAAGACGACCATTGACACGTTGCACAAGGAGGGCAAGACACAAAAGGTCATTGCAAAAGAGGCTGGCTGTTCACAGAGCTCTGTGTCCAAGCACATTAATAGAGAGGCGAAGGGAAGGAAAAGATGTGGTTGAAAAAAGTGTACAAGCAATAGGGATAACCGCACCCTGGAGACGATTGTGAAACAAAACCCATTCAAAAATGTGGGGGAGATTCACAAAGAGTGTCAAGCCACTCTTGAACAACAGACAGCGTCAGAAGCGTCTCGCCTGGGCTAAAGACAAAAAGGACTGGACTGCTGCTGAGTGGTCCAAAGTTATGCTCTCTGATGAAAGTAAATTTAGCATTTCCTTTGGAAATCAGGGTCCCAGAGTCTGGAGGAAGAGAGGAGAGGCACACAATCCACGTTGCTTGAGATCCAGTGTAAAGTTTCCACAGTCAGTGATGGTTTGGGGTGCCATGTCATCTGCTGGTGTTGGTCCACTGTGTTTTCTGAGGTTCAAGGTCAACGCAACCGTATACCAGGAAGTTTTAGAGCACTTCATGCTTCCTGCTGCTGACCAACTTTATTGAGATGCAGATTTCATTTTCCAACAGGACTTGGCACCTGCACACAGTGCCAAAGCAACCAGTATCTGGTTTAAGGACCATGATATACCTGTTCTTAATTGTCCAGCAAACTCACCTGACCTTAACCCCATAGAAAATCTATGGGGTATTGTGAAGAGGAAGATGCGATATGCCAGACCCAACAATGCAGAAGAGCTGAAGGCCACTATCAGAGCAACCTGGGCTCTCATAACACCTGAGCAGTGCCACAGACTGATCGACTCCATGCCACGCCGCATTGCTGCAGTAATTCAGGCAAAAGGAGCCCCAACTAAGTATTGAGTGCTGTACATGCTCATACGTTTCATGTTCATACTTGTCAGTTGGCCAAGATTTCTAAAAATCCTTTCTTTGTAATATTCTAATTTTCTGAGATACTGAATTTGGGATTTTCCTTAGTTGCCAGTTATAATCAAAATTAAAAGAAATAAACATTTGAAATATAATATATAATATACAATATGAATATAATATACAATATGAATATAATATACAAGTTTCACATTTTGAATGGAATTAGTGAAATAAATCAACTTTTTGATGATATTCTAATTATATGACCAGCACCTGTATGTACTGCAATTGTTTTATTTTGTTGCTTTTTCGATTTATTGTTTTTGTTTGTTTGTTTTGGGTTGGTTTTTTGTTTTTTTGTATTGATTTTTTGCTTTTTGTTCTATTTTTTGATTTGTTGTTTTTTGTTTTGTTGGATTCATTTTTGTTTTTTGTTCTATTCTGTTTGGGTTTTTTTGTTTTATCTTGAACAACTCACATTTATCCCACATTTAATACTTTGTCATTTAGTTGCATTGGACTTGGTGTTATGCAACAGTCTTAATTGATCTGAAGGTTGTTCAGAAAGAGTTTGAGGTCATTAATATCAAGATTGATATGTATTACATGAAAATGTATTGAAGTTCATAACCATCTCTGTCCTCAGGTCCAGTAAACTAGTGATCATTGAGAGACTTCTCTTATTGGCAGAGCGTTATGTCATCACAATAGAGGTGAGAGCCAATACACACACGTTGGTTTTTGTGGTTTAGAGGGACTCTCCATAGGCATAATGGTTTTTATGCTGTAAATACTGTATTTGCTATCACCCTACACCTAAACCTACACCTTGCAGAAAACTTTGTGCATTTTTAGTATTTTTTTGAATTATGGGGACATAGGCAGACATAAACCACCTCCACAATGTGATACCTCTGTCATACCCATATCATTGCACAAATTTGTGTCCCCATAAACCACCCAAACCAGTGCACACACACAAAGACTGGGTTACACACTGCTTCGTGTATCTGAGCGCAAAACTTTATATCAGCCTCTTTTGACTATTGCGTTAATATTAATCTTAAATGACTTACAGTTGATCTCTGTTTGAAAGCATCAGTCAGTCTCGGAGAAGAAACCAGCAAGCTGTAAAAGTCAAATGTAGCAACATCATTGAACGACAGACTTTGCTAATTAATTCTCTTAATGTGTTAGATAGTTGTCAGACTCGCAGCTGTGGAATGATGAAGTCTGAACATTGGTGGACTGCAACATTCACTGTCTCCTCGTTTCTCCAGCTGTTCAGTTCCTGAAATCTGGCATAGAGTCTGTCGCACAATTTAGTGCATTCAGGAATAATCATACCAGAGCACAGCGAAAGGCATCTGATACGGTGTTGATTCCTGCGCGTATTCAGAAAGAGAGGCAGGCATTTTGACACCCGTTCAGTCTAACAGACACTAATTGGTCGGTTATTGACAGACATTTGGCGCAGGAAGTGCTTTTGGCCTGTAGCACTTTTGTCTAATCTATGAATTTGAGTAAATCGTGTAATATGAAGCTCAGTAGCTTATTGCTGGAATTCATTTGCCAATTCATTGAAATGCTTATTCATGGAAAAAGGATTCGAAATGGCAGATTCATTGCTGTAAAATATGCAGGAGCTCATCTAATGTTACATTTACCTCAGGAAATTGGTTCAATAGTTGTTAGTAAGCAGGAAACATATATTAATATAATTATTATTTTTTTTTTCATTTTATGTATTTTTATAGCGTATGCTTATGTTTTAGTAATAGTTCTAAATAAACTACTAATATGTTTTAGTAATAATTCTTAATAAAGGTAATAATTCTAATATATTAAATGTGTTATAATAACATATACATTAGATTTTATTTTTGTTATTGATGTCCTGTTATTGAATAATATTAAGTAATATACACTACTTTTTTACTACAATTTAAAATAACTACTTACTGTTTTAATTAGTGCTGTCAAACGATTAATCGCATCCAAAATAAACGTTTTTGTTTTCACAATATACGTGTGTGTGTACTGTGTATATTTATTAGGTATATTCATATATAATATAAATATATACATGTAAATATTTATATATACATAATAAATATAAACAGTACTCAAACACATATTATGTAAACACAAACCTTTTTTTTTTTTGGATGTGATTAATCATTTGACAACACTAATTTTAATATATTTTAAAATGGATTTTATTTCTGTGGTGCGAAGCTGAATTTTCAGCATCATTACTCCAGTCTTCAGTGTCACATGACTCTTCAGAAATCATTCTAATATGTTGATTTGCTGCTTAAGAAACATTTATTATTATATTCAATGCTGAAAACAGTTGTGCTGATTTAATATTTTTGTGTAAACTGTGTGATACATTTTGTTTGGTATTCTTTGATGAATAGAAAGTAAAAAAAAGAAAAGAAAAACAGACATTTATAAATGTCTTTACTGCTGCTTTTGATCAATTAAAAAATTTCTTGCTCAATAGAGGAATTAATTTCTTTTTTTGTTTGTTTAATCCTGCACTAGCAGTAGTGTATATTAGGATTCATTTTATAATATCTAAAAATCTTTGAATCTGTAGAGCTGATTTCATAAACAATTTTATGACAGCCAGCATTTAAATGATTATATCTTCACACTGGTTTGAAATGGAAAATGAGTTTCCAGGTCACATGGTACTGACTGTCGTCCCGCTGGATCTGTTTCAGGACCTGTATTCTGTTCCTCGAACTATTCTACCTCATGGAGCGTCTTTCCACGGCCATCCTGTTACACTTCACATCACTTACGAATCTACCAAAGACACATTCACCTTGGAGGTAACATCACACACACTTCTTGCAGTTCTGGCGCTCATGACTCAAATGCACACACTTATGACAGACTGTAAATAGAGTTGATATAAATGGAAGACTTGATTAACATTCTCCCTATTTGGAGAATAGAGGAACATTGATAAATGGCAGGTGGAGGTTCGGCATGAGAAACCAAATGTGATATTAATAAACAGCAGTCTGTTGAGTGATCGTGACTCAACTGACTGGAATTTGCTGTGCTTGATTTTAATTGATGGATCAAAACGGCCCTTATGTGTTTGTGTTAATGTGAATGTGTGCAGGCCCACAGCAACGAGACCATAGGCAGCATCAGATGGAAGATAGCCGAGCAGCTCAGCTGTCCGGTGGACAATGTGCAGATATTTGCCAATGACAGCATGGTGAGTCAAACACTAACTGTGATGGGCCGCAGTCATATCTGAGCAGTGCACAGGTGCCAAACACTCCTACAACACAGGCCAGCACTGTGTGAGAATGTGGCAGCTATAATGACCGCATTTGTTTTCAGACCGATTTCTAGTTCTAGCTAACACTAAACATTATTTATTTGTATGGGTTATTGTTACCAGTGTTATTTTGGCGTTATGTACTATTTTAGTTTTTATTAATATTTTGAATAAGCTTTTATTTTTCAGTTTTCATTTTTATTTTTGTTTAATTTTTAGTAATTCTGTCATATGCTTTTGTCATTTTTATTATTATTTTTTTAAAATTAACTATTATTTCCAAATAGTTGTTTTAATTTGTTTTTATTTCAATTGTAGTTTTATTACAGTTTAGTACACTTATCACACTTGTTTCAGTTAGTTGCTAATGTAAGATGTCTAATTTACATTTAATTATCATCTAATATTTATATTTAATTTTATTTCAGGTATTGTTCATCAAACAAAAATGCTTTTAACAGATTAAGCTTTGATTTTTATTTATTGATAACGACTGAAACTACGACTAGTTTTCCTAGTTTGCTTTCCTAGAGTGAACAATAAACACAGTTTATTTGTGTTGATTATTGTTATCGGTGTTATTTTAGTATTTGAATATACTATTATAGTTCTTATCCATCTGAATTATCTTTGCAATTTTATTAGGTTTAGTTTTTTTATATATATTTCTAAAATATTTTCATTTATTTTTATATCAGTTTATACTTCATTTTGTTGCCAGAGCAACATTTCTAATTTTTGTTTAGCTTGTTTTTCATCTAATAGTTATATTTTATTTTATCTTTTATATTTCCAATAACAAAAATGTTTTAGTTTTGGTTTAAGTTTTAGTTAAAAGATTTGTTACTAAAATGGCCAATAATTTGGCATTTTAAAAAATAACTGCCTACAGAAGTCTGAACTTCAAAACTTTCAAATGTTTATTTATTTTTTTATTTTTTTAACCCCTTAACTGTCACTCACAGTTTTGAACAGAGACATTATAGTGCACTATCCAAACTTAAATTTTTATAATTCATGAATGAAAATATTTTGTAACATGATTTTAATGTACCATTTAATGCAATGTCTGATTTTAAAATGGGTTTCCAAGGATGAATTATGAGATTTTACGTTTTCTACTGATAAATAATTTCTTCTGATTTCTAATTCGTGATAGAGAAAAAGGCAACTAAGAAGACTTTCTGTGACAAAGGTCAGAATTCCTGTTATGATGTAGATTTTTTTTCAGGTGCACTCTTGTCATAAATTAATCTATTACTTTTCCTACATAATTTTTTAACAGAAAAAGTTGTAAAATACCTATTTAGGAGTCTTAGACCTTTCCAACGATATATAGTTTGTCATGATTAGATTAGGATTTAATTGTAAAATAGTGATGTAAACGTAGGCGTCCCACAGAGGGGACGGTGACAGTTAAGAGGTTAAATGAATAAATAATATTTGAAGCATTTTTATGAAAGTTCATACTAAGCAAGCTCTTCATATGAATCTTTATTATGGATTCATGCTAACAGTCTTCTTTATAAATTCCAGCTGACAATGAATCGTGACCAGAAGCTGTTGAATCAGCTGGGTTTCTCTGATGAGCAGAGTCTGACGGTGAAGAGCTCAGGAACAGGCACTCCATCAGGCAGTTCAGCGGACAGCTCCGCCTCGGCCAGCTCCAGCAGTAGCGGGGTCTTTAACTCTGCATATGCTTTGGAGCAGGTACATTCACTCACTGGACTGAAAACTCACACTAATTGTGCAATTACACACTTGTACACAGAATAGGCACACTACCTTTCAAAAGTTTAGGGTCTGTAAGTTTTTTTCTTATGCTCACCAAAGCTGCATTTATTTGATTATAAATACATGAAAAACGGTAATATTAAAAAATAATAATAATAAAATAAAATTGTAATATGATCCTTCAGAAATCATTCTAATATGCTAATATGGTGCTCAAGAAACACTTTGAAAACTGTTGTGCTGCTTAACATATTTTTTTGATTCTTGATGAATAAAAAGTTCAAAAGAACAGCATTTCTTTGAAATAGTACAGCAGTTTTTATGTTACAAAAGAGTAACTTTTTATCAAAAAAAAAAAAAAACCTTACAGACCTGATCTGAACAGTAGTTTATCTCAAATCTAAGTTATTAACCTCATCAACCTACTTTATTATCCTCGTGTGTGTGATTGCAGGAGAAATCTCTTCCTGGTGTGGTCATGGCGTTGGTGTGTAACGTCTTTGAGATGCTTTATCAGCTCGCCAATTTGGAGGAACCCAGGTAAACAACCCACAACCCATGAAAGTTATGCAATTACTTAAAAGGATATTTCACCCCAAAATTTTAATTGTCATGATTGTTTAGTCACCTGTATGGTGTAGTCAACCTGTTTTTTCTTTATTCATTTAATGGTTGATTTTTCCTTTCACTTTGCAGGCATATGTTGTATTTTGTGATTTCATTTGACTTGTAATAACTGTGTGGTCACCTTGTTCCTGTCCAGAATAACTTTGCGTGTCAGGAAGTTGTTACTGCTTATCCCGACTGACCCAGAGGTGCAGGACGCTCTTGATAACTTTGTGCCAAAAGAGTCCAGCGTCTGGAGTCACCAGGTACCTGAAAGCCACTCTTTAACTTGGAGAAAAGTGTATAAATATGTCAGTTCAAGATTAGATAGCAAGTTCAACTTTTTTCTAGCTAGTGAAATTTTTGTTTCTGATGATTTTAAAAACCTTTTGATCTAAAGAAGTAGCCTTAAATGTTTTGTATTAAAAAAAAAAAAAAAAAAAAATATATATATATATATATATATATATATATATATATATATATATATATATATATATATATATATATATATATATATATATATATATATATATATATATATATATTATATACTACTGTTCAGCATTTATTTGAAATAAATAAAAAAAAAATAGTAAGATTATAAATGTCTTTACTCTCACATATGAACATTTTAATGCATTAAAGGTATTAATTTCTTCAAAAAATACTTTTGATCTGTTTCATATTTATGGTCAATACATAACATGAATTGAATTATGGGAGTTATGTAATAGTTTTGATGTAATAATGAAGAATAAGTAGGTGTGACTGGTAGTTTAGGTGAAACAGAGTCAGAGTTGAACATGGGCTGAATGACTCAGCATTTTGAGCATGGTAACAGTCATGTGACAGTGTTTTTGTTTTTAGTAGGGTGCACACAGGGCACAGTGTCCTCTAGCAGATAGTAAGTAACTCTCTCTCTCTCTCCCATCAGAAAACTCTGTTTACACTGGGGTCTGGTTCTCAGGCCTCTAAGTCTCCATCTCTGTCCAGTAAACAGCAGCACCAGCAGAGTGCAGCGTCCATCCTGGAGTCTCTGTTTCGTTCATCTGCCCCTGGCATGTCTACGTTCAGAGTGCTCTATAACCTGGAGGTACATGAAGAGTTTCTTATTTTGAGTCAACTGTGTTGCCAAAGTTACTATGGGAAACAGATATCAAACTAATATTTTTAAGTTTATCAAAAATTACAAACCAATATTTGGTCTCAAACTATCTAGATTCTAGACCCTATTGATTGACAGCTTAAGTTAGGCTTAATTCTGAACTCTGTTACCTATTTTGGCATATACATCCCAGGTTCCTCCCAAATATTAAGCAGCACGACATAATGTTTCTCGAGCATCAAATCAGCATATTAGATTTTTTTTTTTTTTTTTTTCAACTTTTTATTTTCTTTAAATCAACAAAACAACATCCATTCAAACAAACAACAGGGAGGGGGGAGCAACAGACACACCATCAACAATTTCACAATCTGAAAGAAAAAAGGAAAGGAAAAAATATATATATTAGAATAATTTCTGAAGGATCATGTAACACTAAAGACTGGAGTAATGATGCTGAAAATTCAGCTTTGCCATTGTGTCTTCGTGCGGGACATGGCATCACAATACGGTAAGGGGCGTAACATTTCCGTCTCACGCTTGAGGTATTCAGCCAATCACAATGCACTGGATAGCTGGCCAATCAGAGCACACCTCACTTCTCAGAACGATGAGCTTTGTAAAAATCGATGCGTTTCAGAAAGGCGGAGCATAGAGGAGCAACAATAATGTACAGTATGTGGAAAATAATGTGTTTTTTGAACCTTAAACCGCATAAACACATTGCATTACACCAAATACACAAAATAATGTTCTTTTTAGCAACGTCATATGACCCCTTTAAGATATGTTAAAATAAATATTTTTGAATGGTAGTGTATATAATATATGTAGTTTTTCCCAAATAAATTTTGGCTGTTTATTTTTTTATGTTTAAAAAGTATATTAATTCACACATTTTTGTAACAGGGTTGCAAAAGTAGTAAAAAATGAATTTTAAAATAAAACTGTCTGTTGAGAGAACATTCATTTTTAGGCTTTTTCTATATGCACACACTGACCCCTGTCTTCCTTACAGGTGTTGAGCTCCAAGCTGATGCCCACATCTGATGATGAAATGGCAAAGACCAGTGTCAAATCTTTCTGTGAGAACTTCCTCAAAGCGGGAGGTCTCAGGTAGCCGTCTGCTTTCTACCCACTTTTACACTGCTTGATAATTCTGCAGTCGTAATGTGGCTGTGTATTTTAATCATTAATTATCTCAGCGGTGCATTCTCTGTCTCTCTCTCTGTCTCAGTCTGGTGGTTAACGTCATGCAGAGAGACTCCATCCCCTCTGAGGTGGACTACGAGACCAGACAAGGAGTCTATTCCATCTGCTTGCAGCTGGCCAGGTGCAGTATCATTTATCAGTCTGGCTGTCTTCTCTTTCCCCGTTTCTCTATTTTGTTCACTCTTTCTCCCTGGATTCAGCACTCCAAGTGATGCGCAGCATAATAATATTGCTTTAAAGACCATTGTGTTCTGTTTGGGTCTTTTATTGACCCGGATGAAAAAATTTAAAACAGTGTGTTTTTGATAACATCCCATAGACTTTTTTCCACATTTCCATGGTTCATAAGAAAATTATTTGTTCTGTTTCAGAATATAAAAAACAGTCGTGATTTAAATTGAAACCGTATACATGTTTCTACTGCTCAAGTGCAGTACCTCTACTGACATATAGGTGGCGATATAGCTGGGTAAAATGCTTCTATGTAAAGCCTAAAGCTGATGATGGCAACCAGATGAGTTTTTATGTACAAAATAAATAGGAGAGCGCTGTAAACTTTCCAAAGTTACATTAAAGTCTATTCAGGACATTTTTGACCCAAAAATAACAGGTGTAATTTTTTTAAACAAAAGTGCCTCATTGAGAATACCTGGCTTAATTTGAATGTCTGTCAGTGGAGAAAGATATTTGTTGACAGCAAAGTGTAGGTACGACAAAGACTATAGAAATACAAAGACGGTTCACTCCTATACTTATGAATGGCAGAAGCCGCAACGTGCAAAATGGCGGAATAGTCCCGCCTTTTAAATGAAAGAGCCAATCGTTGATTGGTAAAGTCATTGCGTCACTGCAGCAGCCTTAGAAGCTCCTGTTCCCCTAGAAACCTGAGGCTAGACCAGCCAATATGCGCATTGGCTGGTCTAGCCTGAAAAATAAGCTTTTTAGACGCTATTTTAGAGCATAAGAAACAACATTCATGGGGCAGTTCATTTCAGATTTTCTTGCTGATTTAAAATACGTAATTTAATTGCGAGTTCAGCAAGCAGTTTTTGAGATCTCAGGTACCTGTGTCCCAGTGTTCATACTATCCATCCTAAATAGTATGTGAGATTAGAATAAACGTGTCCCAAAGCATAGTGTGTTGAAAAGAGTATGCCAAAAGTCCCCGGATGGTCTACTATTTCAGGTCGATTTTTGAAGTGTGGATCCATGCACACTCTAATGGCTAATATTGCCCACAATCCATTGCGCTTTGGAGAAGGATTCTGTCCAGAACTACAAACACGAATAAAACGCGTTAAAAAACTACAAACATGGCAGATGTGCGCAACCGGCGGTTAGGTATAGAGGTTTACAAAAAGGGGTTTGAATTACTAATGATCAACATTTTAACCTGGTAAAAAATATTTATTTATTGCCATCTGTGTTATATTTCATCTGCAACAGCAATGTAATCATTATGCATAAAATATGAGCAGAGTTCTCGGCATGAAAGATGGCATGGCAGATCAACGTGTGCTACTTTTCTCTCCAATACGGTAGGAAGTTAAATGAAATGAAATGAAATGTGGAGGATGTTAACAGTGACAAGATGATTGACAGGCCAGTTTACATTGACAGGGTGCGTGTATCTATGCGACAGAGCGGTCCATTACAGACGCAGTTGTGGGACGTGATAGTATGTTCCAAAGCTTACCTAATTTTCTACTACACACTCAAAAGTGTGTACTTTTTCTTCACCAAAAGAGTACATATTTTAAGGGCGTAGTATAAGTAGGCAGCATTGGTCTTGTTTGAGCTGCCCAGAGGCGTTGCAAATATGGCCGCCAAGGGAACAGACTTTCCTTGAAAGGGACTTTGGGTACGACACCTACCAGCCAGCGTTAACTGGACCATGCTAACTAGCTAAGCCATTTTATTTACTTCTGAAATGTGTCAGCTCTTTTGTTTGTGATTTATTAGAGTATTGGTCCATTAGCTTATCAACATGCTAATGTCAAAATTGTTATCCAGTTATGCTGCTTGATATTGCAAACTGGTATTTGTTATGATATTAGTGTAATATATGATCATAATCATAAATATACAGAGCCCCTAAAGAGACCTTTGTAAAAAATAAAAAATACACTGACGTGTGCACGAGAAACTTTTGCGTGCTCACGAGAAGCGTTTTACATGTGTACGCGTTACAATGTCTGGTTTATATAGACTATAACCTATTTCCTTTGTGCGTCACTGCAATTTTACACACAGATATCACACGCAAAAGTTTCTGGTGTGCACGCAAAAGCCTGTATATTTTGAATTTTTGTAAAAGTCCCTTTAGGGGCACTGTATTAACACACTGGTTTGTAGCACAAATAGTTGCACCGTTTACTGCACTTTTTTTATTCTTCTAGTTATGTACCAATAGCACCTAATGAATCAAAAATCTCGCTCATTCACAGAAAATATCTTACTTCTGCTTTGCAAAATAAGGTGGATACTTTTGGCTTTAGCATTTGTTAAAGGGCTTGTTCTTTGTCTCCCCCTGCAGGTTCCTACTGGTAGGGCAGGCTATGCCTAGTATGCTCGATGAGGAGTTGAGCAAGGAAGGTCTGGACACTCTGTCCTCTCGACCGTTCCGTAACGCTGGGCGGCAGAGCGGCCGACAGCTCTCTGTCTGTGGAACTCCAGAGAAGTCCTCCTACAGGCAGGTGTCCATGTCTGACAGATCCTCCATCAGAGTGGAAGAAATCATCCCGGCCGCCCGTGTCGCTATACAGGTGCGAGAGAGCATCCGATGGTTTATTAAATGATTTATTTCCAACCCTATCTGACTTCACTGGTTTGTCATTTCAGACAATGGAGGTGGGAGACTTCACATCCACAGTGGCGTGTTTCATGAGGCTCACCTGGGCGGCAGCTGCAGGCCGATTGGACCTTGTTGGCAGCAGCCAGCCAATCAGAGAGACGACCAACTCACTTCTTCCTCTGGGTGTCCGCAGCAGGGTCAGCAGCACAGGTGAGACTCTAAACGATACTATATTCTGTCTTCCAGTTGGACACTTGCGCATCTCTCTAAATGTTTGTGCTCATGTGTGTGTTGCAGGAAGTAACTGCAGCTCGGGCAGTGAGGGAGAGGCCACCACGTTGCAGGCTGGGATATGTGTCAAACAGCTGTGTGTGTCTATCAAAGACACTATTATTGCACGAGAAGCGCTCTCTTTACTCGTCACATGCCTTCAGCTACGCTGCCAACAGCTATGTAAGAAGAAAACACCAGGATGTGAAATAAAGTCAGCAAAAATCTAAACACTTACGCAATTGCTTTGTTTCCTGTTCTTTTTCAAGCTTCATTTTACACTCTGCCTTCTGTGAATGATTTCATCATTGATATTCTGCTGGGGTCGCCCAGTGGAGAGGTCAGTGTTCGTGTTGTAGTCCTGACAAAAATTCAACTTGTCTCTTAACTATGACTTCAGTCCAAACATCTAAGCTCCTATGTTCACAGATCCGACGCGTGGCGTGTGATCAGCTGTACACTCTCAGTCAGTCGGACACCTCTGCGTACCCTGACCTCCAGAAGCCCAACCTTTTCCTGCTGAAGGTGGTTCTGACAGCCCAACTTCCTCTCTGGTCCCCTACCAGCATCATGAGGGGTGTTAACCAAAGGTCCGACACACTAAACATGATTTCTTGTCTCTTAGGAGACCATTTAGAAATCTTATTTCTCTGTGTGTATAAGTGTATAATGGCAAATGAGACCTAAATCAAATTCTTAATGTAACAGGCCCACAAAGTAATTAAAACACTGTGTAGACTTTAGAAAAGCTGTGAAATTCTGAATATCTACTGAGCTAAACTGATGATCGTGTTTTTAGGTTGCTTTCACAGTGCACAGAGTATTTTGACCTGCGTTGCCAACTACTGGATGACCTGACCAGTGAGTGTTCGGTCTTATTTTCAAATTAAGCATATCATATAAATGTCAGTTTTTATGAGTAAGATGCTTTGGTCTCCCAATATTTATTTTCTGATTATTCATAGTTATCCCATAATTTTGATTATAATAATTGTAGTTCATTGTAGTAAAGGTTAATTGTAATTAATTACAACACATTTTGTCCCACATTTTTTTGTTTACTTTCAGTCCTGTTGTTTCCCTAATATAAATATGTTTTCCCTAAATAATAACATTCTTTAAAACATTCTTTCTAGAGCATGGCAGAAAAAAAACGAGTTTCCTTCAGTTTTCTAGTGTTGACTGCAATTATCAGTTTTAAACCCTGTTACCCACGTTATTGTTACAAAATGCAGACATAAAAAATAAATACATATATGTATTATATTTAATATAATTTAATATTTTTCATATTATATATTTTTTCCGTGTGTGTATATATATAAAGGAATATATATATTCCTTTTTTTTTTTTCCTCCTTCAACTACTTAATCAACACTTAGTCCCAGACTTGATAGTCCCTATTGAATGATTGCTTGGTTTAAGGCTAAATTTCCAGCCCTGTTACTCATTCTGCATCCGGTTTTGTTCTCTCTATACAGGTGCTGGTCATATAATTAGAATATCATCAAAAAGTTGATTTATTTCACTAATTACATTCAAAAAGTGAAACTTGTATATTATATTCACTCATTACACACAGACTGATATATTTCAAATGTTTATTTCTTTTAATTTTGATGATTATAACTGACAACTAAGGAAAATCCCAAATTCAGTATCTCAGAAAATTAGAATATTACTTAAGGCCAATACAAAGAAAGGATTTTTAGAAATCTTGGCCAACTGAAAAGTATGAACATGAAAAGTATGAGCATGTACAGCACTCAATACTTAGTTGGGGCTCCTTTTGCCTGAATTACTGCAGCAATGCGGCGTGGCATGGAGTCGATCAGTCTGTGGCACTGCTCAGGTGTTATGAGAGCCCAGGTTGCTCTGATAGTGGCCTTCAGCTCATCTGCATTGTTTGGTCTGGCATATCGCATCTTCCTCTTCACAATACCCCATAGATTTTCTATGGGGTTCAGGTCAGGCGAGTTTGCTGGCCAATCAAGCTCAGTAACACTATGGTCATTGAACCAGCTTTTGGTACCTTTGGCAGTGTGGGCAGGTGCCAAGTCCTGCTGGAAAATGAAATCAGCATCTCCATAAAGCTTGTCAACAGAAGGAAGCATGAAGTGCTCTAAAATTTCCTGGTAGATGGCTGCGTTGACTGTGGACCTCAGAAAACACAGTGGACCAACACCAGCAGATGACATGGCAGCCCAAATCATCACTGACTGTGGAAACTTCACACTGGACTTCAAGCAACATGGATTCTGTGCCTCTCCACTCTTCCTCCAGACTCTGGGTCCTTGATTTCCAAATGAAATGCAAAATTTACTTTCATCTGAAAAGAGGACTTTGGACCACTGAGCAACAGTCCAGTTCTTTTTCTCCACAGCCCAGTTAAGACGCTTCTGACGTTGTCTCTGGTTCAGAAGTGGCTTGGTAGCCTTTTTCCTGAAGACGTCTGAGCGTGGTGACTCTTGATGCACTGACTCCAGCTTCAGTCCACTCCTTGTGAAGCTCTCACAAGTGTTTGAATCAGCTTTGCTTGACTGTATTCTCAAGCTTGCGGTCATCCCTGTTGCTTGTGCACCTTTTCCTACCCAAATTCTTCCTTCCAGTCAACTTTGCATTTAATATGCTTTGATACAGCACTCTGTAAACAGCCACACCTTTCAGTAATGACCCTCTGTGACTTACCCTCTTTGTGAAGGGCATCAATGTTCGTCTTCTGGATCATTGCCAAGTCAGCAGTCTTCTCCATTAATGTGGTTTCAAAGAACAAGAGATACCCGGAATTTATACTGTAGGGATGGTCATTAATTGAAACTCAAATTTAAATGTTCTAATTTTCTGAGATACTGAATTTGGGATTTTCCTGAGTTTTCAGTTCTAATCATCAAAATTAAAAGAAATAAACATTTGAAATATATCAGTCTGTGTGTAATGAATGAATATAATATACAAGTTTCACTTTTTGAATGGAATTAGTGAAATAAATCAACTTTTTGATGATATTCTAATTATATGACCAGCACCTGTATAAGTTAAAAATGGGAGTGTCACTTGCTTTAGTCCTGTGCAATTTAAAAACAATTTTTGGATTCCCTTAGAAAAGCTCAGCCTCATATGTTTCATGTTCTCAGCATCAGAAATGGAGCAGCTTCAGATCAGTCCTGCGGCCATGCTGGAGGACGAGATCAGCTGGCTTGATAATTTCGAGCCTACTTGGACCAACGAGCTGGAGACCAGCGAGGCCGACAACATCCTGCTGGCCGGACACCTGCGCCTCATTAAAACCCTGCTGTCCCTCTGCGGCAGTGAGAAAGAGCAGCTCGGTCAGCCACTTTTCAGATAAATATGACAGCATAATATGCATATGAAGATCCGGATGTGAAGTAAACGAATCTTCTTGTTAATGTGCTGCAGGTCCTTCTCTGATCCAGCAGCTGTTGGACGATTTCCTGTTCAGAGCGTCTCGTATCATCCTGAACCGTGACAGCTCATCTAGCACTATAGCATCTATCCACGACTTTCACCCGAAGTAAGAGTAAATGCATATGTTAAAACGCATTGATATGCAAGTTGCTTCAGCTATCTTTAGTAAACATGTCTGTGTCTCAGGTGCAGTACGGTCAGCAGTCGTCTGGCGGCGTACGAGGTGCTGGTCATGTTGGCCGACAGCTCTCTTACTAACCTGCAGCTCATCACTAAAGAACTGCTGTCCATGCACCACCAGTCTGACCCATCTCTCAGCAAAGAGTTCGACGTGAGTCCCTTCACCACTCACCACTTATATCTCTTGGAGGAAATGAATTCTGCTATAAGAGCTTCCAACAGATGTACTTGTGTTCATTCCTGTGTCATTGTGTGTGTTGTCAGTATCTTCCTCCTGTAGACAGTCGCTCTGTGTCTGGGTTTGTGGGACTGAAGAACGGAGGTGCGACCTGCTATATGAATGCAGTTTTCCAGCAGCTCTACATGCAGCCTGGTTTGCCTGAGGTAAACTTTGCTTATTTATCACTAAAGTAAGTTTAGCACACTCTCTCACCACTAGGTGACGCCCTAACCTAGAAGTAATAGGAGTGAACTGGATCGAGGAAATGTTAACAGCTGTATTGCTAAAGGACGATTTTTGTGTGCTTGTATGACCTAGTTTGTTTTAAAATGTCATTTTTTTTCATATTTGAAGATGTATTTTTTGATTAGTTTTACTATATTTTCTGAAAAACATTAGCACCACAAATTTTTATAATTTCTCATATAAAGGTCTCATATATATATATATTTTTTTATTTGTTATTTCATACAGTTTTTGTGGTGTTTGTCTTTTATAATAGGTTTTGGTTACAATTTTAACCTTGTGTGTGTTGTAGGCTGTTTTGTCAATTGAAGATGACATTGAAAACCCAGAGGAGAGTGTGTTCTGTCAGGTACAGTCTCTGTTTGGTCACCTGATGGAGAGCAAACTACAGTACTACATACCTGAAAACTTCTGGAAGGTGAGATCCACTGTTATGATATGTCTGGAACTGTTGATATGCACACAGTGAACTGAATTTGGAATAAATGCTATAAAATACTAAAGAGAAATACCTGATTTCAGGTAATAAACTAATTTAAGGGTAGTTTATTAGGTACTCCAGAGAATTTGAGGAAAAAGATATCAGGTTTAGATGCTTAAATGAAAGTCATTTATATAAAAAATGCACTATATTGTATGTATGTGTATATACATATAAAAATAGTTTTTATTAAGTTTTAGTCACTTTAGTACTGTTTTAGCACAATTTAAACAAATGAGAAATATTGGCTTTTTTATATTAGATTTTTGATATTTTATTTAAGCTAATGTTTATTTTTAATTTCAATGAATGAAAATCGAGTACTTCATTGTTTTCATCACTTGGTTGGTCTTGATGCAGATATTTAAGATGTGGAATAAAGAATTATACGTGCGAGAACAGCAGGACGCTTATGAGTTCTTCACCAGTCTGGTGGATCAGCTTGATGAACATCTAAAGGTACAGCTCACCTGAAGTCCCTTGCATAATCAAGTGCTCATACCCAGTCTGAAGTGTGTTTTCAATTCTCCTAATTTTCACCCTTATAGAAAATCGGTCGAGAGCAGATCTTCAAGAACACATTCCAGGGCATTTTCTCTGATCAGAAGATATGCAAAGACTGCCCACACAGGTAAGCCTTAAAGGATCAGCTCATTGTTTACTCACTCATGTATCATTCCACACCCATGTTATTAAGAAGACCTTTTTATAACATTAACTTGAGTTTGTTTTTGGGTTTGCTCTGTAGGTATGAGCGTGAGGAGACGTTCATGGCTCTGAACTTGGGGGTGACGTCCTGTCAGAGTCTGGAGATCTCTCTCGATCAGTTTGTCAGAGGAGAAGTCCTGGATGGCAGCAATGCTTATTACTGCGAGAAGTGTAAAGAGAAGGTACAGTCTGATGTGTTTTCATTCATAAAGAACTGCAGGAAAATACAGCTGTATTTTGTACTCACACATTCTGTGTTACAGCGGACCACTGTGAAGCGCACCTGTATAAAGTCCCTGCCCAGCGTGCTGGTCATCCACCTCATGCGATTCGGCTTCGATTGGGAAAGCGGCCGGTCCATCAAATACGATGAGCAGATCAGAGTAAGATTATATGCAGCATCAGCTCTGCTTCAGTTTACATGTTATGTAGTGTTGGCCTGCAACTAATCACTAACCAAAAATCTCACTTTTGATCAATTTAATGTATCCTTGCTAAATTAAAAAATAAAATCTTACCAACCTCAAACTTTTGAATACTAATTAGGGCTGTCAGTCGATTCGAATTTTTAATCCAATTAATTACATGATGTGTCAATTAATTAATCTCATTTATCACAAAATTAATTTGTCTGTGAAGATACCACAAAAGATTATTTAAAGCTATGTTTGTGTTAAATGAGAAAGTATCAATTAGACATTACAGATTGTAGCTTTAGAAAGAAAGATTTCATTTGATTCAACATAAAACTTATTACACAAACATTTAGGCTACAGCGGCCTAACATAAACTATGGAACATAAAAGAATCTCAGTATTTTTTGTTCATACAATGAAAGTCATTGGTAACCAAAACAGCTAACGACAGTCTCCAAAATACTTATTTTTGTTCCACAAAAGAAAGGTTTGAAGCGACATAAGGGTAAGTAAATGATGACAGAATTGAAATTTTTTTTGGATGAACTGTCCCTATAATGTTTTTATTTTTATTAGTATTATTTTTTTATGAAATGATACTCTAAATAAGAAATTAAATCTGCCAGCAGGTGGCGGTAAATGTCTTCATTAGTTCAAATGGCTGATTCATTCAGGAATGAAGTAAATGGCTCTGTATGAATGGGCCTTTGAATCATTGGTTCACACGATTCGTTCAAAACGTGGATTCATTCAGAAACTAAACACCGCTGTTTTGCTCAAACGCACGGCAAATTTAAAGTTAATATGTTCTCTGCAAATTTGAGCAAAAACGCATGATATTGTGTTTAAAATATAACACAACTTCTTATTTACTGAACTGTTGTTTAAAATTACATATAAACTTGTGATATTCAGGACAAAATCAGCACTTATCAGCACAGATATTGCTCTCGCTGCTCGTGTGATATCGTATGATATAAATATGAGACAAAATCTCATACAGGGGCATTTTTGCACCAATATCTTGAATTTTAGGGCATAACTGCATTTATGGAGTTTTGCCCTGCATCATATTTGTCAACAGTCAACTATATGAAGTGTAAGACGATGTACAGGTCTGGGGGCAGGTTCAGTGCGTTAACTGCGTTAAAATATTTTAATCGCATTCTTTTTTTAATAGCTAATTAAGTTAACACGTTAAACTGACAGTCCTAATAGGAATATATAATTGATTTGCATCTACTTCAATAATTTGTGTTCACTTTTAGTTCCCCTGGGTGCTGAATATGGAGCCGTACACGGTGTCAGGAATGGCCCGTCAGGATTCAAGTGCAGATCATGGAGAGAACGGGAGAGGGGGCGAGGCTGGTTCCGGGGGATCACCTCGGAAGAAGGTCACCATCTCTGAGAACTACGAACTGGTGGGAGTGGTGGTCCACAGCGGACAGGCCCATGCAGGACACTATTACTCATTCATCAAAGACCGCCGGTGAGATGGCAAGAGAGAGTGTCTGTTAACATTTTTGTGGAGTTTTCTGGGTGGTTGCTAGGTGTTTACTTGCTGTCCCAAGTTAATAGAGAGAGTTTGATGACTTGGAAGATGGTAGCACACCTCTTCTTATCAGGCCTTACAAGTTACACCAGGATTTTCCAAACTGGGATTTGTGAGTTGATTAAATATCTAGTTTAGTTATGAAACTCTAGGCTCATGGATCCTTTACATGCAGTCTGCTACTAATCACATAATTTACTGCATGGCACAAGTCGATTGGCCTCTGCTGCTTCAAAACCCGCTGGAACCCTCCACATCCCCAGCTCCACCTGTCTAGATCTGCTATGGGATTTATGTGTCTTTATTCTTGCAGCAGCAGATCTTACATGTTTACAATGCATGTCTGTGTATCTACTGGCATTAGCAAGTCCATATTTGCTCTGCAGCAGCAGCAGCGTGTGGCAGATATAATTCACCAAGACCAAACACACTAACATTGTCATATGTTAAAACTATTCCAAGTTGTCGTGATTTAAAATAATTTTAAAATGAAAACAATTAAAATGAAACATTTCCTAAAAAAGATTTTATTTTTCTCCATGTCATGTGACTGTTAACCTGCATCAGAGGACTGGAAATCCTAACTTCTTAGGTGGTACTTCAAATAAACATTTTAGGTCAAAGGGGTTTGGCTGACAAAAGTTTGGAATCTCTGATCTCTACACAAACAAAATGGAAATAATTCTGAGTTTATTACTAAGGAATGCATCCCTAAAGTATGAAAAGTAGTAAGAGATTATGACATGCGTTATAATGTTACATAAAGCTTCTGTTAAAACATTCCAGAGGGCTTGTGGTTGAACAATACATTTATGAAGTTCTGCAGAGTCCATAATGCACAGTCTATATATAGGACATACTTCAGCAACCGTAATATCTGAAACACGTTTCTGGGAGGTCTTTTGCCCCTCTGTGTGAATGTATGTGTATTTATGGGTCTCTGGGGGGGGCGTGCTTCTGTTTTTGGCAAGAGTGTTTTTATGAGAGCCTTAAACTGTCCCAGATGCTTGGCAGCATAATGGTGCTTTAAACGTGCATTTTTTGAGGGAATGAAGGAATGTTTGGGTGACCAAGCAGAGCTGAGCAATGTCTGTAATATGCATTTTTCAACGCTTTATTTTCTTTTAGGGGTAGTTCACGAGGACGCTGGTATAAGTTTAATGACAATGTTGTGGAAGAGTTTGACATGAACGATGAGACTCTGGAGTATGAGTGTTTTGGAGGAGAGTACAGACCCAAAGTTTATGACCAATGTAAGTTAGTAATATATCTTTAAATCCATATAAATAAGTCAGTAAAACAATAATTTGACTTTTACATAAACTCAAACTGAGGCCTATTTATATGTTTATTTTATTTTAATTCTATTTCTTTCTTTTTTTTTTATTTGTACTATGTAAAAACGCCAGTATTTTTATCTTAACTTAGTCTTCCGTGGATTAAATGTCACACTGTCATTTTCATTATCACTCATGTATATATTATATTAACATTTTGCCACTGTATTCACATGCTATAGCTAACCCCTACCCAGATGTGCGGCGGCGCTACTGGAACGCCTATATGCTGTTCTACCAGCGCATCAGTGACCAGAACTCCCCCGTTCAGCCCAAAAAGAGTCGAGTCAGCATCATGAGACAGGAAGCAGAGGATCTCTCGTTGTGAGTTAGCGTTTTACTTCCTGCATGAACGTTTGAATATGGATACACTTACTAATGTTCATAATCCTTCACTTCAGGTCAGCCCCGTCATCTCCGGAGATCTCACCCCAGTCCTCCCCACGGCCACCCAGGGCCAACAATGACCGCCTCACCCTGCTCACACGCTTGGTCAAGAAAGGAGAGAAGAAGGGTCTGTTTGTGGAAAAGATGCCCGCTAGGATCTATCAGGTTGCGATTTTAAGGCCTTTTCATGCATTGCAATTCTAATGTGACTAAAAGAAATGTTCCAGGTCTGGCAACATCATACTAGACTGTAACTATAATTATATTATTCATAGTGTTTCAGACATTTTGTTGCTTTTTCAAATTTTTGGATCTGTAGATGGTGAGAGATGAAAATCTGAAGTTCATGAAGAACAGAGACGTTTACAACAGTGATTACTTCAACTTCACACTGTCTCTGGCTTCTGTCAACGCGGTAAGCTCTGAGCATTCAGCCTCTTTTATAAGTGCTCTATATCTCCTGTACTCAAATTTCAGCTTTATACTGTTTTTCCAGACAAAGTTAAAGCATCCATCATATCAGGCCATGGCCAAAACCAGCCTGCAGCTGGCCGTCCAGTTCCTCTTCCACACTTACCTGCGTACCAAAAAGAAACTCAGGTGGGATGATGCTTTTGTTTACAATACTTAAGCTCAAGGCCTGTTCACACAAGGTTATTATCGTTAAACTATTACAAAGACAAGATCGAGTGGTGGAAAAAAATTCTATCTTTATATTTTTTAAATGATGAAAAATTTTTTGTTTTTAAACATTTTAATTTATTAATTAGAATTGTTCATTTAAATAAACTGCATTTGTAATCCACTGTGAAAGTGCATAAAATATGAGCAAAATCGTAATAAAAAAAAAAAATATTAAAATAACAAAAATGACTTTTTCCGGTCAATATCTCATTAAACGAGTCTCCCAGTTGTGGCTTTTATCGGTTTATTTAATCAGTGTGGGAACTCTGACGTCTTCTCTCTCAGGGTGGACACAGAGGAGTGGATCGCTACTGTGGAGGTTTTGTTGTCCAAGAGTAGCGAGGCTTGTCAATGGATGGTCCAGTACCTGGTGACACCTGAAGGGCGGGAGATCATCAAGTGAGCATCACATCCAATCCTCCATGCACACATTGGCAATAAAATCACCACTGGCTTATAAATAGTAAAACTAACCAGACTATTGGTACACAGACATGAAACACAAATATATTTATACAGCTTTATATCTATTAGGGGCAGGCGATATACCTGTAGACACGATTAACTGGGTAGCTCTTAAATTGACAGCAGTCTAATATTCCTGCTGTCTGTCATTCATATTAATCAAACAACAGAAGAGAGAAAATCTCTCATTGCTCTTGACTAAATCACTTTTGTAACTTTAATAAGAAGAAATGTATGTTTAATTTACAGAGTGAAGAATATGTATTTTTTTATACATTTGATTATACAATGTATGTAGCATTTCTTATTTATTTGTTCTACTGTAGTTATTTTTTGTCCCAATGCTTGTAATTAGTTTCTTATTCTTATTTAATTGCTGACTGTCTTGTCTTCAGTGAGCTTGAGTTTTTTTTACTTTTTTTACTTTACTAAAACTAGTATTATTTTTTTGATATTGACACTGGTGACAAGAATTATGAAATTTATATGGTATTAAAAAAAAAGGTATAAAGACCTAGACCTATATAGAAAATAACTATATCATTATATATATCGTTACCATGAAATAATGGTTGGCCAATGTCGGGCTGAAGGTGAGCGTCTGTCAGGCTAATTTGTTTGGTGTGTTCCACTCATCGGCTCTCGTCGGGCTCACGTCGTTGGCAGTTTGCCCACTTCAGCATGTTGAATCGCGCAAGTGAGAACTCTGATTGGCTGCTCAGTTTAGCAAACGAGTCATTGCATGAGAATTAAAGCAAAATTGATGAAAACTAAGTAAATGAAGGCTGCACAGACAGAAGTCTGTTCAATTGTTACGTGATCTTTCCCAATCATTCCAATATGCGAATATTTTCATAGCAACATGAGCCACTTAAAAAGGAAGAAAGTTATCATCATAACTGATAATCAAAATGGTACGCAAGCGCTGCTTTGTTTACGTTTTGTATATCTGCGTCTATCTCGTATATCTTTGTTTTGGTTTCTCCTTTTAAATGACTAATATTTACTATTGGTAGCTGCTGATATTGACAGCTAATTCCTCTCACGCAGGTGCAGAACACATATGTTAGTTTGCAGCCGGCTGTAGTCTGAGTGCTGTGTTCAAGCATGGCTTTTTGGTCCAACACAAGGCGACAACACCGTTGGCTTTTGTCGCTGATAGTTCTTTGAAGTCGGCTTGGTGTGTCCCGGACTTTAATGGCTTAATTTCACATGGAAGGCTAAAATATTTCATAATTTAAAAGAAATTTCATCATTTTGACAGGAAAAAAAAAAAAAACTTGATTTTATATTTCTATCAATGGGAGCAGTGCATTGTAAAGAGGGAGAAGAAAAGTGCAACTGTGGCTGCAGTTGCAGCATTCTTACCTTATTTAAAATTATACCAGCTCTTTCCACACATCTGTAAATGAGCTTATAGTGTGGCTTCCGTCCACAACATAGTACAGAAAATGCCCTTGTAAAGGTAGTTAATGATTTATTACTCTCTTGCGACACTGGCTCTCTATCTTTACTTCTGTTACTAGACCTCAGTTCTGCCTTTGACACTGTCTCTCATGATTTACTCATCTCTTGACTTTCAGCTGTGGGTATATCTGGTACTGCTCTTTCCTGGCTCTCTTCATATCTATATGACAGACAGTTTTATATCTCTGCTCGGGATTTTAGATCCCCTACTGCCCCCCTGAAACAAGGCATCCCCCAGGGTTCTGTTCTTGGGCCTTTGTTGTTTATTATTTATATTTTACCATTTGCATTTACATTTAATAATTTAGCAGACACTTTTATCCAAAGCGACGTACAAATGAGAACATTTGGTCAGATACTACAGCGTCATGGCTTTAGCTATTATTTTTATGCTGATGACATTCAAATCTACACATCATGCAGGCCTTCCCTATCCACCCAAATAGACAAAATTTCTGTTTGCGTGGAGGATATTAAAACATGGCTTAACTCAAATTTTCTGAAATTAAATATGGAAAAAACTGAGATCATCATTATTGGAACCCCATCACTTACCACCAAAGTTCCCACGGACATTACTTGCGATTATTACTGGCACTTTAATTGCTCCATCTAGTATCGTTAGAAATCTAGGTGTTATGTTTGACCCCTCTCTTTCATTTCAATCTCATATTAACTCTCTCTCTAAATTAGCATTTCTTCACTTACGACGAATTGTCCAGCTCCGTCCTTTCATTAGTACCAATGATGCAGAAACTCTCATTCATGCTTTTGTTTCATCACGTCTCGATTACTGTAATGCCTTTTTTGTAATGCTACCTCTATTGCTAGATTACAGTATATTCAAAACTCAGCCACTCGTATTCTCACTCGTACTAAGCGTTGAGCCCACATCACCCCTATTCTATCTGATCTACTTTGGCTACCAGTGGCCTATCGTATCAAGTTTAAGATGATCCTGCTTACTTTTAATGCTTTGAATGGTCTGGCTCCTTGCTATATTTGCAATATGCTCCTCCCCTATTCTCCACCTCGTTCATTGCGGTCCTCTGATTCTCACCTTCTCGCCATCCGTCGATATCACCTCTCTTCCATGGGGGGCAGATCGTTCAGTGTTGTTGCCCCTAAATAATGGAACTCTCTACCCAGATCACTCTGTCTTGCCAATAGCCTGTCTGAATTCAAATCGCTGCTCAAAACTCACTTGTTTTCAGGATGTTATCTTTCTTAGTTAACTTCTATTTATTCTGTCTTATGCTGTATATTACTCTCTGGATGTCTGATGTTCTTTTTTTCTTTCTGTATTACTGTTTTCCTAACATTTCTGATGTTTATTGTAAAGTGTCCTTGAGCTCTGGAAAGGCGCTATATAAATAAAACATAATTATTATTATTATTATTTTACAAACAAGGATTGACACCAAAACGTATCTCACACTTAAATTAGCAAAATATCAAGCCAAGTAGCATTTATTTTAAGTATCCATAATTATCCAAGTATGTTTTGAGGCCACTGTACATTTCACTTATGTCTGATGTTCTGTTGTACAGCTGGTTTCTACCATAAGAACTAAACACAAATGCATGGAAATCCCAGATGACACCTTTGTTTTAGCTAGTGCCCTGTTCCCGCAAAGCCAACTATCATGAACCCCTGTATTGGTGAGAGTGTAAGTGTGTGGTCATAATCGTATCGCTGAAAATCAATAGCACATGTGGGGTACGGCCACAGCTGCTTTCTGTCAACCTGAAATATGGGCCAGTACAGGGATGTTTATGTGTAGAGCATGTAAGTGCGATCTAGAATGACTAGAGGTTCTCCGGATTGGGAGTAAGGGGGCGTAGTGCCCTGCTACACGATTGGCTGGTTCGTATCGAATGTTAGGGCTGCCCCGATTATCATTCAACACCTCAGCAGAAGCCAGGGAATGTTCCCAATGGTTTTATGATCCAGCTCTGACACACTTCCAACAAAACAAATAGTTTCCCTTATCAATAGAGACATGGAGCCATAATTTCATAAAAAACGTTTCACTCTGGACAGAGCTGGCTCTGCAGGGAAAGTTTCCACAGACCTCCCAACCAGCTCAGATACGCCAACATCCAGCGTCTCCTACCACATGTTCATGCAAAAACTGGTTGAAAATCAACTGAATTAACGTTGTTAATGGGTGAACCTCATGAAGCATGTTTTTCTCTCTCTGTAGAATCTGTCTGTTGGAATGCAGTGTGCGGGAGGTCCGTGTCGTGGTGGCCACCATCCTGGAGAAGACACTGGAGTGCGCTTTGTACTTCCAGGACGCTGGGTTGGACTGTCTTTTGGACATGCTGCTCTCTTTATTGGATAAGGACGTCCCAGATAACTGCAAGAACTGCTCTCAGTACTTCAGCCTCTTCAGTAACTTTGCTCAGAGGGTGAGAACAATGATGTCACTCACTGATGTTCATTAAGAAATAATATAGTAAGCTCCAAAAAAAACAAGTACCATAAAAGTGGCCCATACAACTGATATTCTGTCTTCTGAAGCCACACATAGGAACCTATGGAACAAATGTAAGTTATTCACTGAGGATTTGTTTTAGGGCTTTGGGCCGTGTCAGCTGCTGCTAAAACATTCTGCTTATCGTCGGATGCTTGTCTTCCTTCTGGGACCCAACCGGCAAAACAACCAGGTACTGCAGTGTTCTACGGCTTTTGAATATTGGGGTTTACTGCTTGCTTAAAGAGATAGTCCACCCAAAAATGAAAATTTTGTCACCATTTGCTCACCCTCATGTCCTTCCAAACCTGTATGAGTTTGTCTGTGGAACACAATAGAAGATATTTTGAAGGATGTTGGTAACCGGGGGGGATTGGGGGGGGATTTCCCCCCCTCTGGTCTATGCACCCCTGCCTCTGCTGAATTATATTTTATTCCCGTGGGGATAAAAACATCCCGCCCACCTGCTCCGACGTCCCGATCTAAATCAAATGATTTGCGATACGTGATCCGATTGGAACGCTTCGAAACAGTGAATCATTTTGCGACACAGTGGTTTAACTGATTTGGAGTTTCAAAAAGCTCCGTTGATACGGTGTTCTTTCTCTTTCTCTATATAATTTATTCGTTTTTGAATAACCGTGGAAATGAAATAATTACAATTAATCAAACTGTGATCACGTTAAAACAGTTTCCATTGTATTAAAAACAGTGTAGTTGGGTCAACCTCCGCCTATATAGAGTTTTATACACTTATAAAAAGTTTTCAAAAGTATTCCCCCCCCCCGGGTTTTTTCACAAATCGCGCACTCTGTTGGTAACCAAATAGTTTTCGTTCCTTGGATTTCCATTGTATGGATTAAAATACAATGAAAGTCCAACATTCTTCAAATTATCTTCCTAAGTGAGTCATACAGGTTTGGAATGACATGAGGGTGCGTAAATGATAACAGAATTTAAAATTTTTGGGTGAACTGTCCCTTTAGGTGCTAATGTTGACCTACACTGTTTAATGTCTGTGTTAATGACGTTCTGCTGGTTCTGTGTTTTAGCACCGGCGCTGGAGTTCGGCACAGGCTCGAGAGTTCCTGCATCTTCACAACACTCTGGCCCTGATCGTGCTGCACACAGACCTCACGTCTCAGAGGACGGAGGGTAAGAACACACGATTTCTGGACACACACCAAAGTTATTATCATTAATGGAAACTATTTTGAGGGCATAAAAATGTAATGACAAAGAAGTAAACAAAAAATGGAAATTGTAGTTTGCAAAAGAAATAAAATACTAATGTGCACTAAAAATAATTTTTTGCTTTTTCACAGAACAAACAAAACAATAACAATGAGGAAAAAATGCTAATACTTTTTAATACAATTTATTTTTGATGTTTTTTTGAGGGGTTTTTTGTTGAAATAAATTAATACTTTTATTCAGAAAGGATGTATTAATTTGATCAAAAGTGACAGTAAAACATTTAGAAGGTTACAAAAGATTTCTATTTCAAACAAATGCTGCACTTTATATTCATAAAAGAATACTGAAATAAAAATGTGTGATGATTTCAACAAAAATATTAAGCAGCAATTATTATTTATTTTTTTTGTATTTATAATATCCAGGAATGTTCCCTGAGCAGCAAATCAGCATATTAGAATGATTTCTGAAGGATCATGTGACACATAATGCATGTTATTTTAAATTCTAAGAGCATTACTGTTTCTACTGTTTTTTTGATCAAATAAATGCAGCTTATCAACAAAGCATCCATTTATCAGTGCAGTCTTTTGCTTGTTTAGTTATTAATGGTTCTCTGTGCGAGGGATGAGGTAACGGTGATATGTGAACACTGTTGTCGTGTGTTCAGCTCAAGGAGTGTTCAAGCACGCTTCCTCAGGACTGGTAGCTCCATCTTCACCCCTCCTGACTCTACATCCAGACATCAACACGTTACTCTTCAAAGCAGAAGGGCAGGTGTATCTCATGGAGGTAATGCTGCCTCTTATTCCCTCTCTGCTGTCTCTGTGTCTGTACTGCACACTACTGACTGAGTCACATGTCTTTCAGGTGATGTTTGCCATGCGTGAATTGTCCGGCCCATTGTCGTTTCTCATAGAGATGATCACATATTGCTCATTCTGTAATGAACCTTTCTCACTGGGAGTCCTACACTTACTCAAGGTTGGTACCCTGACATTTTAAATTCTAATAAAAATAAATAAAATCTATCAATCTTTCTTATGACTTGTGACATGTGACTTGTAGAACCATCTGGAAACGGCTCCTCCTCACGAACTTAAGAATGTCTTTCAGATGCTCCTAGAGATCCTGGTGAGTGATGGCCATGTGCTGTCTTGAAAACAGTTTATTGTTATAGTTTATATGGTTTATAATGATGTAACGCTGTTCTTCCTTTGACCTGTCAGATGACAGAGGACCCTCTGCAGTCTCAGAGGCTCAAATATGCATTTGAATCTGAAAAGGGCCTTTTGGGTAAGAACTATATAATTTGGCTCTATCAGTGTGAGTGTTTGTAAGATTCAGATATTTTGTGATAATATGTGATTCTCGTTCTTTCACAGCTTTGATGCATCAGAGCAACAATGTGGACAGCAGTCGCTGCTATCAGTGTGTGAAGTTCCTGGTCACGCTGGCACAGAAGTGAGTGTAGAGCACTGGGATCAATTTAGGAATACTCATATGAGTATTAACATATATGAATGTAATTGTATATAATATTATTGTGTTTTAGGGATATATGATATAATAGTGCCATTTTGGTTACCAGACAATATTTTTTAAAGTGCCCCTATTATGGGTAATGAAAGGTTCATATTTTGGTTTTGGGAGTCCCCAACAACAGGTTGACATGCATGCAAGGTCAAAAAACACTTTCATTGTCTTATAATATGCATTTATTTTTACCGTACTTGCTCAACGACTCCTAAACGATTTGCTCAACGATTCATTTTTCCAAACCTCTCCTTTGCGTGATGCTAATCTGCGGTAATTGGTCTAATTTTCATTTCATCATGCCTGTAATGCCTGATAAAGGAGCGTTTGAGAGTGCAGTGCTGCTTTGTGTACAGCGTTACCAGGGAAACAGCTATTTTTACTGCTCCAAAAGCGGCACCTAGTGGCAAAGAATGAATTTGCATTTTCATTCAGACCAAGGCGAAAAGACCAACAAGTGGGCGGGCAATATGCTAATGTAACGTCAACATGAAACGGCTTGGAATTCGTTTTAAAAACGACTTGTTTCAATTATTCAGAGTCGACTCTTTCTTTTGAGAGACAATATTTAAATTTAAAACTTTGCAGGATGTTTTCATTCACTTAGAGCTGTGTTACACACTGCATGAAAGGTCATTTTCAAAAATCCATAATAGGGGTACTTTAATAATTAACTCGTATCTGTCGATATTGGATATTTAAAATGTAACACTTTTTAATGTTTAACATTTTAAAAGCGTTACTTTAATAACACTATTAAATGTAGTCTACATTTTTCATGCTTCATAATTGTGATCATGATGTCGAATTCACTTGCATTTATAGCAGTTAGTTTTAAATAGATTACTTGTCCTTCATTTAGAGAAAATAGTATTGAATTTTAATATCAGGCATTTACCAGTTATTGGGCATAATGAAAAAATAATTATGAGTAATGATAAGCCAGTACCTGAAATTACATGCCTGATATATTAAATGTCTACTATTTTTCTTCATTTTAAACAATAATTCCACTTGAAGTGAAATCACATGTATAAAAAACATTTTAATGGACAGTAGAAAAGATTGGTAACTTTAGTACGGTTTAATAAATAACTATTTGAATCAGAATAAATAATGTCTAATATTCTCTGCTTCCAATATCCATGTTTCTGGCAGAAGTGATGTTAAATGTAAACAATGTGTTTCTGTTAGATGTTCTCCAGCTAAGGACTATTTTAAAGAGCTCTCAGGACATTGGAGTTGGGCAGTGCAGTGGCTTCAGAAGAAGGCAAGAGACCACAGATATACACACACACACACACACACACACCAGTACTTCTTTATTGTGAAATAGCATCCATTGTTGAATTCCCTTTCTCTCCTCTTTCAGATGTCTGAGCACTACTGGACACCACAGAGTAATGTATCGAACGAAACGTCCACAGCTAAAACCTTCCAGCGCACCATCTCAGCACAGGTACTGCACTCACAATTCTTTACATTTATACATAACCAGAATAATACATGATTATGTATTTGTCAAACTTAAAATGTACAAGTTAAATAAAGATTTACCTAGAGCTAGCCACCAATTTTCTGAGCCATTAGGAGGGCATGTGAACTGCTGAATGAAGTTTAGTGAATGCTGCTTTTTGTGTTTAGGACACCCTAGCTTATGCCACAGCTTTACTGAATGAGAAGGAGCAGTCCGGCAGCAGTAATGGATCAGATGGCAGCCCAGCCAATGAGAACTCAGACAGAACCCTCAGACAGGTAGAGCCCTGTCTGTCATTAATTCAGCAGTCCATCATCAGTTACATCATATGATAAAATACACTAGTGTTTACTCTTTCACCATTTCCACCTCTCTTTCTCTCAGGGATCTGAATCCCCCATGATGTTAGGCGATTCTCGAAGTGATCTAGAAGATGTGGATCCATAACACTTCTCATTGTTTTTGCGCAACAAAACAACACAAAAAAGTTTCCCTCCGACGGAGAGATGTTGTGGCTCTAAACAGACAATCAGAAAA
This sequence comes from Onychostoma macrolepis, assembly GCF_012432095.1. Lineage (NCBI taxonomy): Eukaryota > Metazoa > Chordata > Actinopteri > Cypriniformes > Cyprinidae > Onychostoma > Onychostoma macrolepis. The sequence goes on from NC_081174.1 coordinate 11,145,866, forward strand.
CTGCATTTGATCTTCTAGAGACTGGAAATGGAGCGACCAGTAGCAGCCAAAGGGCCCGTCGGAGCGTTCGCTCTCCAGGCGAAACGTGAACAGAGGCGAATGTCTTTTTTTTTTTTTTTTTTTTTTTTTTTCTGTTGGTTAAAACCTGGCTGAATGAAATTAGAGTTCAGGTCTTGCAAGTTATTTAGATGTTTTGTCTGGCTTGATGAGTTCTGTCAGACCAGTGGGACTTAATAAAAACAGAGGCGTTCGTTTCCTTGACGTTTTTACGCCGAACTACTACTATGGTGCCAGACGGGGTGTTTTAAAAGCAGTCAGCGTATATTTGCCAATGTAATTAAGTAGATACTATTCATGAGAAATGTAAAGATGTGTTCCATAAGTGTAATTTCAAATGTAAAATAATATTTTTAAGAATCCTTTACTGATTTTCTTTATTTTTTGTGGATCTGTTTGAGAGGTGCCTCAAATTTATTCGAAAAAAAAAGAAGAACTTGCCAAGTCTCTGAGAGTCAAATAATCCCACTGTTTTTTTTTTTCCCTTTCTCTTTCTTGCTGGTATTTTTTTAAAGCACTTTATATTTGAATTCAGTTTGTGACAAATTCATCACGTGGAGACAATAACGGACGTCCCGTGCTGCTCTCTGTCCATCGAGTTTCTTGAATAGGAACCGCATGCAGCAAAAGACACAAGCTGTTTACGCGAGCGCTAGACAGAAATATGATGGTGGACATTGAGGACGGACCTTACGGCAGAAGACACATTGCATTAGCAGATGCGTCCGGAGACACATATGCAACACACAGAGACGCTACTGTCCAACGAGCTTTTCTTCTTCCTGAAAGACAATGAGTGCTACAATCAGCAGAGTTTGTCATTTCTTTCTGTTCGTCTGTTTTGATGTTGTCTCGTGCTGCTTAGGTATGAAGATCTAGAGACGTGAAGACACTTTTCAGGGTTTATTTTGCCAAATTTGTCTTTTTTTTTTTTTTTTTTTTGCCTGCATCTTTTCCGTTCAGTCTGCCTTACGCAATGCAAATCGGATGACAAGGCGAGGATGGGGTGGAAAGGGGGTGGAGGGGAAGGGGAAAGAGGAAAGACGGAGGTTGTTGGCGGGACGGAAAGTTCTCACAGAGGAGTAAAGTGCCTTTACTCGACTCCTTCCCTTACGCCGCTAACGTCCTCGCCTTGAGACAAACCAGTGGACACGTGCTACACAAATGCCTGAACCCACTCGACATTACGATAACGCGCACACGTATACTCGGATCGCTCGGCCGCGCTCATCTCAGAGCGCCACATGAGGACACAGGCAGCGTCTCGTGCGTCACGGTCCCTTGTTTGAGCCGAGCCTGTGATGTCCTGCTTTCAGGGAGTCTGCAGGGTGATTCAGCTGCCGTTTGCTGCTCATTTTGTATTTAGACTAGAACACTTAGCGACATTGCTTCAATGTTTACAGCGGAAGGACCTCAATGCCACCTCACACAAACGCTAGTGCTGCTTTTTACCTCACAGTCACCTGCTCTTCGCAACTTTCACGCGCTTCTGTGCATGTTTGTACGTGTGAGAGACTTTGTTGCTGGAAAAGAACTGGCTGAAAGAAGCTGGTTTATAGAATAAATCTTAATCCAGCTTTAGTGAATTTGCTGGTTTATGCTGGTGTCTCAGCCTGGCTAAGTTGTGTTTAGGCCAGGGGTGTCAAACTCAGCCCTGCAGTGTTTTGCTCCAACCCTAATTAAACCCACCTGATCCAACTAATCAAGTTGTTCAGGCTCAACTGAAAATTATACGGTTTGTGTGTTGGAGCTAAACTCTGCAGGGCTGCGGCCCTCCAGGAACTGATTGCTTAGGCAGAGAGACCAGATAAAACCAGCACACTGTTTTAAATTGGTTTAACATGTTTTTTTCAAAAGGGCCAGCCTGGTTTTCTGGTTTTACAGTGGTTTGGGGCACTTACACTTAAGATTGCCCTGACTAGAAGACCAGGTCAAACCAGCACACCATCTTGAGCTGGTTTAACACGTTTTTCTTTTTTTTCATGGCCAGCCTGGTTTGCTGGTTGTAGAGTGGTTTGGGGTACTTAAATTCAAGATTAGTCAGGCTGGAAGACCTGATAAAACTAGCAGACCATCTTAAACTGGTTCAACATGTTATTTAGTTGTTGTTGTTTTTTCAACATGGCCAGCCTGGTTTGCTGATATTAGAGTACCTCGAGGCACTTAAAATCAAGATTGATCAGGCCGAAGGCCTGGTAAAACCGGCAAACCTGTTAAGGCTGGTTTAAGCAGTCTTTTTCAGTATGGTCTTTGACTTTGTCTCTTTCTCTTGGTTTTGGCCTCTAATAGTCAGCAAAACACTGCAGTACTCACAACTGCCTTCATGCATTTGAATCAGTAAATGGTTCATTGCTAATTCACTGCAGCAGATGTGGTAAGTGTTTGGGACGATTAGTTACACAGGCTTTAGGATGACCGGAGGATTATTTTGAAACGTTTCAGGACTAAAGGCACACGGTTCAGTTACAATTGAGGGGAGAATTCATCAGATCAGTGCCTAAACATAAGGCATCTTTCTTATTTTGCTGAAATATGCACATTTGCAAAGATATCACACTAATTTCAGCTCAACTGCCTGCTTAGGTTTTCACTAAAGGAGCCTGTAAGATATTGTGGGGTTACAGTTTATACCCAGTGCTGTAGTCTTCTTTGAAATATGGTGTACTTGAGTGAACCGGGTGTATTAAATCTATCCACAAATCTGATCCTCCTCCCTCCAATCAATCTTTTTTAACCTTTCCTACACCTGTAGATGCTGTACCAACCACTCGGTAGATCTGTGACGAAGCTTGCGTTTTTAAGCTGGGTGTCAGGACTGAGTTAAAGATGCTTGAAGAGTTTTTAATAACTGGTGATTCTTTGATTCATTTCTGCTGCGAGTGTGTATGATGTGTAAAGGAATCTGTTAATGCATGTTAAAACCACATTTTAATTTGTACATCAGAGTTTGACAATGAAAACATTTGATATAAAAAGGAAAAACTGGAATGCACAACTTTTCAGACTGTGTGATTTTGTATGTGCCAAGTCTGAAGTAGACTATTACATGAAGTTGTCATAAAGTTTGCAATATAAAAATATATTTATAAAAAGAATTACACTCTTATACACAGTGCACATGCATAATAGGAGAAAACGCTCTTGCCAGAAATAGTGAAAATAGAGCTGTTTCAATTCAGAATATGTGTAAACTTAAAAATGACAAGTGCTGGTCCTGAATAAGTCAAAGTGGTATTATCTATAATATCGGTTACCGATATTGGAGATTTTTTTTGTTTGTTTTTGTAACAGTATTGGTACATATTTTAAATACATTCTGTTAATATAAAAATGAAAAGTGCTGGTCCTAAATCCAGTCAAAGTGGTATTATCTATAATATCCGTTACTGATATTGTTGTTGTTTTTTTTAAATTAAGCAGTATTGCTGCATATTTTAAGTATATTGACACATATTCTATATTTCATTGTACATGCTTATTTCCTCTATTTTAATAGTTAGTTGTCATCTAACGCTCGCTATACCACTGTAAAATGTAATTTTTAGAAAATCTCAAAATTAATACCCATTTTTCAGTGATCCCTGAATTCACTTTTAGATTTTAAAACAATTTATCAATTTTAGTGGGGGGTTTTATTATTATTTAAGGAATTGTATAGCCACATGAAAATAATTATCGGTATCAGTCTGAATTCTAATATTAATGCAATGATGCATGTATAAATGTTTTGCTGTTTAAAGGCCTTTTAAAGTGTTTTAGTGCTCCTTGTAGAGTTTCTAGATTGAATATGATTATGTCCAGAACTGGTTACAATGCACTTCTCTGTCATGTAACATTGCATAATGACAGAACTGAGCTCACTTGTGTAACGCCTCCAACTATGTGTGTTATAGCAGTTATGTCCATGGTTACATGTTTAGAGACGTGAGAAAAGAAAAGAACACATCCCTCAGTGGTCAGACGGCTGGTAAGAAGGGTGGTGCCTGCAGCAGGTGGCAATGGCAGCAGCTCCTTTATCTCCTCCAGATGTATGAACTACACAGTTGTTTCCCATAGCAAATGCCCCACGAACGACAGAGCCACGCGACAGACCCTGACAGCCTGTCAGTGTCCACGAGTCTTCACATGAAACCTCCACCTGAAAGAAAGATGCAGGCTTGTGTTGCTGAGATACACCAAATCACATTTTGATTATTCTACAGTTGCAAAACAGATTCAGGATTTAAACTGCAACTGTTAAATATGTTAGAAGCCGTACATTAGTTTTTCTGTTCATTGTGTCAGTGGAAACTTGTTGAGGGTAAGTCACCTGCTCGCTGAGACCCGTAGAGTCGTGTTCTTTCAGCCGGCACTCCAGAGAGGTTGTGTGGCAGCAGGAGGCGTATGATGACGTTACACCCCTTTTAGCAGGACATGCCCTGCGGACGCCATGTAGAGGTCGATCAGAGTCCGATGCATCTCCAGATGAAGAGGAAGAACTGCAGCCTGCAGGGAAAGATGACAGCTGTGTACATAAATATACAATGAAACAAACAAGTTGTCATGTAGTTGAGCATAGAGAACTCAATTCATTTTCAGCTACAGCGACAACAGAAACTTCACTCATTAAGTGAAGGAATAGTTCATCCAAAAATGAACATTTACTCACCCTCAGCCCATCTGAGATCTAGATGAGTTTGTTTCTTCCGATTGGAGTAATGTAGCATTACATCACTTGCTCACCAATGGATCCTCTGCAGTGAATGGGTGCCGTCAGAATGAGAGTCCAAACAGCTGATAAAAATATCACAATAATACATAAATCCATCAATTAGCGTTTTGTGAAGTGGAAAGCTGTATGTTTGTAAGAAATAAATCTGTCATCAACATGTTTTAAACTTAAATTAGTAATAATGCTTTCTAAAATGAAAATTTGTCTTGGAATCAATATGTAGTGAAAATAGTCCAAAACCAATGGACTTATTCACTGAAGGAAGTATGCATTATGGATACAGTATTTTGGCCAGAAGTGACGGTTTAAAGTTAAAATGTCCTAATGATAGATTTGTCTCTTACAAACACACAGCTTTTCACTTCACAAAATGTTAACTGATGGACTGGAGTCGTGTGGATTACTTAAGGATTATTGTGATGTTTTTATCAGCTGTTTGGACTCTCATTCTGACGGCACCCATTCACTGCAGAGGATCCATTTGTGAGCAAATGATTTAATGATAAATTTCTCCAAAATTGTTCTGATGAAGAAACCCATCTTGGATGGCCTGAGGGTTGGGTAAATTGTAATTTCTGTGTGAACTATTTCAAAACAAAAGCTCAATAAAAAGTTCACAAGAATTAAAAAAAGGTATTGAAATGTTATTAAATGTTATTTTATTAATATTCATATTATGAACCATATTTTTATTATTAATAACAGATATTTGTTTATAAAATAACTTTTTTATGGACATTTTCAGATTATTGTCTTGTAACTGACCAAATCCCAACAGATTTTAACTTCCCCTGAACCCAGAACATTCCATCAATTAATGATAATTTCCTGAGTTTATGAAAAACGCTGCAGTGTGAAACCATCTGTCACCTGTCAGCTGGTGGTCTGGAGGACACTCTGCATCCGCACCTCTCTGGGGACTCTCTAACATCTGGCACTGAGCTTTGTGGCCTGTGCAGCAGCGCGCTACAGCGAACACACCTTGCCCTCCATTCCCATTGACAGCAACACACTCTTTCTGCCCATCTCTCTCCTGTCAGGAAGAAAATTATTTTAACATAACTTTTTTTATTTTTGAGCAATCTAAACAAACATTCTTTGTTAATCACCTCCACTCTTTCTCCAGCTCTTGCTCCGTTTTGTGAGAAACTAGAGCAGCTCAGCATCTCTTCACCGTGACGACAGCGGGATGTAGCTGTGGCAAAACCTTTAACAGCTGACCGCTCAGACCAAACGGATCTACAGAGCAGATCCTCTCCTGTAAGAAAACACACATGTAGCGGACCTTAATGCTTGCCAATATGTTTCGGACATTGTTAGGACTGTTTAAAATCTACCTGCAAAAATAATGAAACCAGCTTGGGCCAGTAACAGACTACCTAAAACCAATTGAGACCACTTTGGAAGTTAAGCTGTTCCAGGGAAGAATAAAATGCAATTCATTATGCAATTGTATGTACAGTGTTTTACATGTTAAAAATCACTAATAAATACACAATTAGTATGTACTAAATATTAAACTAAAACAATATATGTAATTCATATAAATAATATTTATATTATATTATATTATAAACTGAGGTCTTCTAATGATATTATTATTAAATATTAATAAGGTTTATATTATCTACAAATTCATTACAGTCTGCTAATTACAGTAATAAATAAATTAAAGGTTAATATAATATTATATATTATATTATTATTATTATTATTATATCATTGTATGGGTCAAAATCATCTATTTTTCTTTTATGCCAAAAATCATTAGGATATGAAGTAAAGATCATGTTCTGTGAAGATTTTTTGTTAATTTCCTATCATAAATATATCAAAACTTAATTTTTGATTAGTAATATGCATTGCTAAGAACTTCATTTGGACAACTTTAAAGGCGATTTTCTCAATATTTAGATTTTTTTGCACCCTCAGATTCCAGATTTTCAAATAGTTGTATCTCGGTCAAATATTGTCCGATCCTAACAAACCATACATCAATGGAAAGATTATCTATTCAAAATCTCAAACTGAACCTTATGACTGGTTTTGTGGTCACATATAGACATTTAAAAAAAAAAACAAATACAATTTTTATTCAATTTTTTTACAAAAAATGTAAGATTTCATTACAAAATATTAACAAAAACTATAATATATCAATGGTTCTGAGAGAAGATTTTTATATTATTATATTATATTTAGGGCTGTCAGTCGATTAAAATTTTTAATCTAATTAATTACAGGGTGCTGCAATTAATTAATCTAATTAATCGCAAACAAAATTTTTGAAAATACCCCCAAAAGAGAATTTAAACCTTTCTTTGTGTTAAATGTTTAGGCTAATGGCCTAACATAAAGTATGGAAAATAAAAGAAGATAATTTGAGAAACATCTCAGTATTTTTTGTTCGTGCAATGAAAGTCACTAGTGCCCAAAACAGCTTAGTTACCAACAGTATTCAAAATACCTTCTTTTATGTTGTGCAAAAGAAAGTAAGTAATTCAGGTTTGAAACAACATGAGGGTGAGTAAATGATGACAGAATTTATTTATTTTTGGTGAACTATCCCTTAAATGTTTTTTTTTTTTAATTAATGAAATGATACTCTAAAGAAGAAACCAAAACTACCAGCATATGGTGGTAAATGTGTTTATGAGTCGATTCGTTCAAAAGACTTATTCATTCAGGAATTCAAGAAATGGCTCTCTTTATGAATGGGTCTTTGAATCATTGGTTCACACGATTCGTTCAAAGCACAGATTCATTCAGAAACTAAACACTGCTATGTTGCTCAGAGATGCACAACAGTTCTGCTGTGGCTTTATAGGTAATATTTTCGTTGGCAAAATTGAACAAAACACAATATTGTGTTTAAATTTTGCACAATGTTAACTTCTTATTTACTGAACTATTGTATAAAATCACATTTGCACTCGTGTTCTTCGTGACAAAAAACAGCACTCGTGTGATATCGCTTATCATATGATATAAATATGAGACAAAAACTCACACAGGGGCATTTTTTGCCCCAATATGTTGAATTTTTAGGGCGTAACTGCATTTATGGAGTTGTTGCCCTGCATCATATTTGTCAACAGTCAATATGTTGTATGAAATGTAAGATGACGTACAGGTTTGGGGGCGGGGCCAGTGTGTTAACTGCGTTAAAATATTTTAATCGCGTTATTTTTTCATAACTAATTAATTAAGTTAACATGTTAAACTGACAGACCTAATTATATTATATTATATTATATTATATTATATTATATACAAAATTTATTGTAATCTGCTAATTATATTGAATTAAAGATTTATATTATTATTAAATATTAATAAGGTATAATTAATAATGATATAATGATATAATTCATTGTTATGAATTTATTAGTCTGCTGATTACAGTATTAGAGTCATCATCAGACTGTATTGTCAGTCCAGACTATTACTGACATTGCTCAGCAAGCCACAGTGTTGAGTCATTTAAATAAAGTTTTCCTTGTGAGCTCTGACCTGTGAGTGTGGAGGTCGGGTCAGGCAGGGCGACCACCATGTTGGGTGTAGCGAGACGGTGGATCAGTGGCAGAGACTCTGGGTTAATGACCTGTTTGACCGAATGACGGAGAAGCTGTTGCAGAAGCTCAGCAGAACTCGAGTTCGGATTCAAATTTAGGAGCACTGCCGCTATACCTGAAAATACACACAGACCACAGCTGTTATACGGACAGATCAGATCAAATAAAACATCATAGGTTTGGTATGTGTGTGCTAACCAGCAACATGTGCCGCTGCTTGTGACGTTCCACTCTTGGTGGTGAAGCAGGTGGAGCAATCGCTGGACGCGCTGATGATGTCATCACCGGGTGCGAACACATCCACGCAGCGGCCCACGTTGGTGCCTGTCGTCCCAGTGCTCAAGGGCTGGTCAGCAAAATTAACGGCCCCTACTGTTATCACCTGCAGCAGAGGACCAAATGAAGTCAAAACCGAATATATTGACAAGCAACTGCTTTTCTGAAGAATTCAATCCATTGTACCTCAGGCTCTGAGGCTGGTGAGTACAGACAAGCATCATCGTTGTAGTTACCAGCTGCAGCAATAAGCACTGCGCCAGATTCCACCATTTTCCTGCAGGCAGCGTTGAGGGTGCGACTGAATCCCCCTACAAATGGCAGCAGTAGGATCACAGGTCTGATAGGCTGAGACATCAGAGACGACTGAATATACTCCAGACCTGCAACAGAGTTGGGTCAATTAATGCAAGTTCTGCAAACATCTACTTTCTAAATCATTTTAAAAAGACATTTCTTATAAAACATTCTTCTAAATTAATATACAGGTTATTATTAATGTTTTGGTTTACCTGCCAAAGCTCCTGACATGGTGCCCTTGCCTTGGCAATTCAACACGCGGACGCTGTTTACACTGGCACCTCGAGCTACACCCGAGTCCCGTCCACTGACCACACCTGCTATGTGCGTGCCATGACTGTCACACTGACTAGCCTGTGGGCAGATGGACACACGCTTCTTATTAGCTATTAAAACTGTCCAGTTGTCATACAACACATTTTATCACATTCAACTACCTGTCTGTGAACTCTGACCCCGTCCTCCTCCGGCACACTGTTGAAGTCCGTCACCATCACCCTGTCCTCAATCTCGCGATGAGTCACCTGAACGCTTGTGTCCAAAAGATACACTCCCACCTTTGCTCCGTCATCTACATACACACAAACATTCCAGCTCAATAATACTTTATTACCATATAAAATAGGAAAAGCTTTTACTTCAGGATCTCAGAACATATTTTTGGAAGTAACAAAGTGTTTGGGAAAGAGGGGAAAGCTTCAGCTCACTGGGTGGTGAGTATTTTCCAGTCTCATGTTTGTTTTGAAGGATGCGCTGCAGGTTCCATGGGATGCTTTGGGCGAAGATGGAGGAATCCTCTTCAATGTATTCCACATGGGGAAGCTTTACTGCCTGCCAAAATCAAAGGCAATGGAATGAAGAAGACAGGAAATGTGTGTGTTTAAGAATTATTGTAATTCCAATACTTGTTTTCATCTTTTTTCTTTTTTTTTTCAGTCCATCAGACTTCTCAAACATTCTTAAATATAAAATATGAAATTGTGAGCATTATGTAATAATGTTTGCAAATTACCATGTGAAGAACATCGCTGCTCATTTTCACCAGAAACCCGTGGAAAGCTCCTGAATACGTCTGCAGTATTTCGATCAGATATCCGCGTTTGGCGGCTTTTGCGCGGAGTCTGCGCGCTGTGCGCTCCACCTGGTTCACGTGCGTTCCGTTCCGCATCACCACGATATACTGACCCGGCATGCGCCACGCGTCCTGTGCGTAAAACACGACGTAGGGCACTTGATTCACACTGATTTTGATAACCTCCTCATTCCAAAAGTTCCGCACGTACAGAGCGTTTATTTTAGACTTTCTTGGAATACAGCAATACTGTTTTTTCTCAGGACAACTTCCGAGTGTTTATTGGCAGTTACATGAAAGTTTCTGACACCAGATGAAAAGTGTGTTTTCTTTTAAACATCTTTAATTTTTTATAGCCTATATATAGGCATTATCAATTATATTTTTTATATTTCATTTGATACACCTGACCTATTTTTTCCCCCAAAGTATTTTCCTTAACTAAGCATTTTTGTTAATATTTTTAATATCTGGTAATAGCCACACCATTAGTTGATTTAGCAGTTAGCGATCTTACCTTAGTGCACCTGTAAAACTGGGCGGATGGCCTGCTCTCTGCTTCAGGCTGGGTGTCATCCTGCAGAATTAAAGACAGGATCATCTCTTCATCCTCAGTGTAGTCTTCATCACCCTCAACTACAGCCACAAGACCCAGCAGAAAACTCAGACAGCACACCGCCACGAAGCTTTTCATTCTGTGGACAGTAAACCAAGCAATATAAAATAAGCAGTTTTAGGTGATATTGCAAAGAATTCCCTTTTTTGCACTGTTGTTCGTCATATGATAAGGCAGGCGTATGAAGCAGAGAGATTTGGAGCAGAAGTGTGTCCTCATGTCATTTAACATGTCATTTGAATCTCTCTGACTGAATGAAGCAGCGAGGTGGGGCGTGCTGACGTTTCACTGTCCTTATATCGAACGATGTCTCGTTAATAAACACAGCAGAAGAGGAGTCAGATTACAGTCCACCCACACACATTTTATGCGTTTACTATTCCTGCACAGACATGCAACATTTGCCAAAATGAAACCTGTAAAATGTGTGTGTCAATTAGTTAGAGGTAAATATATAGTGAAATACAGGGTGAAACAATTAATAGCTACTAAATAATATTTAAATTGATTTGTAGTAAAACTGTTTTCATTTATTTTTTAAAACAAGACAAAAGGAAGCCTTTATACTGTTTTTATATGAGAAGCCAAACAACCCAAAAGTGGGACGAAACAGCGCGGAAAAAAGAGTTCATAGGCGCGGCTCAATGGATCGAGCGGCGCGGCGCGAACATAAGAAGTTCGTGTTTTTCCCTGCAAGTTAACATAATGAAGATCAGTATTAAGTTATTACATTTCTCCTTTGCTTATTATCTTTCATATTAAGACATTAAAAATTGCTTTAGCTACTTTGAAGAACTTCACACATTGCCTAGCCTATATATAGGGCCTAATAGCCTATATAATAAGACTTTAATACATTTACAATACCATAGTTCTCTGGAGGAGAACACCCAGCTTCTAGTTCATATATTTTTATTTTGTACCTAGTTATTATTGTTGTTGTCGTCAAGTTCTACATTTAGCACAAAATTGCAGTTATGTACCATTTTAAATTGGAACTATTATTAAATAGGATATAGGTATGTGACCCTGGACCACAAAACCAGTCATAAGGGTACTTTTTTTTAATTTATTTATTTTTTATTGAGATTTATACATAATCTGAAAGCTGAATAAACAAGCTTTCAATTGAGGTATGGTTTGAATATGACAATATTTGGCCGAGATACAAATTTGAAAATCTGGAATCTGATGGTGCAAATTTAAAAAAAAAAAAAAAAAAAATCAAAATATTGAGAAAATCACATTTAAAGTTGTCCAAATGAAGTTCTTAGCAATATTACTAATCAAAAATTAAGTTCTGATATATTTACGGTTGGAGATTTACAAAATATCTTCATGGATGATCTTTACTTAATGATTTTTGGAATAAAAGAAAAAATATATAATTTTGACCCATACAATGTATTGTTGGCTATTGCTGCAAATATACCCGTGCTTTTTGTGGTCCAGGGTTACATATATGGGATTTTTTTTATGTATTTTTTTTTTAATTATTATTTTTTATCTCTAAAGACAAGGGAACATCCAAGGTAATGTTATTTAACTTTAACAGTCAGATTTTATATAATGGATACGTTTCTCATTCTTTTCTCTACACTCCATATTAAATAAATAAATAAAATGTAATTAATTAATTTAAAAACACGTGAAAATTAACCATGATTTTATTACACGAACCATTTAACCATATTTGTAGTTCAACTGCGGTTAAACAAATGACAATCAATCCGTCAAAATCCACCCCTGGTTACTGCACTTTTACTATAGTAAAACCATCGTTAATTTCCGTAAGGTAAAATTAATGGATAATGTCCTGGCAAAAAATATATGTAAATTTTACTCCTTTTTTTCAGTATAGCCTAATCATATGCTACAGTTACACAAATATTCTTAAATGTTAAATTTACTTCAAATATGGTTTGATGAATGAAACCATAAAACATTTTAATTTTTTAATTAACATTTTAAGAGGACAATGGAAGTTTCTGCTTTGAACATGTGGCTACTAAATATAGCCTATACGTGCTTCAAAGTAGCTAACACTATGAGAGATATTAGGCAAAAGAAATGTAATGACTTAATACTGATCTTCATTACGTTAACGTGCAGGAAAAACACGAACTTCTTATGTTCGCGAACTCTTTAATACCGCGCTGTTTCGTCCCACTTTTGGGTTGTTTGGCTTCCCATATTTTTACACTGAACTTCAGCTCACATGTCACCTGCGCGCGTCCACGAGAGCCAAATAGTTGCGCGTGCACGGCGGATGCTGCTGGTATATCACTTTGACCAAAAACAGGTTCACGTCGTCCTCTGTTGGCCAAATAGTGGTATTGTTGAGCAGCTAAAAGAGCAGCAGTCGAATTAAACCTGCAAAACACAATACAATCTATACATGTTCAGAAGAGAAGAAGAAGAAGAAGAGAAGAAGAAGAAGAAGAGAAGAAGAAGAGAAGAGAAGAAGAGAAGAAGAGAAGAGAAGAGAAGCTACAAACATGAAAATTCTGTCATCATTTATTCAGCCTATGTTGTTCAAAAACTAAGATTTTTTTTCTTCTGTGGATCATATAAACATGAGGAATGTATTTATGTATTTTGAGTGACCTGCCCCATTTGTAAAAATGGTTCATATTTAGGTTTAGAGGATATAAAATAACAATAGTTCAGTATAAAAGCAGAAGTCAACGGATATGGCATATGTCTACTGTTGTCTTCCCTGTCATGTGTTCAGCATTTTATGCTTAATGAGTTACTGCTCTCAGTTAATGTTCTGCAGACCATTTTGCAGATATCCAGGTACACCCCTAAAAAGGTTCTTCACAGAGATGCCACAGAAGAACCATTTTTGGTTCCACAAATAACTATTCAGTCAAAGGATCTTAACTTTTTATAATCTGAAGAACACAAAGAACCTTTTGTGAAACAAAGTTCTTTATGGAACCATTTAGACAAAAAGGTTCTTCTATGGCATTGTGAAGCACCCTTATTTTTAAGAGTGTAAACAAACAGAACATGTAGCCTACATTTGTTCAATAACAAGTTTTCATAAACTTGAGCAAATCTACAGTATAGTCCTTTAGTCTTCATGCTTTGTCATAATTTGTCAGAGTGTTAGAAAGATTGTAAAAGCTCATCAGTGGAAAAAGTATCAAAACATTCTATTTGTTTACCTGGATAACTCTAAAATGCACTACAGATTGTTGACTGACAGCAGTGACTTACTGTATAAAGAATAAAACAGAGCTGAGGCTATGACGGAGGACGACACAAGTAGATAACACAAATGAAACAACAGCAAAGACATAAACAAACGTATTGTACAAAGCAGTCAACACTTTTTCGCATAAATTGGGTCAGCATAATTTTTGGAAACAGCCTTCCATAAATGACAGAACTAGCTCGGCAAGGAGGATGACATAAGCCAACACAAATTAGTAGATGTTGATGAGTATGTTCTTTGTTCATCTTAACACATAGACAATGTAGACACGGACAAATGTATAGCACAAAGCAGTTGACTCCTTTTTTTGGCACAAATGGAACCTCATAAATGGAAAGTCCCAAAAACAAAGGAGTGCGTACGCATACATAATTTGTGGCCAAGATGATTCACAGTATTACAACATGCATTTTCTTTTTTTACATGACTAAAAATATCTAGAACGTAATCGCTTTTACACATTAAAGTAATAGAATTTTTCAGATAATACATTTAAATAATCTAAAAACATATAAATTATAATTATTGTGCTGTCTCAAATGTAAAGGAAGGAGCACCACAAACAAATATAAAAACTTCACACCAGGCAGTTCCTCTTTCAGTGTCCTCTGGTCTGTGTGGTGAGTCAAGGGCACAAGTATTTCATCACCTAATGCTTAAACCTTTTCCAGCTTTATTTCCCTGAGAGTTGAACGATTCTATTATCATATGCTTTTGACAAAGTCATGGCCAGACCTTGTGACATTCAAACGCTTGACAGCCTAATGTAAAAAGTGATGGCACATAAATTACATGCATAGACATTTTGTTATTTTACTAGTTATTTAAAAAATAAAATTAGAGCTACATAGGTGTCAAATATTTTATGTCAGACATAGATGGTGATTTGGACATTATCAGCAGTAGCTATTCACTCTCCAGCTCAGATGTGTGGTAACACGAGTCCTCCACTTTCCCATAGTACATCTCTCTGTTGGGGTCTGGTCGTGGAGATCTTCTGTCCGTCAGTGGAGTGCTGGAGCAGACCAGAACACTGGGAGAACTTCGACATGTGTGGAGGACGATAACATGCTCACCGGATTGGTGTTTTGGATCTGCCGATATTTCTACTTCATCGTCACAGAAGCCAGCCAAGGGAGCTCTTATTGGTTTCGTTGGACTGTGACCGGAAATAAATGTGAGAGTTATGCTACAGTATTTCAATGTCTATATATATGCTAATTTAAAAGGTTTTACACATTAAAGGGAAAAAAAAAAAATGATCCCTGAAATGAAAATTCTCTCATTGGAGTAGTACACCATTGATTCCAACTAACTATCCAACCTGGGTTTACGAGTGCATGCTTGATGTAAATGTCAGCACACAACAACACGCTTATATGTTTCAAGTGAATGCGCACATGTGACCCTGGACCACAAAACCAGTCATAAGTGTCAATTTTTTGAAATTGGGATTTATACATCATCTGAAAGCTGAATACATAAGCTTTGTTAGGATTGGACAATATTTGGCCGAGATACAACTATTTGAATATCTGGAATCTGAGGGTGCAAAAAAATCAAAATACTGAGAAAATCGCCTTTAAAGTTGTCCAAATGAAGTTCTTAGCAATGCATATTACTAATCAAAAATGAAGTTTTGATATGTTTACGGTAGGAAATTTACAAAATATCTTCATGGAACATGATCTTTACTTAATATCCTAATGATTTTTGGCATAAAAGAAAAATCTATAATTTTGACCCATACAATGTATTTTTGGCTATTGCTACAAATATACCCCATCGACTTAAGACTGGTTTTGTGGTCCAGGGTCACTTATGACAGTTGGACAGAAGCTATGGTTTTAAAGTTTAAAAAAGTTAAAAATACCATTTGTGGTTGTATGGGCAGTTCTGAGTAGATTACTTGACATATTACATGATGGAAATTGTAGTCAGTAATGCGATCCATTACATTACTCATTTTAGGTAACATAATCGGACTACTTTTAATTACTTTTAGATTATTTTTTACCTAACTTGATCACATAGATTTGAAGAATAACTGTGTACATGCAAATGTCTTGTTAAATTAGAATAGCCTATTTAAAAATGAAGTCTCACAGGATTTCAGGTAAATATTTTGGCTCAGAATAAAATGTGAATATGTAATCATGTAATACAAAAAGTAATTGTAATTTGATTATAAGCATTTTAAAATGTAATAGCTATAATCTAATTACAAAAACTAAATTTTTTGGAATCTGATTATGTAATATGGTTACATGTAAACAGTTACTACCCAGCACTGTGTATGGGTTACCATTGTGTTCGATTTGCAGTGTTTGGTTTTAATGTTGTAAATAAATAATGTTCAGTTTCCTGTACAGACTAAACATTTCACTTAAGACCTCTATATTGTCAGGAGATAATTTTGTGTTGCCTGATTTCCTTTTTTTTTTGACTCTTCTTTGCTGTTCTACTGAAGAAAATGTCAATTGCATCACCTGAGGGTAAATTAAGTGATGTGACATGAGGCCAAGTATTTATCCCATTCTCAGGAAGCAGTTGGTGTTTGAGTCCAACGCTCTAACCATTAGGCCACGACTTTGCCATGACCTGAAATGCTGAAACCCCTTTGAAATGGCTTGACCCTGTGGGGGCATTCCTTATTTGAGTCAAAATATAATTGAAATCTCATTTGTTATTTTCTATTAATAATCAGTTGTTCAAAAGTAATCTGATCGGATTTCATCTATCAGATTTGATCAAATCTTATGGGTTGTTCAAAAAAAAAAAAAAAAGGGATCTTGAAATTGGATTAACCATAAAATCTTGGTTTTGATCTGGATCAAATTGTCAGTTTGTGGTGGTGTTCAAATTTTTTTGTAAGACCGGGATACCTTTGATCCAAAAAAAATGTATACTGATACAGAATTGTACTGATCCTAGCAGAAGGTTGGATTTCAGGAACAAAAATGTAATAAAAATAAAAAAAAGTGTTACGTTAGTGTAACATATGGGGGCATGTTAAAATATTTGTTAAATAAGGTTTAATTTATTAGATCTTCTCATATTTATTTTGCCTTATTTTTTTGTAATATGTTTTTGTAAAGTCATAATTTTGTTATAATATAATATTGTTTTGAACTTCTTGCTATTTACAAGGGTTACTATTAACAGATTTTTTTTTTTTTTGGTCAGTTGTATTAAAATGAGACCAAAAATCAAAACATGCTAAAAATGATTAATTATTAACCCACAACAATTAAAAACAAAAACATTTAAAATGTATTGTCCCTGTTTTTTTTTGTTGTTGTTGTTTTTTGTAATAAATAGAAAATAACAAATGAGATTTCAATTATATTTTTATTATGTCCCCAGTGTTCAGAAATCTAGTGACCTTGCAACAAAGGCAAAAAACGAGTGTAAATGTCAGTCATGGTGGAAAGATTTGATGATGGAGGAAATCTTGAATATAGCGAGGCCAGTTGCTTCTTTTTTTCATTATTTTGTGACTGCTTTCTAAAACTCACTATTATCAGTGTAATCTACATCAAATAGTGTTGATAATGCTGAGAGAGAGAGAGAGAGAGTGTTCTTAGAGGCTGTTGAGTTGTAAGGTTGAACCCTTGTCTCTTAAAGATTTTAACCAAAAATAATCTCATCAAATTCAGAGTAATTACATTCTCTGTCTGGTAAGATTCAATTACCCAACTGCTGAACCCAGTTACACAGGGAGTGAATTTAGACTTGGAAAGTAATGAGTCTTGATGGGCTCTCAGAAAACACACAGACCCCAGTGTAGCGACAGAAAGAGAAGGAAGAGATTGAATTAGACTGGATGAATGAATGGAGGGTGATGGAGACGACCGTTTGCATTATTTTTACTATTTAAGTAAATTATCCATTCAATCTTAAAAAAACGCAGTGTTTCTGTTTATTTAGAGCATCCTTATGTAGCTTTGTAAATGCCTTATTGCCAAGACAAATTTTTTTGTAGTTTTTTTTTCTACAACATAAATTTACTAGAGAACTACATCACACAAAATAGACACTAGTTTCTTTAAGTTTATGTAAGTTAATATAATTTGCAATATATCAAAAAATGTTATATACTGGAAATGTTATATATTTTTAGATCACTCTAACCTTTTTTCATCTGAGCTTCCAGCACTCAAGTCCTGTTTTTCAGCCCCACAGATTTCTTCCTTATCTGGCAGTATAACGGTCACCTGTAGGCCGAGTGAAACACTCGAATGTAACACAATTCAAAGTCTAACTTTGAGTATTAATAACCCAAGATCTGATATTATGCTTTGACAATAAAACATTAAATAGATCTACTAGTGAACAGAAGGAACAGCCTCTTTCCTTACCCTGGGGTAACACTGACACACTGACCAGACAGACCCAATGATCACCATTATCACTCCCGCAGCGCAGAACGTGGCAAACACCTGTGGCTTCTCTACGGAAATCATGAACAGACCCAACGCCATGAACGCCATTCCCAGAACGATGAGCCCATAGCGGTACGGCTTGTTCTCTGCCATGGAAAAAATCATACAATCCAGCAGTGGTTTATTAAGTTCACAGAGAAAAGTACCGTTGAGTGTGTGGAGCTTTATGAATGTGTCCCCATAGAGGTGAAGGGCAGGAGTGAGTGACAGGACACAGGGCCAGTGGAGAACCAAGATCCAGATCATTGAACCTGTAATGGGCCTTAGTCAGGTGACCTTCCCCCAGGTAAAGGTTGCATTGGCTTGAGCAATCTTACTACATTCATTTCCAGGAATGCTGGCATCTTAATGATACAGTAAAGAGAAATAAAGCACAAGAACACACAAAACTTTTGCTTTGATATTAATATTGGTTAGCAAATACAAATCAACCATACAGTTTTTGTATCATACGGTTTATTGGTATTTACATGCACAGGTGATAGAAATATACTGACAAAACAATGCGTAGTTGACAAAACATCACTGAACACACACTTTTGCAGCATTGTGTGATATAGACTTAATAAAAAACACACACACACGAAACAGACATAGTTTCTGGTAGGCCTGTTAAAGGGGCAATGAAAGTGGCAATCTGGAGAGAGGCACATTTTTTTCAATCCCATTTCTTACAATATAATGTAGGCCTACCATTAAAATAGACAAATAAAAGAATATACATTAGGAAATGTCTAAAGTTTTCCCCAAAACATGTTCTGGTCACTAGGGGAAAAAGTGAGTGAGTAGAAATCAAGGCACAGTTCAATATTTGGTACGGCTTATTAATAAAGAGGTACTCAGTGGCATTTACAATCATAACCTAGCATTTTAACCTTCATGTTTTTTTCAGATTGACTTCATGTTTGGAGTCCCACCAAACGCAGTAATAAACACTACCATGCAATTTTTGGGTGAGTGATTTATTAATATTATTATTTTATTTTATTTTTTTAAAAAGTCATTTATTCAGCAGGAACTTTAAATTTATAAAAGCAGTAAAGACATTTACATGTATTTTATTGATGGTTTTCACAAAAATTCACACAGCTTGACTGTTTTCAACAGTGATAATAATACCAAATGTTTCTTGAGCACCAGATCAGCCTATTAGAACGATTTCTGAAGGATCGTGTGACCCTGAAGGCTGGAATAATGGCTGCTAAAAATTCAGCTTTAGCATTGCAGGAATTAATTATTGTTTTAAACAGAAAACAGTTATAATTTGTAATATTATTAAATACTATGACTGTTTTTACCATTTTTGAAATCTTACAGACCCAAAACTGGAATGGTAGTGTATGTGTAATATTAAATAATAAGAGTGTTTTTAAATTAATCTTTTATTTTCCCTTCAAAATAATATGTGCATTCCCTTTGTCTGACTTAAGAAAAACCCTTTAGACAGATATTGACACTTCTCCTTTTCAGTCTTTTTTTTTTTTACCACAGTGTAGGAATGCATATTTCATCACTGTGGCTGGTATCTATTTTAGTAACACTGCTTCTGTTTTTGAAACCAGTAAAACACTGTAGATTAATACAATAAAAAAAAAATAAAAAAAATTTAAGCATAAAACTTTGAAAACCATCAACATTCAATGCTAGTTTTTGAACTCTTGAAATGGCCTTGGGGTCTCTCAGACCTTATGAAGATATATAAGCTTTAAGTTTGGGTGAGAAAAGTAAAAAAGTGAGAAACAAAATTATAGTGATGCAAGTAATTTTATCAGTTATCAGTGATACTTCATAGAATTAGCCTACAAATAGTTGTACTTGTATTAAGAAATAAGAAAGATTGTTTTCTTCCCATTTTAAAAGCAGTTCCACTGTTTATGACACTTGGTGTCATTTGTAGCATGCAGAGATCTGGACTTCAGTTATCGGCTTCAAAACTAAAAAAATATTAACACATCAGCCAAAATTTTCATATATCAGTACACCACTATAACAAGATAGGAAACTGGAGGTTGAGTTCAGTTGGAGTTTGGACTGAGAAGTCCTTATTATTACAAAATTACGAAGTTTCTTGTCACTTAAAGGCACAATATGTAAGATATTTGTAATAAAAAATAAAAAAAAATCCCAAAACCACTTGCACAGTGTTATATATTTCATGTAGTTGTGTACGTACGTTATTCCAAAAGTTTGTAAATCTAGAGAAATTCCAGTTTTAAAAATTATCTCGTCCCTGTTCCTCCATGGTCATGGTCGCCTATCAATGACGTAATATATGCTGTGTTCGTTTGTAAAGTCTACAAGCGTGGATAAAATACCGCTGCACAGTTAAAGTAAATGCACTACGGCTGAAATGAAAATTCTTGACTGCAGCATTAAATTGGTATCTGCTCAGTGTTGCATCGTGACTCTTTTTCTGCGTTTTACAGTGCTGCGCACTATACCCAATCACACACGAGTCTGTTGAGCTTATGAATCCAATGGCCAATCAGAGGCGTTCAGATGAGTCGTCGCTGAATCGGTGCAGTTTCGTTGTAGCGTGTGCGCGCGCGCTGACAGGCTGACTGGATTCAACTCACGAATTCTCTCATCTTAAACAAGTGCAGATGTACGTACGAAGTAACTAAACGATTCATTCATCAAACAATGACAACTTTACTGATTACAAGGGGAGTTTTTTGAAAGTGCTTAATCTCGCGCTAAACTGAAATCAGTCATAATGTTCTCTGACAATGTAAATGTTCTTTGCTCGCTTTCTCTGTGTAATTTATTCACTGTTTGAATAACTGTGGAAGGTACAGGAAATTCGTTACCTCATCCGTGAACATGATTCGTGAATTACATACATCCCTTTATAGTGAAAACGAGGTCTCCCATCGTTCCGTCATCAAGCTTCGCCTTTGTTATTGTTCTGAACATGCGACCTCTAGCAGCGAAAACTTACATATTGTGCCTTTAAGGCACTTTAGCAGTTTTTTGAACAGATTAGACATAGATAGAGAAATAGAGCTGCACAATATATCGGTTTCTGTCTTTTTCCCCATTTATCATTAAATATTACGTATGTGAACTTGTTTCCCTTTTTATTTCGGATTACTTTTGCAGTCTGTATCTATACAATAACTTAAGGGATAGAGATATAAAAAGATATAACCCTTTAAGTGCATCATCTCTTGTAGAGTGCATGCAGAGCTGTGTGCATTCATGCATAAAAGTGTTACTTTGTTTTTTCATTCAAACCAACTTTTTTTGTTGTTCTAAAAATGAAAGTTATGGATAAATATTCACCTTTCATACTGCAAAAAAATAAAAAATATCCATCTTTAACCCCATCGCTGTTTTGACGCCTACATTCAGTTGTAGCATTTAAAGTATTTATTTATGTAGAATAGAGTTTAATAAGGCCATTTATCAGTTATCAGCCATAAAACGAAAATAATTACTGGCTTAACTGTGACTGACAGATTTTTCATATCTGTGCACCCCCAATTAAACCAACTTTTCAATCATAACGTGTCGGTGTTTACAGTCAAACCAGTTGTTATACTTGGTTTACAGCTGTAGTGGTCTTCATAACAGTCTCATAGGACGGTGGTGGCTCCATTTGCCAGGGTGGAGGGGTTGCAGGTTGACTCTGTGGACTGATGTCTGAGGTGGGAGGCACTTGGACTGGACTGTGCTCCTCTGCTGTAGCCCTCCGGATGCGATCCAGCCTCCTGGGGAAAGGGAACAGAAGTGAATATGCGTACATATAGTTTGAATATGTGGCATGTGAATGGTGGTTGATATTTTGAAGTCCAAAAAAGTGCCTCCATCCATCATAAAAAGTACTCCACGTGGATCCGGAGGATACATAAAGACCTTCTGAATCAAAGCGATCTGTTTGTGTATGAAAAATATACATATTTAAAACTTTATAAACAGTAATCTCTAGCTTCTGCTAACTGTTGTACACACTTTCACTAGAGAGTGGCGTTCCAGCGGATGACGTAGGTGTAGTGTAAGCTCTGGTGAGAATATACTAGTCTCGTGAGAACCAAGTTTCGTTTAAAGCAAAGGAAAACCAGTCTCCTTTTGGCTTACAGTATATCGAAATCCTCTGACATTTTTCTTTACAAATCCCCCAGAGCCGTGTGAGTGTCAGTGTCACTCATTTTCAATTAGAATTACAACTTCAGCTGACTTTTGTGGAGCCCCAGAGCTAAATCTACCTATTACGTAATCGCCACAGACCAATGGTAGTTTGAAGGTGTTTACCAGATTTCTGAAAAGTTTGCTTTGGAAAACTGCTTTAAACTTCCCAAACAAACTTCAAGCGAACTTCGTTTTGGTCTGAAATTATTTTGGTCGTTATGTTCGAAATGATGTCATACCAGTTTAGTCTCTGATTTCGCTTAACCCTCTGGTGCTCTTTGGTCACTTTTGACCGAAAAATTTTATGTTTTTAAATCACAGCTTCATCGGAATGGTACGAAACTTGGTGACTTTTATGGCATTTGGAATGTGAACACACACAAAAAAATTGAGGGCTTGATTCGAGCAGGCTAAGTGGTCATAAAAAAAATTGTCACACTTGTGGTCTTTGGTCAAAAATGACTGACTATAGGAAATGAATGGGAAATTGACAAAAACACAAAAATTCAGCAAATTTTTGTAGGTACAATCTACAAATCTGCTACAATGCAGAAAAAAGTACACAGCAATGATGGGGTGAAACTCTAAAACATCATGAGTGCAAAACCAACACATCCACTCACACACACTTATACACACATGCACACACACCTATGAACTGGTGTGACTGTAACACAGCAAATATGTAAAATAAAAGCAATAATTCAACTACAACACATCCACTCACATACACACACACTCAGACATACAAACACACAATTATACGCATTCAAATTAATTGGTATGGCTATTACCATATAGCCATAACGAGTCAGAAAACTGAAATAAGAGTTTGAAGATATTCTAATCAGACCCAGAAGGATTAAGCTCTGATAAAACATTTGTTCATTTTTGTAGAATTTTAATGTTTTGTGTAACAAAAATGCTTTATCTGTGTTCAGGTTTGACTGTAGTAATAATAATTCAAAAACTGACGCTTTAAATCAACATTTGAAAAAAAAAAAATCTAAACCTTTACAAAAAGTTGTCTTTGAAAATGTCTAAATCCAAACCCACAACTTAATAAAAATAAGTATTTATGTCTTAAAAACAATTAGAGAATTTATATAGAGCTGTATGGGAATCTGGATTTTAAAGGTATTGTCTCTATTTTTAATATGAAATACTGCCATAATTGAAAAGTAATAGAACATATTTGAAAAAAAAATAAAATAAATGTGTGTGTGACTCCCAAATAAGGAGCACCAGACTACATCAGGGTCTTTAGCTAATAAGGAAATATAGAGACAACATTTATTTCACCTAGTGTGTGCTTGGTAGGTTGTTCTTTTTTTTTTAAACCAAAGAGTTTGAGCGTTTAACATTATCCCCTTAAAACGACTTTACTTCAGTTGCCAAAAAGACAGGGGTGGGGAGAAGGGGGGACCCCTAGGCACTGATTTGATGGCTTCAGCATGTTGCAAGAAACAAAAAATCTCGTCTCTCTTCCTCTTGTTTCCTCCCTCCTCATTCTTTCTGGGCTAGTGTACAATGCCGACTGCTTTCTGTTAACATTTATACTCCTGATCATGTGGTCAGAATGAACTGCTTTGCCCCCTTTGATTTTTGGATTCAGCATGATTCTCCAAAAAAAAAAAAAAAAGTATAAATAGATTTGAATATAAACTAAGATCATTATGAAGTACCAGCACCTTAATAGAATTTAAATGTCAATGGGCCCTTTCTCTCTTTCTCTCTCTCTCTCTTTCTCTCTCTCTCTTTCCCTCAGACATGGAACACTGAAAGAATTTGGCACCCAGCAGCTGTTCAGTCTTCACTTTGTCTGTAAACATTGCCTTAACATTTTTTCTCAGTTTCTCCATTAATTACATGACACAATTGCATTTTGTCAGGCACTGAAACATTTAAAAATGTTTTGGACTGCTTTGACTGAGTTCAAACTCTTACACTAATAACTGTAATTGACATAAAAACACTGTTGTGTTGAGCTGGGCATCACAGAATGACTTCCTAACATCTAATTTAAAGCTAAAGTGTGTAATTCCTAAAACACTAAACTCACCAAACAAATTGCAGAAGTGGTTAACAAACAATGAGCTATTTTGATAGTGACACACAGTTGTCTTTGTATATTAAACTGGAATAAGAAAAATACCAAATAAAATATAAATTAAAACAGACTAAATAAATAAAGCTGAAGTTTGGAAGTATTTTTTTTTTCACAAACCAGCATCTCATAGACAGACATATTGGATAGAGGAAAATTATCATATTCCAACCAATACATTGGGCTTTTGTACTATGAAAATAAATGCAAATGGTGTTGACATGAAATAGTTCATGGACTCACCATGTCTACCATTTAACACTGCAGACTCTTACTGTTTTCGCTGCTGACCTACTTCTATAATCAGAACATTTGTTACTTCTGCTTAACTTTGGCTTTCAAACTGAGAGTGGGCCGAAAAGAGACAGAGCACCCTCTTAGTTTGTATATTTTTATAAACTGAAAGCCAGAGATACAAGTGTATACAAAACATCCAAACAGTGTATTATTTTTCAGCATTCTATGTCTTATAACTGATGTTACTAGTACTAGTGAGTGCAAAAGAAAACTATTACTATTGCTCATACTAAAGTCAAACCAATCATTTAATGAATCCTAACTAATGTTAAAAAACTCTTTTAGCAATGCAACTTATTTAGGTCAGGGTCAGCAGGGGGTGCATTATGATGTCATTTTATGGGTGTTCTGCGTGTTGGTTGCACCACATGACGGTCATTTATTGGAAAACATACATATATACATAGAATCAATAATAAAAGAATCAATAATTTTCATCATTGTATCACCCTGACATTTTTGAAATTTGCCTCCAAATAACAAATTTAATTGCAATTCAGGATTGAAAAACATGATTATAATAGAAAATGTGTTCAAGACATATGTATGAATCACATTTTAAATGTATTTTTGAATAAATTTATAGATATAACAAAAAAAAATAAATAAATGAGTGCCATGTCATTTATCCTTGTGGATTCTTGACCTCTCAAAATTCCTTATTATGTTTTGTTTTTGATATTGTCCATGTATAAAACTTGGAATACACTACATGATTTTTGCACAGATTAGTGCTAGATGCCAAATGTCAGTGTGCAAATATTAAAATCTGTTCCGATTTTAAAAGTCACATAGTCTATTCCAGCTTTTAGTCTCTCTGTTTATTTTGTATCTATTCACAGTGTTCCAGAAACTTGATTTGACATTTACATACTCCATGACACTTGTCGTGTTTGTAGAGTTGCCACAACTCTGGCTAAACCCTTGGATCTCTTTAATTGCACTCATAAATTAGCCTCATAATGATATCTATGCACAAATATAGTACAGCATTCGCTTCTTACCTTTGCACCGCAATGGCTTGATGGTGGGTGTAACGGGTGCCCGTTCGCGGGTGTAGAAGGAAGTGACCCGGCAAAGCTACATGACTGGATTTAAAGACCACGCAGAAGGCACGGATGAGAATAAAGAGGCCCAAACACACTATAGGGATGCTAATGAGAACAACGTACATATACATAGTCATAAAGAGCACCAGGCCTGCTACCACAAGCAAGATCCCCAATGAAACTTGCCACCTGTGCTGGAAGGACATGCTGTTTCTTCTGGCTATGCAATCACTAGTAGGCACGTTGTTTTCTGCCCTTGTAACACCACACATATCACTGTGCATGTGTGTATGATAGTCTGAGTATGAGCTTCAAGTTGTGTTGCGCAGAGCAGAGCACAAAGGACAGTCCAGCCCCTGAGTCAGTTCATATCCTCGCAGATCCAAGAAAGAGATCACAGACCATCCTACACATAGAGCAGCATAAATGAGTTAACGTTACACTTGCACCCAAGACAAAAAGGATAGTTTTTACATATTAAAACATCTTAAAACATATTAGAACATACTGCAGCATGCTTCAATATAAATCCAATTGCTCATAGAATGCATTAAGTTACACGTTTTTCATGTGGTAACGTCTAAATAAACTGTTCAGAAACCAGACATAAACAAAATGCCTACATTAGTTGCACAAAAAAAAAAAAAGTAAGTTTAGAGTTTAAATGAGGCAAAATATGTCTTTAAGCCAAGGTAAGAATTGCATTATTACAATGTAACGTATGAACACTGTATCAACCTAATACCGTCTTATCCATATTAAATACAATAAATAAATGTTATTCAAATGCCGTTACAATTATTATAGTCGAATATTATGATTTAACATTGTGACTGAATATACATTTTTCACATGTAACAAAAATCGTGCTATTCATGTCGTCATTTTTAAATGCATTACCTTGTCGGGTTGACGCAGTACGACTCGCGTTTGTTTTGATCATGAAGTTGAACATCAGTGGATGAGTGTAAGCGTTTCTTCTAATGAACGGTCTTCAACACATCTATCTGTACAGAATAGGCGTCTAGCGCCGCTAGTTTCATTATACTCAACGGGGATAATCATTTCCAGCAAGCTCTTCACTTTACCACGGAAATCGCAACTCAGCCAGTCATTTCCTTAGAGAATCCTTATGGAAAGTCAAATTCTTCCCACACCCATCGGTGTCAGTATATCATCCGAGTCTCTGGCATTTAAACGTGAAAAGGAAGTGGCAGAGTTTATGGGCGGAGGTAGATGCCACTTCAGAGGGACGACCGATCCGTTAATGAATCGTTCTTTTGAAGTGAATCTTTTCAATGATTCAGGTGAGCCGGTTCACTAGTCCAAGAACGGATCGTTTGGCTGCTAGAGATTTATAACAGAGTGGTGGAACTATGATGTCACTTTGTAGGCGAAAACCCGGAAGCGAGTTAGCATTTCAGTACTTCCGGTTCCATCTTCCCAGGTTTTTTTTAATGGGATTTTGGTTAAATCCCTTAAATAAGGTCCGTGGTTCAGACAGGCTCAAGATACTTTCGTTTTATTCTACGACATAAAACAGTATTTTCCAATTGTTGTATAATTTGTAATTCAATTAATTGTAGAATAACCAATAAATAGTTTCCCGCATTTGTTCGACAATGTTTTTTGACTTTGCCCCGAAAGGCGACACATCTTTTTATCGCTTACTGATACAGAGACTCTGGGTTCGGACCATAAAAACTCATACGATTATTCCATGTAATTTAAACACCACATTTACGGCTTTACATGGTGAAAGTGAAACTTTAACGATGCATAGTGCTTAAAGCCACGTTAAAATTAGGCCACATGAAGCTGTTAGAAAGCAGATTGAGGATTTCCTAGAAGCAAGGATAAAATAACATTTTGCCCAACAAAATGATAGCTGAAATGTGGTACTTTGTTCACTAAAACAAGTTTAATCTTACCATATCCAAAAACTCGTTCACTCTGCTGTTATTTAATAGATGAAATGCACTGGAATTTTATTGAATAGTACGTGGGGATAAGTTTTTAATTAAAATATTCATATTAATCAAGGATTTATTGACTTTTAATGCACCTTATTTCAAAATGTACAGAAATAGCCTACGTGGTTTCAAGTTAAGATTATTTAATTTATTCACTATACTATTTATTACTACTGTCTCATTTCAGCTTTAGTTTGGCTCTAGTTTTGTATTTATCCCAGTTTATATGAAATGCAGCGTGGATTAAAATTCATATATAGAGTAAATCCTTTTCACTGAACATGTTAAAAATAAGTTTGAAAAAGTTGTCGGGAGCGTGCTGGTGGTGACGTTGAAGGCGAGCGACCGTGGTGCTGTAGTTCGTTTATAGTTTAGCTTTTAAGTGCTGGCGCTTTTATTTAGGCTTCAAGTCAGTGGCGGGCCGTGCATTTTACACCTAGGCCTTCAATGGCATCCTACATGAACACCTTAATACCATCATAATGATTCCACGGCTATAGAAACCATAAATATTACACAGAAATGCAGTAAAGCCCCGTTCACACTACAAGCGACACAAAGCGACATGATCCCATTCATTTCAATGGAGAGCTGGCGATTTCCGGCGACACGAGCGACCGTTGGCGACCGGATGGGGCGTGTCCAGCGACGCTACAAAGTTCAGAATCCTTCAACTTTATGCAAATTAAGAGAGAATTCGGGAGCCACAGCCAATAGGAAAGAAGACGGTTGACCTCATGTGATCATTCTCCTCTCAACCGTAGATAAACACATGCAATGGAAAAAAAGTAGGCTCTGTTTCTCATTCATTTTTGTATGTACGGATTTAATTTATATTTATATTATATTTAGTCTTTTGCCTCCAAAATGTTTGTATTTAGCGGCAATAAACCTGATTCGCTGTCAAGGCAACCAGTAGTGAGAACAGCCCACTAGCAGCCTCATCGCTAGCCCCTGGCAGACATGCAGCGACAAAGTAACTGCTAGTGTGAACGCGGCTTAGGCAGATTTCTTTGACCCTGGCAAAACGATTGCTGAAATATGATTGGATAAAAGCTCTAATATAAACATACACTACTGGAAGCAGCGCAACCAAGAGAAAAGCTATGAAATGAAGAGAATAGACTATTGGAAATAATTGAAAACACATTCATGGAAAAAAAAAAAATTAATTAAAACTAAGTCAGTGATTCTGATAGTGTTTAGGCCAGCAGAGAAGGCTTTGCTGGCCCTGACGGCCCACCACTGATCAAAGTTATATTATTTTGTGAAGATTATCTTGATGGACAAAATGTGTAAGTTTCATAATAATCCAAAAGCCTATTTGGAAAAATCCTATTGGCTTTTTGTCGAGGGAACCAGTTTCATGCTAACAGCCGATCCGCCTACAAAGTGACGTCATAGGGGAACCAGTTTCATGCATGACGTCACTTTGTAGGCGAAACTGGTTCCCTCGACAAAAAGCCAATAGGATTTTCATTATCGCAAAAAATAAGCTCTGTGTTCAATCATAGTTCAGTCACAAAAATATAGAAGTTTTATGAATTTTGATGCCTAAATAAAAGCGCCAGAACTTAAAAGCTAAACTTAGGCTATTTAACGAACTACAGCACCACGGTCGCTCGCCTTCAGCGTCACCACCACCAGCTTCCGACAACGTTTCAAACTTATTTTTAACGTTCAGTGAAAAGGATTTACTCTGTATATGAATTTTAATCCACGCTTCATGCACCTTTTCATATAAACATAACTATAATACAAAACTAGAGCCAAACTAAAACTGAAATGAGACATTAGTAATAAATAGTATAGTGAATAAATGAAATAATCATAACTAAAGGACACATGAAAGTCAATAAATCCTTGATTAATATGAATATTTTAATTAAAAATGTGTCTCCACGTACTATTCAATAAAATTCTAGTGCATTTAATCTATTAAATAACAGCAGAGTGAGTGAGGTTTTGGATATGGTAAGATTAAACTTATTTTAGTGAATGAAGTACATTTCAGCTATCATTTTAGGTGTGTACACAAAATGTTATTTTATCCTTGCTTCTAGAAAATCGATACTGTAAATTGATAAACTGTTCGGCGTGATGACGTTGAATGTCTCCGACAGCGCCTGTAGTCCCATTTAGCAACTGTCTTTTTAAAGAAACGTAACAGTTTAAAAAAAATCATGAGTGGGGTGTAACTGGTGTGTTTTATGTCATAGAATAAAACGTGAAAGTATCTTGAGCTTGTGTGAACCACAGACCTTATTTTAGGGGATTTAACCAAACACAAATTCAAAAAACCCATTGACTCTGGGACGATGGAACCGGAAGTGCTAAAATGCTAACTCGCTTCCGGGTTTTTCCCTACAAAGTGACATCATAGTTCCACCACTCTATATAGCCATTTAGTAACAATTCTTTTGTTTTCTACCGACAGGTGGAAAAACATTAACAAATTAATCACAAAAATTGTACTGGCAAACATTATTAAACCATAAGAGAAAAAATATATATATACAACCCGAATTCCGGAAATGTTGAGACGTTTTTTAAATTTGAATAAAATGAAAACTAAAAGACTTTCAAATCACACGAGCCAATATTTTATTCACAATAGAACATTGAGAACATAACAAATGTTTAAATGGAGAAATTGTATACTTTTATCCACTAAATGAGCTCATTTCAAATTTGATGCCTGCTACAGGTCTCAAAAAAGTTGGGACAGGGGCAACAAAGGGCTGAAAAAGCAAGAACTTTTAAAACATATTCAGCTGGGAGAACATCTAGCAACTAATTAAGTTAATTGACACCAGGTCTGTAACATGATTAGCTATAAAAGGGATGTCTTATAGAGGCAGAGTTTCTCAGAAGTAAAGATGGGCAGAGGCTCTCCAATCTGTGAAAGAGTGCGTAAAAAGATTGTGGAATACTTTAAAAACAACGTTCCTCAACATGTCAAATTGCAAAGGCTTTGCAAATCTCATCATCTACAGTGCATAACATCATCAAAAGATTCAGAGAAACTGGAGAAATCTCTGTGCGTAAGGGACAAGGCCGAAGACCTTTGTTGGATGCCCTCAAACGACACTGCATCACTCATCGGCGTGATTCTGTCAATGACATTACTAAATAGGCCCAGGAATACTTCCAGAAACCACTGTCGGTAAACACAATCCGCCGTGCCATCTGCTAAAGCTCTATCATGCAAAAAGGAAGCCATATGTGAACATGGTCCAGAAGCACTCTCGTGTCCTGTGGGCCAAGGCTCATTTAAAATGGACTGTTTCAAAGTGGAACAGTGTTTTATGGTCAGACGAGTCCAAATTTGACATTCTTGTTGGAAATCACGGACGCCGTGTCCTCCGGGCTAAAGAGGAGGGAGACCTTCCAGCATGTTATCAGCATTCAGTTCAAAAGCCAGCATCTCTGATGGTATGGGGGTGCATAAGTGCATACGGTATGGGCAGCTTGCATGTTTTGGAAGGCACTATGAGTGCTGAAAGGTATATAAAGGTTTAGAGCAACATATGCTCCCCTCCAGACGACGTGTATTTCAGCAGGACAATGCAAAACCAATACTGCAGCTACTGCAACAGCATGGCTTCGTAGTAGAAGAGTCCGGGTGCTGAATTGGACTGCCTGCAGTCCAGATCTTTCACCTATAGAGAACATTTGGGGCATCATTAAAACGAAAAATACATCAAAGATGACCACAAACTCTTCAGCAGCTGGAAACCTATATCAGGCAAGAATGGGACCAAATTCCAACACCAAAACTCCAGAAACTCATAACCTCGATGCCCAGACATCTTCAAACTGTTTTGAAAAGAAGAGGAGATGCTACATCATGGTAAACATGCCCCCATCCCAACTATTTTGAGACCTAGCAGGCATCAAATTTGAAAATTAGCTCATTTTGTGCATACAATTGTAAAATTTCTCAGCTTAAACATTTGTTACGATTACTATGTTCCATTGTGAATAAAATATTGGCTCATGTGATTTGAAATTCTTTTAGTTTTCATTTTATTCAAATTTTAAAAACGTCCCAATATTTCCAGAATTCGGGTTGTATATGATTAGGTTTGTACATTAGCCTACTCTACTAATGTGTAGAAAAATATTTAGATAATGTTTGAAAAATGTTTGTAGGCTACTTTAATTAGCACAATTTGACTATAATATGAAACTTAGTCATTTACGGTGGTGCTTAATAGGCTATTTTACTCACACATGAAATTATATAGCTGCATTAGTTCATTGTAATGGATGCATTAGTTCTGTTCCTCGAAAAGGGGTTGTCATATTTTGTCAAGCAACACTCAATGACGTGTTATAGGTGGGTATGACATGTTATGGGTTGCTTCTCAGAACCACTGAATCTATTTTTTACTCTTTTTTTTTTCAACTGTTCAAAAGAACCGAGTTGCGGAAATGAGTCTAACTTCCCATTACTTGTCATTAAGGAAATCCTGGGCGTGGAAGTGCCATTCGGGTCTCTCGTAGAGAGATTTCTGATACAATACACAGCTTTATTCAAGCCACAGCCATATCACCCTGCAGCCCAAGACCGGTTGCCCATGGAAGCTAAGCAGGGCTGAGCCTGGTCAGTACCTGGATGGGAGACCTCCTGGGAAAACTAGGTAGCTGTTGGTAGAGGTGTTAGTGAGACCAGCAGGGGGTGCTCACCCTGTGGTCTGTGTGGGTCCTAACGCCCCAGTATAGTGACGGGGACACTATACTGTAAAAAAGAGCACCGTCTTTCGGATGAGATGTTAAACCGAGGTCCTGACTCTCTGTGGTCATTAAAAATCCCATGACACTCATCGTAAAGAGTAGGGGTGTAACCCCGGTGTCCTGGCCAGATTCCCTCCACTGGCCCCTGTCAATCACGGCCTCCTAATAATCCCCATCCACTTGATTGGCTCTATCTCTATCTCTCTCTCCTCTCCACCTGTAGCTGGTGTGTGGTGAGCGCACTGGCGCTGTTGTCCTGTGGCTGCCGTCGCATCATCCAAGTGGATGCTGCACACTGGTGGTGGTTGAGGAGAGACCCCTCACATGATTGTAAAGCGCTTTGGGTGTATAGCAATACACAATAAAAGCGCTATATAAATGCTTCCTTCCTTCCTTCAATGCACACAAGCCAACAAAAGCTCTTTTTATGATAAAACTGATAAAGTCACACTACTGCCACAACATTTGCCAATATTTAGAACAGCGGTGTTAGTCTCATTTTAACAGTTTATTAAGTTAATGTAAAACAAACTTTTTTTTCTTTTTTTTCAATCTTTGCACCTGTCCTGCTCACTGTTAACCCTTTGATGAGCAGTCATTGAAAAGTTCACTTGCATGACTTGTGAGGTCTCATTAATTCTTCTGCATAATATCAGGGGCTCTTCCCTCAATTCCAAACACTGAGAGGGACATGCCTCTGCAGATCAGATAAAACTGTCACATGACATCGAACCTTGAGGCATCTCGTTAATACATCTGTATAAAATATAAAGATTGACATATTATGGGAAATAGTTTAGGAACTCGGGAATTTCTCCCAACCACTATTTCTCAATAGAGAGATTATGGTGTGCCATGGTGCAGCAAATATTTGGAAATAGCTATGGGTGTTGTGTAAGACCTGTGTCCTGTCTTGTCTTGTGGTTTTCTGTCTCATGCTCCCCTTGACTTAGTTTTCCCTCGTGTATGCCCATATTTGGTTACTTTCCTGTTCCTGTTCAATTAATTTATGTTCATTCTGTTCCTGCTGTGTTTGTTTAATTATCTTGTTTACGTTTATTACTTAAGCCTTGTGTTATCCCTTGTCTAGTGTCCGGTATTAACGTAGATGTCCTGTTTCTTGTGTTCCCCGCCTTGTGTTACCCTTTTTTGGATTTAATTAAAGACTGTTATTTTGAAGTTTACCTCTCGTCTCCTCGTTTCCCTTATCGTGACAGAATACACAAACCAATACAAAAAGAGTGAGTGGCGCCCTTTCTACCCGTTTTGTTTTGCTGTCTTTTTTCCCCGCGGCATGGAAATCACCGCTCGTCATCCCACCCTAGCCTGCTGAAATTCGGCGTGGTAGTTCGACGGGATTGCTGCGTCAAAGTCAAGTTCGCAGGCTGCCGCTCAAAGTCAAGCCCGCCGGCTGCGGCTCACTTCAGCTCCAAAGTTCGCTCCAGCCCCTGACCAAGAGACCAATGCAGGCTCCAGCCCCTGACCAGAGTCAAGTCATGTCCCCTGAAGCCATATTTTAAAGTCTTGTCGTGTCTTGTCTTGTCCATGGAGGCTCGTCTGGGGCAGGCAGCTTCTCTAGTCATGGCCGCAGAGGCCATTCCCAAGCCACCTGCTTCTCCTGTTGCTGCGAAAGATGAGGCCATGGCCATGAAGACCTCCTGCCATGGCCTCCTGAGCTCCCTGCCCCGCCATGGCTCCGGAGTCCCACTGTCTTGTGTTCCCTGCCTTGTTACGCTTTTTGGATTTAGTTAAAGACTGTTATTTTGAAATTTGCCTCTCGTCTCCTCGCTTCCCTTGTGTGCTTATCGTGACATGTTGCTTATCATGGTTGCAACTTGCAGTACATGGATGAGATGTTACATTCTAAAACTCGGTTGAGTTCTTGGAATTGATCTGAATCTTTACTACTTTAAGAGTCATATGTTATGTGTAAGGTGTGTATATGGTTAAATTTTATACTGACATACTGAACATACAGCCAGGCTGTAGCATTTACAGATCATGTATTTTGTAGAATTGAAAACTGACATAAATACTAGTTATTTCTTCACTGATGAGATGTTCTGTCATTTGTGGTAAGATGATTTCCACCTGGTACATACAAGTGCAAAGATTTATAATCATATAATGTTTTCCTTTCATAGCACATCAAAAAATGAATAAGAAAATTGCGAGTCTGGTTTATCCTTTAGTTGTTGAAATAATAAAAGAACATACATCATCTCAAATAAACGTCTAGCATGCAAACAGAAGTGATGCAAATAGCCCTCGGTATTATTCACTGCAGTTCAAAGAAAACACATAGAATATGTACAAAATATAGCGAATACCCAGAAGTGCCCTTGTTAAAAGATGAATATCATTGTAATGGATGAGTCAGAGGAAGCAGTGGCTGTGAATGTAATGTTTATAGTGTTCCAAACAATATTAACAGAGCATTAGTTCATCATTAAACTCAGTAATGCTGTGTGGTTTTCTCAACAGAGATGTGCTCCCATTATCAGCCACCACAATATGTGCTTTATGCATAAATCATTTCTCTGGCCACATCTCTACAGCAACCTGACCATGTTTTTGAGTCAAAATTGTGTGCTCATATGCCATGAAAATATTATTTGCATTAAACACAATGTTTCACCCTGAGACTCTAACAAATGGATAAATATACAAATTAAACACTTTTCTTTGTCATTAATCAAACCTGTTGTCTGATATATATATATATATATTTTTTTAAAGTGTTGGAATATCATGCAAATTTCAGTTGCAGGACAGGAAGTTAGCTGCAAATGCATTTAAGTGCAATGGCTAGTTAAAAGGAGGTACTATAAATGTATTTTTGATTTTGAATATTTTGGAACAATGTAACAATTGATGAATTGTGAATATTTCATTGTAATTAATTAAATTATATTTAATTATATTTGTGAATGACTTGTATAATATAAGAATTAAACTATATAAATGTAATTGTAATTTATTTTGACATCTTTGTGATTCACTATAGCTTTGACAGATTCACTAGTTTTGATTACAGAACTGAATACACTCCCATATGCAGAAGCTACTTTTCTCACATTCAGGTGTACTAGAATATATAGAATTTGAGATATTTATTGAGATGACTTGAAACAGTGGGAATAGGTACGTCTAACTAAGATTAAAGCCTTCTCTTTTTTTAAAAAATGCATTGCATTATGTTTAATGAGATATTAACCACTTATTTTCAACAGCTTATAATGCATTTTATTTGAGAAAAAGCACAGTATTCTACACTTCTGTCTGAATAAGGCTGTAAACACATGGTCAAGACGAGAACTATCTCAAGAGGCACAAAACACCCCCTCGACTCGACGAGCTGTGGATTGTCAATGCCTGTTTTGAAGCTTCATGAACGCTAGTTTGCGAATACTTTAGGGTGGCTATTTAGCTCCTTAGTTCGGGTCTCAAGAGATGAACGTGGCTCAGATGTCACACTTCGAAACTGATCTCTCGTGAGCGTCCAAACAGAGGTTCAGTGAGCAGCTGTGTGTCTGAGTAGCTGCGTCTCAGGTGCGTGGAGCTCCGAGTGGTTTTGATGGCCACCTCATAAGGCGGGGGAGGTTCCATGTCCCAGTGAGGCGGCCGACCCCGACTGGTAGGGCTAAAACAGGTGGGCTCCATCGGGGGATAGTCCAAATCTTCACCATATACACCTCGCCTTTGCAATGTCCTTCAAAACACAATAATGCAATTATTCATTTTTAATAAGTGTGCTGGGCCTGGGGCAGCGGAACCTGAATGTAAGGTGGTATATGCTGTTTATCAACACTAGAGGGCCTTTCAGGATCAGATAACAGCGCAGAGGAGCAGCAATGGTTCTTAGGCTTCTCCTCTAAGTGATTTTTAATGACATCTGATGGTGAGAGAGAGGGGGAAAGGAAAAGGAGATGGCGTAAATCCGGAGGGATTTGGGTTATGGGTGGAAAAGTAAAATTATCTCCATGTTTGCTCCTATCTATTCCAGTCAAATAAAAAAGCTTCTTGAAAATGTATGCATCTGTTTTATGTGGGCCACTTTTTGGTAAATTAACTAGAGAAGCATTTACACATGTTCAAGGCTGCTCTTTTTTATCAGGTCTACTCATTTATTTAATGTTGAAAATATGTTGAAAGTGTTTATATTTATTAAAATTATTGTTAATATAATGTATAACATGGCATTATATTACCTGTGATAAAATGAGAGATGGAGTTTGAGTTCAGAGAGATTAGGTTGGATTTATGGGTGTTGGAATAAGAACAATATACAACATCAAGATAAGATATTTTGAGTCAAAGTACACACACACACACATAAATATATATATATATATATATGTGTGTGTGTATGTGTGTGTGTGTGTGTGTAGGCTACATAATAGAATTACTCATGAAATTGTAATTATATCTATACAAACTACATATAGAATACATATAGAATTTGAAAAGTACAATATAAAAGTACAAAATTGCAATTTCATGAGTAATTCTACTATATATATAGTAGAATTACTCATTAAATATATATATATATATATATATATATATATATATATATATATATATATAAAACTACTTTAAAGTAGCCTACACAGAAATACATTTAAAATTTAAAAAGTGCAATAAAGAGTACAAATACATATAAAACTGCAATTTTAGACAGGCTATATAGGCTATTGTAGAATTACTTAGAATTACTCATGAAATATTTAAAGTAATTATATACATATTATATATATAATTACTTTAAAGTACATAAAAATACATTTACGATTTACAATGTACAATATAAAAAGTAAAAGTTAGGCCTACGTATGCTATAAAACTGCAATTTCATCTATACTTGTAAATGAAATATATCTCGAAATTGCAATTTTATAGTTACTTGAGTATTTGTTAGTGCCCATTTATGGCTACTAAAATAACACAAAACGTTATTTTTTATGAGTTACTGAGGGGAGTTTGGGGTCGAGTCCCTCTGCTAACAACTCTAGATTGATCCTGATATAGGCTACAGCTTAATGCACTTTTGAATGGAAACTTCTCTGCGACTCAACTCCAAATTGCTCAGACAGTGGTTTTATCTTCTGTAGTCTACCTTTATTTCATCTTATCAGAATCATCAGCGCAGACATTTCTAAGTGAATTTATGATGCGATTCCCCACTTACCCGTGAAGAAAGACGGACTGGGACTCGGGGAAGTGGTTTCCGGGCGGTGGGGTGAACAGGACTTGACTGTAGTCGTGGCTGTACTCTTCATTATAAGTCACCGGGTTTCTCTTGCCGTTCATCGCCCAGAAGAGCCCTAATATTAGCATCACCGCCCCGAGCACCACACAGCACATGCTGAACGCCTGCAGTCGACTTTGATTAGAAGTTAGAAAAGCGGTGGAGCCACCGGTGACTATTAAAAATACTCCAATAAAAATAGCGCCATGATGTAGTGAAGGCATAATGCAAATTCATAACATTGATCTATCTGGAAAGTTCCGCGCGCATCGTCCAGCTTCAAGATGATACCGAGACTCCAGAGTGAATCAAGTTCCTCAAACGGAGACTTGTCTGCATTGGTTCACTTCTAAAGGAAATTGCATATCCTGTGGCATGATAATACCTTCACACTACCCAATGTCTTGATTTAGGCACTTGCAGTAAAAAAGGACATAATGTGCATTGGGATGTAACATGCACTCGATCGTAGCTGTGATCTGCTGTTCACGCGCATCAGGTTTAGTCCATGCTGTCAAATGAGCGCAGCTGCTTTGCTGTCAAACTCCTCTATCATTATAAGAGCATCATTAGAGTTCATGCCCCACCCCAGAGCCGTCTGTAGGCCAGATGCTTATTGGCATGAATTTGAAAATGAATCCCAACAAGAAGCAGACATATTTGTTGTAGCTGCATGGCGATCCCTAACCCTCTTGAAATAGATTTCCCCCAAGATATGGACAGGTTTGAATGAAAATCCAGTTGATAAATACATTTGTAGTAGCCTTTATCAGTGTGAACTGTTAAAAACATTAGTTTGCCGGTTAACCCTTCATGCTGCTCAGTCATGACGTCAGAAATGTAGAAAGCATATTGCTCACAATTTTCATAGAGCTTTTTTAATTATTATTATTATATATTTTTTTTTAGTAAATTAAAGGGATAAAAAAGTGCTTGTCATCATTTACTCACCCTCAAATTGTTCCAAACCTGTATGAGTTTCTCTCTTCTGTTGAAAACAAAATAAAATATTTTGAAGAATGTTGGAAGCCATTGACTTCCATAGTATTGAAAAAAAAATAAAAAATGCTACTATATGAAAAGTCAATTGCTACTGGCAACTGTTTGGTTACACACGTTCTTCAAAATATCTTCTTTTGTGTTCAGCTGAAGATTTAAAATCATATATGTTTGTGTATATACCTTTAATGTTTGTGATGAACCTGCTTGAAGTGATTTTCACATTTTGTTCTACAACATAAATTAAGCACAGTGACTTGTGGATTTTCTTTTGATTTGAAATTGCTAACTTGTTACTAAGTAAAAGCAGTCAAGCAGGTAAACTCTCTGTGGTTGTTGTATTCCTTTTTAGCAGCTTACTAGCAATTACATAAACATAGTAGCTTCAAAATTCACATTTAAACCTATGGTGTGACTGTGTCTAATGTTATAGAACAAAAATGTTCCAGCAAACACAGATCTTCACCTAAGCAGACTATTATGGTTCGTGTTTGATTGTTTTAACAAGTTTCATGACCCAAAAAGTGTCAATCTTCCATTAAATTTAACCAAATAATTTATTTTACTCAGAAACCACTAAATAAAACCCTTTTCTAAACCCGGGTAAGAATATTCTATTAATTTTACATTATAGTACTGGAATAATATTTTAAATTGTGATATTGGAATCATCTTTTATGCTTAAATGTATGCCTATAACTGTACTGCTATCACTAGTCGCCTCATTTCTCAACTACTGTATAATAATGAACACATCTCACTGAGTCAATGGTGTGACGGAGTTTCTTTCTTGTGATTGGCTGAACTGATGATACGCCACCACTGGCGTCATCTGATTTGACGCACTACTGGCCAATCATCGCATGCTGGGGGCGGTGCTTAGGCCACCTGGGCAAGTTCCTAAACACCATGTAAAATATAGATGACAAATTGTACGCGTGCAAGTGGGGAGACTGTGCGCGCAAGGAACACGAGAAATCGCTTTAAATAGCAGTTTATTAGACAGTGTTAACGCATGTAGATTTATGCTCGTCCGCTGTGAATACAAATAAAAAGCACTTGTTAAATCAAAAGCCAGCAACAAGCTCCATGCGCTTTTAAACTGCATTGTAACTTAGGCGATTAGTGATTTAAAAAGCTGTCGGAATGGATCCGTTGTTATATTTGGGTGGGTTAGTTGTCTTGTTTTTGGTGTGGATTAAGGCGAAGGGCTTGGAGTACGTGATAGTACACCAGAGATGGATCTTCGTTTGCCTCTTTCTGCTCCCTTTATCCGTCATCTTTGATGTGTACTATTACCTGCGCGCGTGGATCATCTTCAAGATGTGCTCAGCACCCAAGCAGCACGACCAGCGAGTCAGAGATATTCAGAGACAGGTATCTGCAAAACTTCTAGCCGAATGCTTTTATGTTACATTCTTTCATTTACTTTAACATTTCATATACTTTAGTATTGCCAAAGGTCCCTTCAAGTATATCTATAGTCTTTGTATGTAACGTTAGTCTTTGGTATTGATGATAATGCGTTATGTATACAAATTAGAAATACATGTAATATTAATGAATATGCATGAAATGCACGAAACGGCTTGATGTATAAAGGTAGGCGGTGTCTCTTCAAAGAAATGCTGATGAAAAAAAAATTGATGGTACAAAAAAAGTAGCAGGCAGCCTGTGATAGTAGGGGCGTGGCGAAAAGTTACTGACACGCCCCCTACCATTCGGCACACCATGACAGGTGCATCCTTGTAGTAATTGTTAACTAAAATAATTAAAATTGTTTTCGGTAATTTTATTGTGGTTTTGCTGAATCAAAAAAAAAAAAATAGTGTATAAATTTGATGAAACCTTGATTCAATCTGGTATTAATAAAATGTGACCATTTACATTTTTCAGGTGCGAGAATGGAAAAAAGAGGGAGGGAAGAAACATATGTGCACAGGTCGTCCAGGATGGCTGACTGTATCTCTCAGGGTGGGAAAATACAAGAAGACACACAAGAACATCATGATTAACATGATGGACATCCTGGAGGTGGACACAAACCGTCAGGTGGCTGTTGCCAGATATTATTTTTTTGACAGTAAAATTGTTTAAATCTCTTCTCTTCATTTAAAGTTAAAGGAATAGTTCACCAGAAATGAACATTTGCTGAACATTTACTCACTCAGGCCATCCAAGATGTAGATGAGTTTGTTTCTTCATGTGAACAGATTTGGAGAAGTTTAGCATTACATCACTTGCTCACCAATGGTTCCTCTGCAGTGAATGGGTGCCGTCAGAATGAGGGTCCAAACAGCTGATAAAAACATACAATGAAAAGTGAGGAAATGTACAATTGCCATAAACAACAAATCAAACTTTTTTTACTTTTTCCAGGTGGTGCGTGTGGAACCCTTAGCTAACATGGGTCAGGTGACCGCTCTGCTCAACTCTATTGGCTGGACACTGCCTGTGTTGCCTGAACTCGATGACCTCACAGTTGGTAGGTTTTATGAGAGAAAAAAAAATAACCAAATATTTAATTATTCCTGCATCATTCACTGGATGTTTTGTCCAAAACAACTTCCTTTGCATTTGAATATTAACTTACTATTTGAATTATTGTAAAAGTATCTGAACCTTTGGACATTCTGTGGATTCCTGCATAATTTCAGTAACACATACACATTAAGGGTTCACATATATATTTTTTTCTTCTGCATCTGTGCATTAAGCCTAGTTATGCTTGTTTGTTACCAAGTCTCAGATTACAGCAAACTCTTATTTATGTGGCGTCTAGATGCATTTGAACATTTTCTATTCAGCACACAGTAACACTTCTCTCCATTTGGATGAAGACTGTAAATCATCTCTAACCTGTATAATCTCTCTCTTTCTTTCTGCATGCACCACAAGGGATTTGTTTAATGTCTCTGAGCACTTGCAGATATTCGCTTTCTTTAAATGGAGCATAACGTTCTCTCCTGATCAATATTATATGCCGTGTGTGGTGCATCAGAGGCTGCTTATAATTCGGTTATGGATGAGCATAGTCCCTGTTTCAATGAGGCAGATTAGATTAGGGCGGATACGGGTCCTATTGCTGAAAGTGTTTATAGATCCCAGAAAAGAGCGCTCATCGGCGGAGAAATGTTTTACACGGACTCTCCTTCAAATTCATTTGTAATTCTGTAGAGACACCATACTTAGTAATAAGACATTGGAAAGGTGTGTTGTGTTTGTGAAGTGTTGAACGATAGGAGATATTTCTGGCCACATGCATTGATTCCTATATCTTTGATACTGTAAGCACTGTTTGAAAGCGATCGTTTTATATAATACCATTCCTAAAAGCAATTTAGAGTCATGCGTCTATAATCAAAGGTCAGTTATTTGTACTTTTGACCCTTCCTTTTTATCTCTCAGTTGGCAACAAATAAGATTGACTTTGATGTTTCATTACTTTTTTTTTTTTTAAAAAAAGCTTTAGAAGCAAATTTTTGTTGTTGTTGAGAGAACTACTTAAGTTAATTCATGTAACGGTAACATAAAAAACCCTATTAGTATTAAAAATGTTACTCACAGCCAAGTCCCCAACTAAAAATAAAACAAAACACAACAAAAGATGTATGTGCACACAAAAGTGCATAGATTTAAAATAATTTTCACATAGTGATGGAACATGGTAATTTGGCTAAAAATAGGTATGCGGGTCACATGAACATGACATACAGTATTGTGTTTTATAAAGAAGAAAATGGAATGAAATTTGAAGGATTCTATTTGACATGTCTAATAAACATCAAAATTAGCCAAAATATATATATAGTGCACTTCGAATCTTGTTAAATTTTTCATTTTTGTAAAAATTGTTGACTGTAGCCTATTTATCACCCATTACATAGTACATTTTTGTCACTTTGAAAGTTTAGCCAGTTTTGGGGTTTATTCAGTGTTTAATGATAAAAACATAAATCACAGAAATATGTCCCACATTTTGGTAGCATAGAAATAAAAATAAACCATATGTAAAATCTATATATATATATAGTTCAGGTTCAATATACTGTACAGTTGCAAAGTGTCAAAGTGTGTGTATTTATTTATTTATTTATTTATTTACAGATACTAATAGTAAAAAGAATTTGAAATAAATGCTGTTCTGTTAAACGTTCCACAGCACAACTTTTTTCATCATTGATAATAATAAATGTTTCTGAAGACTGGAGTAATGATGCTGAAAATTCAGCTTTGCCATCATAGGAATAAATTATATTTTAAAATTAGTGCTGTCAGACAATTAATCGCAACCATAATAAAGTTTTGTTTACATAATATATGAGTGTGTACTGTGTATATTTATTATGTATATATAAATACAAACACATGCATGTATATATTTAAGAAAAATGTTTATATATTAAATATTTATAAATAAAATATAATAATATAAATGTATATACATGTAAATATTTTCAAAATATAGACTGTGTGTATTTATATATATATATA
This sequence comes from Onychostoma macrolepis, assembly GCF_012432095.1. Taxonomy (NCBI): domain Eukaryota; kingdom Metazoa; phylum Chordata; class Actinopteri; order Cypriniformes; family Cyprinidae; genus Onychostoma; species Onychostoma macrolepis. The sequence continues at coordinate 11,189,182 of NC_081174.1, forward strand.
TATATATATATATATATATATATATATATATATATATATATATATATATATATATATATACATACATAAATAAATAAACATTGTACACATACATATAATATGTAAACAACTTTATTTTGGATGCGATTAATCGCTTGACAGCACTATTTAAAGTGCATTATAATAGAAAACAGTTCATTTAAATTGTAATAATATTTCACAATATTATTATTATTATTATTTTCTTTTTTTAATCAAATAAATGCAGCTGTGGTGAGCATTAGAGACTTTTCAAAAACAAATTTGAACAGTAGTATAACATTAAATGTAATATGAAATATTTAATTCGGTTTATATTATGAATGTATTGTGATAGAGGAACAAGAAACAGTCTCTCACGACTGTCTCGTGTTGTGTTCAGGTGGGCTGGTAATGGGAACAGGCATTGAGTCTTCATCCCACATCTATGGCCTGTTTCAGCACATTTGTGTGGCTTTTGAGCTGGTGTTGGCTGATGGTAGTCTGGTCCGCTGCACTGAGGTGAGGGCGTTGTTACAGATGATGTAAAACAAACACAAACATAGACATGTTAAAACAAATGTTTTAAAATTTGCTCACAGAAAGAAAACTCTGACCTCTTCTATGCCGTTCCCTGGTCCTGCGGTACTTTGGGGTTCCTGGTTGCGGCAGAGATCCGGATAATCCCAGCTCGCAAATGGGTGAAGCTTCACTACGAACCTATACGTGGCCTGGATGCTATCTGCAAGAAGTTTGCAGAGGAATCAGCCAATAAGGAGAACCAGTTTGTGGAGGGACTGCAGTACTCTCGGGACGAGGCTGTGATTATGACGGGCACCATGACAGATCATGCAGAGCCTAACAAGGTGATAATGAATATCTGTAATGCAAATCTGATTGCTTTACTTTTTCTATGGCCCAGTTGCTACTAGTTCGGCCATCGAGGAGCCAACTTTCCCAGTAGCACTGCTGCATGTTTATCTGCAATTGAACACCACTGTGTTATCATAGTGTTTCATTTTCTCTCTGTTTTTCTCTGTCTTTTAGACTAACTGTATAGGTTTCTATTACAAGCCGTGGTTCTTTCGGCATGTGGAGGGTTTCCTGAAGCAGAACCGTGTTGCAGTGGAGTACATTCCTCTCCGGCATTATTACCACAGACACACCCGCAGCATCTTCTGGGAATTACAAGTAAATTACTCTGGAAAATTTCACTCAACAACACAACTACCAAATTATCTTCTTCTTTCTTTCATATTTTGTCTTTTTGTGTCATTTTTTAGTTCACGTAGTTGTCCTAGCCGATTATCCACGGATATAGAGCATCAAATTATCTTGATTCACAACAATTCCTTGTTTTACACAACATTTGGGGTTATATTGGGGTATTTTTTTTTTTTTTTTGCTGTTGAAAGTCTGGAAGTCTCTAATGCTGTGCTGTGTTTATTTGATCAAAAATACAGTAATGTTGAGAAATTGTTTTATTTAGTACATTTCAAATTTAATATAATTAATTGCTGTGATGGCAGGCTTTTTTTTCACTATTCTTTGATGAGTAGAAAGCAGCATTTATTTGAAACAGAAATCCTTTGTAACATTTTAAATGGGTTTATGGTCACTTTTGAATGGTAGTGCATCTTATTGTTTTATCATTTAAACATCTGTTTTGAAATGTTTTGCTTGAAAATATTTGCTTTATTTCTTTCAGATAAATGTCACTTGGTTTGATATTGTTTTATATAATGAAATTACATTATAAGTAAAGCTCAAATGCATAAATACTTTTGGGAGCACTCTATCTATATCTACCTGTACATATATGTGACCCTGGACCACAAAACCAGTCTTAAGTCGCTGGGGTATATTTGTAGCAATAGCCAAAAATACATTGTATGGGTCAAAATTATCAATTTTTCTTTTATGCCAAAAATCATTAGGATATTAAGTAAAGATCATGTTCCATGAAGATATTTTGTAAATTTCTTACCGTAAATTTATAAAAATTTCATTTTTGATTAGTAATATGCATTGCTAATAACTTCATTTAGACAACTTTAAAGGCATTTTTCTCAATATTTAGATTTTTTTGTACCCTCAGATTCCAGATATTTGAATAGTTGTATCTCAGCCAAATATTGTCGATCGTAACAAACCATACATCAATGGAAAGCTTATTTATTCAGCTTTCAGATGATGTATAAATCTCAATTTTAAGACTGGTTTTGTGGTCCAGGGTCACATATTATCATTTTTGCATTCGTTATTCAAAATTTTCAGAATTGTCTTTATTATTCCTTTATCCATTTTTGTATTTTTCAACGAGTATCCCATAATGCAACCATTTTAATTATTCTAGTCCACTGTAATGTGAGGAGTTTAATATTCGATTATGATCGCCACAGTTATGCTAACATTTTGCTGTATGATTAGTGTTGTATTATGATTGGATCACTTGGGATTGTATCTTATATTATTAATATCAGACTCTTATTGAGAAAGCCTGTTCCAAGTTTTAACTTTCAATTTGGCTTTGGATTTGTGGTGTACCCTTAAAGTGTATCTATGGTTGACACTTATACATGCAATTCCTCCTCTATGGTTCCATTAGCTACAGCATTTTTCACTTGTCCCATAATGCATAGTTATAGGGAAGACTATTATCCTTCTCTTCCATCTTAATCAAGCCACATTTTTCTCTCTCACTCTTAACCCTTCTCTTTCACTCTCAAACATACTCGCACACAGTTTCGATGCATTATATCCACTAAAGCCGTCCATTAGCTACAGGAAGTGTGCGTTGTCTGTTGAGTGGCAGGACTAGTCTAACATTATTGAATAAATTATGCAGCGAAAGCTAAGATGGACAAGGTCAGAAGGAGTGTTTTTGACTGTAAAACATGACTTTTCTGAACATGAAGAATGGAGTTCTTCCATTCGCTGACAGCACTTAATTACTGAACATGTTGATTGGTCATTTCTTTTCTGTCAGCTTTTTCTATATCTTGTTCTCCTTATCTATTTCATATTATTTTACATCCACCATTTCTTGTCTGTTTTCAGGACATCATTCCGTTTGGGAATAACCCATTGTTCAGGTATGTGTTCGGCTGGATGGTTCCTCCTAAGATCTCTCTACTGAAGCTCACTCAGGGAGAGACCATCCGCAAACTGTACGAGCAGCACCACGTGGTGCAGGACATGCTGGTCCCTATGAAGCACATCAAGTCTGCCATCCTACGCTTCCACGAGGACATACATGTGAGACATCCAAACACACACACACAAATATACACACATTAGGTGAAAATTGATAGCTAATACCATAAAGCTATACAGTTTTGTATACATTTTTATTTAAAAATATATTAATGCATTTCTTAATTACTAGTAAATGTTAAATTGTTATTTCAAAACATACTAAAGGTTCAATAAGGAACTGTATATTCATTTCAAGTGAAAGCAGGCGTCAAAATGTCTTTTACTGTAGAACAAAATGTGTCAGTCTGTTCCAGTAATGTTCACCACAGACCTTATTTTACTCAAAAATCGAAAGCTGCTATTCTGAAAACCCATTAGAGATTCTTGGGGGAACGCATGACTTGAAAAGCTAACGCTCTTCCAGGTTTTATGACTACAAATTGAACAGCTCTAGAGCAGCCAAATCAGAACAATGTCTATGATGGAAAAAGAGCCAGTATTACCAATATATCAAACATTCAAACTTTTTTTTTTTTTTTTTGGAAGGAAGTATTAGTTTTATTCAGCAAGGATGCATTAAATTGATCAAAAGTGGCAGAAAAGACATTAATAATCTTACAAACAATTTCTACTTCAAATAAATGCTCTTCTTTTGAACTTTCTATTCAAGATCCTGACAAAATGTAACACAGTTTCTACAAAAATACGAAGCAGTTATACAATTGTTTTTAACAACAGTAATAATGAAGACTGGAATAATTCAGCTTTGAATAAATGACATTTTTAAGTCTATCAAAATAGAAAACAGTTATTTTATTATATTGCTGTTTAAAAAAGGTGATTGGATGTGCTACACTGTTGATGGTTATGTGTGTGTTGTAGGTGTATCCTCTGTGGCTTTGTCCCTTCGTGCTGCCCAACCAGCCAGGAATGGTGCATCCTAAAGGAGATGAAGATGAACTGTATGTTGATATCGGAGCGTATGGGGAGCCCAAAGTCAAACACTTTGAGGCCAGATCCTCCACGCGGCAGCTGGAGAAGTTTGTCAGAGACGTTCATGGGTCAGTTAGCGCTTTTCATCTTTCCATTGTTTGGTAGATTAGGCCAAAGTAATACTGTAGGGTATTGTATAACACAAGTCCTTCCATCCATTTCTAGATTCCAGATGCTGTATGCTGATGTATACATGGAACGACAGGAATTCTGGGAAATGTTCGATGGCACATTGTATCATAAACTCAGAAAGCAACTCAACTGCGAAGATGCATTTCCTGAAGTCTATGACAAAATCTGCAAGACCGCAAGACACTGAATCCAACCAAACTTTAAAGGTGTGACCAGTAGAACAGCTGAAATACTGAAAAAACTGCACTTCCCTTTTGTTGAAGTAAATTAACACATTGGGCAAATACTCTTATTTCATGAAGGAGCACCAGATACATTTTCAACCCCCTTGTCATATATCTATGTTTAAGACAAAAAAGGTCCTTATTATTCCTAAGGTTTAACACTTGCTTAGATTCATTAAAACAATATATAATGCTTAACAGTTTGTGTACATTCAAATGTGAATAAATAAACTATAAATGAGTTTGTATAATGATCTGTTAAGCACTATATATAGTTAAAACAAATTTTTAAATAAAAGTTACCAATGATTATTTCAAAAAATAATATTTGAGAAGATATTCTCTATTTTCCTACATTGTGATTGTTGCCTACCTCAACACTAAATGTCTTAATATCCAACATAGTGATTTATTTTTGAAGTGTATTCAAAGGGATATTTTATCTACTAAATATCTGTGTAGATATAAAGATATATAGAGAAAATTAGTCTTTTATCTACTTTTATACACTTCTAAGCCTGGCACAATTTGTGAATGTATTTCTTTTAGACCCATAATGTACCACTTTTTATCAGAAAGCACATATACAGTATTTGTGCTAATTATGGATTTACTTTTGTCATTAGTACAGTTACTGTTATTGTTGGTTACATAGATTAGGTTATTTTAGGTCTATGAACACAACAATAACAATACTGTATTAGTGGCCTTCTAAACTTGTTTTTGCCCTTTTATACTGTGTTCACAATATATTTCTGTATTTGTATTTTCGGTGAACTGAAACTGTACGGATGCCACATTGTTAGCAGTCTCAACATACCCATTAAAATGAATAATTTAACTCATTTACAGACTGCTGTGCTGTCAATAACAGTGAATTTGGCTTTGATCATATTCAGGGAAGCTCTAATAATGGAGCTTTTGGAAAGTTTTCCTGCTTTTTATGGTGGTGCTTAATGTGTATTGGTTTGGGTTGAGTGGATTTATGGTTGTGGAACATATGCTATAGAAAACAATCATCCATCTGCTCCAGATGAACATTAACGGCTCCCAGTCTCTCCCTGTAACGTGATGCCAGCACATTATGATAATACCTTGTTCAGCAGTCATCTCCTTGTCATATTAATTGACATCCTTGCTTTAAGAGAACATTTATCTCTTTTTGGCAATATTATTAATATCCAGTAAAAACTAAACCATACAAATATTAACGAATATCTATTAGTAAGCTTTTGTGAACATTGCTTTACAGACTATTGAGACTCAATGGACCGCTGACCATGTCTCCCTCTAGTGACTGAATTCTACCTTCACATCTTCTTTCTGGTCCTGTGAAATTGACAGGTTTCTTCTGCATAAAATCTTATTTTATAGGAACATGAACATGCCATTAGTATGATCACTTACATAGGTTAGTATTTTAGGTCTAAAAAAACATGTTATTTCATTATTTCACAAAATGAAATTTGTTACTCTGGGTTTCTGATATCTGTTTTGTGCGCCCAAACCTGCCAAAGCTTCTCCATAGACAACAGAGAGATTTGTGTATCACCTAGATATACAAAGTTTTCTTATCTATTGCACATTTACAAACCCACTCACAAATATTTGCTTGAAGTTCCTGGTGTTTTTAGGAATCACTGATGTTGTTCTCCTTCAGTTGCACATAGTAATTGCTGTAAACTTATCCCCTGAACAATTGTTCATCAAAGCAGTGAGATAACAGTGAAGAAAGCACCCAAGAGAATTAGCCTGTCCTTTGCTCATTCACACCCATTAGATACAAACCAATGATATGTTGAGCACTAATTAATCCACGAGTTTGAACATGCCCTATAAAGCCAAAGTGAGAGTGAATGCGGTGATTATTTTCTGTGAATATTTACAGTCAGAACAGCTATAATTAAGGACTTTATCAGTTAACTGGTCCTTTGTTGTGGTAAACACCTCTGGCATATCAAATGTTTTGTACAAAAAATATGCAAATATTCATCAAAAAATAATCAAGTGTTTTAATTATTGTAATACCACTACTACTAGTAGTAATATAATTATTAATGATAATAAAATGTGTGTGTACACCAGTCAAAAGTTGCTTTTTAAAAAAAAAATGTTTTAAAGAAGTCTCTTCAGCAAAAGCAGAAATATTGTGAAATATTTTTACTATTTAAAATAACTGCTTTCTATTAGAATATTTTTTAAATGTAATTTATTCCTCGATTTCAAAGCGGAGTTTTTAGCATCATTACTCCATTCGCATGATTCTTAAGAAATCATTCTAATATTCTGATTTGCTGCTCAAAAACATTATTATTATTATTATGTTGAAAACAGCAGAGTATAATTTATCTGAAATGGAAATCTTTTGTAACATTATAAATGTCTTTATCATCACTTTTGATAAATTTAAAGCATCCTTGCTAAATAAAAGTATTAATTTCTATGATTTCTAAAGGTCGAAAGGTCATCTAAAATTACCATTATTAACGACTGTAAATAGTTAAACAACGTGTGCTCGCGTGTGTGTATGTATGTGTGTTTGTAAATGTACAAGAAACATATTTTACATTCATCAATAATTACCATAATCAAGAAAACCTGTCTACACAAAGCACGCCCACCAGTGTACAAAACCACGCCCAACAATAACGACAACAAACACAAACCACGCCCATCAAACCACTCCGACCGCTTTGAATGCCGAGTGCGTATAAACCCCGCCCACCGGACCGAGAGTTACTGCGGCTGCATACCGGTTCCTCCTTTATCGTACGTTTATGGTGTTGCTACTGGCCGTGACGCGCAACCGGCCACCGACGATTTACATAGTCACGGGTGATCGTCTGGTAAGTAGATCGACATCATGGAGACAGCATGTAGCAGTAATGATATCCAGTATTTCATAACCCAGGTGTAGTTTTCACATGACGCAACAGACGTGCTACGAGAGCTTGTCTGTCTTGTAAGTTGGTGCCAATTCAAATAGGAAAGAATTTTCCTCTTTTGGAGAGAGTCGCGGTGTTTAAACCAAAGCTTTAGAGGTTTGGACACCATGGCTGTATGTGAACAACTAGTGAGCTGTCTATATAGATAGCACTCGTAATTATAGGCGCGTGTGTACTCAGAAGGAGCCAAAGATGCAGTCTAGGTAGGAAGCGTAGTATGTTTTGAGACACAGTCCACATTCTGGACATGGCGTTAGTAGTGAATCAGCCCTGCACTCACACTTACGATTCTTAAAGTGACAGTTCACACAAAAATGAACATTTGTTAGCATTTATGCCTACTTTCATGTCTTGTATGACTTTATTTCTTCTGTGAAGCACAAACCATGTTAGTTAGTTTGACAGTCATATTTCACTTCTTGGTACATTTTTTTTTTCTCTCCATACAATGGAAGTGACAGGGGTCAGGGTTGCCAAGTCTGCGTTTTCCTGTGAGTTATAGGTTTTACACATTGTCTTAAATTATGTTTGACTGAAATGCTTGAAATATTTCATCCATTTTGTATTCTAACAAATACCAATTTGTTGTGAAGAAGGTGCACTGGTAGTAAATTTATTTATTTATTTATTTTTGAAAGACTTTTTATTATTACTTCCAGCCTATTACATTGTAATTTGTGTAATGCATAACAATGACTGTAAAATATCTATTTTAGGTATGAAAGTTGCATATTTTGCATAGTTTGGTCTAGGGTCATTGGGCTGGTTTTGGATTAGTTATGATTGGCCATTAGGCAACCCTGGCAACCCTAACTAGTGTTGCCATTCTTAGTTTGGAACAACATGATTGTGATATAATTTTAATTATTTTAAGCTGGTTTGACTTTCAGATTTTTAATTATATTCCCTATTTGTCTTGTTGGTTTGTTAGCCCCACACAATAGTTTGCAGTCAGTGTGCCTGATATGATTTATATTAGGGGGCAGATCTTATTTAAGACGGTTTGTTCCATTTATGGTATGCCCTGTTAGTCATATGGGTGAAAGGTGATCGCCTCTGCCTCTTTTGTTTATAACGCAGGGTGTGTTTTGTAGTGTGCATCACATCAAGTACATGATTTAAGACATTAAAACTGTTATGGCTTCTGAGTCTTACATAATCTTGTGTGATGTAAGAACAATAAGGCATTTTGTGTCATTTTGTGTCATACCTTTAAACAGCATAGTGACAGTGAGTGAGGGAGGTGAAAGACGATAGTGTGCCTGTGACAATGTCTACAGACCGAGAGCCTCCCGTCACTGCCAAACTCCTTCACCTCATGTTTCTCTCCACCTTCTGGGGAATGCAGATATGGGTCACCTTCATATCAGGTAGGTGTGGTTACTGTTTTTCATTGCATTCATTGGTGGTAGAACATTAATAGAATGATTGTAGTGTAGGCTGCTTCAAAGAAGAAGGAAAAAAAAAATTATATTCTAATATATAATGCACTAATATATTAGTATATTCTTTTAAAGTATATTATTTCTACAGCAAGCACTATTTTTAAAAGTCTGTACTTTTTTCACAAGGGTAGTTTTATACATTAAACTAATATTCTGTTATAAACAAGGTTTATGATATACAAAGTCATTGTTTTTTTTAAAAAATCTTTCAGGCTTTGTAATGGACAACCATCTAAACCGACACACGTTTGGCTTCATCCAGAGCCGGCTCTTCCCGTTTTACTTGCATATCGGCTCAGCCTGTGCTTTCTTCAACCTCACCATCTTTGCAATGTACCATCCTAGCAACATGCTGGATGACAAAGAGGCCTTCCAGGTATTAAGAACATTATATTCCCAGTAAAAAAAATAAAAGATGTAGAATAGTTCACTATAAAAATTAAGAATTACCATCATGTCGTTTCAAACCTCTAGAACTTACTTTCTTCTGTGGAACAAAAAAAGAAGATATTGTGAAAAAATCGGTTCAAACTTCAAAAAGGACACTAGAGCTCCATAAAAGTGGTCCAAACTACTAAAAAAATGCCTTTTTTTTTTTTTTTTTTTACTATTCATGACAATCTTCTCTTTAGCTTTATGTGAACTGAGAATCAGTGCCTGAATTTTTAAGTCCGGAATCAGTCTGAATTATGAACAAATCATTGGTTGTGTGAACTGGATCAACGGATTCTTTGACTAAAATCACATTCAAAAGAAAGATTTATTAATGAACCGAGCATATCCACTTCTCTTATGAATGCACAAATATTGAAGGAATGGTTCACCCAAAAATTAAAATATGCTGAAAATGTACTCCCCCTCAGGCCATCCAAGATGCAGGTTTGTTTCTTAATGAGAAAAGATGGGAGAAATTTAGCATTACATCTCTCACTCACCAATGGATCCTCTGCAGTGAATGGGTGCCGTCAGAATGAGAGTCCAAACAGCTCATAAACACATCAATTAATCCACACCACTCCAGTCAATCAAATAAAGTCTACCTGTTTGTGATAAATTCATCAGACCGTTGTGACCAACACATTCTTCAAATTAGTTATTTTTTTGTTAAATGGAAGAAAGAAAGCCATACATTTTGGAACAACGCAAGGAGGAAAATATTATGATATTGGGGTACTTTATGTAAGGTGACAGACTTGATTCCACCAGCTTTCTGTTTTTTTCCCTAGATCTTCATTTTTTTTGTCTGTGTGACTGTGGCGGCAGTGAATGCCCAGTGGTTTGGTCAGATGACCTCGGAAATCATGGCAGACATGCACCTGATTGAGCAGGCCTGTGGATTGGGTCAGGACATCGGACTCTCGTCCAATCGGGAAGCGTACGCCAAGCTCTGCGAGACAGATCCCAAGTATAAAAAGCTGAGTGGTCGGCTGTGGCTGTATCACCTGCTGTCCTCACTTTGTAACCTCTGCTGTATCATATGTAATGGATACAGCCTATATTACCTGGCAGAAAACCTCACCGCACTCTGATGACCTTCCTGTAACATACTGGAGTTATACTCCCACAATGCAATGCAACCCCTTGGTTAACCTCTGTGTGACTCCGGCAGCGATGATCTGCTCTCAGGTACTGGATTACCTCCTGACAAATCTGGTTATTATGGTTATGGATTGTCTTTTTCAATCTTTGTTGTGCTAGTTTTAGTTTAGATATGTGATGTATAGAGAATATTTTTTGTAAATGTTACAGATAATGGCTGTGCATATTTAAATGATACAATGTTACACTTTGCATGGTTGAGAACAAACTGATATGCGAGTTTAAATGAACAAAAATGGGAAGTGGAAGGGTTATTTTCAAAACTTTTCTTGACGTTCTAGAAATTATGGCACATATTTTTTGTTTTCTCAATGAAGGCAACTTCACTCTGTCACAAAGTGGTCAAACTATTTGATTTCTCTGTTTCAACGGCCAGCCTCACCCTGTTCTCCTGAATTGGGTGTGAATATATCAACATGTCCGAGCACAATCTCTCATTATAAGTACACTTCCACATTTGGACAGGGATTAATATGCAAATTATGCTCTCATCTGGCTGTAGGTTTAGAATTCTGTTGCTGTTTGTTGAAATGGAGCTTAAATTAAATGCACACAGCACCAGTTGCACCACAGAATGGGGTTGTGCATGTTATACAAGTATTTTTTTTTTAATGACTCACAAAAACACATTCTTATTTTATACTGATTGACAATGTATACACGGTGTAAAAAAAAAAAAAAAAAAGATGTTGAGCCAACTTAAAATTTTAAGGCAACCAGCTTCAGCAGATTTTTGAGTTTTCTCAACTTGTCGTTTTAAGTTTATACAACAAAAATTTGAGAATCTCCCACAAAAATAAGTTGAGCAAACTCAAAAATCTGCTGAAGCTGGTTGCCTTCAAATTTTGATGAAATATAAAATTAATATCAAATGTGTTTTTTTTTTAATATATATATAATTTTCACTATTACTGTTGTTCACACTACAAATATATACTTCTGTTCAAAAGTTTAGGGTCAGTAAGTTTTTATTTTTTTATTATTCTTTAAGAAATCAGTGCTTTTATTCCGCAAATGATCAAAATGACTATAAACACATTTATAATGTTGCAAAACATTTCTGTGTGAAATAAATGCTGTTCTTTTGAACTTTTTATTAATCAAAGAATTCTGGAAAAATAGTCACGGTTTCCACAAAAATACTGGCACAATTCCTTTCAACATTGACAGTAAGATTTTTTTTTTTGTTATTATTATTCAAATCAGCATATTAGAATGATTTCTGAAGGATCATGTGAGCCTTCACTGGAATAAATGACATTTTTGAATATATTAAAATAGAAAATATTTATTTTAAATAGTTTTTTATTGCATTTTTAAATCAAATAAATGCAGCCTTATTGATCATAATAAAAGATGTTTCAAAAACATGAAAAATATTACAGAATATTTATGGCAGCCTGGGTCATGAATTATGTTCAATATTTTCAATTTTGGCATTATGTCATTCAAATATACTGGTAAGACACATTTACAGATGTACTCTATCTGAATCCATCAAACTGACCTTTGTTGTGACAGATTCAACACGAACACGTTTATGTCCTGTTTGACTGCTTTTGCACACTGTGCCTTTTGCAGATGTTAAGCAACAACAAACCTGACTACCTGGGTGTACATGACACATTGCGTGCTTCACAGTCATTTTATTTGTCAAACACATGTGATGTGCCTAACTAGTGCGTTAGTCATATAAAATTCTGTTTATTCAGATATAAAGCACCATTATTATAATGGCAACACCTTACTTTGGAATGTAGCTTCTGTTTTCAGTCGCCTTACACATTCTGCTGCCTGTCCATCATATTTGTGTATATTCATATCAGTAACAGTACAGTGCCTTGCGTAGAAATATGTTTCAGTTTTAGTACTGTATGACCGTGTCCAGTAAGATGCTGGTGAGGCTTTGGGTTTGTCCTTGTAATTAGGGATTGACTATATTTTATCAATGCAAATGAACCGGCCGGACTCTCAGTTAATGGTTATATTTACTATATTTAACTTAAAATATCAGCTTCGTAAAACATATGGTCAAAATAATTAAATGCATAGATTTGTGCTTAATACTGTTATTGAAGTTCCATCAGTGTTTAGCTGAAGTTTCATTCCTGTCTGCATATGTGAATGAAATAGTAGATGAAGAAAATGTTGCATTACCAGGTTTTCTGCCTGAATAAAAGCTAACTGCAATTTATACCGCATCTCTTTATGTAAAGCTGAAAAAGTGTGTCATTTTCTGATATTAAACGGCACAGTGAAAGTAAATGTGAAAAACAACCAGCCTGACACGGTTGAACTATTGTGTGAATGACTATCTGTTTGTCTGTTTGACCAGTAATACATTAGGGGTGCTTGGGAAATCTGTTTGAAAATAATTATTTTTGCAATTCCATTTGTGAAGAAATTACACATCACCTTCAAGAATGAAGAATAATGTCTGAATCTGTGATGAATGTAAAGCTGTTGCAGTTCTGATGTGTAATGTATGGAAATGGGTTGAATGTTTTTTGTTTTCCAAATAAACTGATAAAAGTGTGTTTGGGTTTGTAGGTTTTTTGCTCATAATTGTAAATGTTAAATGTCAAGGAGACTTAGTATTTTACTGGTGTCTAAAAGTGCAAATATTTTTTTTTTTCCTTTTCACAAACAACAAAAGCACAAAAATAAGAGCATTTTGTAAATCTAGGTTTGCTTATTTTATAAGGTGGAGAGTTCTGGTTCCAGAAAATGATTGTTAAATTCATCGGTTTGTGACTGAAACTGATATTTATCACCATGACCATCAGCGAGGCTATAGGTTACACTTTTAAATAAAGATTCTTTATTAGCATTGATGACTCCATGAAGAACTCTTTGACATCCGTTGAATCTTTCCATTTAACTAAAGGTTCTTTATACTGAATTATTATTATTATTTTTCAGATTATTATCTGTTCACTGAAAGGTTGTTTGGACAACCAAAAATGGTTCTTTAATGGCACTGCTGCGAAAACCCCCTTTTGGAACATTTATTATATATTTTTTATTATATAGAGTGATAATGGCAGTGAATAAAAAAAAAAAAGAAAAACATTTTATGCATACCAGGTTCCAGAAAACATTTTTGGTGACACTTCAGTATAGGGGTCAATTCTCACTATAAACTTGCTTATTAGCATGCCTATTAATAACATATTGGCTGTTTATTAGTACTTATAAAGCATGCTTAATTCTACCCAATACCTAAACTTAACAACTACCTCACTAACTATTAATAAGCAGCAAATTAGTTGCGTACTAGTCATAGTTAATGGTTTGTTAATAGTGAGAACTGGTTTTTTACAGTTAGCTACAGTTACAGTTTTTACAGAAAGTTTTTTACAGTTCGCACAACCTGCCAATTTTAACATTCGCAGAGAAAACGTAACTATTTTATGTGGTGGCAATTTAGTATGAATTTGTATGATGTGATTTGTACAGAACCTTAAACCCAACCCAATCGATCAGTGGGACATAAGTAGATCATATGAAAACATTAAAATGAGAGGATATGAATTAGCCACAAATTAGCCAAAATGTAAAATAGTTACGAAATGCCATGAGAGTGTGTTGGTCATTTATGTCAAACTTTACAATTAGTTACATTAGTTCAAGTTAACTAACTTGAACTATTAACTAACATTAAGTGTTTGTTACAGTATTTATTACATTAAAATACAGATCTTTACAAATACAAATATAAAAATACAGATGTTCATTGTCAGTCCATGTTAGCTCAGGTCCATTAAATAATATTAACATATACAACTTTTGATTTTAGTATTATATTAGTAAATGATGAAATTAACATTAAATAAGATTGATATAAGCGTTAGAAGCACTTTTTATTGTTAGCTGATGTGAACTAATTTAGTTAACTAATGTTAACCAATGGAGCCTGACCTCTCATACTTAATTTCTTAAGTTTCGAATAATTGCTCAGGAACAGAATAAACTCCATTACATGCCATTAAAGTGGATAACAAAGTCTCATACTGGACCCAGTGTTAATTTTGAAACCTGGATAGAGCGGTTGAGTGAATGCGGTCCGAATTCTGTAGATGAGATTAATTGAGTCTGTGATGCTGTAAAACGCCAAAATTCCTGCAGAGAAGTCAACATAAACACCAGTCCTGCGAGCCCACTGCATTTTGGCAATCTTAGTTTCCCGTCCATTGTGCCAGAATGCATATGTATCCTCAGAGCACACCAGACTCCAGGACTGGGCGTTGTGTCCAAATGCACACAGGGTGCTCTTTCCTTTCCTGCTGATGTCCTCATAGGACACGGTGATGTGCACGGGACCCTTCCCGCTCCACTCTGTCTCGAAGTAACATCGGCCGGACACGCTCTCCCTGCACAGGACCTGGAAATAGCTGTCAAACCTCTCTGGGTGGTCAGGAACCGATAGAGAGATTTTGCTGCATGTCACCTCGCCAGTCTCCGAGGAAACGCTGAGGTTTCTGTGAGCCGTGTTCAGGTCGAGAGTCAGGGGACCTGAATCTGAAATCCAGAGACACAAGACATGGATTAACAGACAGTAATTCTGTTGTCGGTTGTATTGATTTCTGTTGCACATTTGATTGCATGTGTGTGTGTGTTACTCACATTCCAAAAACTGCTCTCTGATTTTAGGTTCAGGGGTAGGAATAAACTTCAGGATTGTCACTAATAAAACAAAATATAAACAGTGCAGGCATTTTAAATAATATACTTATTTTAATTTCTTTTAATGTTTAATCGTGTTACTTGCATGTATTTATTGAATACTGTATGAATTATGACAGTTCTATAATAAAATAGTAAGTGAAACACTTCGTAACCATTTCAAACAATAGTATGCAACATTAGAAAACCTAAAACAAATATTTTTTAGATATTTATATAGATATATTAAACATTGTCACATGACCTCTTCACTTGTGAGTGGTTTCCATTTTGGAAATAAGGATTTTTTTTTTTATTGAAGTATTGATTGTTGAGTTTAATTCAATGGTTTAAGATTTAATTTTGCAAAATTAAAAAAGAAAAAAAAAAAAAAGACCTCTGGCAATATTATCCAATAATAATAAGTCAGAATGTGATTCATTAATCACATTGAAATGTGATGCCACAAATTTACAGTATTGCATGAATTAAGTCAAAAATTTACTGTGAAATAAATGCATATTGGGTTATTTTCTGCCAAATTACTGTGAAACAGCATTTTTGTCACATTATAAAGCTGTCATTAACCAATTATACACAAGAGAAGTCCTACTGTGAAATTACTATTAAAGTAATGCAATTATTAACCTGGAATAATTGCAATTTTACATTGAAATGTTTAGTTAGCATGCTATTCCAAACATATTCAGATGACGACTTACCTTTTTTTGACAATTTCTCCAATTTCTTCTGGCACAGGTCTTTAATGTCCTCACACAGATGTGGGAGTTTTCTTGACACCATCTCAAAAGAGAAATCCGGATTGACTAGAACTGCAGGAGAGATCACCAACTCCGGCTCACTACACAGTGCTTCATAGCTCTGAGGAATATAATGAAATAAACTCTCTTAGACCAAAATCACAAATGACAAGTTCTTTGGTGTCTAGAAGCACTGACCCTACCTTCAGGAACTGAGTTTTATCATCAAGGTGTGCAAGCGTGTCGTATTCAGCATCTCTCCTCTTGAACTCTGCGATCTCCTGCTCTAGTTTCTCCATAAATCCATGAGCCTCGTCTAATTCCATCTGCTCCTTTGCTTTTATCATCCCTGTCACCTCAAAACACAGTGCCTCAATGGACTGAATCAGCTCACTGAAGATCTTCACCGTATCCTCCACTGCTGCCTGGGCAGAGCTCTGTTACACAACAACAGAACCAGAGAAGTGATGAGTCCAAGAACCTCTCTGCGCATACTGATGACGGATCATGAGTTGACCCACACTATTGCACTTGTCCATTAAGATTTTCCACCTCCTGGCAGTAATAGACTCACCCTGAGAGAGAGTACGGCGTGACTCAGATCCTGTAGCTCTGTCTCACGCTCCTTTATGACCTGCTGGCATCTCCTCTGTGACTGCCTAAGCTCTTGCTGCAGACCAGAGGATGAATACACGAAGAAACTTATTTTTTTGAAACAACAAAAAGAAATCCAAGCAGCACATGTGATGAAAATTTAATCATACACTTAAACATACCAACATGTTTTGGCTTTCAAACCTTTATCAGGTTTTTTTTCTCCATCATTACAAGCAGATCTCTTTTTGTTCCTATTTATTCCACAGCCCTCGTGAGCCATAAAATACCAGTTTCAATAGTACTATTTTATTTTTTCAACATTTCTTCTGTGGTGAGCATGTTTTTAATTTCTGATTAAAATTCATTTTGATATTTTTTGAGACAAAGGTAAAAATCAGAAGCTGTCTTTTTATCATAATGAAGCAAAAAAGCCTGATATATCAGCATTTTTATATTATAATTATTATTTATTAGGGAAAAAGCAGCGATGCCATCGTGTGACGTCCCCAAATAATACTGATACTTAGAAATGAATAATTTATCATATTATATAAAAAAAGAAACCCTAAACAATACAACATTTACCTTCAAAAATTTATTATCTTATAAGACACACAATCTTTCAAAGAATGAAAGTGGATGATGCCTATAAATCTGGAAAAAAATTATATTCAAGGACTTTTTTTTTTTTACTGTAATATAATAACACACACACACTAGCCTATATTTATTTGATCAATTTAATAATTTTAATATGTTTAATCATTTAAAACTTAATGTATGACATGTGTACTTGTACATGTGCTATTTTTGTGCAAAGACAAATCCTGTTTAGTTTGATATTTTGTTATATAACGCAATTTTATGAATACATTTGAGGATTAAGTGTTAAAATAGTTTTGAGGGTCAACATACACAAACTAACTGACCTTTTAATTACTTATTTATATAAAGCTCTTGCTATGCTGAGTTCTTATGAAGTTTTAGCATCACATTTAAAGTCAGAAGAGAAGTCAGACACACCTGACAGAACACGACGAGGTCCTGCTTTTCTTTTGCAATCACTTCATTATTCTCCGCTCCAGGGATGGTGGGGGAACGCATTCCGGTCTGTCTCAGTTTCTCAACAACTTCAGCAAACAGTGTGTTTTTGTTGAGCGCAGGTCTCGGGGAGAAGGTCTGTCTGCACTCTGGACAGCTGCACGACTTCTGGTTCTTCTTCTCCCAGTAGCTCTTAATGCACACCATACAGTAGTTGTGTCCACAAGGAATGGTCACGGGGTCCCGCAGAAGGTCCATACAGATGGGACAGCTGAACTGCTCCTGGTTGACGAAAATACCAGCTTCTTCCTCTGCCATCTTTTACAGTTAAGGTAAAAGACAGACTGTACAGCTGCTTTGTGGAGCGAGTATGGCGTTTGCTTGTGCCTCCCACTATTGTCTGTTTATGAGGTTGTAATGGGAGGAGTCCGTCGTGTAAAGTTTGTCTCACTCTGGTCATGTTTCAGAGGAGTCACACGCTTAATGAAGTCATTCAATCTGTGTTGTTGTTGTTGTTGTTATTGTTTTGTAACGAATATTTTCATCTTTACCTCAGAAAAGTGATTCACAGCTTCGAGTGCGCAAGTAAAGCTTCTGGAAAGATCAACCCCAGGGATGATGTTGGTTGCTCCAGTGCATGTCTGTTCATGTCCACTGGATGAATGCGTGCATGATTACATGTTTCATAAGATGTTTCTGGATTAATTTTTGGCACTTTGGGAGACAAAGAGGGTGTGGATATTTGTAATGTAATATGTGCACAAACATAAAGGGTGTGTGTACATAAATTATGCAACATTAAAATAAAATAGCAAGGCTATCGTTAAATACAACTCATTAATCATTTGACAGCACTAATATATATATATATATATGTGTGTGTGTGTGTGTGTGTGTGTATATATATATATATATATAAAAGCTAATTGTTATGATTATAATTTGCTAATTATAAGCAATATTGGCAATGAATAACGGATGGGTACAGTAAGGACGGTACATCCAAAATTTTATTCACTACATTTCAAGTTCACTTTAAATGACTTACCAGGCTATCAATGAAATCAGCCTTTTTTCTACATATTTCAAGTGTCTCTGCTGTATTTTTAATTGTGATACAGCCACTGACAGTATTATGTTCTCCACGCTAGAGGTCGCTCTTTCCATAACTGGCTGTCTGCACCAGTCTTCACTATCAGCGGTGCTCTTCTCAAAAACATTAGAATGGAAGTGAAAAATGGGCGGGGTTTAGTGGCTCAGATGTTTTCTCTTATTGGTCAAGTATTAAGTGTCATATTAAGTGTCATAATTAAAATCTTCACCCTTTTAATATCAACTCATTGGCTATTAAAATTTATTAGTGCCATTATTCAGTTGCAAATTAATGTCCAGGCTGACGCTGAAGAAGCACATTGGCGCGTGATACGCGTTACTTTTCTCATCAGTAGTTAGGATGCACCATTCACAGTAGCATGTGATTACTGGATGAAGCTTTTCGAATGTGATTTTATAGAAATTACTGTGGTGAGTTAGTCTGCTTGTTTCTCAGATAACAATCCTTAAAATGAATTTATTTAATCTTTTATACTTCATGGTGCACAAATATCATCAATAACTCAAAATGCGTTCAGAGATTTGAATGTGACTCAATGGACGCTTGAGTTTCCTGAGCCACCAAACGCCCCTCAGAGGTATCTAATATGAAAGTTAATAGTAACATTTGTCGTCTCATGGTTCGTGTTGTGCGTGCAATTTTGTCTCAAAGCCGATGGCAGTGCACCCTCTTTCATTGGCTCATGACAGCAACTGAGTGGATGTAATAAATACATATTTCATCTTCTGCTCTGCTGGATTAAATCTACACAATCTGTGACAGAAGTCAGCACAACACACGCAGGTAGCTGTTACTTTCCTTTCATTCTGTTAGATAGCTGTGTGTTCATAGTCATGTGGCAAAGCATCAAAATATATTGCACATGTATTGCTGCTTTGTTGTCCATGTTTGACCTAATATCAAGTGTTTTTCAAATTACAAACGAGTTAATACGCTTATTTGAGAGCAGGGAACTATTGTGCACTTGAACTTGCGTCTCTGCACAGCTGTGGTCATTTTACAAGGTCCTTCAAGGTCCACATATGTTTATTAAAGTTTTACTTTATTGCACCATTTCAGTTCTGTCCTCTTTTCATGTTCCTGTGATCCTGCAATAGTGCCACGAGTCTCGTGCATGAGGGTCAGACTCATTCCTCTTATGTGACAACTGTAACTTAAAAAAAAAGAAAAAAGAATATGGTTGTGCTGTTTTATTAAGGAACTACGTCAAATAAAGGGGTACACCACCATACCAGATATTTAGAAATGTGCTCAGGTCAAGCAGGCACTTTAGAAGTGTTTTAACTCAATTTTAGGTAACAGTTTATTTTCCCCCAAATTTGGTGTTTTATGTTTTCGTATTTCTGGATTGCATTTAAATGGGTTAATTAAACTTTTCATTTAAAATGTTAAATTTAACAATGTAGTAAATAGTAAATCTTTTCAAATGTATTTAAATATATATATATATATATATATATATATATATACACACAAATAGCATTTCTTTTCTTTTTTCAAAAAAAGCTGCACAAAGGAGTTATTATAATATTATAATATATATTATAAATAGCAAAAAAAACAACAACAACATTGTTTTATTGTATTTTTTTGTCCAAACATGCACAGCATAGGGTTTTTATGTTTATTATAAATAGTAATCTATTTCATAACTCATAAGTCACAATAGTAATATGTACATTATAATTT
Organism: Onychostoma macrolepis; assembly: GCF_012432095.1. NCBI lineage: Eukaryota > Metazoa > Chordata > Actinopteri > Cypriniformes > Cyprinidae > Onychostoma > Onychostoma macrolepis. Next base: position 11,209,582 of record NC_081174.1, read on the forward strand.
CTTCAAGTTAAACTAAAGTAAAACTAATAAAGTTTTGTGACGCTTTGTGAGATTATGAATAGAAGGATATAATTCCAGAATTTCCCAACCTGTCAGACTAGTTCCTGGACACGCCCCCTTTTCTAGCAAAGGAACGGCTCTGTACAGAAAGAGGAAGTGCTTTAATCTCATTCTCTGATTCTGTGTGTGTCTGCTGGTGAGTATGTTGCATTTTGTAAAATATGTATATTTTTCTAAATTTCTCTCTGTGCAGAGTGACATTTAACCCTCAATGATTGTGCGTCAGTTGACGTGTAGGGGGCTGACCTCTCACCTCTGTGCGGTAGTCAGACTGAACTGGAGCGCTCCAAAGATGGCTAGACCAAGCTCAAGTAAAACACTTAAGACTGTCTTCACTGTGTATGTATGGCAGCGGATGGCCTGTGAATGAAATGGTTTGCGATTTGTTTCATTTTGCAGATTTAGCAGAGTTTCGTGTGGATTTTGCTAAAGCCAAGCATATTGCTATCATTACGGGGGCCGGAGTGAGTGCAGAGAGTGGAGTACCAACTTTTAGAGGACAGGGGGGCTACTGGAGGAAATGGCAGGCACAGGTAACCCACACACATTGTATACACATCACACATTTTTCAATATAGTTTCAATAAAGGACTTATACCAAGGTTTTCCAAAATGCTCGGACTCAAATATGACAATCTCTTTGTGATGATCCCTTCTGTTGATAAAATGAAGGCAGCTATATTTAAAGGAGAATATTAAATGTAGTATTATTTTCCAAAATTAAATAATTGGCTTTTACATTGTTAATATACTAAAACAAATAGTTAAAGTCCGTGTAAAGAGAATTCTGAGAATTGTTTCTAAACACATTACAAATGTTAGAAATGTATTGCTGAGACACATTACAAAGACTCTGATCTATGTAGTACTGAATTGTGGAGTTAAATCGTTAAACAGTTTTTCACCAAATCTGTGTTCAGGATTTTTTGGGCGGGGCTAAAACGGTGGCTCAATGACGCAATGGAGCCACCGAGCGTGGCCCCGCCCCTAACACTATAATTACTATGTTGAGAGGTCAAGTTGTTAGTTTGTCTTTTTGAATGTGTGTGATGTTAGATATACAGATTCTAGGCAGGGACGGTTCTAGGGTGAATTTCTTAGCCCAGAGACATCAATAGGTGGCAGAATACATACAATTTAAAAACATGGAGCGTTCACAATTCGCATCTAAAAACGCATGGAAACGCGAGCTGTACCGCTTTCTCTTCTTTCAAAGCGCTGCTGTTGCTAAGCAACCATGTGCCGCGCACGCCTTAAAGACTAGAAGGTTTCGGTTTCAACTCACTGCAGCGCTGACGCGCGTTGAGCTCGCTTGCCGCGGGTCTACAATTAAATAACGAACTTGCACGCTCAAACATGTATGGCTGTATAAATCCAATTAATTAGAGGTAGCATCAGTAGCATCCATTCAGGTTGTAGCGGTATTTGACAGTTGAGAGAGACTGCCGCTTTCCCGCGAGTGGGCGTGGTTTCAGCGCCGACAGCGGACACGCCCCCAGCGTTTGAGAGCAGAGGCCTGCTTATTTTTCAAAGATTTTGATAACTTATTTTAGTTACTTGGCGGGTTTTTTTCAATTTGGTTGGGTGGTTAATAACATGTGAATGTATATTAAATAGATTTCATTAATATCTTAATGCTAACTTTGACGGCTCAAAAAAAAAAAAAATATATATCTCAAATTTTTCACAGACCCGTTTCCATTCTCCTGTGGTCCTTTGAAAACCCCTGATATAGTACTTGGCAGTGCATAACAGTGTAAGCACAGTGACTACAAGGCGATATCATGCTCTAATTGACAACATAAAAAGCCTAAATACACTTCTAAATGAATAGGCGAGTCTTCCTCGGCAAAACACCTCATTGAATCTGTGTGAGACTTTGAAAAGGGTTAAAGTTACAGTAGGGTACCAGTTGTATATTATACTGCATGACTTTTCTTTAATTTATGATTCAGAATTATATACAAATGGGCCTGTAATACATACTGTAGTTTACATTTTGCATTGTAAATAATGACTGTAAACTTTCAACATCTACTGTATTTGACAGCCCTGACCAAATTTGTCAGGCTACCTGTAGCAGAGCATATAAACGCTGTAGTCACACCACATGTAAGCAAGCAAACATTAATAATAATAATAATAATTTTAATATATTTATATTAAATATTAAAATGGACAATTTAATCAACCTTTTAAAGTTTAATCAAATGAAAATGTAACAATTATTTTACAACAGAACATTGATGTTTTATTTTTTAAGTGCTGCAAAACAGAATATATATAGATAATTTTATTATAAATAGTACTCTAAAACTTTTCTGTCATAATTCTTCAAATTCTTAGTTTCTCACCACATGTGCATTATCGAACAGTAACAGGAGTCTCTCTTTTCTTCTCTTTGTATGTCTTTCAGGATTTGGCAACCCCTGAAGCTTTCTCTCGAGATCCTTCTTTAGTATGGGAATTTTACCATTACAGGCGTGAGGTGGGTCACACATTACTGACTAAATGGTTACCAATACCATAATGCCATTTGTTTCTTTCAGAGATCAATTCACTGTTATATTTATAAATTTGGTATAGTATAATATAAATGCCCGGAATGCTATGAGACTACTACTTTTTCTTCTATATGCATGTTTTGCATCCTTAGAATTGCAGTAAGGAATCTGAAAGTACGTCAGTGTTTATTTCTGGTTATGTGATGCATGCTAGTATTTTTTTATTTTTTTTAATTGTCTTTATTAATGTTGTCACAATACCAAAATTTCAGTTGTAGGTACCAATATGAGAGAAAAAAAACACTATACAATACTATTAATAATACAATCAAATATTTTAACACTAACTGAAAAAAAAAAAAAATGAAAATCATTTTAAAAACTACTACATAAAGATTATTACATTTTGAAAAATTTACTAGCCACTTTCAGCATCACATGTCGTTATATATTTAAACACTGGGGTTGAACAATTAAGAATAATTCAACAAAAAATAATGTTTGCTTGCATCCTTATAACATCTCAATTTATTTCATTTTTCATATTGTAATTAATTGTATTTAATTTTGCAGGTTATGAGCAGTAAGATGCCAAACCCAGCCCACCTGGCTATAGCGGAGTGTGAGTCCCGTCTGAGCAAGCAGGGGCGCTCTGTTGTGATCATCACTCAGAACATCGATGAACTGCACCATCGTGCTGGTTCCAAACATGTCTATGAAATCCACGGTGAGACAACAGCTACTCAAACCAGGACGCCGTTATAGTACATCTGACTAACAGAAATGAAAATGATAGGGCATCTGGTTGGTGGGGCTTTGTCCCATCTTTCCATAGAATCATACCTTTAAATTGAGGTTATTGTCTTCAACTGATCTCTCTCTCTTCTCTTTTTTCTCTCTAGGTAGTCTATTTAAAACCCGCTGCATGAGCTGTGGAGAAGTCAAAGCCAACCACAAGAGTCCAATCTGTCCTGCTCTGGAGGGGAAAGGGTAAAAGCTCATACAAACACATCACCATTATTTCATCAAATATTTAAACCACAAGAGACTGCACTCTCTGTATTTGCTTTTCTTTTTCTTTTTTCAATTCTCAGAGAGCCTGATCCCAGTGCCAAGGATGCCAGAATACCAGTGGAGCACCTGCCCAGGTTTGTGAGTTTGGGCTTTGCTGCAGAACAGTAGACTGTGCTGATTGGTCAGAAATTGCAGTACTTTGTTGAATGCAGCTATTTTACCGGGTGCTGTTCCGTTACGAAATTTGTCAACATATTTAATAAACACAGTTGTGTGCAAATCTGCAAAATGTTCTGCATACTGTAGTTCTGTAATTTTAACAGTTTGCAAGGAACTGAGAACTACACTACACTGTTTGAGGTTTTAAAAGGAATAAATGCTTCTATTCTGCGAGGACACATTAAATTGATCAGAAGTGACAGTAAAGACGTTTACATTGTTATGAAAAAAAAAGTCAGTTTCAAATAAATGCTGTTCTTTTAGAATTTCTTTTTTGTTTCCACAAAAATGTTAAGCAGCACAAGTGTTTTCAACATTGATAAAGAAATGTTTATTGAGCACCAATGTTATACTGTATGCATATCAGACTGATTTCTGAAGGATCATGTGACACTGAAGATTGGAGTAGTGACAGCTGAAAATTCAGCTTTACATCACAGGAATAAATTACATTTTTAAATATATTAAAATAAAACAGTGATTTTAAATTGTAATATTATTTCACAATATTACAGTATTTACTGCATTTTATATCAAATAAGTACAGCCTTGGTGAACATTTTTTTCAAAAACTCTTCTGAACATCGCCCACTACTGCCTACAAATCAGGAATTATGTCCTGTGCTGCAACAAATCTAATCAGATGCTGCTGGAATGCATACCTCTGGTTTGCTTTACTGTAAACATACTGCAAGGCTGTGTAATTTAGACAGGTAGGAGGCTTGCCAGGTAATACGAAATTATAACCCGACTTCATGGGAAAATTAAAAAAAGATGTAAAAATCAGTACAGAAATAACTTGAGAATAGTAACACTTTTTCTCCAGCAGTGGGCAGCCTATATCCACGTGTTTAATATTTCATGTTCAAGATGTTAGTTTTGTACTTAATGTTTATAGGTGTGACAGAAGTGGCTGTAAAGGATTGCTGAGGCCTCATGTGGTTTGGTTCGGAGAGACTCTGGATTCAGATATTCTCAGCGCTGTGGAGCAGGAGCTGGAAAAATGTGATCTCTGCTTAGTGGTGAGTGATAGAAAATTAATGCATGAAACACTAATACAGAACCACGTGAGCTGCCTACCTAGAAAGGAATTTAAGGCATCAAGAATAGGCCTGTTCCAGAACTTATAATGCCTTATTTTGATGAAATTCAAAATTCACATTACGTTTTTATTTTTAGCTTACTAAAGTATTGAGATGTTAGCTTAGCAACAGGCTAACACCAAACTCCATTTGAATCAATTACCAGAGATCAGTCAGTAATTTTCACGAGCCTCCCGAATGCAAAAAACGAAAGGAAAGCTATCTTGCAGTTTATTAAGTGAGTCAGATGTTGATTTATTGACTGCTCTGAGGAATTCAGTGAATTAATTCAGCGAAAGGCTCTTCAAATCAGTAATATGAGTTAAAAATGAATCACTTAAAGAAGCTGCTCAAATGGGTAATTTGTTCATGAATCAGACCTCACTGGAGACTGCAAAATTACATTTACAATTCGAGTAAATGTTTTTTACACTGTGATTCAACATTGCAGGAAACCCTGGCATAACAGCAACAAAAACAATATTATTAAAAAATTATACTGGTTATATTTCTACCGTTTCAAATGTAGGTTTGCGAGGTCTGTGACTAAGAAGGTAGCTGCATAAATATCTGCCAAAAATATTTACAACACAATATTGTCAATCCCTCATACAGATGCGTTTGTGTTGACTACTTTATGTAAAAAATGTGTCACCTCCAGCTGTATTCTGTGTTTGTCACATTGTTTTCTTGTCTCTAGGTGGGCACCTCCTCCATAGTTTACCCAGCAGCCATGTTCGCTCCTCAGGTGGCAGGTAGAGGAGTGCCTGTAGCTGAATTCAACATGGAGTGCACACCTGCTACTATGCGCTTTAAGTAAGACATACAAATACACAAACTATCTCTTTTCGTGAGTCACAGAGATGCCCCTCACTCAGCCCATTCAACAGGATAACGCATAGCTGCTCTATTGCGCACAAGCCTCCACATACGCACGGACTCTAAGTGACGTCTCTCGCTGTCGCATTTGAGCACTGAACGGTACATTTCACAAAACAAATCGAACACCTGCGTGTGGTTTATTTGAGATGTGTCTCTCACCAACAGATATCACTTTGAGGGTCCTTGCGGTGTCACACTGCCTCCCGCCCTGGAACACCACGAGAGCGAGGCCATTTAAGGAGAAAGAAGGCATGACCCATTCGTTCATGCCCACTGCATAGAGCACTTTAACTGAGAGCACATGGGATTGGTTCATGCCTTCATGTGATTGGTTTTTCTATGGTTTGTGTGCTATGAATATTTAGTGCAAAGGCTGAAATTAAATTTTAAATAGTGTCTTTTTGAGTGTTTGCTTGGCCTGTGTAGCAGCATTTTGTGCACGTTGTATTTCTGGCATTGGATCTTAGTAGATTTGTTCCAGTTGATTCATGGGTAACTTCTTAGATTATCTACAGTGTTTCCACAGATGTGGATTACCTGGGAATTTAAAAATCATAATTTCCAGACTCAGAAAAGTCAAGGAAGATAATAGTTTCAAAGAGTTCTGGAAATTTCCATCATGAGTAAGTTTTCAATATGTTCAGCTCTGAAATAATTAATCAGCTAAAAATAACTGGCTGGAAAAATCATGAAAATTGATTGGTCAAATGTTTTGGGTACTCTGAATGTACATGTAGGACTAGACACTAATGCAATAATGATTTTGAATGAGCTGTATCAGGATGAGCACAGACAGACACAATGGATGTGGAGGCAGAAGTTTTATTTTAAATAAAATAACCATAGAATAAAGTGTCCAACGGGAATACTTAAAAACACAGGAGTACATGAACAAGATTTATGACTGGTTTACCTTTAAATTCTATTGTTAGTGTTAGGTTATTAAAGGGATAGTTCACCCAAAATTAAGATATTTTTGATGAAATCCGAGAGCTTTCTGACCCTGCATAGACAGCAACGCAACTACGCATGTGTCGTTTTACTCTTGTGTACACACTTCGTAGACTGAAACGGAAGAGAAGAAATTGCTGCATGAAGTCATTATTTGTTTTCTTTGCACACAAAAATAATTCTTATAACTTCATAAAATTACGGTTGAACCATTGAACCATTTTAATGATGCCCTTACTACGTTTCTGGGCCTTAAACGTGGTAGTTCTGTTGCTGTCTATGCAGGGTCAAAAAGCTCTCAGATTTCCTCAAAAATATCTTAATTTGTGTTGGAAAGACATGAGGGTGGGTAATTAATGACTGAATTTTCATTTTTGGGTGAACTATCCCTTCGAGATTAAATGTGAAAAACAAAAACAAAAAAAAAACTCCAGGTTTGCTTTACTTCTTTGTAACAGGGCTGCACAAATTGGCCAACAATAATTAAAAAATGAATATATAACAATATGACATTTAATATGATAATATTATTATTATTGTTTTATTATAATATATATAAGTGCTGTCAAAGTTAACGCAAATTAATTTTAACGGCACTAATTTTATTAACGCGCAATTAACGTTTTCTGTTTGACCCGTGGTCTAGCCCATAGTTGGAGAAATGGAGATGCACAGTGTTGCCAACTTAGCGACTTTGAAGACCCCTTTAGCGACTTTTTCCCCCTCTTCAAAAAAGCGCCTAGCGACAAATCTTTAGGGTTTGCCCAAACCTTATTTAGTTTCTGAGACTTGCTGGTACTGCCGCGCAAGCGCGAAGTCTTGCTGTCCCAGCGCGCGCACATCTCTCTCTCTCTCTCTCTCTCTCTCTGTGCGTCTGCTCTGTTCAGCGAGAGGCGGAGATGAGCAGCGCTTTCAGATAAACACAAATATTATGATGCTTCTCTAATTTTACATGCAAGTATAGCCGAAATCACAGCACAGCTATTGTCAGCTATTGATTTTATCAGACGACGGCTCGATTATCAGGATTTTTGTGCAGATTAACATCTTGGAAAGGAGAGCTGTATGGAGTGAAAACATCCTGTGTGTGTGTGGATCTCTGTGTGTATGGATCTCTCGCGCGCATGTGTGGATTGCAGTGTGTATGGATCTCTTGCGCGTGCATTTGTGGATTCGTGTGCGTGCGTGTGGATCTCTCGCGTGCATTTGTAGGAGGTTTTGATACTGTTTTCACTCCATAGAGCTGGTTATGTAGCCTAGTCTTAATGGGTCGCGTTTCAGTCACTAGGGCCTTTCGCATCGCGGGAACCTTTTCATGGTACCCTAATTGTGGAACTACCCACTTTTGGCGTGTTCGCACCGCAGGAACTCCGTTTGGAGGAATTAAAAATTAGCTCCTACTTCAGAGCAGGGTCTAAAACGGTTCTACAGGAACTATCAGTGATGTAAGTGTACGCTGATGGGCCAAACGCACGGGAAACACCGGCTACCCGGCATTTTTAAAAAGTCATGTAAACATATTTAGCCTACTCCACGAACATGGAAAACAGTGATAACGGCATTTACCTGTTGTCTGCAGTGTTGTGCTCTTTTCTCAGCTTCGATGAAGCTGTAATAAAGAATTTATTCTCTTAGCCCAACTTTTTGCTCTTGCAATCGCGTAAATTGTGCGTTGACATTCCATCTCCGTTATCACGAAATCCCGACACATCAACAAAAACAGCTCTGATCACAGCGTCCTCTACTCACCGGTTTTTGACGTTTGTTAAAGCCACGCAAAAAGATCGCTGTCGGCCGCTTCAGAGTTCCTGCTGCCGGGGCGAACGCAACCAGGAAAACGGCCCGAGGGAGCGACTGGTTCTCTACCCTGCTGGCTAGTTCCTAGAACTACGCGGTGTAGTTATTTCATATAATATTTCATATTCATTCCGTTGTCTGACAACAGAAACAGTAAAATATATCAATGAAAACAGTTTATTGAGAATCTAGCTGCATCAAAATACAGTATGATGGCACAGAGAGGCAAACAAATCTAATAATAAATAATAAATGTGCATTTTGCATGTTCAGAGGAAGTGAGCTGCCCTGTCCTGCAAAAATGTGAACAGGTTTGTGTAAGTAAATTGCTCAGTGCAAAGAAAGAGAAGTAACGGGAACCTGGAATTTATTTTTTCCTGTGTCTAATAGACATGAACAAGTTTTTTGAAAAACATCTATGACCTTTGAAACATGTCTTATGCTTCTTTATGCTCTATGTTGACTATGGTTTCAATAATAATAAACATACATTTGCATAAAGCATCCATATTTGTCCATGCCCATGTTGATTAGAGTATTAAAAACTTGAAAAATACTAATGTAAGGTACATTTAGAACAAATAAAAGTGTGCGATTAAGTTGCGATTAATCACAAGTTAACTCATGACAATCATGCGATTAATTGCGATGAATTTTTTTTTTTATCGATTGACAGCCCTAATATATATATATATATATATATATATTAGCCCTAGTTTGTGTTTAAGGTTGACTGCAAAATTTGTCAGAGATTACTGTTTAAATTGTGCCATTTTTAGCCAGTGGTTGGCATATGTTGGCATATGTATGAGTGTTTGTTTTTTTTGTCAAAGTCAATAGACGAGTTTGAGTGACTCTGTGTATGTTTGTGTGCATGCACCCTGTGGCATCGGGTCACCTTGATTCTGTCTAGTCCGATGCCAGATTCCACGGTCCAGCTGGAAATCTCTCTCTCTCTCTCTCTTTCACTGTCATGACTTGTACTACCAAGCAGCAGAAAAGCTACATTTTGTTTGACACCTCCTGGTCCAACTCGGGTGTCCTGCTTACCTGCATATATATATATACAGATTCATTGTTGCATGTTAACACGAGATTGTGGAATGATGCCGTGTGAATCACTTGACTTATCTGACTTACAAATGCACAACTGAATGCACATTTGCGTTTAAGAAATTGAATGTGTCTTCACAGACTGACACTGTTACTAAAATGCTGTTTTGGTGTTTATATGTGCGAGATGGGGGCTGTATGTCTGTGTTTGTAAATGATAAATGAGTGTGTAGTTTTGAGGTGTGTGTAACCGGTCTCTGTTGGTGTGTGTGCATTTGGTCTCCTGGAGAGACTGTGGCTCATTAGTTTCTGAGGCGATGAGAGAGGTCTGCTCCAAAAATAACACACACCATTTCCTGTCCATTAAACCACAATTTCACACCAATCTGAGCTTAACGACGTACGCGCGCGCATGCACAATAAATATCTCCCCTGACATACGCTTAGCCTCTAAAATCCTCTGAGACACACAACATCAATCCTACACACACATACACGCATGGTCCCATTAAATATCGATTTCACACCAATCTGAGCGTCTCCCCAGTCTGGGCTTGTCAGAGGACAGGGATAGAGAGATGCAGAGGAGGGAGCAGGAGGATAGGGATGGAGTGATGGAGAGGAGGAGGACACTTAGAAGAGACATATGGTGTGATACGGATCTTGTTGTGTTTCTGCATGATAATTACTTTTTTGTTCCATATTTTGACAATTTGTTGGTTGTTATAATAAGAGAGGAAGTTTTAGCCAAATAGCCAAAAATACATTGCATGGGTCAAAATTATTGATTTTTGTTTTATGCCAAAAATCATTAGGACATTAAATAAAGATCATGTTCCATGAAAATATTTTGTCAATTTCCTACTGTAAATATATCAAAACTTAATTTTTGATTAGTAATATGCATTGCTAAGAACTTCATTTGGACAACTTTAAAGACGATTTTCTCAATATTTAGATTTTTTTGCACCCTCAGATTCCAGATTTTCAAATAGTTGTATCTCGGCTTATTTATTTTGAAAAATTGACCCTTATGACTGGTTTTGTGGTCCTGGGTCACAAATGTAAATGATCTGGTTGAGATCCATCCATATGCATATCTATATGATATTTATATAAATGTCATGACTTACTATTTTTGTGATATAACCGACTTCTCTGCTGACGTATGCAAGGCTGTGCTATAGTTAAGCCAGTTGCATTCATATCTGCCTCCATTATGATATGTAATGCTCACTTTTAACACTCCAATCAATACCCGATGGATAAAATATAGTTCCATAAAAATTATTTTCTGATAATCTGTTTGACTCAAACGTAAGTCACAATATGGATGTGCAGTTGGGTTTCATGCCAGCTTCAAAAAAATCTTTGCCAAGTCATCACAAGCAGCTAAAAAATCATGGTACAGTCATGAAAATTCATTGTTAATATGGTGTGGGAACTCTAGGTCTGAAGTGCTGTGAAATTTAATGATCTTTAGAGAGCTGTGGCTGGCTGAGGGAAAAAAATAAAATAAATACAGATGCAGTGTCAGGCCTAAGAGAGGCTTCTTATTTTAAATAAAATAACCATAAAACCCTAAAATAAAGTATCCATGGGGAATATATAGTAAGTGATTTAAAGTTGGGGAGTGCAGAGAAGGGTGTAGTCGAGGTCAACACATGTTCCTAAAGTCCAGGTTGTGTGTTCTTGCAGATCCAAAAAGGGAGCGTTAGGGGATTCTCTCTGGACACTTTATTTTATCTATTTAATGTTTTATGTTCCTTTTATTTAAATTAAATGCCTCTGTGAGGCTGTGTGTCACATGCATTTTGCTTATCTAGCCACAAGGGCATCATTTAGGAAGAAATACAATCTTTATTTATCACAGCACAACCAGGAGCAGTGGAATTTATTTCCATTACTGTCACGTTCTGTGGCCATAAAACAGCACAACATATTACAGGGACAGTCCCTCTGGAGCAACTTGGGGTTAAGTGTCTTGTTCAAGGGCACAATTGTGATGACTCATGACGCACTTCTAATAGGGCTTCCGGTTACCAGGCCTGAGCCATAACCTCTCGCAATCTCACAATGTTTCGCCAATCCAGAGGCTTTGGTTAATTACAGAGGTCCCTTCACAGATATAGCTTAGCGTTCAGGTTTAGCTAAAGAAATGTGAGGCTATCTTTAACATCTGTCTTGGGCAACTGTCCCCTCAGGCATCAGGACTGATGCTCTTGAAGTTACCCTTAACTAAGGAGGTCTAATAAACCTGGAGGGAGCTATCTGTTAGCAATCATCTCAGTTCCAGAAACAATTTCTTTAGACAATCATATGATTAGTCACATGCCATTCTTGGCTCAAGTGGTTGGTTAAAAAATGTCAAGAACTTAGTGTCCGTGAGTAAAACTGAAGGCGGGGAGGATTGGGATTGTTGTTGAAAATGCAAATGAAACTTTCTCCAGAGATAGACCTCCCTATATGTTTGCAAACAGGGTAATGCCAGGTTCACACTGCACAATTTTCAAAGTTTCAAGCTGGCCACACACTTGAAGATTTTAAGGCCGATTTTAAGCCCAATTTGCACTCCCGAATATTCGAGATTCAAGACTTGTCGCCAACTTTTTTTTTGTCCAAAAATCCTCTATTGTGTGGTGTCTCTATTATGATTATTTAACTGCTCCCGATCAAGACGGAGCGTCCCCGTACTCAAATCGTAAGTATCAAACATGTTTGATATTTACGCCTCTAGATCGGGTTGCCTCTGATGTGATACCCACGATAGCCAATGAGAGTGAGCAAGTGTCACCTACTGGATGTCCCATGCTTTTATAGCTGAAACTTGGCAGCCACAAACATGTTACGAACGTAGAGTGCTGAGAAAGAACATCACCCATATTCTTTTTTCTATTTTGTTTAACAGAATATGTGCTAGGATAAATAGTTGACAATGCTCCATATGTTTTTCTTCTCTAGTCACATTTGATCTTCATGTCTGTGGTCTCCCATAGTTTTAAAATCGGTTAAGATTTGAAAATCTAGTGTGTCCCAGGCCTTAGCATGCCAAATATCTCATGGGCATCGGTAACGCTTCGGTGATTTTCTCAGATCGTGTCTTTGATAACACACTATTCGATTGTCACTTGTGTGAACAAGCACCAATTTGCCTTCAATTTTGGGTATTTGTCATCGATGTCCACAAAACTGTCGGCGAGTGAAAATCGTGCAGTGTGAACCCGGCATAAGACCGAAGGGAACCAGCCAAATATTGACCCCTTCCCCTACCCCCAAGGGGTTCTTTTTTGGTGCCCACAAAATTAAACTAGTGGTTCTTTAACTGTAGTGACCCTGATGATGTCTAAGACAATGGGCTTGTTAGAAGGTCAAGGAATACCCTCCTTGTGGATTCTTTTCAGTTTCTATTTAATGAAGCCATTCATTCTACTTGACCTGAAAGGAATGACCAGTCAGTGTCCATTAGCTTAAGATGCCTTCCAAAAACGTTGGCATTAAAGTGTGTACCCTGATTTAGTGAATGTGATAGGGGCTCCCCAATGGTGGATGAGAAGAGGACAGTAAGCAAGTACAGTTTTCACACATCCAGAAAACTGGTGTCCCCTTGCCACTTGGAGGTAAAGCATGATCTGCTTGTTGACACTGAAATAGATATGCAAATATTTGCAAAGAAATGTCAGTGTTCATATTTCCCTTTTGTCAGGGAATGTTGGGTAACAGAGTCAGAACCCTTTTTTGTTTTTATTTATTATATCACCAAGTTGTTTGCAAAAGTTGCTGATAGTCCTACAGGGGGATTTCGTAATAGTTGCACCAAAAGAGAAGCTGGCCATCTGGGCCATATCATTTTAATGCCAAGTAGGACATACAGGATCATGAGATTTCACTTACGAATGCCCATCACCTTTGACAGCATCCCCTTCAGGCTCTGGTCCTTTGCAGTATTTTTAGAAGTTGCTTCCGGAGAGGAATTAGTTCTGGATTGAGGGTGGCATAATCAAGGAGAACCGCAGTATATTCATAACCCTGGGTATACTTTAATTGCAGACCTACATGGATCCAACCCAGTATACTGGAAGGGCACATTCATGACGAGTAGTGCAACCAAGGGTGCAGAAATTGTCTTATTGAAGCTTCTAGTCCTCACCATTGCAATCCTTGGCATCTACAGTGTTGCATGCTTTAAGTTGTCCTGTGAGGGGGTGGGAGTGTGTCAACTCCATCAATCTTCTTGGGGGGAACCACCTACTGCTCTCACCATGCCTGAACATGACTAAATATAAAAGAGACCATTTTTAGTTTAAAGTATAAAATCTTGCCCTCATTTCAGCCTGACAGAATGCAGTGTTGTTCAAACCTGGATACAAATTATTAATACATCCTCAAATTTCCAAGTAGAGATGTCAGTTGGCCAATGTGTTCATAAATAAAAAAGTAATGTACTGATGTACTTTTGAGAAAGATAACTTATGCTTTAAGAAAATTTGCAGTGTAGGAAGTAAATGGAATTGATTTTTGGAATATTTGGAATTCTGAGCACTAACTTGCACTGAAATGGAAATTTTTTTTTTTTGGCTTTCACCAAGGGCAGTCTGGTGCATGTGGCTTCTGTATTATAGCAGGAGGGAGTCTCAACACTTTACTGTGATTCTCAGCTAGGGGTTGGTGAAACATGCAGTGATTTGTCAGCCTGGAAATTGAACAAATCTCTCAGTTACCCTTTTTCAGTGGTGCCATTCTGATGGATTGTTTTACTAAGGTTCTTTTTTTCTTCAGTGTCAACGATAAAATAAATAAATAAAGAAGTAGCGGGATAGTACAAATAATAGTAATTACTAGCATAGACAGTAAAATCAAAGTAGCACAAGATATTGCCAATATTGTATATTACATAATGATATTAAGTATTGAATATTAAGTACCAGAGAAAGTAGGACAAAAATACATTTAGGACCAAACCTAATCAGACACAACGTGACAAGAAATTTGTCTATTCACACTTAAGATAGAGGTTGACCTGACAATTCATCACAAAAAAAGCCAATCTGAGCATTTCTCTCTCAAACTCTCAAACCCACCAAAAATGTAAAGCTATAAGAACACATATCTTGTGTTTTCACAAATTCTGTAATGCTTCACCAGATCAGATGCTTTTAATAGATTTTTGTTGAATTTGTCTAAATCAGATCATTTCTGGTTCTAAACTTTGACAGTTAATCTTTCCTTGTACATTTTTTATATTTAATATACAATGTGAATCTGTGAATCTGATATAGAAACCAAAGGATCTAAATTTATTTATTTATTTATTTATTTATTGTGTGTATGTATGTATGTGTGTGTGTTTGTGTGGTTAGGGCAAAAAACATTTAAATAAAATATTCCAAAAAAAAACAAAAAAAAACTTTTTTATACTACTTGAAATGGAAGTCAAAATAGGTTTCTACAGTACAGGTTATCAGAAGTTCTTCACTTTATTATCTGCTCTTTTAAGTTCATCCTGTGATGTTTTTTGGGGAGTTAGCACATGCATTCTAACAAAGAGTCTCTCATTACCACTTCATTCCTATAATAGAGACAGAATATACTTACATTTGAGTGAGGAAGTAAGTCTTTGGAAGAACTAAACAGGGACAATCCAGTCCTTGTATAAACCATAATCCTACACAGTCATAAAAGAGAAGTGAGGTTATGGTTGAAGAAATGAAGAGAGCATGTGAAATTCTCTCACGGCTCTGGAGGGAAAGGGCAGGTGGTGAGTGGGCAGGAGAGAGTGTGGGACTGAGATAAAACATTGCCGAAATGAAGAAGGGTCACATTGACTGGAGGGGAGAGGCAGCTTCTAGTAAACACAAGGTCAAGATTTTTGGCAGCTTTCTGTGTAGCAGAGAATTGACAGACAGAAAAAAGCACGATGACGTTTGCGAAAACTGGATGATTGAGCAATTTGTTCGCATTTTAGAACTGACAAGTTGCAACATAGTAGGACATGACTGTTTTTGCACCATTTATGATCATAGCATATGTTTATATGTGCATGTAAATAAAAGCCTGCGTATTACCTCCTCTTGTTTGCTACTTAGACAATGAGACTGATCTCACTACTTCTGACATGGTTATATAAAATGAGTAATCTGTTCAGTCAGACAGTCAAATCGCATATTGAGCTGATAGCATAAGCTAATATGCGCAAAGGGTTGGAAAAAAAATGGATATTTTTAGCCTAGAATGATCAAAATGTGTCCTGATCTTAGTCTGGGGGAGAAAAAAATGCAACAGCTCGTTCAGGCTTAGCAAACTGACAGAGAAACCCAGCCCACTGGCAACACTTCCAATGAGCCATGGACAGAGTGTCACCCTATATTACATTTAAATTTGCATTTCTTTACAGAACTGATTTGCAAGAAAATGCATGTCACATGTAGCTAAGACTGCAATAATGGCTATGCCACATTATTGCAAGTTTGTATGCCTTGCAAATGCTTTATACCTTACAATTGCAACGTTATTTCTCGTCATTTTAAATATATTTCTCATAATCATTCATTTGTTTCTCGTAATTGCACCTTTATATCTTTAAATCTTTAAATCTCACAGTGTGAGTTTATATATCTCAATGAATATATCTTGTAATTGCAACATTATTTTTCATAATTGTGACTATATCTTACAATACAATATACTATACCTTATTTCTTGTAATTATGAATATATTTCTTGTAATTACATTATATCCAGTAATTGTGAATTTATATATCATATTTGCACCTTTATATCTTGTAATCTTGCAACTTTATTTTTCATAAATTTGTCTTTATTTCTTGGGATTGTAGGTGTATTTATCATAATTATGTCTATATATTTTGCAATTGCGACTCGCATAATTATGAAAATACCATAACTGTGGCGTTTATATCGCAAAATTTGACTTGATATTGCACAATATGATTACGTCTCATAATTGCAACTATTTTCATAATTGCAATTTTATGTCTTACAACTGAAAATGTATTTATCATAATCATTAATACATTTCTTGTAATTGAGACTTTATTTCTCGCAATTAGTCTTATTTTTCAGAATTGTGAATTTTTTTAATCATAATTGTAATTGGGATTTTTCGTAATTTGTATATTTATTTCTTTGAACTGTGGATTAATAAATTAACATCTATATATTTCACAGCTGTGACTTTACTTCTCATAATTGTGATATTTATCATAATTGCGACTTTATTGCAATTATGGCTTAATTTCTCGTATTTGCAGCTCTTTATAACATTTCTTATTTTAAATGATCTTACACTTGCCTTTTTTATTGTTTAATCCTGAGGAAAATTCATTTTCAACAGAAAATTTTACATATAAAATACAAAATATTACTTTATTAATTTCAACTGAATTGTAGATAATTACGTTTTTCACCTACATCTCAAAAAGTTCTGTAATTTTATAAATTATGGCTTCAGATTGCTTCTCTCTTTAATGCTTTAGGTCAGGTCAAAAGGTCAAGGCTTCTCTAAAGGTCACCTTGATTCTACTTTTATGTATCAGCTTCTGTCTCTGAGCATCAAGCGGAAGCACACGCACAAAATTATTGATCCCACTTTTGAGCAGGGCCTGTGACTCAAATGACCCTCATTTCTTATTGAATCCAGGTGGCATGTACCACAAATGTCCTGTGCGTGTATGTTGAGCTAACACACTGCTCTATTCACAAACTTGTATTAGAATCACACACATGTCTGCTCCGGTTTGTGTGTGTCTCACAGGGCCCTTTGTGCAGATTAAGAGATTTATAAATAGAGAGAAAAAAGCTTTGCTTAGAGACTCAAATCTCGGAGCCATGCTCGGATTACTGCATCCCTGTGGGATTTTGAACCAAAACCCAAGCTGACACACACACACACACACACACACACACACACACATTTACACGAACCCTCGAGCTCTGTACAAACAGAGGCATTCCATATCCACACTTTATTCTGACATTCCAGACCCAAAACCAATTCCAGATATTCGGAGTACAGATGGCCTCTCCCTTGTTGACTGTCTTAATCTCTCTCTCTATCTCTGCTATCACTCCTTACCACTGTCCTCCTTGCTTGCTCGATTAATCTATCTGTTTTTATTTTCTTTCCAGCAATTCCTTCATAGCTCTTCCATAGCCAAACTCTCCTTTCCCCTTCTTCCCCTCTCCCGGCATCTCCACTAGATTGTCTCATCCTTCCTTTGGCCTGGATGAGACTGGTGCTGTTGGTCGGCCAAACCGGGGGACAATCATTCTGACTAGCAGCTAACATTTAGCTAATTATGCTAATACCCCTTCATCAGTTCCGAGAGCCCTGCAGGGAGCACAGCACCACAGGGAATGCCACTGTAAATACTGCAGAGGAAAAGAAAATATAAGAAGGATTTATTAGTGGTGCTTACTAATAACATTGTTTCCACTTCCATTGAAAACGCTCCCTACAAATATCTAGGGACCTTGCCTAACAACATCCTAGTGACACTAGTTTAATGGAGGCCAGCAAGTAAGGGCTGTGCAGTTAAACCTCACTCCCAGATCTCAAAAGGTGCACTAGTGACTGACGCTGCAGGCAGAAGTCTTTAGCTTCCTTGTTTGTGTGCCCTCCTCCCCACGCTGGTTCAAATCCTGCTCGGAGCGGGGCAAGTAGGGGGTGAGTGTAACAAGGCCAGCTTGTAACAGCTGTGCAGGGAAACCTCACTCCCCTGATCTCAAGAGGCGCACTAGAGGCTGTGGCCTTTAGTGTCCTTGTTAGCGCGCAAACCTCCTATGCCCAAAATGCTGATTTGATATCCTGCACAGATCGGGCAGAGTTGAACCCAAGATACATTAGCAAATCCCTAGTGATGTCCTAATGACCATCAAAGCCCTAGCAACCAATCAAAACACATTACCAAAGCCCTAGCAATATTCTAACAAACACCTATCAATAGCTTGGCAACCACCCAGATCATAGCAATTGCCTGATGATGGCAGTGCAACCACTAGAGCACACTAGCGAAGCCCTAACTAGGGGTGATATGACCAAAATCTTATTTACACGATTAATTTTATTTCACGGTAACGATATATATCACGATATAGTTATTGTGTAAATTAAATATATACAGTGTTTCTTCTTATTAAAGTTACAAAAGTGATTTATTCAGGAGCAGTGAGCAATTTTCTCTCTTTTGTTGCTTGATGAATGGTAGACAGCAGGAATATTAGACTGCTGTCACTTTAAGAGCTGCCGGAATCCAATATACTGTACAGCTCTTTCGCAGCTGTTTGCTTTCACTTAAGACCTGAATTACTGTGTTTACATGGATACTTGCAAAAATGGGCATTTTGACACATACAAGTGTGTATATTTAACCGTTCAATGCCTATAAAGCAGCAAAAAGAACTCAATGTTCAATACTCCCACGCTCTATGAGCTCCATCTTCAACCATCCCAAACACACTACAAAACCCCTAGTAATGCCTTAACAACTATCAATACCTTAGAAACACCCTAGTAACCACACAAAACACACTACCAAGCCCCTAGTAATGCTTTAACAATGATCAATACCTTAGAAACACCCTAGCAACCATATAATTCCATAGCAACCATGTCTTAACAGACTAACAACCACCTGAACACACTAGCAAACCCATACGAATCCCCACCAACACCCTATCAACCACCTAAAAAACTCATAACAAACTGGCCCAGCTCTTGTCTCCAGAATATCAGGAGATGTGATTTCTTTACACTGTGGTAGCACTTTTTGCACCAGAAGCACCGCTCACATTTTGTTCATAGGTTTGTTTATTAATCTAATTAGTCTAGTTAGTTTCAACACATTTGCTCAGTACAATGAATAACTTCAGCAGCATCTGCTTTGTCTTCAAGCATCAGTGCGGTAAAGCTATTCGTGAAGTTAAATCCATAAAAGAAATTGTTTAGACAAAGTGCCCTTTCACAGATCTTCATCTCAGGTGCTCCTTTCATTATCATCTCAGTGATGTGTGGCTAAGGTCTCTTATTGAAGATAAACCTGGAGTCAACGATTTCCTCCTGCTTGAAGCAACCACTCCATTAGGGTGTCTCTAATCCCAAATCCCACCACAGACAGGTTTTCATTTGTCTGTTTATTGAAAACCTAAAGGATCTAAAAATTAAATTAATTTCCATTTCTTTGGGGATTACATTTTCAATTCACCTCTGTTCTTTCTTTCTGTATTTTTGCCTTTCGAAAGAAGGCTTTTCCAGCATTTGTTCACCTGTCTGAATTAAATTACTTCCTGGAATGCAGCTGAATACGAGTACAAAAGTAAACATGGATACTCACTGTGTCTTCCTTAAGTGATATACACTCAACGCTATAAGATTCCTTTTGAATGTTAAAAGGAGTACAGAAAATGCTGCCAGTAGATACTAGTAGAAAGTTTAAAAATAGTTCAGTTACTGGACTAAAAGGTACAGGCGGTTATCCAGACTATGCCTTTTTATCTGTGCCGCCAATGCTGCTGGCTACTGCTGAGTGTTATGGAGAACAGGTCAGTGAAGCGCTTCAGGCCTGTTAGCACTGCACGCTAATAAATGTGTCAAAATCAACAGCACAAGCAGCTCTACTAAATGCTTTTGAAATTGCGAGCAACACTGCAGGTAATAACTTTACTTTTGTCTTTTTGTACATTTCTTAACCTTAACCTTATGTTGTGTTCCAGTCATTTTGACCCGGAGTGGATTCGCATTATGTTATATTATTACCAGTGTTGCTAACGACATTAAGTAATTTAATTACAAAATAAATGTACTGTAATCTGTAACAGTTACTGAGAAAAAAATTTGTAATTAAATTAGTTGTTTACTACTACGATTACAAAGGGGGTTACATCTGAATTTTTCTTGTATAAATATGTACTATTTCATGTTATGATTTTAAATCTGTATTTAACCTCAGAATGATCTCAAAGTAAAAAGAGGTGCTCAAGTCTGATTTTGTGGTGGCTAAAATGAAATTATTCATTATTAATTAATCTTAATTCAAGTGATGAGGGATTTCGAAAGTCTGACAGTAATCAGTGTTGAGTAAAGGTAACCCTGCCTGGGTTTAAATGTTTGAAAATGAATAAAAGTTGAAAACATTACACTGTAAAAGATCAAATTAACAAAATGTTGGAAGGGCAAAAATATTTAAGTTGAGCTAATTTTATTGCTTGGCCTTAGTTGAGAGGACATATTATATTAAGTCTACACAAATATATTTGAAAAACATTGAATGAATGGTTATTTTCAAATCCAGTCAACAATTAGCTACGCTAATGTTGACTCAACTAATAAAAACACGTGCACATGCACTATAAAATTTCAGTAAAGGTTGAGCCAACTAAAAAATAACAATTAGAGTGGTGCATGTATGATATCAGAACCTAGAAGAGTCTTCCGAGTTCTATACCCTATCTAGACCACTCTGTATTGGATTTAGTCTTTGTATTAACTTGTTTTCTTTCAATTAGCAAAAGTTTTGTATTTCTTTTTTAAATTGATTGTTGTAGGCCCCATTGATCTGAGCCAATGCAATTCAGTTTTTGAGTAAACATTGACAAAATTATCTACAAATAATGCTTTTTTAAACTGAAAAACCTAAGCTAGCAAAGTTGGAATCTTCAATGTTATTATTTTTAACTTCAACTAAAACTAAAATAATTTTTGATACTTAAAATAAAGCTGAAATACAAGATAGTGATAGTTGCATTTCCAACTTGGTCCAAGTTTCTCATCTAGTTTCTCTGTATTGTCACATTAAAGAAAGTGGCATCCAGGATGTACACAGTTACTGATAATCATTAACCTTTAAACAAATAAAATGCATCAATGAGTCAAAGTTCCTAGATTTCAAGATAATAAAAACCTTTTTAGCCAGTGTTTACAGAGACAGGTGTGTAAAACACGAACATGGTCCTTCCTGCTGATAACTACCTGCAAAACAAATGCTAGCATAACCATGTTGTTTCTTTTTATGCTTGTAAGTCAGCGATCTCAAGTACAAATATCCCACATCTGAATTGAACGGAACGCAGCAATAATAAACGTCCTACATTTCCCATCAACACAAAATGATGAACTTAATAAAAACTTTTAATTGCTGTTTGATGTCTGGCAATTTGTCTCAAAGTACCCTTGTGAGATTCACTAAAGTGGAGGTGGCGTACAAGCTGGATGCTAATAAAGAAAAATCATTATAGCGAGTGTACAGTGACTCAGTGTAGAACAAGGGAATTAGCAAATGGTGAATATACAAAGATTAAATCTATTCATCGTCCCTTGTTGTGGAAAAGTTGTGGAGTGATAAATGTCCTTGTTGTGTGGGTGGAGTGTTTGTCTTAGCCGTGGCTTGTAGGTGGCTAAAGTGCGAGATTATGGGTCGTGTTTCTGATGTTCTCAGCTAGGATTAGCTGATGTCTCTTGTGGGGCTGCAAACACGTTATAACACAAATCAACACTCACAGTGAAATATGTCCCTGGAGAACAAACCCACCAGCTCCTAAGTGCTCACATGCAAATAAGAGCTGAGGAAGCTAATTCACCCACAGATTTTACTTTCTCTATGTAATGAACAACATCAGCCTAAGATGGTTTGCTGGTTTGATGGTCTCCCAGCCTGATCGGGTTTGTCTGTTAGCTGGTTTCAGAGCGGTTTTGGGCACTTTTCGGCTAGTCAGGCTGAGAGTCCAGTCAGCTACCCTGCCCTAATAACCACCAACACCCTAGAAACCACCCAAAACCCACTACAACCCCCTAGTAATGCCCTAACAACCATTCAGAAACCATATGAATCAGCTAACAATGGCCTTGTGACCCCCTAGAAAACATTAGCAAATGCAATGCCCTAATACCACCAACATCCTAGTAATGCCCTAATAATTGCATAACAACCACCTATCAATGGCCTAGCAACCACATGAACACACTAGCAAACCTGTAACAATACCCTGATAACCAAAAACACAATAGAAATGCCCCTTGCAACCACCCCAAACACCCTAGCAATGCCCTAGCAACCACCCAGAAACCCTAGGAACCACATATCAATGGCCTAGTGACCACCCAGAATATATAAGCAAAACCTATACAATGCCCTAATAATCACAGACACACTAAAAGAACAACCAACACTCTAGAAACACCATAGCAACCACCCAAATGCACTACTAATCCTCGAGTAATGCCCTTATAATCACTGACACTCTATAAATGCCATAGCAACCACCAAGAACACACTAGTAAACCCAGAGTGATGGTCTTATAACAACCAACACCGTAGAAATGCCCTAGCAACCACCTAAAACATTCTACCAAACCCCAAGCAATGCCCTAACAGCCACCAACACCATATGGCATAGTAACCACCCAGAACACTGTTGCAAACCCCTAGAGATGCCATAATAATAACCAACATCGTACAAATGCCCTAACAACTAACCGAAACATACTATCAAACCCCAAGCAATGCCCTAGCAACCACCAACACACTACCAACCCCTAGCAACCATCCAGAACACACTTACAAACCCCAAGTAATGGCATGTAACAATTGGGGGCTCGTCCATCTGTTATAATTATGCAAATTCGAACGTCCATTTTAAATTTCCTTGTTACAACCTCCCTGACCCTAGAGTGGGGCATGTAACACCTAATAATAACCAACACTGTAGCAATGCCCTAACAACCACCCAAAACATACTACCAAACCCCTAGCAATGCCTTAACAGCCATCAGCATGCAATAAATGTCCTAACAACCACCTAAAACACACTACCATACCCCTAGCAATGCCTTAATAACCACCAGCACCCTATAAATGCTATATCAACCACCCAAAACACACTACCATACCCCTAGCAATGCCTTAACAACCACCAGCACCCTATAAATGCCCTATCAACCACCCAAAACACACTACCATACCCCTAGCAATGCCTTAACAACCATCAGCACGCTATAAATGCCCTATCAACCACCCAAAACACACTACCATACCCCTAGCAATGCCTTAACAACCACCAGCACCCTATAAATGCCCTATCAACCACCCAAAACACACTACCATACCCCTAGCAATGCCTTAACAACCATCAGCACGCTATAAATGTCCTAACAACCACCCAAAACACACTACCATACCCCTAGCAATGCCTTAACATTCACCAGCACCCTATAAAAGCCCTAACAACCACCCAAAACACTACCATACCCCTAGCAATGCCTTAACATTCACCAGCACCCTATAAATGCCCTAACAACCACCCAAAACACACTACCATACCCCTAGCAATGCCTTAACATTCACCAGCACCCTATAAAAGCCCTAACAACCACCCAAAACACACTACCAAACCCCTAGCAATGCCTTAACAACCACCAGCACCCTATAATTGCTATAGCAACCACCCAGATCACAGTTGTAAACCCCTAGTGATGCCTTAATACTAACCAACATCGTAGAAATACCCTAACAACCACCAACATCCTAGCAATGCCCTAGGCCAGCAAATCAGCTTAGGGTTATCAACACACAAAATATCACATCTTCGCTAGGTAACTCATAAGCTGTGAGTTTATGAGTTGGTGTGCGTATGTTCTATAAAGGGCAAGCACTGCGTGACTCATCCCCGAATCAGACATTTTCACCCAGCTTCAGAACAGGAAGTGACCCATGTCTGGTCACAGGAAACCAGCAGGAATTTTCTGGGTCATCTGACCCTTTTATTAAGGTGCTTTAAAAGTTCTTTTTGACATTTTGGAAAATTGCGACTGGTTCGCTTTAGCGTTTGTGTATACTTCGCAATACCCACATAAATGTCATATCGTAATTGCAGTTTTGTAATTCACAGCATATTATTTGTCTTTTTCAGGTTATTAACAAAAAACGTCTCACCAGTGCGAGAAAATATTTATAAGTTTGCATCCGTGGTGAACTTACAGCACTTGTGCACATAGGAGGGGCCTGGGAAGCTCCCTTTTTCTGTTACTATGGAAACGCAACCCCTGCCCACCAACCAGGAGGTGGAACGGAGGTTCCAAACTGCAAGCTGTCATTTCATGTGCATATCTGTTTTGTTTGAACGTACATGTGCGCATGTATGTGTGTTGTTACTATCCAAATATAATGCAAGGAGACTGGTGCGTGTAAAGCTGTCTGTTCTCATTTCTCTGCTGTCTCTCTTACTCCCGAGACACGCGCACACACACAAACACGCGCGGCGGAACTCCTTTGGAAGCAGACATTCTGAGGTGTTCATCTGACTGACTGCTATTCTTAGAGTCTCTCTACTCACAAAGGCCCTGGCAGAGAGTAATACACACAGATGAAAAGGAAAAATGTGTTAGCATATGTGTGTGTGAGTGCGTGTAGGTGTTAAAAATGCAGGGCCGCTGCCACCAGTAGGTAGCTGCACTCAAAGAGAGCGTGTCTGCGTGTACGGGAGAAATTGAGAGAGGGAGCAGGTGAGAGGTAGATCAATAAAAAGCTAATCTGTGAAAACAGGATGGTGTAGAAGCAGGGGACCTCTCTCTAGCTTCTCTTTTTTTGTTGCGTCTTTCCCCACCCCCTTGCTTATCTGTCCATTTTTAGCTCCTGCTGCGTCTAAGACTGGCACGGTGACACGAGCATTAGCTGAGTCTTACTCGCTCGTACAAGAGGACGAAGTGGTGTAACATCGCCAACAAAGGTCTCGCAAACATGCAGTGTCGTTTGTCTAGTCAGGGACAATAAATATGACAAATGTGATAGAGAAAATTTCATATGGCCATGGAAACCATGGCCCCCCGAAACATCTGTTCTGCAAAATGGGTAATTGTCGTCTAATATAAAATGTCATCTATCATATGTTCTATTTGTGGACTGTCTCTTTGAGGTAAATGCTTAGTTAATTTTTCAAATGCAATCTGCATTCAGTCAAGCCACATTGAGAGCAGTGTTAGCAAGTCATGATTTTTGCCTTTTGACAAGAGCACATCCTAATTTTACAAAATTAGAATATTACTTGATAAAAAATGCTAATTGAAATTGAATATTCAAAAATTTCATTAATTTAGGAGGAGGTGATTTGTGGCCAAGTGTGGTGACCCATACTTGGAATTTGTGCTCTGCATTTCACCCATCCAATTGCACACACACCCAGAGCAGTGGGCAGCCAATGCTGCGGTGCCCGGGGAGCAGTTGGGGCTTCGGTGCCTTGCTCAGTTGTGGTATCAAGGGTGGAGAGAGCACTGGACATTCACTCACCCCACCTACAATCCCTGCCGGACCTGAAACTCGAACCTGCAAGCCCGACTCTCTAACCATTAGGTCACGACTGCCCCCAATTTAAACATGTATCAACAAAAATTACTGTTCTGATAGCCTGAAATAACATTACTAAAGTACAATTATAAAATTACAAAAGCTTGGAGTTGGTAAGATATTTTAATGTTTTACTTTTTTCTTTTTTTGAAAGAATTTAAAAATATATTTTTTATGCTTGCCGACGCTGCATTTATTTGATAAAAAATACAGTTAAAACAGTAATATCGCAAAATATTCTTACAATTTTAAATGTTTTATATTTTAATACATTTGAAAATATATTTTATTCCTGTAATGGCAAAGCTGAATTTTCAGCAGGCATTACTCTGGTCTTCAGTGTCACATGATCCTTCAGAAATAATTCCAATAGAATATTCCGGATTTTTTGATGAATAGAAAGTTCAAAAGAACAATAAAAGTATTAATTTAAGTAATAAAAAAACTTTTGAACTGTGAAATGTTTATTGAGTACACTACATTGCAACAGTAATGCAACAACATTGTGAAACCTAGTTCTGTTTTAGATACATGCAAAAGATTTGACAGTGTCTGACACAGTCGCTTGAATTCACAGGCCCCAGAATAATTACGAGGCTGGACCCATTATGTAAAACCATGTTTTTGGAACCCCTTGAGACAATGTTTCCGATTATCCCCCCATGTCAACAGACCTGGATTGATGAGTAAATCAATGGATAAAAAACAGAAAGAGCCAAATGTGCCTGACCTGTTGCCCCCAATTAATTGCTATTTTATCGTATGCATGTTTTATGTTAATTTCATTGTACGGTAGAGAGTACTTTGAAAATTAAAACGCAGGTTCACACTGTTGGTTCACCATAATTGCACTATTCAGATTTAGTTGGAAACATTTTTCATCAGATGAATTTGTGTGAGACATGGACAGAGGATCAATAAAACTTTCAAAAAATCAATCACTCAAACTCCTCTAGCAAACAAAAAATAAAAAGGTGCAATATAGTGAACAAAATAAATCAATCTCAAGTACAGATCAATATATAGATTCCATTAAATTAACAAGTTTAAAAGTAGTCAGGTGAAAATAAACTGAGAGATAGTGAATATGTTTTTGCAACAGTAAATGAAAGCAGTCTAAAATAGATTAGACGAACAAATCAGCGATACCTGATAAGCTGAAAAGGCACAGTAGGGGTTTAGATTTAATTCATAATGTTGACAGAATTTTCATGAGGATAAGTGCTGGGACAACTCTAGCAGCCATCAAGGGCATCTGCTGCATGCTGTGCGATCAAAAGCAGGCCATACAAGCAAGATGCTCCAAAAATACACATGAACTGAAAGCGTTTTTGAGGAAGTGACTAAAATAACTTCTAACCGCGCTGTCAGTCTGCAAGTCGATGCCAATGAAGGAGGCCTCATGTCATAAATTGTAAGAGTATTTCATTTGGAAGACTCTTGAAAGCTTGATTTGATGTCAGCCTTTAATTATCGCATTTATGAGATTCATGGATCCCTCAGAGGTGCTAACGGTTATGTATTGTGATAGTTATGACAGTTGCCGTTCTGTTGAGTGCCAGCTCGGCTTATCTGAAATGTATTTACTGAGCATAAACAGCTTCTTCACAATAAATCTGGGGAGCAGCCAGATGGATATAAAGTTACAGATCATACTCACTATAGCACAAGCTGCAGTTGTGTTTAATCAAGCGCTCTTAAATAATACAAGCATGCTCCCTTGCCACACAACCCACACACAATTCAGTATTTTAACGCATCTAACCTCCTCTTTGGTGTCACGGTTTGATTGAATGATGTCTTTTTGATGCCTACTGATCCTGAGCTACTAAAACAAGATGATTCTGGGTTATTTGTCTGCTTCAGGGGATTCTGATGCTTCGGGACACATTTCAGGGCCCTGAACAGACAGCAGAACCACTGACTTTTTGCATGATTTAACTGGCCTTTTGGAAATCCGATCATACAAATTAAACCACGTTCCTGTGATTTTGAAATTGTGAAACTTTTTGGTATCAGTATATGTTTGTGCATTTAAACACATAAATACTGTGTGTGTGTGTGTGTGTGTATGTATATATATATATATATATATATGTGACCCTGGACCACAAAACCAGTCTTAAGTCGCTGGGGTATATTTGTAGCAACAGCCAAAAATACATTGTATGGGTCAAAATTATTGATTTTTCTTTTATGCCAAAAATCATTAGGATATTAAGTAAAGATCATGTTCCATGAAGATATTTTGTAAATTTCTTACCGTAAATGTATCAAAACTTAATTTTTGATTAGTAATATGCATTGCTAAGCACTTCATTTGTACAACTTTAAAGGCGTTTTTCTCAATATTTAGATTTTTTTGCACCCTCAGATTCCAGATTTTCAAACAGTTATATCTCGGCCAAATATTGTCCGATCCTAAGAAACCATACATCAATGGAAAGCTTATTTATTCAGCTTTCGGATGATATATAAATCTCAATTTCGAAAAATTGACACTTAAGACTGGTTTTGTCATCCAGGGTCACACACACACACACACACACACACACACATATATATATATATATATATATATATATATATATATATATGATGTATGTATGTATATAGCTGTTTACATCTTATGTGTTGGGTCATAATCGGTATCCGTATATGTTTGTGCATTTAAACACATAAATACTGTGTACACACACCCACACCCACACCCACACACATGTATATATATATATATATATATATAGTGAATTAAGTGAAGTACAAATTTGCCAAAAATATGCGTTGAGAAAACTCTATGGAAATAGTTTAAATGTGATTTCACATCAAATTTAACAAATTCATACAGTGAACTCAGAGTAGGGTTTCTCCTGAGAAGCGAGAAATGGAACATCCACACCAACGGGTGATAACGTTATAATTATTTTAACAGTCCACACTTTAAATTTGGACATATTTAGATTGGCTGTCAATGTGTTAATCTTCCATCAGACTGAAAAAATCTCTCTGAAAGTGTTTCCAATGATATTACTTTTCTGTATTGTTATTAGCTGTGGTGTGAATGCACAATTTTCTTAGACTGAGATCAATTTTTAAAACTTTATTGGGAAATGTATTGTTTTTGGTGTGACCAATCCTAGCAATGAGATAAATGAAACTAAATAAATAGCAATAACTTTATGTTTATGTGTTTTGAAAGTTGTCAGGGGCCCTAACAGCATCCAAAGTCTGCTTCTATTCTGGGTTTAGGGTCCGAGCGGCACTCGAGGCTCTCTTGACGGGCCATTTAACAGCAGCCAAGTGAACACAAGAAGCTCATCATGAATGGAGAAGCGGGCACACCTCCTCAACCCCATTGTCCCAACGTAAAAATCCACTTAGGCACCCGGCGGTAATCAATTTAGCCGCAGATGCGCGAGAATAAAAGATGAATGCGATCTGTAATCCGCAACACCTGCTCCGCCGCCGGATCGGTAACGGCACTCCAAACAAAGGCTCGAGCTGGAATTAAAGTGCTTAATTAAAAGGCCACTGATCAGTGCGCTATTTATAGGCGCACGGCGGGGAGACTCTCCTAGGTTATTTCGGTTTTAGCGAGTCGAAGGAAAACATCGTTCGCTCGTTTCATAAACACGGAGGCTGCCCTACTGCTCGCCGTTTCCCCATTTAAGACGAGCCCTGTCAGAGCTGCGCTGCTGTCTTGTCTTATCTTTTTTGAGGACTGGGAGACGTGCCTGGGTTCTCAATCTCGCGCTGACATTGCGCATGCGTGATCCGGCCGCGGCGCCGAGATGCAGCTGTGGGATGCGGAGAGGGGAGTCCCGACTCTGCGCGGTCGATGTTAACCTCTTTCTGGGTCCGAGCAAACGCAGCGGGTGGTCTGTTCCCTGGAGACCGCCTTGAGGAGGGAGGAGAGAGAGCGAGGGAGAGAAAAGAGGAGGCGCTCGTTACAACAGTCACCAACCTGTGGATGGTGGCGGCGCGTGCTGCGGATTAGAGACAGTCTCGCGCTGGGGTCAGTGCGCGCGAGCCGTCTCGAGGCGCGACGGTTGCTGCCAGGACCGCGAACACAAGTGCCAGACATGCGCTGCTTGTGAAGAAGAGCTCTGGCTGTATGAATGGCCCCGCTATGGAAGAAGTTCCGTTTCCCAGAGTCTGCACGCGGCGGAGGAAAAGTCGCTGCCTGGCCGGCGCGTGCGAGCGCGAGTTTGACTGCAAGGAGCTCGAGACTCTCTTCCAGAAGTACAACCTGAAGCTCGAGCAGACCGCGACGCTCAAAGCACTGGCCATCCTCATCCTCGCCGCGTCCGCGCTGGCGCTCGTGGAGCTGCTCTCCGCCGGCTCGCGCTTCACCGTGTCCAAGGGCTCGCACCCGGTCCACTGCGTCATCTTCACCTCACTCTTCATCGTCACCAACGTCAAATATCTGCAGGTCACGCAGCTGCAGCAGATCGCGCGGCTCGCGCTGCTCTTCAGCTTCACGTTCGCGTTGCTCTGTTGCCCGTTTCCTCTGGTGCTGGGTCACGGGACGCAGGGCGCGCAGGGGCCTGACGCACCGAGCGCTACACCTGAGCAAGGTGTCTGGCAGCTGATGCTCGTTACGTTCGTTGCCTACTCTCTGCTACCGGTCAGGACGCTCTTGGCGGTTTTGTTTGGCATCTTGGTGGCTGCTTCGCATTTCATTGTGACGGCGACATCGGTAACGGCGCGTGGACCTCGCGTGTGGACACCGGTAAGTTGTATCATTGCACGTTCCATCCCTAAAAAAAAAATCGCATTTATTGCTTTTGGCGTGTCCTATGCACTAGCGATTAGCGCGCTCGGTGGAGCATGAGGGCTGTGTGCGCACGCACTGCACGTGCACACAGGTGGCGTGAAGAGCGCGCAAAACCCAGTCTGACTTCAGCACCACTGAGGATGGACAGCTCCTAGAGAGAGCAGTCAGTCAGAAACCTATCAGAACTTATTTTATGAAAAATAAACCACAAAAATCAAACAGAAAGTCAGTTAGTGGTTAATTCAAAAATACGTGTACGTTTACAATTTAATCATTGTAGTTTAGCCAACAAAACATTAAATAATTATCTGAATTGTGTGCATTTTAAATGCCCATTTTGAATTACTTCCAACATTGATTTAAAAAACCAAAAACAACAACAAATGATATATATATATATATATATATATATATATATATTAATTTTATTAAGAATATCAGAACTGAAATTATTTGCATGTTTCAATAGCTTGCACAGCGTCTGTTTCAAAATTAGAGTAATAATACTATAAACTAAAAATGTGTTTTATCATCAGCTTTAGCAGTCAGTATTTTACTGTGAGATGACCTGCTATTTTATTTTCTGTCCTGACACAACAAATGACTCTAATACCCAATAGTGGAATAACCTTTGAATTACTTATTTATTTATTAATTACATGCTTGGCCAGTTGGAGATTTATGACAAATTATTTTCAAAATAAATAGAGCTTCAATGATAAAGCTTGAAATTGTTTTCATTTAAAGTTTTCCTCTAACTGGGACTATATTCCTTTTCCCCTTAAATTAATTTTCTTCCAGCCAGCATAACAGTGATACAATTAAGCAGAATCACATGCGCAAGAGTGCTGTTGTGCTAAATGTCAGGACAGCTTTGGCCATAAACACAAGGCTGCAGGTCTGATATTCAATACTACAGCACAACTGTTTTAAACAGTTCAGTATGTTTCAGACTAAAATTGGTCAGGAACAGAATACATGAGTGTTACAGAGATTTACCTTTACCACAAAATAAATGTTGTTTTACATTTAACATTAATGTACTGTTTGGGGTTTAACGTCTTCATGCAGACCTTTCAGACAGACCTGGAAAACCGCTTCTTTTTAGTTTCCATCTAGGTCATTTTCATAGCTCAAAAAATACCCCACATTTAAGCATCAGGCTGATATTTAAAGAGAAGGTTCACAAAAAAAAAAAAAAAATCCTGTCATCATTCATCCATATGTCGTTCCAAAACATTGACTTTTTTCTTCTATGGAAGATAAAATATATTTTAGAAAATGTCTGTACAATGGAAGTCAATGGTAACCAAAACTATTTGATTATCTACATTCTTCAAAATACTGTATCTTCTTCTGTGTTCCACAGAACAAATAAAGTGACACAGGTTCGGGATAACATGAGAGTAAATAATGACAGAACCTCAATTTTTGACACTCTTCTGTCAGCTGATTATGTTTGCTATGTGTTTTTGCTGAAGTGAAACTGATTCAAAACAGAAACAACATTACTGAAATAGATACCAATCACAGAGGGCTAAGGCTCCACTAACAGAAGCGAGATATGATTAGGTTAGAGAAACATAATTAAAGAAATTGACATGAAAATAAGAGGCTAATTTCAATTTCACTACTGTTATTGTTATACATACATCAGTGGTGTCTCTGAGACATTAAACAGCGTAAATCTAAACAGAACAAGAAAGATCAAATGAAAAGAGTGAGGCTGTAAACAGAGCAAGATATTAATATGGAGAGTGACCTTTCATTTAATCTGGAAATGACACATATCAGTTCAGTTTGTAACCTCTACACCTCTGATTTA
Organism: Onychostoma macrolepis; assembly: GCF_012432095.1. NCBI lineage: Eukaryota > Metazoa > Chordata > Actinopteri > Cypriniformes > Cyprinidae > Onychostoma > Onychostoma macrolepis. The sequence goes on from NC_081174.1 coordinate 11,242,095, forward strand.
CTGAACGCCGTGACAGTTTCACATGTCTCGCTACATCCTCGCTGGATGCTAAATGATGTTTGTGACAAACGCTCACACAGGAATTGCAGCTTCCGTCATCAAAAACCAAACCTGTGAGAACAGGGACTAGATTTGGTGACCTACTAAGCCTTGATTTCATTAAAAAGACTGGTAGAGTGCCTAAAATCCAATCAAAACGCTCCAAAAACCTTAAGCAAAGAGGATCGACATAAACTCATTAAAAACACCTGATCTAAAAATATCAGCATGCCACTTCACATTAAAACAGCAGCATCGCACAGCACACAGTATATACAGTATTTCATTATTGCTCTCCAAACTTCAAGAGCACTTCACATCTAGACACAAGTGTCACTGTCCACACGCTGAGTTAATGAGGTTTCTTTCTACAACCACTCACTCAGACTGTCACAGCGTAACCTTGATACACATCACACATTATATACAGGACGGTCAGCCATCTATAAGTCAATAACATGACTTTAAATCCTTGATCAATGATAACCAATCGATAGCGGAAACCAATTATCAAACTGGCCACTATGGAAGATTTTTTCCACCACTGGATAAAAAATAAATAAATAAAAACGGTAATTGTGTGACTTTTTAGCTCACAGTTCTGACTCAAATCTGAGGAGTATTGTGAGATATAAACTTAGAATTGTGAAATATAAATGCAGAATTGCAAGATATAAACAAAATTGTCAGATATAAACTCAGAATTGCAAAATGAATTGTGAGATATAAACTCAGAATTGCAAAACAGAATTGTGAGATATAAACTCAGAATTGCAAGATATAAATGCAGAATTGTCAGATATAAACTCAGAATTGCAAGATATAAACAAAATTGTCAGATATAAACTCAGAATTGCAAGATATAAATGCAGAATTGTCAGATATAAACTCAGAACTGCAAGATATAAACAAAATTGTGAGATATAAACTCAGAACTGCAAGATATAAACAAAATTGTGAGATATAAACTCAGAATTGTAAGATATAAACAAAATTGTCAGATATAAACTCAGAATTGCAAGATATAAACAAAATTGTCAGATATAAACTCAGAATTGCAAGATATAAACAAAATTGTCAGATATAAACTCAGAATTGTAAGATATAAACAAAATTGTCAGATATAAACTCAGAATTGCAAGATATAAATGCAGAATTGTCAGATATAAACTCAGAATTGCAAGATATAAACAAAATTGTCAGATATAAACTCAGAATTGCAAGATATAAATGCAGAATTGTGAGATATAAACTCAGAATTGCAAGATATAAATGCAGAATTGTCAGATATAAACTCAGAATTGCAAGATATAAATGCAGAATTGTCAGATATAAACTCAGAATTGTAAGATATAAACAAAATTGTCAGATATAAACTCAGAATTGCAAGATATAAATACAGAATTGTCAGATATAAACTCAGAATTGCAAGATATAAATGCAGAATTGTCAGATATAAACTCAGAATTGCAAGATATAAATGCAGAATTGTCAGATATAAACTCAGAATTGCAAGATATAAATGCAGAATTGTCAGATATAAACTCAGAATTGCAAGATATAAATGCAGAATTGTCAGATATAAACTCAGAATTGCAAGATATAAATGCAGAATTGTCAGATATAAACTCAGAATTGCAAGATATAAACAAAATTGTCAGATATAAACTCAGAATTGTAAGATATAAACAAAATTGTCAGATATAAACTCAGAATTGCAAGATATAAACAAAATTGTCAGATATAAACTCAGAATTGTAAGATATAAACAAAATTGTCAGATATAAACTCAGAATTGCAAGATATAAACAAAATTGTCAGATATAAACTCAGAATTGCAAGATATAAACAAAATTGTCAGATATAAACTCAGAATTGCAAGATATAAATGCAGAATTGTCAGATATAAACTCAGAATTGCAAGATATAAACAAAATTGTCAGATATAAACTCAGAATTGCAAGATATAAACAAAATTGTGAGATATAAACTCAGAATTGCAAGATATAAATGCAGAATTGTCAGATATAAACTCAGAATTGTAAGATATAAACAAAATTGTCAGATATAAACTCAGAATTGCAAGATATAAATGCAGAATTGTCAGATATAAACTCAGAATTGCAAGATATAAACAGAATTGTGAGATATAAACTCAGAATTGTAAGATATAAACAAAATTGTCAGATATAAACTCAGAATTGTAAGATATAAATACAGAATTGTGAGATATAAACTCAGAATTGCAAGATATAAATACAGAATTGTGAGATATAAACTCAGAATTGCAAGATATAAATACAGAATTGTGAGATATAAACTCAGATATAAATACAGAATTGTGAGATATAAACTCAGAATTGCAAGATATAAACAAAATTGTCAGATATAAACTCAGAATTGCAAGATATAAATACAGAATTGTGAGATATAAACTCAGAATTGCAAGATATAAATACAGAATTGTGAGATATAAACTCAGATATAAATACAGAATTGTGAGATATAAACTCAGAATTGCAAGATATAAACAGAATTGTCAGATATAAACTCAGAATTGCAAGATATAAACAAAATTGTGAGATATAAACTCAGAATTGCAAGATATAAATTCAGAATTGTCAGATATAAACTCAGAATTGCAAGATATAAACAAAATGGTCAGATATAAACTCAGAATTGCAAGATATAAACAAAATTGTCAGATATAAACTCAGAATTGTAAGATATAAACAAAATTGTGAGATATAAACTCAGAATTGCAAGATATAAACAAAATTGTCAGATATAAACTCAGAATTGCAAGATATAAATGCAGAATTGTCAGATATAAACTCAGAATTGCAAGATATAAACAAAATGGTCAGATATAAACTCAGAATTGCAAGATATAAACAAAATTGTGAGATATAAACTCAGAATTGCAAGATATAAATGCAGAATTGTAAGATATAAACTCAGAATTGCAAGATATAAACAAAATTGTCAGATATAAACTCAGAATTGTAAGATATAAACAAAATGGTCAGATATAAACTCAGAATTGCAAGATATAAACAAAATGGTCAGATATAAACTCAGAATTGCAAAACAGAATTTTGAGATATAAACTCAGAATTGCAAAACAGAATTGTGAGAAATAAATGCAGAAATATGAGATATAAACTCAGAATTGCAAGATATAAATGCAGAAATGTGAGATATAAACTCATAATTGCCAGATATAGTCTCAGAACTGTAAGATATAAACACACAATTCTGGGAATAAAAGTCTGAATTGTGAGATAAAAAGTCACCATTACCTTTTTTATTTTTTAATCTGTAGCAGAAGCAACAACAAAAAACTGAATTGCAAGATGTAAACTCAGAATTCTGAGAAAAAAAATGTGAGAAAGTTGGAATTCTGTGTTTATATCTTGAAATTCAGACTTCTAAAACCAGCAATTATTATAGAAAAAGTCAAAATTGCAAGTTTTATATCTCTGAATTCCCTTTTCTCAGAATTGCAAGGAAAAAAAGTCTGAATTGTGAAATAAACTCAGAATGGCAAGATATAATTGGAGAATTGCGAGGTATAAACTCAGAATTCTCAATTTTGAGAAGAAAAGTCTTCATTAAAGATATAAATTTCGCAATTGTCAGGATTGTGAGATAAAATATTTGCAATTATCTTTTTTTTTTTAAAACAACAACAACAACACTGAGGATGTTTACACTAGTGCATTTTATTTTTAAAACACATAACTTTTGCTACGGTTATGCCTGTCGTTTACCCTCGAAAACGGAGACTTTTAAAATGCTGCAGACCCTGTTTTAGTTTGAAAACTCTGGGGTTGCATTTCCGTGTAAACGGACCAAAACGGAGAATTTTGAAACCGATGGCATGGCTGCCCACATTCGTTTTGCATGTCCTTGACGACCGTGTAAACAATAACACCATGCTCATTGTTTTACTGGCACGAATGGTCATGTGACATGCGTTTTCGGTTGTGTAGTGTGAAAGCAGTGAAAACGTTAGTGTAGACGAGGATCATTTTCATTTTAAAACGCTGTTTTAGAACAAAAACACACTAGTGGAAACAAGGCCTGAGCTGCAAAATGTAAGCTCAGAATTCTGAGGGGGAAAAAAAGAAGGAAGGAAGCTTAAATTCTGAGTTTATATTCCTCATATTTCAACTCATATTTCTTTTTTTCTCAGAATTGCCTGGCAGAAACAGGCTTCCATAGGCTACATTGCTTATTAGCCTTGTTAGCTAATTTGTAAACCTCATAACCTTGCTAAGGATTTGCAATAATGTCACTGCTTTGCGCTATTTAGCAAATGGCCTTTACTTTCATTTACAAAGGGCCTGTTAAAAGAATACATAGACCAGTTGAAGGGATTCTGGGTAATCTAATTTTCTGTTGCTTTATGAATGAACAAAACAAAGCCTTTAATAGGTTCCCGTTTGAAGTGACGTGTCTCAAAAGCCAGGCAATTGCTGATTCTTTCAGTTTGATAGTTTCACTCTTTGCCCCCGTTTTTCATTCTCGTTCACACACACACACACACACACGCACACACACTTACTTACCAGAACGCCATTCCTAATCACTGAAAGTTCGTATTCAGTCGCCGACTGTTGTTTAAATGTCAAAATCCTTCAGCATGGTCTGATAAACAGAGATGGTCACACAAACCCTGTTATTTTTCTCTCTCTCTGTGTCCGTAGCTGGTAGCAAATGCAGTGTTGTTGGTCGGCGTGAATCTGTCGGGTGTGTTTGTGCGAGTCCTTACTGAGCGCGCCCAGAGGAAGGCCTTCCTACAGGCCAGAAACTGCATCCAACAGCGCCTGCAACTAGAGGACGAGAATGAGAAACAGGTCAGACTTTCACGACACGTGCACTGGCATACACGCAAACGAACAGCTGCATGCTTTCGATGAAATGATCAGCTGTTTCAAGTTAAAGTTGCCGTTTTGACAGGTAATTTACCTTGCAAGATTGCTTTCACAAGCCCCCCCCCGACTAGCTTAAAGGTCAAGCTTTCTATGCAAACATGTACTACCACACGCACACACAGATGCATGTATGCTAAGACACACAAAACAGTTGTGAGATCGGGTCTAAGGTCAGGTGCTTGACTTAGTTGGTATTCAGGCTGTATGCAACTTTAATGCCATTACAGCCCACCAAAAGCATCTCGGAAGAGGCTCTCGATGCTACTGAGTGTGAGTAATGGCTTAGCATTTTAATTCGGCATACTAGCTGCAAATGTAAACTTCATGAAGTCAACATGAAATCATTATAGATCCTTTTTAGTTTGCTGTATGCTTTATTGTGTATAATTTTTACAGTACATGTTTTTGCAAAAGAAAAATACAGCTTGACTCAAAGTTGAATTGGAATTTAAATTGGAATGACAGGAACTGGAATTCAATGAATTGCAATTAAACAGGTAATGGCTTTCTGGAAATCAAGTGTTCTTTTGTTTGGTCTTAAAGACCTACAGTACAGTGCAAAATTTGGGGTCAGTAATTTTTTTTTTAAGTATTTTTTGTTTTTATTATATACTTTATTCAGCAAGGATGCATTAAATTGATAAAAGGTGACAGTAAAGACATTGATACAAAAAATAAAATAAATGTTTTTGAACTTTCTATACCTCAAAAATGTTGAGAAGCACAACTGTTTTCAATGTTGATAAATTCCAAATTGTTCTTGCTATCTCAGATAAAATTTTAATTAATATCAGTAATTGAATTAGAATTTTAAAAGCATTTTTTCAGTTCATTTCTGAATGATGCAGACCATTGTTTTACACAATCTACAGCAAACCAATTTGATTCAATTTCCACCTCACATTTAATTTTTTGGAAATTTGTTCTAGAGTAAAATGAGTTGCGAATGAAATTCATGTTGAATTTAAAGTCAAACAAATGTTTTTTTTTTTTTTTTTTTTCTTTCCCCTTTTTTGGATTTAAAGCAGCCTTCTAAAAAAGGTTAATTAATAAAATTGGTAAAAAAAAATGGTATTTGTTTTTCTGGCAGCATAAATTTTAGGGCAGCATAACAAACAGTTAAGCCAAAGTCTGAATATATTAAACAACTTCCATGCCTCCGTCTAAATACACAGCAGCACCTCTACTGTATAAGCCCAATCCTGAATGAAACAGGACTTTCAATACTTAGAGCAAACTCTTTGCCATATCTGTTGGCGTATTTGCGGGATGGACATTTTTGGAAAAAAATTGCACACACAGCAGATTGTGGTGCACTTATTCAAAGATTATTTTGCAGCGGCAACCTACCGGAACAAGCCAGATCCACCATCCCACTTTATTTCTCAGTGAGACTGCTTCATCTTTCGCTGTCATTGTGGATTATATCAATGATAAAGAATGTGAATCAAATAGCAACATTAGCATAACTTATCTCCCTCGCTGAGCTCTGGGTAGATTGCAGTGGATAATTACTGAATGATTTATAAATGAAGTGGAGAGGGGCATAAGATGGAAAGATGCAAAACACACTCATACAAACTAAAGCGAAGAGGACACTTTCCCCTTGTTCCTTAGCGACTGAAAATTGGTTATAATTGTTTGCACATGACTCATCCACCTCCTACCCAACAAACTCCCTGAATAGAAGGTAACACCACCCACTCTATACATCACACCAAGCTGTACGGCACAACTCTCTCTCTGACACACAAACTCTCACACATGCATGTGCACTCATTGCAGAGTTATGGACCGGTCTGTCATCTTTCCATTTGGACATACAGATGATCTGTCATTTATGTGCACTAAAGTGCGCATTCAGCAAGAATGGCATATGTATTGATTTCAAAAGTTTGAGAGTTTCTTGCAAAGATTAATTAAATCACAAGGAGGGAGAATATTTCAGTAAAAAAAAAAATTTTTTTGATTAAATGGAAATTTTAAATGGAAAAGGGGAAGCTAGAGAAACAACCTCTATAACTTTTTTTGTGCTTTGAATAATAGTAAGTATTATTTATAATACTAACAATGCTAATACTATTATTACTACAACTACTACTATAATAATATACAGTGGTGGCCAAAATTATTGGAACACTTGGCATATTTAAGAGGTTTCAGTTGTTTTACAATACCCATAAAACGAACTATTGCTGGAACTACCTACAATGGAAGTAATCTGCTGGAACACTGAAAATGATGGACTAGCCTCCTCAAAGTCCGGACCTCAACCCCATTGAGCAAATTTGGGGCGAGTTGGAAAATAAACTGGACAGATCTATTGCACATTCAAAGGAAATGCCTTTGGCTTGAGTTTCAGAAGGCACTGGATAACATTAGTGTTGTCAGCTCTCAGGAAATATATTGACACTAAGCCAGAGAGATGTGCTGCTGTAATTGTTGCAAAAGGTGGACATACCAAATATTAAAGTTAAAAGTGGATAAAAAAACAGTACAACTCACTTCATCTGATATTTGTTGTGCTTAGAGTTATAATGAAGAGCGTAGAGCTTAATGTTATAATGAACATTATGAAATTAAATCATGTTTTGGAGGCAAACAAGGTTAATATTTTCAGATCTGTCAGGTGTTTTAATAATTTTGGCCAGATAGATAGATAGATAGATATTGTCATGCCTCTGGACTGTTTGTGTGTGTTTTTCTCCCCATGTGCTCCCCGTGACCCAGTTTCTCCCATGGTTGATCATATCATTTGGTTCAGGTGTGTCGTGTCAATTGACCTCATTTCCCCATGTATTTAAGTCCCAGTATGTGCTGTCTGTCTTTATCGGGTCTCAATCGTCATGTTCGTGTGTCACCAGCCATTCCTTGTGTGGATTTACCCTGTGTTTGGATTATATTAAAAACAGATCCATGTCTCCGTCGTTCCTTCTGGTACAGAGTGTGACCTGAAAAGAAATGTATTTGTGTGTTCCCCTCTGTTTGTTTTCCATGGTTTGTTCAGTGTTCTTTCCCCCGTTTTTCCTATGGATCCCTTCAACCCCTTATCCCACTGGAGCAGGGGGAAAGATTGCTCGAGGGCCATACCAGACTGTTCCTGGCCATTGCTTCACTTACCAGCTACCCGGACGACGCGCTCTGCATGTTCTATGAGGGCAACCTGAACCCCGCATGCAGAGCGCCGTCATCCAAAGATGGCCCTCGAGCAGATTTTGCCGTCTTTGTGGAGTGGATACTGGCAAGAAATCCATTCACCGTCTGTTCTGAGGATGATCTCACCAGTTCCACTCCGGACCCAGAGCCCAGCCCGCGGACAACGCCCACCACGAGGGGAAAAGCCGTGAACAGCGAGAGCATGGAGAGGAGCTCCGCCCACTGCACCATGGCTGAGGGTGAGCTTATTGTGGATCTGGGAATGTGGATTTATGGGCTGACCTTCCCTCTCTCTTCCCTCCTTCGTCAGAGCCCTCTGTCAGTCCTGTTCTCACGTCTGGCCCAGGGAGGGCCTCAGTTCCCGAGTTCAGCCCTGAGAGGGCTGCTGTTCCCGCGTCTTGCCCAGGGAGGACCTCAGAGCCCGAGTCTAGCCCAAGGAGGGCTCCTGTTTCCACGTCCAGCCCAGAGAGGGCTTCGGTTCCCACGTATGGCCCAGGGAGGGCCTCAGTTCCCGAGTCTCACCCAGATAAGTCTCCTGCTCCCACGTAAATCCCTGAGAAGGCTTCTGTTCCCACGTTCCGCCCAGAGAGGGCTCCTGCCCCCACATCAAGCCCTAAGAAGGCTCCTGCCTCGACGTCCAGCCCAGAGAGGGCTCCTGTTCCTAAATTAGGCCCAGTGAGGGCTTCTGTTCCTGAGTTTGGGCCAGAGAGGGCTCCCATTCCCGAGTCCAGCCCCGAGAGGGCTTGTGTCCCCGAGTCCAACACAGGGAGGGCTTCCGTTCCCAAGTTTGGCCAAGGAAGTGCTTTTGCTCCTGATTGCAGGCTCAAGAGCCCAGAGGCTCAAAAATGAACACCCACCCTTCTGCTCCTGCTTACTCCACCATTGTTGTCTGGCAGCCCCTCTGCTCACCCTCAGCCCACCATCTGTTCTGGGCGAGCACCGCGGGTCTGCCAATATCCATCGTCAGCGTGGCTGGAGAACCCCTTGCCTCCACCTCCAGCCTCTGAGTCCCGGACTCTGCCTCGGCCCGTTGACCCAGCGGCTCCACCATAGCTCCTGGATCCTACTCGTTACCCTGGCTCTTCGGCTCTCCGTCTCGGGCTCCTCCACCACCTGCTCCGCCGCTGTCGGTCGGCCCCTGGGGTCATCAGCCCTTCCTCCACCATGGCTCCTCCCTCTGTCAGGTCCACCGTGGGTCGCTGTTATGGCTGTGGCCTGGGTCCCACTTGGCTCCTACTGCTCCAAGTCCCTCCGGTCACCTCCCTGGCTCCTTCCACTGTCTGATCCACCCTGGCTCCTCCTGTCTCCTCCCTAGCTCCTCCCACCATCGTCTCCACCATGGACTCTGTCTGCCGGCCCCTCCCGGGTGTACGTCCTCCTCCCGAGCCTCCTCCCTATGTTGTTCCCACCCATACCTCCCTATGTTGTTCCTGCGGTGCGAGGACGCACCTTCCGGGAGGGGGGTGATATATCATGCCTCTGGACTGTTGTGTGTTTTTTTTCTCCCCATGTGCTCCCCGTGACCCGGTTTCTCCCATGGTTGATCATGTCATTTGGTTCAGGTGTGTCATGTCAATTGTCCTCATTTCCCCATGTATTTAAGTCCCAGTCTGTGCTGTCTGTCTTTGTTGGGTCTCAATCGTCATGTTCGTGTGTCACCAGCCACTCCTTGTGTGGATTTACCCTGTTTTTGGATCATATTAAAGACTGTTCGTTGATCCATGACTCAGTCGTTCCTTCCGATACAGAGTCTGACAAATATACTGTATGTACGTATGTACTATATGTGTATGTGTATATATATATATATATATATATATATATATACACACACAGTATATACAGTATCTCACAAAAGTGAGTACACCCTTCACATTTCAGCAACAATTTAAGTATATCTTTTCAAGGGACAATACTACACAAATGAAACTTGCATATATTTTAGAGTAGTCAATGTGCAGCTTGTATATAAGTACAAATTTACTGTCCTCTAAAAATAACTCAACATATAGCCATTATTGTCCAAATAACTGGCAACAAAAATGAGTACCCTAAATGAACATGTCAAAACTGTGTCCAAAGTGTCAATATTTTGTAGGGGCACCATTGTTATCTAGCACTGCCTTAATCCTCCTGGGCTTGGAGTTCACCAGAGCTGCTCAGGTTGTTGCTGGCATCCTCTTCCACTCCACTCCACCATAATGACATCACGGAGCTGCTGGATGTTAGACACATGGTGCTTCTCAACCTTCCATTTGAGGATGCCCCACATGTGCTCAGTAGGGTTCAGGTCTGGAGACATACTTGGCCACTCCATCACCTTCAGCTTCATCAGCAAGGCAGTTGTCATCTTGGCGGTGTGTTTGGGCCGTGTTTGGGCTGCCGTTCGGCCCAGTTTCTGAAGGGAGGGCATCATCTTCTGCTTCAGAATGTCTCAGTACATGTTGGAATCCATGTTTCCCTCAATGAACCGCAGCTCCCCAGTACCAGCAGCACTCATGCAGCCCCAGACCATGTTGCTACCACCACCATGCTTGACTGTAGGGAAGACACAATTTTCTTGGTACTCCTCACCAGGGCGTCACCACACATGCTGGACACCATTTGAGCCTTACAAGTTTATCTTAGTCTCACCAGACCACAGGACATGGTTCTAGTAATTCATGCTCTTGGACAGGTTGTCTTCAGCAAACTGTGTGCAGGCTTTTTTGTGAGCCAGCTTCAGAAGATTCTTCCTTCTGGGACGACGGCCATGCAAACTGACTTGTTGCAGTGTGCGGCGTATGGTCTGAGCACTGACAAGCTGACCTTCCACTTCTGCGACCTCTGAAGCAATTCTGGCAGCACTCATACGTCTGTTTTTTGAAGCCAGCTTCTGCACCTGACGCACAGCACAAGGACCTAACTTCTTTGATCGACCTTTGCGAGTCCTGTTCCAAGTGGAACCCGTCTTGGACAACCTCTGTATGACATTGGCCACTGTACTGTAACTCAGTCCCAGGGTGTTACCGAACTTCTTATAGCCTCGGCCATCTTTGTGGAGAGCAACAATTCTAATTCTCAAATCCTTGAGGTGCCATGTTGAACATCCAGTGGTCAGTATGAGAGAATTGTACTCAAAGCACCAAATTTTAACTGCTCTAATACAAGATACAAAAATTTGTATGGTCCTGTCAAGCAGAAAAAAAAAACATGAACATGATGAATAGGACATGTGGCCTTGCATGGTTAAACGACGTATAGCTGTTATCACTCACTTTTGTTGCCAGCTTTTTTGACAATAATGGCTGTATGTTGAGTTAATTTACAGTAAAACTTTACTGCTATACAAGCTGCACATTGACTAGTCTAAAATATATCCAAGTTTCATTTCTATAGTATTGTCCCTTGAGAAGATATTCTAAAATGGTTGCCGAAATGTGAGGGGTGTACTCACTTTTGTGAGATACTGTATGTACATTCCAGTAAAATGTACAATAAAATATTTTTTATTAAATAAATTAATATTTTTATTCAGCAAGGATAATTTAATTAATTAAAAGTAACAATAAAGCTATGTACAATGTTACAAAATTGCTGTTATTTTGAACTTTGAACTATTATTCAAGGAATCTTCAAAGAGTGTATCGCGGTTTCCCTAAAAATTTTCACAACAGTGATAATGTTTTCTTGAGAAACTAATTAACATTTTATAATGATTATATATGCAGCACATAGATATCCAGTTCCATACAACTATGATTTGGTCAGCAAGGAAAAACGTGTAATGTGTATATGAAACAGACACTAATGTTCGTTGATTTTAAGTTTCAAAATCCTTAGACAATCATAGTCATGCTGCTTCAAACTCTCAACCCAACTCTCAGCTCAACTTTTGAGTGCAGGCGAGTGACAAATCAACCCATTGGGTTTCTAACACAGGTGGCATGGCTCGCTGGGGTTTGCTCATCGAGAAGGCATTTATCACCTGCTTTTAGTAACGCATGGTTTGGCAATGAACTATATGCGTTTCCACGGAAACTTACCTTTGCCATGCCAACCAACTCCAACGCTCGAACTGTGATCTCTCACAGAGATTGGCCACTTTACAGCTATCAGCGAGTTCATTAGTTAAAATGCATACAGATAACAGAAGTGGCCGGTTTTAAACTAACAGTAACCATAATACAATGGCCATCACAATCATTTTAATGGGTTTTTTATGGAGCTGTTAAGTCGTGACGTCAATCTGAAGACCAACCGGAAGGCCATGGCTTTCCTTAGAAATGTTTGTGGTGAACATTACTTAAAGAGACTTTCACATTTGTTATGTAACATAAATTACATATTTGCATGTTTACATACACAACAATAGTCTGATTTGTTGGAAAAGAAACAGTTCCAGGTCAAGTTGGTTGAGCAAATGTCTAAAATATGAGAGAGAGTTAATTTGTTGGCCATTTTTGGTCAATGCAGAATTCTCCTAATCACATTTGTGTTATTTCATAGTTTGGTAACTCTTTAATATAGGTACCAATTCTCACTATTAACTGCTTATTAGCATGCTTAACATATTGGCTGTTTATTAGTACTTATAAAGCACATATTCTGCATGACCATATTCTATTTCCCTAATCAAACCCAACAACTACCTTACTAACTATTAATAAGCAGAAAATTAGGAGTTTATTAAGGCAAAAGTCATAGTTAGTGGTTTGTTAATAGCGAGAATTGGAACTTATAATAAAGTGTGATCCATATTTTTAACGATATTGTTTTAAACTATGTGGAAATAGTCATGTTAAAGAATGAGTAAAGTAATTTTGCCGAGTACTAGAATAATTTGTTAGTTTATTTTTTTGTTAAATTTAACTCTTTCCCCACCATAGACAGAATATGGTTATACAGTAGGGGGCGCTATTAGACATCTTCTGAAAGAGTACTGAATCTCTGGATCAAAACACAGATGAAGAAGAAGCAGAAACAAGCAATCGCATATGTAAACAGATGCATATGTAAAATAACATGATTAAAAAAAAAAATTTGTATTTTTCAGACTAAGCCCGAAAGGGATTCAGAACAAACATCAAAGCATAGATGGAGTAGTTCGCTTCCAAAAACACCCCCAAAGGGATAGTTCACTTAAAAATGAATATTCCGTCATTAATTACTCACCCTCATGTTGTTCCAAACCCATAAGACTAATGAAGTTATTGAAGACTAATTAAGATATGTTTGATGAAATCTGAGAGCTCTCTGACCCTGCATAGACAGCAACACAACTGCCCAGGCCCAGAAAGGTCCATGTGACATCGAAGACTGTCTCGGAAGAGAAGAAATCATTGAATAAAGTTATTTTTGTTTTATTTGCATATACAAAAAATATTCTCATAGCTTCATAAGATTAAGGTGAATCACTGATGTCACATGAACTATTTTAACAATGTCCTTACTATCTTTCTGGGCCTTGAACATGGTAGTTGCGTTGATGTCTATGGAGGGTCAGAAAACTCTATTGTAATGTATTATGGGTTTGGAATGAAAGGAGGGTGAATAATTAATGACATAATTTTCATTTTTGGTGAACTATATATATGGTGGCCGAGAGAGCTCAACGCACTGCAACTTCAGGAAACACATGCAAATAGAAAAAGCACCAGCAAATCAAGAAAACATCTTCATCAATTTGACAGCAGGTGCTGCAAATGCTCACAACACAACCAACTAAAGAATTTTATGTGCAGCGCGTTTCTTTGTTTGGTTGTGTTGTGAGCATTTGCAGCGCATGTGTTGTCAAATTGATGAAGTTGTTGTCTTAATTTGCAGGTGTTTTTTTTCTATTTGCAGCGTGCTGAGCTCTCTCAGCCACCCTAGAACTATCCTTTAAGCTAGAATAAAACTTTTTTGTGTATTTTCTGTTGACATTGGTTGTTCAGATATTAATACAGCATAATATTCTGGGAGCCATGAAAATTTTGTGAAAACGATCAAAAATGTTGGTGGTTGGCTGGCAACCTTTTTAAAAATGCTGGCGGGGAATGACTGAAGACATTCAGAAACTTGCTGTTTATCCTAAAATGTAATGGAAACATTACAGGAACGCCTTCTCATGAGCCTGCTGCCCAGAAATGTTGCCATGGAGATGAAGGAGGACTTCCTGAAGCCACCAGAAAGAATCTTCCATAAGATATACATCCAACGACATGACAACGTCAGGTACAGAAAGAACAAGAGAGAGTGTGTTTCAACAATCAAGCCATTTATGTCGAAAACCCACACTTATTCCATGAATGAAAGATGAGAGCATTACACATAGTTTTTTTTTTCCAGACTAGACAGACATTGTCAGTTTCATTGTACTTAAATTGTGATTGCGAATACTGAATCAGTGAGTCAATAAGAGTCAACAACTCTCCACTCACGCACAGTCGTCTAAGTTCCTGAGTCTGGCTGCCAACCAAAGCTCGCACAGCATGTACGGCGCCCACAGCGCTAGTGCTATCAACTCAAGAGCTGCTCAATTAACCCACACTGCCCACACACGTGGAGAGACGGAGAGCGAGAGATGGAACAAGGCAGTGCTGGGGGGCAAATTCACACAATAGCCCATACACACATATGCCATTTCAAAGACCCATTCCAGCCAAGAGATTGGTGAGTGAAAGATGATGCATACAAGTAACTTTTCCATGACTAACTGACTGTCTAAAAGATTAGGTTAATGCAGGCCCAGCTCCAGATCAGAGACGAAGAGAGGGCTTTATCTGTGAGCGCTATAAAAGCTATATGTTTGTACTCTCATTCATATCTTGCTGCCATGTTTGCTTAGTTTCGAGATATAGGTTTTATTGAGACCATAACCTGAATCAGAATGCCATTTAACTAAAGACTCTGGAGTCATTAGTATATTACTGTAGTTTTGAATTTAGATTTTTGTTTTCTTTCATGTTTATTTTGATTCCTTTCAATTTAGCTGATATTAGTGATTTTTTTTAATACTGTATATATAGTTTAGTTTATATTTAGATGTTATTTAAATCACAGCATTGCATTTTCATGTTAATGAAGTCCGTTATAAAGTTTGAATTCTTTATATTCAGTAATACGTAATCTAAGAGTAAAACAAAAAATAATTTGTGATCATTTAAAATTTCATTTTAATTGAAGTCAGCATAAAACTAAAATGCACCATATTTTCTAAATTCATGTAATCTGTATTTCTTTTTTGCTTTTTGACCTTGTAATTTTTAATCAAGAGCCCATAATTCAATCTTCTGGTGAAACAATACTTCTCTCTGGTGGCGTACCAGTGTAGTAAAAAGTGTAGACACTATTTTCACTCAGAAATTGCAAGTAAATTTCATAAATAATTACAAAGAAATGACAAATAACACGCTGAAATAAACATAAAAATTTAAAAGACTGAAATAGTATTTTCTTCTAAAAACTCCTCCAATAATCTTTATTTTATTTTACAACTTTGAAAAATCTTAATTTTTTTTTATTTATTTTTATTTTTTTACAGTATATACCAACTTCTCTAAATTATTTGTCTGCTTAAACCTCACACTTTTCTGTGAGGGGGAAACTCCCATTCAGATCTGCCTCCATCTAATCAACTAACAATGTAGAACCAAGTCATCGCCCTACTGTACTTTTTTTTTCGAGAAACTGTTTCACTCAAATGTTCATCACAATACAGTTTAAAAGTCGCTACTTCTGTCATTGCATTTTTAATTAGTTTTTGTTAATAATAATAACACTACCAACATGATAATCGAATGATACAATGCTGAGTGGTTAATTGGACTATACTTACCAGCCAAACCTTGGCCCCTCAGTTGGGTCAAACTCACGACTGAGTGAGCTAAGTACCCCATGGACCCCTGGCCTGGGCTAATCTGACTGACTTTAATGTTTTCATGAAAAAAATCCAACAGATTCAGTAGACCCTATATACTGCATGTTCATTCAAAATGTTTTTGATAAAACAGTTTTTGAGTCATTCACATGCCGTTACAAAGAACAGTGTAGGTGTAACTGTGTAAGGTCTCGTGTGAATCACCATAACCTGTTGTCCTCTCGTTCTGTGCAGCATCCTGTTTGCAGACATTGTGGGCTTTACCAGTCTAGCTTCACAGTGCACGGCCCAGGAGCTGGTCAAACTGCTGAACGAACTCTTCGGGAAGTTTGATGAACTCGCTACAGTAAGTAATGCTATTGACACGTATGTGTGGAGAGAATCTTAAATCACTGGGCATATGCGGTAACTTATATGATTGCTCACAGTCTGACTGCAGTATGCTAATTAGCATTATAATTATAATCCCCATTAGTGGCCACAGCTTCTTATAGAGTCCCTCTGTGCACTGTGGGAGAGAGGAAGCACTTGAGATGTATTATACTATAGCATCATAAAAATCACAGTGGACTCAAGACTTCTGACTGAGAAAAACTCAACGTGAATTTACATACAATACTGTTCATGAGTAACAGTCAAAACATTTACAGTATAATGTTAAAAAAGATTTCTATTTCACAGTGAAATGCTGATCTTTTAAACTCACTGTTCATCACAGAATTCCACAAAAATATTAAGCAGCACAACTGTTTTCAACATTGATAATAATATGTCTCTTGAGCAGAAAATGATTTAGTAGAAACCACTCTACAACCACTCTACACTCTGCACACACACACACACACACACACGTATGTACGTACAGTCTCTTATTCATTTTATTGTCCGCCACATACAAATCATAAGTTTGATCATTTAGAAAAATGTTATCACACCTTATCCTGAACAAACAGCATCTGGTGTCTTTAATGTTCACAGAACAAACTGTGTGAGACAGGTTATTCACAGAAGTATAATAAAAGCTTAAGAGTTTGTTCTGATCCCTAACAATAGTAATAGAGATACTTGTCTTAGCAAACACTAGTAAATATTTCAGCAGCCCCTGACAGTAAATGCTAAACTGCCGTCCTGACAGCTATGATTGTGTTTGCACTTTTCAAAGGTGCTGTCTGAGATCCTACATGAGTGTCTTTGATGTTGAATAACTGCAAATTACAACTGCAGCTTTTACTAGAGGTTTTTGCTTTATTTGGATCTTTGTCATGCATTGTAATTATCAATCCTCCAATAAGTAAAACTGTGGTTTCTTGTGTATCAGAAAGAGATAAAAGCAGATTAGCTTCAAATTTTTGCCTTCGTAATTTTCCTTTCTTCCAACACTTTCACAGCTAACTTTGTCTTTCTGTATCCCCTAATCAGCAAGTGTAAATCTTTGGCTAAATACAGTCTGTTCCAGAGAAAAGTAAAGCTTTCTGTGAAATGCAGCTCTCTCAGTCACAAAAGCTAAAACTTTTTACGAGTTTGACATTAGCTTGAAATTCAGACAACAGTTGGAAATGACTGACACAGATGGTGTGTGTGTGTGTGTGTGTGTGTGTGTGTGTGTGTGTGTGTGTGTGTGTGTGTGTGTGTGCGTGCATGTGTGTGTGTGTGTGTGTGTGTGCTGTGACGGGGTTTCCCACAGTCTCCTCCTGCCCTGTGGTGCCAGATGGTGCATTTCTAATGAAATAGAGCAATCGATCTGTAGAGTTTCTTCTTTTCTGTCTTTCTGTTTGTCTTGCTCTCTTTAGTGTAAAGCGTTTTATTGTTCTGTTTAATCAATGTGGAGAGTCTAATCCTGATAATATATTTGCAAAAGGTTATATCTGGTGTGTATGTACACTCTATAGTTTAGGGAAAAAATGTCTAAATCTGACGAAGTGTCTCTTTTGGTCCCTTTGGTCACATGATCCTTCAAAAATTAGTCTAACATGCTGATTTGGTGTTCAAGAAGCATTTCTTATTATTATCAATATTGAATACATTTGTGCTACTTGATATTTTTGTGGAAACTGATTTTTTGTGATTTTATTCAGGATTCTTTGATGAATAGAACATTTAAAAGAACTGCATTAGATCTTTTGTAACATTATAAATATCTTGACAGTCACTTTTGATTAATTTAATGCATTCTTGCTGAATAAAGGTATTTCATTAAAAAAAATAAAAATAAAAAAATCTTACTGAGCCCAAACATTTTTATTTTAAAAGTGTAGAAAGTTTAGTTTGGCTACATAAGCAAGTCAGTGACCATTTTAACAGCAGTGCTGCAGTTTTTTTTTTTTTTTTTTTTTGTTTCCTCAACAGAGAACACATTGAAAATTCACTATAAACCTGTTTATCAATACATCATTTTGGCATTTTGTGACTTAATGCTAAATAAAGTGACAAGCACAAAAACAGAAGTGTATATAATATTTCTTCATTTTGATAAGTAAACTCTCATCTGCTCATTTATTAACTGTCAAAATAGGGAAAGATCCTAATAGTTTGTTTCAGCAGTGCTATAATCATTCTTTCATTCACTCATAAACTGTGTACATATGTAAGAAATCAGATTCTGTATAACCTGGAGGATAAGTGACATTAATCATCAGACTTGCTTTCAACTACACATCCAATTTATTGGCTTTGTGTGTTTCTTAAAAATCTCCCATCGTGCTTTTGTGTGTCTGATTGGCAGGAAAACCATTGCAGGAGGATTAAGATCTTGGGAGACTGTTATTACTGTGTGTCTGGCCTGACCCAGCCCAAAGCGGACCACGCTCACTGCTGTGTGGAGATGGGTCTGGACATGATCGACACCATCACGTGAGTGTTTGTGGCCAAATCTCATTTTGTTTTAACAGCAGTCACTGAGCCGGCCAGCAGCAGCAGCAGCTACGTTCACCTGACAGACTGTATTTGAAAGCTATAGTGATTTTATTTGTGTGTGTATGTGTGTGTGAGACCTGCACCACTATATTAATTTCTCTGCTCTGAATTCTAAGGCAGCTTTCACTGCTGCAGTCTCTTATCACCTCACACAGGTGTTAGAATATGCACACACACACACATGCATACACGGACCAGAACTCACACAGAAACATCTCTCTTCTCTCTCTCTCTCTCTCACACACACACACACACACACACACACACATACTTTCTGTCTCACATTAGTGTAGATCTCCTGCTTTGTGCTGGTAGCAAACAGAGAAGAAATTTCTCCTGCCAAAGCTCTCTCTCTCTTCAATCATCAGATCCGGCATTATAGCGAGGGATGAGGAGAGAATAAGGAGCTTTTGAAAAAGAGGCGAAAAACCTGACTCTAGTTTTCTAGATGGGAATATATAGTGTTCAGGGTTCCCACAGTTTTTCACCAATGAATTTTTCTAGGACCTTTGTTTGTGATTTTGTTTGTTATGATTATTTTACGTGATCATTTAAAATACATTTAAGATCTGGTTGCTATAGAACTGATTGTATATGATTCATCATGCATGTGTTTAATTTATTTTTTTTTTACCTTAATTTTTATCAAAATTTCAAAACTCAGTTTTTTGGTGATATATGACAGATTTCTTTCTGGCGGCATTGCTGGACATCTCCAATCATTTAGTCCATATAGTTTTTAGAAATGTTTACTTAAAGGGATAGTTCACCCAAAAATGAAAATTCTGTCATTAATTACTCCCCCTCATGTCCTTCCAAACCCATAAGACCTCCATTCATCTTCAGAACACAAATTAAGATATTTTTGATGCATCCCGTGAG
The DNA here is from genome assembly GCF_012432095.1 of Onychostoma macrolepis. NCBI lineage: Eukaryota > Metazoa > Chordata > Actinopteri > Cypriniformes > Cyprinidae > Onychostoma > Onychostoma macrolepis. Next base: position 11,261,865 of record NC_081174.1, read on the forward strand.
CACTCTGACCCACCCATAGACAGCAAGTGTCCTTACACGATCAAGGTCCAGAAACGTAGCAAGGAGATCGGTAAAATAATTAATGTGACATCAGGGGTGTAACCGTAATTTTACGAAGCTATGAGAATACTTTTTGTACGCAAAAGAAAACAAAAATAATGACTTTATTGAAAATTTCGTCACCTCCGCGTCATTCTGGCTCCATTTTGGAAAGTATCCACTGAACATAAACAGCATGCTATTCTGTGTCTGTGTTTTTTTTTTTGTTTTTTTTTGCGCACAAAATGTAATTGTCAGGGTTCTGGACTCTTTGTTGTTTGTTTTTCCCCTGTCCTTCCTGAGTTTCTTTATTTGGTTATTTTCCTGTTCTTGTTAAGTTCATTTGATTTATTCCTTGATTACTCCTCACCTGATTCTGTTCTCCCTGATTACTTCCTGTGTGTTTATTAGTCCAGAGTTCTCCCTGAGTCTTGGTCCATTCACTCGTCTATTTCCGTGGTGTTACCCGTCTGGCTTTATTTAGAAGTTTATGTTAATAAACAAAGAAGTATTCACCTACCTCGAGTCTCCTGCATCCTTCCCGCACCACAACCGTGACGGATGAACGGACCCCTTCGCAGAAGGATGACTGCAGCTGAGGACGCGCTGTGGGGTTTGCGGCAGGCTGGTCAGAGGTTGGAGCGGTATGTGAAGGATTTCCTTCCAGTGCCAGCTCCTCGCAAGCGCAAGAGCCCTCCTTTGTCCCCGCTGGTTCCGTCCAGCTCCGTGCTTCCAGAGCGCCCCCCAGAGTCCGTGCTTCCAGAGCGCCCCCCAGACTTCTTAAACTTCCCCAATAAATTTTTTTTGGGGGGGCCATATGTCCGTGGCCAAGGCGGGTAAGGCCACGGAAGGTACGGCATGGTCTCCCGAGCTCCCTGCTTCGCCCTGGAGGCCTCCCGTGTCTCCATCCTGGTCTAGCCTCCTGGGCGCCCACCCCCCCTCTCCGGTGGATATGTTACGGCACGGGTTGCGCCTATTGGGAGGGGGGGATAATGTCAAGGTTCTGGACTCTTTGTTGTTTGTTTTTCCCCTTCCTCCTTCCTGAGTTTCCTTATTTGGTTATTTTCCTGTTCTTGTTAAGTTAATTTGATTTATTCCTTGATTACTCCTCACCTGATTCTGTTCTCCCTGATTACTTCCTGTGTGTTTATTAGTCCTGAGTTCTCCTTGAGTCTTGGTCCGTTCACTCGTCTATTTCCGTGGTGTTACTGTTATTGTTAATAAACAAAGATCATCATCATTATCCTTCCTGCACCACAACCGTGACAGTAATCTTGTAGCTTCATAAAATTACGGTTGAACCCCTGATGTCACATGGATTATTTTACCGATGTCCTTGCTATGTTTCTTGACCTTGATCGTGGTAATTCGTGGCCTAATGATCGGGGTAGTCGTGGCCTAATGGTTAGGGAGTCGGGCTTGTAACCTGAAGGTTGTTATGAAGGTTCATATTTTGGTTTTGGGAGTCCCCAACAACAGATTGACATGCATGCAAGGTCAAAAAACATATTCATTTTCTTAAAATATGCATTTATTTTTACCTTATTAGCTCAACGACTCCAAAACGATTCACTCAACGATTTCCTTTTCCAAACCCCTCCTTTGCATGACGCTAATCTGCGGTGATTGGTCCGATTGGTCGATTTAATTTAAAGCAGTGTTTGAGGGTGCAGTGCTGCTTTGTGTACAGCCGTTACTGGGGAAACAGCTATTTTTAACACTCCAAAAGCGGAACCTAGTGGCAAAGAATGAATTTGCATTTTCATTCAGACCAATGCGAAAAGACCAACAAGTGGGCGGGCAATATGCTAATGTTTCATGTTGACGTCAACATGAAACGGCTTGGGATTCGTTTTAAAAATGACTCGTGACTCGGTTGAACCCCTGATGAACTCGTGACTTTTGAGGAACAATAACTTTATACACAGTGTACTTTCAGATTTAAAACTTTGCAGGATGTTTTCATTCACTTAGAGCTGTGTTATACGGAGCCCCTTAAGGGACAAGAAATTCGGGGTGCGAGGAAAAAATATTTTTCAAATGTTTTGCGTTCTCTCGCAAAACTTTTGCATTCTCATAAAACTTTTGCTTTCTCTCGCAAAGATATTTGCATTCCCTCGCAAAACTTTTGCGTTCTCTCGCAAAGATATTTCTCTTGCAAAACCAGTTGAGTTCAGACAAACTCTTCCTGTGTACTTTACAGCTTGCAGTGGTTACAGCTCCGTATGTTCACAATGGAGCGGTTCATAGAGTTTTATTTTGAACTTGGACTCAAGTCTAAAGAAATACAGTCAGTGCTTAGTTCAAGGCATGGTTTTGGGACAATCTAAAATGCTTAATGTGGCTTAATGTTTTAAAACCGTGACATTGAAGTACCAAATTCGATAATAATAAATGCTGATCAAATTATTAGACTAATATTAATAACCTTATTAATAATATTAGCCTACTATTAATAAAGCAGAATAGCCCAGAATATGAACGCCCTGCACGTTAAGCTTTTTCTTCTTTTAACTGTATGAACCATTGCAAGCTGTAAAGTAAACAGGAAGAGTTTGTCAGAACTCAACTGGTTTTGCGAGAGAACGCAAATATCTTTGTGAGAGAATGCAAAAGTTTGGCGAGGGAATGCAAATATCTTTGTGAGAGAACGCAAAAGTTTTGCGAGGGAATGGTGAATTCCCACCCTGAATTTTATCCACTCACCCCAAATTTTTTCCACCACCATGTCCCTTAAGGGGCTATGTAGTGTTATACACTGCATGTAAGGTAATTTTCAAAAATCCATTATAGGGGCACTTTAATGTTTTATTTTAAGTAATGAGAATGTTTTTTCATGGTTTTATTTTTATTTTCAGTTATAATAACCCTCATCCAAACTTTATAGACTAAAAAAGTTCCACCCTACTTTTTTTTTTTTTTTGTAACTTTTTCATAATATATTTCACTCAGATTTATGTCATAGTATGGAAGAAAAAATCTGTCATTATTTCCGTTTCATCACAACTAAAAAAAATGGTCAAATCAGTTTAATCTTTTGTTAATTGTTAATTGTTAATCTACTAATTAATGATTTACAATGGTTTGTGAACAGGTTTAACAAATTAATCAAAAACAGAGAACTTAAAAAAGAGAACAGTTTGTTCACAATTTGGACATCACTGTAGTTTGCAAAGCAAATTTTATTTTTAAGTAATATTTAGACAATGAGATATTGTACAGCAGATTATAACTCAATTATAACTGAAATTTCACTATTTCAATGACCTTTCCAGTTCCCTGGATTGGAACAATTTCCTGAAATTTTGCACATTTTCTTGTAAATTAGTAAATTTACTTTTTTTTTAATTAAAATTTTTAAAGTTTGCTTTAATTGGACATTTATTTATTTATTTAGCACTTAAAGGGGTCATCGGATGCCCATTTTACACAAGTTGATATGATTCTTTAGGGTCTTAATGAAAAGTGTATAACATACTTTGGTTAAAATTTCTCAGTGGAAGGGTTAAACAAACACCATTTTTACCCTTTCAGAAACAGCTCTGCACACAGCAGCCCGTTTTATTGCATGTTTTTTTTAAATGCTATTGAGCACTGCTCACCCCACCCCTCTCTTCTGTGTGGTGACGAGCCGCATTTAATCGTAAAACTTGCTAACTAGCACATTTTTAGGAAAGGCAATTTGCAAAGATTCATAAAAAAAAAAAAAACTTGTAATCGTTGCTTCTGTAGGTGAAGCTGGATCACGAATGATTTGCGCAAACATAAACGCATTTAGGTAGACCTGATGATGATGTGTAGACGCATTCCCTTCAAAAAAAAAAAAAAAAAAAGTGATCCACTGCGTCTTTAGCAGCTCAGATGCCGGGAGTAAATGACGACTGCTATGTTCATTATTACATCCAACAACAAAACACCTCAGACATTCTTGTCTACAACCACTCCGGCGTCGAAACAATCGCGGACTGATGACAGCTCACTCAGGGCGGGTCTAAGGTAAAACAGTGTCAATCAACAATCGTGGGAGCGTCCTGTGTCTGTGTGACGTCACACAGAGAGGCATCTGAGAACAGCTTGATATGAGAAAGGGGATATTATTTACAGGGATTTAAAAAAAAACACTGAGTGGATTTTTATAATTATAGGGTGGATGTCTACAAACACCGCCAACACACATTTCAGTTCAAACAACATGTAAAAGTGAATTTTGCATCCGACCCCTTTAAATAAATTGTTCTTTTGATGAATATTTGAAATTATGTGCGCTCACATGAAATAAAAGTTCCAGCCAAAGGTTATCAGTTGTTTATAAAAAGCTCTATTGGTTGCCCGAATTTTGAGATAAACCTAAATCTGTCATAATTAATTACCTAAATTAGTAAATTAGTGTCAAATGTGTGGCGAACCCATTTCTAAAACTGAATTTGTCACTGAAAACTTCTGCTTTTTTGATGGTTCATCCACACCAGTAGGTGTCAGCATAAAGACCACTCATATATTGAAAATGAAAAGTTTACCTTTTTTGTGAATATATGTAATCAGGTCTGTTGCGGAAGCGACTGAGGTGAACCTAAACATGCGTGTGGGTTTGCACACGGGCCGTGTGCTCTGCGGTGTTCTGGGGCTCCGCAAGTGGCAGTATGACGTCTGGTCCAATGATGTGACACTGGCCAACATGATGGAGGCAGGAGGATTGCCTGGGTCAGTCAGTCATCACATTTAACAACATATTCAGATATTTATGCCATTTCTTCCTAACCTTCATATAGCGAGGACTATATGTCACCCTGGACCACAAAACTAGTCTTACGTGTAAATTTTTCGAAATTGAGATTGAGAATTAAGCTTTCCATTGATGTATGGTTTGTTAGGATTGGACAATATTTGGCCGAGATACAACTATTTGAAAATCTGGAATCTGAGGGTGCAAAAAAATCAAAATATTGAGAAAATCGCCTTTAAAGTTGTCCAAATGAAGTTCTTAGTAATGCATATTACTAATCAGAAATGAAGTTTTGATATATTTACGGTAAGAAATTTACAAAATATCTTCATGGAACATGATCTTTACTTAATATCCTGATTTTTGGCATAAAAGAAAAATCGATCATTTTGACCCATACAATGTATTTTTGGCTATTGCTACAAATATACCCCAGCGACTTAAGACTGGTTTTGTGGTCCAGGGTCACATATGAGCAGAAAGGTGAGAGTGTGATTGTTTGCCCCTCCCCCAACAGGAAGGTTCATATCACCAAGGCAACGCTGGAATGTCTGAATGGAGATTACGAGGTGGAGCCAGGACTTGGCCACGAGAGACACGCTTTCCTTAGCAAACACGCCATCGAGACGTTCTTCATCGTGCCCTCACATAGACGCAAGGTACAAACACATCATCATCATCATCATCATAGACAATGTGAAACCACACTAAAGCATTTCACTTTTGGAACGTGGTGTTTTTTATTAAACTAAACTGTAAATAAAGTACAAGGGAAACTTGTTTTAATCCAGAATTTGACTGGATTGTGAATATTTTAGGCAGTAATATAATTGGCTAGTATTATATTTCTCTTCCTACACGACTACATTGGCAGTAAAGATTTGGTAATTTTACTGCATGAGAGAATGACTGCATTTAATTAACAATTATTTAGAATAAAACAGAGCCCATTTAGCTTTGTTAAAGCACCTCTGAAATCGGTTGATGAGCAGCTGTCTTTCCTCTATTGGCATATTTCCTGTTGAAATAGGAAGTGGGGCATTTAAATAGTGAATAGACTAATTTTACATACAGCCATGAACCATTTGCTTCTTGTTATTGCTATTTTTATTGCTAAAGTTATTGCTGTAGTAGTAATAGGGAAGTATTCATTCTTAAAGACATTCTCAGCATGCAACTGGACAAACATTTGTTGTGAACTTTGAAATTTGTATTCATCAAATATTAAGCAGCACAACAAAATTGATGATAATAATAATTATAAACAGTCCTTGAGTAGCAAATCAGTGAATTAGAATGATTTCTGAAGGATCACGTGACACTGAAGACTGAAGTAATGATGCTGAAAAAATTCAGCTTTGATATCACAGAAATAAATTGCATTTTAAATTATATATTAAAATAGAAAAACAGATATTTAAAATTTTAATAATATTTAACAATTTAGGGTTTTGATGCATTTTTTCATCAAATACTGTAAATGAAAAGAGACATTTTTAAAAAACATGAAAAAATCTTACCAACCCCAAATGTTTAAATGGTTGTTTATACACAAGTCTCTCTCAGGTCTGATAACCTTAACACCCATGAGCTGTTTATTTCTGTTAAAGGTTTGAGTTTCTATCTTAACTGTATCTTCCAGATCTGAGAGATGAGTGCAATGCAATAAAATGATCCACAGATGCACAATCAAAAGCCTTACAAACATCCTTGTCCATCTGGAGTTCTTTACAAATGGATTAGAAGCGTCTTCTTTCTATCAATTTTTTAAGTCAGTTTTTTTTTTCAACCAACAGTCACCGCAGCCATTTTCTCACATTCAGTTAATCTCTTCTCTTTCCTCATTCCACATTTCTTCCCACCCCCTCTTTTTCTCTCTCTCTGCAGATTTTTCCTGGGCTGATCCTATCAGACATAAAGCCAGCGAAAAGGATGAAGTTTAAGACAGTCTGTTACCTGCTGGTGCAGCTCATGCACTGCAGAAAGATGTTCAAGGCTGAGATCCCTTTCTCCAACGTCATGACCTGTGAGGATGATGACAAGGTGTGTGATTATTGCAGTAGTCACAGACTCCGATTTTTTTTAGCTTAGAGGATATTAAACATGAGACATTTAAAACACATTGTTTTCATTTGTCATGTGTGAGTCTGTTGTGTTCAGAACAACACAAGTGTGTGATGCCTTTTGTTTTAAAATCTTTTTGATTTTAAAAGTCATGTAATGTATTCCAGCCTTACAGTTGTAGCATCTGATATTATTTCAGAATTAACTATTTAAAAAAGAAAATAAGACACATGTCTGAACCAAGCATATACCCTGACCCACAAAATCTCTGCATCAACACCAGCACATTTATAAAAATGAATAAACCTGGCTATGAAAGTCATTGGGTTTTATGTTGTCCAAACATAAACAGATTTAAGCATAAAACGACTCCTGTTACAGTTTAAGGTTACTGAGTTTATGATGTAAAATGAATTTTGGTCTGATGTTCAATCGAATTGGCATACCAGAATGGTCTGCCCTAATGCAGTCAAGTGTATCTGCACAACAACCAAATTTTCAAAGGTTTGGCTCATGAATATTGATAACGCAATTAATATTTATGAGCTAAGACATCATCACTTCACAACCAGTCAGTGAAAAGTTCCATTGCTGCTGATATATTGTGATTGCTGTTTTTTTAAATCCTCCAACATTTATTAATCTTAGATCCCAAAATCACCCGAGTCACCTTTCACACCCACACAAATCACATTCACTGTGTTAATCCAGCGCACTCTCTAATGCCACTCCTTCAGATGAGTGGGTGATTGCACACAGATCCAATCACTACTGCAGATTTACTGTTCTCATTATGTCTGACTCTCTGTGTGTGTGTGTTTTGACTTGTATCAGTGCATAATTAAACATCTTATCACCATTGCATGTGTGAGAAAATATGCTGAGATGTGTTGAACACCCATCTGTCACCATGTACTGTTGATGTGTGTATAGATGAGTTTAAAAGTACATGTGAGTGTTGTTCTTTCTTTTTACATAATTGTAATGGGATAGTTTACCTAAGAATAAACATTTGTAATCATTTACTCATCCTCGTGTCATTATAAACCTGTATGTACAAAAATAAAGTCATTTTGTAATGTAAAAAAAAGCACCATAAAAGAGGTCCATATGACCACTGCACTTTATTTTAAATCTTTTGAATTCATATCTTTGCATATAGAAAAGACCAAAATTTATGACACTAATTACTGAAAAGCTTCATTTCAGCTGAACTGGAAGTTATTTGTATCTAAACTTGAATTTTCAAATTTGGAATCTGCGATACTGTAATTCAATGGAAATTTTCCCTGGGTTTCCAGAGACGAGCGCTACGAACAGCTTCTGAGAAGCTGCGCAATCGGACGTCATTTTCGGCAGGCATGGTGCAGAACTCTCCCGGGACCAGAGTGAACCGTTACATTGGCCGTCTGATAGAAGCACGACAGACGGAGTCAGAGACGGCAGACCTCAACTTCTTTACCCTCACGTACAGGAGCAGCGAGAGAGAGCAGAGAGTGAGTACACATAGATGCAAGAAGGGTAAACATGTAGGTGAGAGCTGGACTAGTTGTTACATGGGGGCAGTTGTCACAGAGAGGGTTTGAACCTTTTAAAATATTTTCTTAGATTTCTTAGATTCTGACTCTAAACCACAAAGACATACATCTGACCCCGTCACATTTTTTTGGGATTCTTTGCTGAATGAACAGCATTTATTTGAATTAGAAATCTTTTGTAACAGTATAAATGCCTTTAATGTCACTAAAGATCCACTTAAGACTCCTTTCAGTCTAAAAGTATCGATTTCTTTAAAAGAAATCGTACTGACCCCAAACTTTTGAATGGTGGTGTATGGCTATGCAGAAACTTGAACAAAATAAACCTACTCTAGGAAATATTTGCCAACGTGTGACAACGTGCCCCGGTGTCCCTAATACAGCAGTAACCAATCCAGGACATTGGCAGGAGTGACTTGGCGAAATGTGAGAGAGATGGATTGAAGAATTTCCTCAGACACACGCCGCATCCCCCGCATTGTTCTGTTGTGCTTCGTGACTCCCTGTCTCCTCTCACTTTCAACATCCTCTCTCCCCCTCATCTCTCTCGTGCTCTCCTTTCTCACTAGCTCTCTCCATTGCTCTATTCTCTATTTCTTTGCCTATATTCAGTCCTCTCCAATCCCTCCCATCTTCGATTCATGTAAGACGTCCGCCCACCCTAACAGAATGGGGGCAACAGTAATGATTTGGGAAAATCTGTCAGATTCATGACATATATTCTCTTTCTCTCTCTCTCTCTCTCACACACACACACACACACACACACACACTCATGCGTGCAGGAGCACAGTGGCTTTCCCTGCTCTCTCTGGGAGTATAATGACATTGCATCTGGCTCTTATGAAGAGGGCGATGCTGGTTTTTATACTCTAATGAAGCTGACGCACAAAGCAGCGTGTTGCATTGATCTCATGCAGGCTGCACTGAAATGACAAGAATACATGTTACTTGTGACACTTACAAGAGATACAACAAAGCATATGCTTACATGAAAACACACAGGTCTTTCTTCAACTTTGAGCACTTTTATGTATTGATTTTTATGAGAATTGAACTATTTAAATGTTTTTTTAATACAATTTCTTAGAAACTTTACCATGTCTCATTGTTTATCTTTGCTACTTTTTAAAATGCCTGTAGATTTAACTGTTTTTCTTATGTCCCAGACTTACAATATTAAAATATAAACATCTTTAAAAAAATTGTTAAATTTGACAAATTCTGATAATGCAACTGAGAGTGAAATGATAACAGTGTTGAGAAGGTTACTTTGGAAATGTAATAGGTTACAGATTACAAATAAGTAGTGGAACTATTTCAAATATTTTATTAAAGTAATGTAACTGATTACTTTTCTAAATTTATAATGTTTTCAACTGTTAATAATTTTTAAACATGTAAACCAGGCAACCTTACAGCAGAATTCAACACTGATTACTGTTACTTTCATAATCCTTCATCACTTGAATTAAGATTATAATAATTTATTTTTAAAGCACAACCACCACCAAATCAGACTTTAGGACCTCTTTTTACTTTGAGATCATTCTGAGGTTAAATTTAAAACCATAATAAGAAATAGTTTAGTGGCTCTGATGCTGTTTTTGAAATCAAATCTTTGCATAACTATGACAGGAAACACTGGCATCTTGAAAAACAAAACAAAACGTTCATCTTAAAAAATAAAGTATATGCATAAACCCAATAGGAATTAAAACAATTATCAAATAAGCATGTCTCCTATTCTGTGTCCTAAACTCCTGAAACATTGGTATCTTTAAAGCAGTCACTGCAATTTATCAAAGAAATCAATGAAAACTGTATGTGGGTGTGAAAATGTTTAGATGTAACCCCCTTTCTAATCGTTAACATTTCCATAAATAACTGTAAGTTAATTACACATTTTTCTCAGTAACTGTAACTGATTACAATCACATGTATTCTGAAATTAGACTACGTAATTTAGTTACATGTAACTACTTACTGACACTGAATGAATATATATTTAACAATTCTAGTTTTTTTTTTTTTTTTTACTCAAACTGTCTATCAGTTATGGCGTCATTTTCATCACAGCCAACAGTTTTGCACTTCATGAAGTTTGTTAAAGTGTTATTTGTTATAAGGAGACAACAGGGTTGGTGAAGAGCACAGTAATAAGAGATGTAAAACACAAAAGGAAAAAAAAAAAATCATTTGAACAGAACAGAATATTTTTGTGTGCTTTTATTTTCAATCAAGCTGTAATTTTATCGAATCTTGTGAAAATACGTAATTGTGTGTTTAGAATTAATTGCTAGTTGTAAAATTAGCCACAACAAGACAAAAGAGTCCCGCTTTCATTTAAAAAAAAAAAAAAAAAAAAAATAACTAAGCCATTCCATTGTTGTCATTTCCATCACAAAGTAAATTGTGGAATAAATATGGTGGAAATTACATTTGTATAATAATGGTGCAAGAAAAACATCTCGGTTACGTACGTAACCCTCGTTCCCTGATGGAGGGAACAGAGACGTTATGTTGTGACGACATTAAGGGATTCACTTGGGAGCCCCAATCACCTCTGACTTTAAGAGAAAATGCCAATGAATATTGGCCAGTGGATTTTGCATACCTGAGCCACTCCCCGTGCATACGGGTATAAATAAGCGACAGGTGCATCCACTCTTCAGGTTTTACGCTGAGGAGCAGATAACTTGTCCCTGGCCGCCAGCGATGGTTCGAGGTTGTGACATGGGGACATAACGTCTCCGTTCCCTCCATCATGGGGCAGTACTACATATGGAATAGGTTTCTGAGGTAGGTCCCACCTGAGAGTAGGGATGGAACGACTGCCAGCAGAGACTGACAGAATGATCTGTCAAAGGGAAGACAGGGGATTACCGAGAGGGGAACCTACCATGGAAGAATACACATATGGGATTGCCCGCAGGGAATCAAGCCATATGGACACCTAGCCCAGTACAGGGGCTGACCGGAACCCCGGGCAAGCTAACACCAAATCTGGGGGTGCTGGAGGAACTCCACCAGGCTTCGCCGTCCTGGGAACTTACTGGAGGAGGAAAAAGGCACTCGCATCCCCGGGTGAGGGGGAATGGCGCAGCAAGCGCGACACCGGCCAGCTCTTCCCACCAGTTACCTATTACTAAACACATGGGAAGAAACTGGCTCAACGCGGAGACTGTAAAATCTCGTGAAGGTGTTCGGTGTCGCCCAGCTCGCAGCTCTACAGATGTCTGCCAGAGAGGTGCCGTGCGCCAACGCATATGAGGAGGCACCACTCCGTGTGGAGTGAGCCCTCACCCCCAGGGGGCACGGCTCGCCATGGGATTGGTACACCAAGGCGATGGTATCCACTATCCAGTGAGCCAACCTCTGCTTGGAGACAGCCTTCTCTTTCTGCTGACCTCCATAGCAGACAAAGAGCTGCTCAGAGCTACTGAAGCTCCGGGTGCGGTCCACGTATATGTGCAGCGCTCTTACAGGACACAGCAATGCCAAGGCTGGATCTGCCTTCTCCGAGGGCAGTGCTTGCAGGTTCACCATCTGATCTTGAAAGGGCATGGTGGGAACCTTGGGCACGTATCCAGGCCAGGGTCTCAGGACAACGTGAAAGTAGGCTGGCCCGAACACAAGGCAATATTTGCTCGAAAATGCTTGAAGGTCCCCGACCCTCTTGATGGAAGTGAGCACGGTCAGGAACGCTGTCTTAGCAGACAGGAACTTCAGCTTGACTGAATCCAGCGGCTCAAAGGGACCCCTCTGAAGTCCATCCAGGACAATAGAGAGATCCCAGGAGAGCACCAGGGGTGCCCTAGGAGGATTCAACCTTCTGGCACCCCTCGGGAACCTGACGATGAGATCGTGCTTTCCCAGGGACCAGCCGTCCACTCATCGTGATGTGCTGCGATAGCAGCCACATACACTTTCAAGGTGGAGGGTGACAGCCTACGCTCCAAACTTTCCTGCAGGAAAGAAAGCCCTAATCCAATCGTGCATTTTCAGAGGGCTTCTCAGCGAGAAGAACACCAATTTGCGAACAGACTCCACTTCAGTGCATACACTCTAAAAAATGCTGGGTTAAAAACATCCCAACTTGGGTTATTTGGCAACCCAGCGCTGGGTAAATATTGCTTGGGTTATTTAATTTACAGTTTAAAAATTATTATAGTGCTGGTTTAAAATGTCTGGAAATTAAAAAATAAAAAATAAAATTCCACACACAGAATTACTATAGGCAACAGCAATAATCAAAAGATTAACATTTATTATTAAGCAAGAACACCCATGGGTAAATTGAATATATTTGGGTGAATATAACATGGTTTACAATATTACATACATTTAAACTCGTTTAACAAGCATTTTAAAATAAAAAAGGCATATAGAAGTAGCATTTTAATTTAAGTGTATTTAACCATTCTCTGCAATTGCTTTTTAACGAAATAGTGCTAATTCTCATGCCGGTGTGTCGCCGAAATCTGAGCCGGTGAAGGGCTGCTGTTCGCAGGGGAACTGCGAACTTTAGACTGCGGCCTCGCGTTTCACTCGTAGCTGAGAGATGGTGTGACTGACTCTAAAACCTGCCCAAAAACAAACAGTACTGAAATTAGAGAACATATTTTAACATCAAATTAAATTACAAGACAAGCTCAACCCAGCGGTTAGGTAGAAAAAAATAACCCAATAAAATGGCCCAACATGCTGAACCCAGCGTTTGGGTTAAAAAAAAAAAAACAGCACCTGGGTAAAAAAATATTCAAAATAACCCAATAAAATGACCCAAAAGGCTGAACCCAGCATTTGGGTTAAAACAATAACCCAACATTTTTTAGAGTGTAGGCTTGCCTCGTCGAGGGAGCTCTAGCATGAGTGATGGTGTCCACCACAACTTGTGGCAGGCCACTCAAGTCCGCCGCGTCCCGTCCAGGAGCCACACACGGACCTGTTTGTTGATGTCTATGATTTGCTGTTTTAGGAAATTTGCTCTTTCAGTTGAAATGCCCAGGGGAATCACTGCTGACAGGGACACCGCTGTTTGCACCGTACCGCCAACTCGAACAATCATCCAGAGGGATGAAAGGGCTTTGTGGAGGTCAGCACTCCTCATTCCACTCGGCTCCGAAGCAGAAATCTGAAGAGTGTGTGCACCTGTTGCTTATTTATACCCGTATGCACGGGAAGTGGCTCAGGTATGCAAAATCCACTAGCCAATATTCATTGGCATTTTCTCTTAAAGTCAGAGGTGAATCCCCTAATGTCGTCACAACATAACTCGTAGTGACCGACAGATAGGGAACCTGTTTTAGGAGTTTATTTTCCAAACGTGCCCATACAGTAGTTGAAGAAACACCTTTACACACATGTACTGTAGAAAAACTGGTTGCATAATTGCTACAACCTCTCAAATTGTCTCTGTCTCTCTCTGTCACACAGTATCAGCAAGTGTATGACGATGCCTTCATCAGTGCGGTGGTTATCTCGCTTGTCCTCACTTCATTTTTTGCAGTGGTCTATTTTCTCATCATTCCTCAGTATGTAAATCACACACACAATACCTGACACATCAACATAACACACCTTTTCTTTATTTGCCAGACACACTAAATTGATCACACATTTTACATGCTCAGGTCACTGCATCACATAACACACATGCATATAACATCCTCTCTCTTTCTCTCTTTCTCTTGCTGCAGAGGTCTTCTGGTTGTGATTCTGCTGGTTCTCTGTTTGTGTTTCCACATGGCAAGTGTGATGTACCTTCACATCACTCATGTGCAGGTAACATTGGTTTCCAGGTTTTATGGGGACTCTCCATAGTCATAATGATGATTTTTATACTGTACAAACTGTATTTTCTATCCCCTACCCGTAAACTTATCCCTCATTCAAAACTTTCTGCATTTTTAGATTTTCAAAAAAGATCATTTATTCCCACTTTATATTAGGTGGCCTTAACTACTATGTACTTATTGTGTTTATATTTTATTGAAAAACACTTTTGCTGCTATTGAAGTGGGATACGGGTAAGGTTAGGGACAGGTTTGGTGGCATGGGTAGGTGTAAGGGTGGGTTAAGGTGTAAGGGTGGGTTAAGTGTAATTATAAATGTAGTTACAGAAATTAATTACATGCAGGCATTTTTCTTTTTTTTTTATTATAAGTACAATGTAAATGCATATGTGGACATGAATGACACCTAAAATAAATAAATAAATAATAATGATAATAACTTGGACCAGTAAGCAAACACCCAGAATACAACAGCAACCACATGGCAACACCCTAGTATCCTCTAGTCCTAGTAGACTCTAGCACCACCTAGCAATCATCTAGAATATCTTAAAAAAAGAGCACCATGGCACCACCTTGGAAACATACAGAGCATCCTACCAACATCAAAGCAACCACATAGCAATACCCTACCAACCACCCAGATTTCTCTAGCAGCCATCCAGAACACTCTAGAAATACCCTAGCAATGGTTCAGATCACCCTAGCAACATTGTAGCAATCACATAGAAACATCCCAATGACCACCCAGTGCTCCTTAGCACCACCTTGGAACCATTCATAACATCCTAGCAACATCAAAGCAACCATATAGCAACACACTAATAACCACACCGAGTTCCCTAGCAACCATCCAGAACACCCTAGCACTACCTAGTGGCCACATAGCAACACCTTAACAACCGCCCAGAGTGACCTAGCACCACCTAACAACCATCCAGATTATCCTAGCACCACATAGTAGGCACATAGAAACACCTTAACAACCACCCAGAGCAACCTAGCACCACCTAGCAGCCACGTAGCACCTTAAAAACCACCCAGAACACTATAGCGCCACCTAACAACCATCCAGAACACCCTAGCACTACCTAACAGCCACATAGCAACACTTTAACAACCTCCCAGAGCAACCTAGCACCACCTAACACCAATTCTGAACATTCTAGCACCACATAGTAGCCACATAGCAACACCTTACAACCACCCAGAGCAACCTTGCAACACCTAGCAGCCACATAGCACCTTAACAACCATTCAGAACACTATAGCACCACCTAACAACCACACAGAACACCGTAGCACCACTTAGCAACCACATAGCACCTTAACAACCATCCAGAACACTATAGCACCACCTAACAACCACACATAACACCGTAGCACCACCTAGCAACCACATAGCACCTTAACAACCATAAAGAACAGCATAGCTCCACCTAGCAGCCATCCACAGTGCTCTAGAATCATGGAAGTAATTTTCTTCGGGAAATATCAAACTCTAGTTGTTTGTGTGCATTTGTTCTGCAGGTTTTCTGATTACTCTTTCCTATCTTTGTGTTCTCAGTGCTCTCCTGACTGTCTGACCCTGCAGATCAGAACGGTTGTGTGTGGGTTTCTGGTGCTGCTGATGTACTCCGTGACCCAGGGGTGTGTGGTGAGTGTGTGTGTACAGTAGAAGAGAGTGACAACTGTATGACTGAGGGTGTTGCTTATAGAATATACACTGGTAAAAATATATGAAATATATATATATAATTCCATTATTTAACTTCCAAATATGTGTTCATCTATTAGTTTCTTTCTGATGTTGAATGTGTACGTGATGCTGTACCTACACAGGTGGAATGTGTACCGTGGTCACTGGAGGGGAATTCCAATGTCTCTATGGTGACAATTGTCACAGTCAACCGGACCAGTGTGGGCTACGGGGTGTGCAAATACACTCCGTACGTATTTTTATCATGTGTGATGGCTTCGCTATCTGTGGCTCTGTACCTCCGTGTGTCATCACTACCCAAGATCCTCCTGCTTCTCCTTCTCAACATCCTCCACACTGTCGTCATGGAGACTAGCGGCTATCGGAAGGCCATAGGGTGAGTTGAGCTAAACGCAAAGGTTATAGGAGTGTTTGTAGTTCATATTTGTTTAATTATCTCAGGGTTACCCAAACTGGGATTTGTGAGAAAAATTGTGTTTACCTGCAAGTAATGTCTCCATTAACTGACACCAGAGAACTGTGACCATGTAAATGTGTTATTAAATTACTGAAATGTTAATTTAATAACTAAGGAGCAAATTTAAAATAATTGTTTTCAGCTAAAAGGCTGAATCCCTGTTTTATCTGATAATCTGATGGGTGTCTTTGTTTTTGTGTGTGTAGAGGTGGATTCTTTCACACATACAGCTATGACCCGGTTCTGGCAATGCTGCTGTTTTCTGGAGCTCTGGTGCTTCACTGCAGACAGCTGGATCTCAAACTCAGACTGGACTACCTCTGGGCCACCCAGGTAAGTGCACCTGTGTCTATGTGCAAACAATAGGATTTGTGTGTGTGTGTGTGTGTGTGTGTAAATGCATCACTTATTAAAAAGTAATATAAATACATTTATGTCATACCAAGTATAGTTCAAATCTGTTAACATTTTCCTGACATCTTGTTTGAGATTTAGTGACATAGAAATGATAATTAAATTTTATTTGGAGTAATATTTGTGCACAATGCACATATCTTAATATTAAGCCTGTTTTAATGTCACTATTGATGAGGATTGTATGATGATATCAGTCTTTAAATGCAAGATATTTAAAATGCATGTGATGTATTGCAATAGTTCCACTTTAGCACAATCAGATATACTTTAGTTGGACTTCAGCACAATTAAAGTGCATTAAGTACAAAATTAAATTGTTCCAAATTAGCAGACTTTAAGTATATCTGTGTAGTATACTAAAAGTACAATTGCAGGGTATTTTTTAAGTACATAAATATGTAAATGTATTTGTAGTATACTTAGCATAAATTAAAAGTATTCCAAGTATATTTTAGTACATATATTTGTCACTTAGGTCATACAGTATGAACGAGCTTGCACATTTTCTGTATGTGCAAAACTTGATATGGATTTCACACAGTTCTTTGCAAACTTTTAAGTACATTTGACAGAATTGTTCCCCAAATTTCAGTTATATGAACATGCAAAACAGTCCACAGATTTAGTCTGTGCCTGCATATGAGTGGTCTTAGTCTCAGGCCACATGTCCACAGAATCGCCCACATTGACTGTCTGTTGAATGTTACACTCAAAAATGGCAAGTGGGGGAATAATTTGACTGAAATGATTTTGACCGGAAATAATATTAATAATAATGTAAAAAAAATACAGCAAAATAGCACATACACACACACACAAACACAAACTGTTCAAAGGTTAGGGGTCGGTAAGAATTTTAATGTTTTTGATTGAAGTCTCTTCTGCTCACTGAATTTCGGCTGAATTTATTTATTCAAAAACACAGTTGCAACATTATTGTAAAATAATATTATATATATATATATATATATATATATATATATATATATATATATATATATATATATACTTTTAAATATAAATTCAATTAATTTCTATTTGAATATGTTACATAAAATGTTGATTTGGTGTTAAAGAGACTTTTCTTATTATTATCAATGTTGAAAACAGTTCTGCTGATGAATATTTTTGTGGAAACTG
Organism: Onychostoma macrolepis; assembly: GCF_012432095.1. Taxonomy (NCBI): domain Eukaryota; kingdom Metazoa; phylum Chordata; class Actinopteri; order Cypriniformes; family Cyprinidae; genus Onychostoma; species Onychostoma macrolepis. The sequence goes on from NC_081174.1 coordinate 11,279,761, forward strand.
TGGTACAATTTTTTCAAGATTCTTAGGAAGTTCAAAAGAAAATCATTTGTCTGATATAGAAAGATTTTGTAACATAGTGTGAATTTAATGTGCTGACTTTACCATGCTGAATAAAAGTTTAATTTCTTTTATAAAAAGTCCCCAAACTTCTGAACAGCAGTGTATATTTTGAACAGAAAACACTAAATAGTGGAATATCATCAGCATGTGATAGCAAGCTATTTCAACAGTAACAGTGCCCTCCAGTGGATGTTTTATTTTCAGAATACAATTCTATATTAACCCAAATTATTTTTATTACTACCCTTTAAAATAGCCAGTGACTGTAGCAGTAATACAGCTAGTATGAGTATACAGTTAATTGTTAACATGTCAGTTTGTGTGTTTTGCCCACAGGCTGAGGAGGAGAGAGATGACATGGAGAGAGTGAAGCTGGACAATAAGAGGATTCTGTTCAACCTTCTGCCTGCACATGTAGCTCAACACTTCCTGCTGTCCAACCCACGAAACATGGTCAGATTTCATTTACAGATCACAAAGAATAACCTTAAAGCCAACATGAGATACCAGTTAACTTCCAATAATGTGACATATTTCTAAGCAAAATAGCACAATGAAGTGGGGTTTGTTGGGGTTAGTCAGAGGTTGTAGTTCCCAAAGTCACCACTTCACGGCAATGTTGTTACGATCCAGCTGCTAATTAGGTGAGAGGTCAGTGCAGATGCTTTGATGATAGCCTGTGTTTTGATCATGCAAATGAGATAACATTGTGATTGTGTGTAGTGTAAATGCTCAGCCGCTCTGTCTGGCTTTGTGATCTTACTGTCAGACTTCATTGTGTGGCCTCATGAACACAATGAATGTGTGATTAGGCCTAAACTCCCGTTATGCGTTTTGTTATGGTTTTTTTTTCTTCTTTTTTTTTTTTATGTTTGCTGCATGCTCAACGCATGCTGCTCGCCTCTTTTCCTGTCCAAGATCCTTCACAGGAATTGATGCAATCAGACATCCTGAAATCTGTTGCACAAGCTCTGAAGCAAGCATCCTCTCTAGTCCTGAGCATGGAATTATTGTAAACAGTGGCAACAGGAAGTGAAAATCTTGGACACATATGGAAAAGTACACACAAGATGCAAACATCACTGGAATGTTTTCTTGATGAATCTTCTTTTAACTATAATGATAGATTGGAAAAAGTGTACAACTGTTTTGTCAAGTCCACTTATGGTGTTAGTCATATTTTCTTGCACCAAAACATTTTAATTTCATTTTACATGACCAATTTTTCCCCCCTCTCTGACTCGCGTTTTTTTTTTTTTTTCAAGAAATTAATACTTTTAATCAGCAAGGCTGCTTTAAAGTGCCCCTATTAAGGTTCATATTTTGGTTTTGGGAGTCCCCAACGACAGGTTGACGTGCATGCAAGGTCAAAAAACACTTTCATTGTCTTATAATATGCATTTATTTTTACCGTACTTGTTCAACGACTCCTAAACGATTCGCTCAATGATTCTTTTTTCCAAACCTCTCCTTTGCGTGATGCTAATCTGCGGTAATTGTTCTCATTTTTATTTCATCATGCCTGATAAAGCAGCCTTTGTGAGTGCAGTGCTTCTTTGTGTGCAGCCGTTACCGGGGAAACCGCTATTTTTACTGCTCCAAAAGCGGCACCTAGTGGCAAAGAATGAATTAGCATTTTTATTCTGACCAAAGCGAAAAGACCAACAAGTAGGCGGGCAATATGCTGATGTTTCATGTTGACATCAATGATTCAAAGTCGACTCTTTCTTTTGAGAGACAATGGGCCTCATTCATGAAACACCAGCAGAATACATTTTTGTGTAAATCTTTCGTAAAGCTGTTCTGACGTAAATTTTCGTTTGCTCTTTTTTTTTTTTTGTAGCTGATAGTTGATAAACTGTTTAGCTTTGGGTAAACGCAGCGCTTGTCACTGTCACTTTTTACCCAGCCGTCCAATCAATGGAGAAGGGGCGGGACAAATACCCTACTACACTTACCAGTCATCCTAATTGCACAACAAGTGAACAACAATAGAGAAGTTAATATTGCTGGTTACTGCATTTTTATATTCAGTAATATTCTTCAAAATACTAGTAATACATTACTGGATGTACCATGGATATTCCACATCTTAACAACCAAAGCGTCTCAGCTGGAAAAACGCTGTGCCACCAGCGTTTTCAAGCGCCACCAGCTGGTTGTTTTAAGAAGAGCGCCTGACATTTTTCAGCTGGCTAAAAACGCTTTGGTGGACACACGCAGGGCTGTCCCTGGCTGACACGGGGCCCGGTGGACGAGTGCCCTATTTATGAATGATTGGAATTCATTAACATGCATGTTTAACTATCAAATCAGAAGTTTACGAAGCGTTTGTGAATCCGGAGGAGAATTTTCGGGAAGGTCCGTTTTACGCACAAATTACTCAGAATTTACTCCTATATTTACGAATGTTTCATGAATGAGGCCCAATAACTTTATACAAGGTGCACTTTCAGATTTAAAACTTTGCAGGGTGTTTTCATTCACTTAGAGCTGTTACACACTGCATGAAAGGTAATTTTCTAAAATCCATAATAGGGGCACTTTAATGCATTAATTATACCTTGTAATGCACTTTATAATGCATTACAATTTCATGAATTATTGTAACCACAATTAATACAATCTAACACATCAATTTATAGTTACACTATGCATTTTTAATTCTTTAAAAGTTATAATGATTTACGACAAGATATAATGTGTTACAACGCACATTATGAATAATTTAAATGCATTATATTATATATAATATAATTTATAATGCTCTAATAACCCTTTAAATGCAGTTTTAAGTGATAGAAAACATAAATAAAAAATAAGATGCACAAAATGCACAATGTTCAACACTGATAATAAGAATACAGTTGCACAACAAAAGTAATTTATTTTTTCAATTATATTAAAATAGAAAAGTTTAAAATTTTATTTAATTAGCATTTTTAAAATAAGTTTTACATTTTATTTTAAATTGTAATACAATTTCTGTATTTTTGATAAAATTTTGACTTAATTTAAATTTTGACGACTTTCAAAAATTCTACTGACCCCAAGCCTTTGAATGGTAGTGTAAAATGACTAACCTCTGTATATGATTTAAGCCAGACGAAAGCATTTATGTGACACTTAAAAAGACAGATTATTGCTTTTTATTGACAAATTAGTCTGTATATAGTCTGTGTTATATTAATCTTTTGGTGCCATGTTTCTTGTTTACAGCCATAAGACACCAAATTGTTGCTACGGTTATGTCCAAAATCATAATTTTGGGAGTGACTCCTATACTCCATACATATACTGTAGAATGATAATTAAAGGGAGTCATTTCTGTATTTAAATGTGGTTGTCACTCCCAAAACTTTGCAGCGTACACGTGGCCGATATTTCTACATAGTAAATCAAATCCTTCTATTTCAGAAGAGCAAGAAAACCCCCTATTTATGTGCATAAACAACTGTGATGTGGTTGAATCTTTGATTTGAGATGGACGGGGCAATCTAATGCACTCTACCTTTTAATATCGAAAGCAAGTTTAGCTTTGACCGAAATCAACTTGTACAATTCATGCGTGTCGTGACTAACTACCATAGACTTAACATCTCTAACCGCTGTTATATTCCAGCTCAGTCTGGATCAGTGGTATCGTCCCCTGAGGGTCTCAAGGCTCTTTCCTTTCCTGCTCTTTCACTGTTCCAGGACCTGTATTATCAGTCTTACTCTCAGGTGGGCGTCCTGTTCGCCTCCATCCCCAACTTTAATGACTTCTACATTGAGCTGGATGGAAACAACATGGGTGTGGAATGCCTCCGGCTGCTGAACGAGATCATCGCTGACTTTGATGCGGTGAGAATTTCTTGTCTCCCAGCCTGAGATATGTATGTTTTGGCTCAGTGTGTGAGTTACCTTAATCCCACTCTAGGCTTAATTTATTTCTCCATCACATCATCTCTCTCTTTCTCTGTCCGTAGCTGATGGACAAGGAATGCTACAGAGACATTGAGAAGATCAAAACGATTGGCAGTACTTACATGGCTGCGGTCGGACTCGTCCCCACTGCGGAATCCAAGGTACACAGAGTGTGTATGTGTACAAACACAGCAAAAATCATTTTCCCAATCAGAATTTTTGCCTTGTTTTCCAGTAAAATGATCTAAATGACTTTAAAACAAGATATATTATTTGAGAAGCAAAAAAAAAAAAGTTTTTAGAGAATGCACTGTTCTCAAGTTTGGGGTCTGTAAGATTTTTTGTTATGTCTACCAGAGCCGCATTTATTTGATTTAAAAAAATACAGTAAAAAATCTGTAATATTGTGGAATATTATTATAATGTAAAATAACTGTTTTCTTTTTGAATATATTTTCAAATGTAATTAATTCCTGTGATGCAAAGCTGAATTTTCTGCAGTCATTCAGTGTCACAAGATCCTTCAGAAATCATTCTAATATCCTGATTTTTAGTATTATCAGTGTTGAAAACAGTTGTGGAAACTGTGATCCATCTTTTTCAGGATTCTTTGATGAATAGAAAGTTAAAATAACAGCTTTTTCTTTTTCTTTTTCTTTCTTTCTTTTTTTTTTTTTAGAAGAATGAATTTACTGTCACTTTTTATCAATTTAATGCACCGTTGCTGAAAAACACTTTTGAATGGTAGTGTCTTCAATTGAGTTGTATATTTTTTGTTTGTTTTAAGTACATATGCAACTGTGTTTTTCAAATTAATTTATTTTAAGGATGTTTAAATATCTTTTAAAGTAAACTTTAAAAATTAATCAAATTAGTCTGAGCCCTTGTGTGTGTGTAATTGTGCTTGTGAGGTCTTGAAAAGTGAGAGCATTAAGAGAGAACTTGTGTGTGTGCGGGCGTGTGTGTGTTTTCAAGCTAATCTCAGCTTGGGTGTATTTGCATTTGGCCTTGAAAGATGAAAATCATGTCATGGCACCACTCAAACCTGCCGCTGCTTTGAAAGCAAAACTAATGTCAAATGCAAACGCACTTGTGTGTTTGTTTTTCTGTCATAGTGGAGACTTTCCATTGACTTCAGTTATTTTTATACCAAGCTAATGATATTTTCTCCTAACCCTAAAGCTAACATAAACACAGTGCACGGCTTAATTAAAGGGATAGTTTACATGAAAATGAAAATTCTGTCATCATATACTCACCCTCATGTTGTTCTGAATCTGTATGCAATTCTTTCTTCTGTTGGGAAACAAACCATTTTGGAGCCCATTGACTTCCATTGTATGGACAAAAAAATACATTTCTCAAAATATCGTCTTTTAAGTTCCACAGAAAAAGACGGTCATGCATGTTTGGAACAACATGAGGGTGAGTAAATGATGACAATTTTTAGATGACCTATCCCTTTACACCTCAGATCAGTGATATGAAAATTATGAATATGTTAGTAATATGAAATTAAAAACTGTCATAATGTATTCATCCTCGTGTCACTCTAAACCTGTAGAAGTCCTCCATTGAACACAAAAGAAAATGTTCAGAATGTTCAAGATTACATTTTCCATGCACCAAAAGCAAGTGAACCTGAAATCATATTTGAACTTCCTCATATTCAGACACATGATAACCAGATTGACATCAAGATTTTGAGAGAGTAACTGTATCAGTCTGTTTTGACACAAAGCTATCATATGACTTCAGAAAACTTCTGGTCAGTATGCTTTGTTGTTTGGAGGGGAAAAAGAGCAGCATGAACATTCTTCAAAATATCATCTTTTGTGTTTCACAAAACCTTCAAATGGTTTAGTTAATGATAACAGAACCTTTTTTTTTTTTCCCCAGAAATACTCCCGTATTCTGATCATAAAATCATCCAACAATTACTCTGTTCATTATCTTATTACAAGTGCAGAGGTGGTAGTATATGAATAATGTCCTTCTGTTTTCTCTCTGAATAGGTAAAGAAGTCCATTTCTGAGCACCTGTGCACAGTGGCTGATTTCGCCATCGAGATGTTTGACGTACTGGATGCGATCAACTACCAGTCTTATAATGACTTTGTGCTTCGAGTTGGTGAGTGACCTTGTTAAAGCGAGGTGTAAACCGTGTGTGTGTAAATGAGTGTGTGTGCTTCTGCATAAGTGGAGGAAATACGTCAGTAAGTGTGGACATTGTGCCGGACATCCCACATCCAGTAGGATGTCCTGAGTGTAACATGTTTTGTAAGGAACAGATTACATATAACAAACACACAGTTACACACATGCATGAACAAGCTACACTACATACACACTTCTTAACAAAATGTCATGAATTTAAACACCTCACTATTAACGCATTAGTGGTATGCTGCTGTTAACACAATATCCATCCCTTCAGCTCTGATGGCCTCTAGTTGCTGAGTAGATTTATTTTTCTTAAGCAGACAGATGGCAGAAAGTGAAGGTTTAGCACAGGGAGCTGCTCAGAAAAACATACCTGCTACAAATCATTTTTAATGAGAAGGTGAGAGAACTGGTGCAATCTTGTAAAACTGGCCCAAATGAGCAATCTGTAATTACATTTTTAAACCACTTGACAAGTCGCATTTTCAAAATTTTAAATTGCAGTTATGAGAAGGAATTTTGCAATATACTAATGACAAAACGTAATAGCTTTCTCCACCTCTGAAACACATTTTTCTGCTGATGTAACCAAGGCCACATGGTAAGAAAAAATAATAAGATGAAATTCTGCAATTTATGTTAGTATTTATTTCTTTTTTTTTAACAACTACTGGCCTCTTTCAAGGCAACACTACCTGATTTTAGTGACAGATTGTGTTTTTTAATTGCTAGTGTTACCTTTTTACACCACAGACTGAACAAAATTAAGCATTGCTTAGTAATTGGTTGAACTAAATTGGTATTACGTAATTGTGTACTTAAATTTAACAGCTGACAGCTATTCAACAATACATACCTTTCTATCAAAGTTATCGTTATCTGACATTACACTGTAAAAAGTGATAAGTTGACTTAACTTGAAAAAATTGAGGAAACCCGTTGCCTTAAAATGATTAAGTAACTAATAATTTAAAAAAAGTTAAGTGAACTTGACAATTCACTTAACTTATTTTTTTTTTAATTATCATTTACTTAAAAATATTAAGGCAACAGGTTTCCTCAATTTTTTTAAGTTAAGTTAACATCACTTTTTACAGTGTATCAAGATGAATTTGTGCTGACACAGTTTAAGTCTGAGTCCTTGTCATATCTTATTACCATTTTCTAAACTATAGTGAATAAACAGTGATAATGTGAGAAATGTTGAAGGTGTCTGAATAAATTTTGGTTTAAACTGTGTGTGTGTCTTGTGTGTGTATATATATATATATATATATATATATATATATATACAGTCATGGCCAAAAATATCGGCACCCTTGCAATTTTGTCAGAAAATGCAACACAAAAATTGTGGAAAAACATGGACAATCTCAAGGCTACAAGTCCATCTCCAGAGATCTTAATGTTCCTGTGTCCACTGTGTGCAATATCATCAAGAGGTTTACAGCCCAAGGCACTGTAGCTAACCTCCCTGGACGTGGACGGAAGAGCAAAATTAATGAAAAATTACAACGAAGGATTGTTCGAATGGTGGATAAAGAACCCGATTAACTTCAAGCTGATCTGCAGACACAGGGTACAACAGTGTCAGCTTGCACTATCCGTCGCCATCTGAATGAAAAGGGACGCTATGGTAGGAGACCCAGGAGGACACCACTGCTGACACAAAGGCAAGCAAGACTGAAAAAAGCAAGACTGGAGTTTGCCAAAACTTATGTGACAAAACCACGATTCTTCTGGGAGAACGTACTGTGGACAGATGAGACAAAAGTAGAGCTTTTTGGTAAAGGACATCATGGCACTGTTTACAGAAAAAGAAATGAGGCCTTCAAAGAAAAGAACACAGTCCCTACAGTCAAACATGGTGGAGGTTCAAAGATGTTTTGGGGTTGCTTTGCTGCTTCTGGCATTGGATGCCTTGGCTGTGTCAACGGTATCATGAAATCTTATGATTACCAAAGAATTTTGGGGGCGCAACGTAGTGGCCAGTGTCAGAAAGCTGCGTCTCCACCAGAGGTCATGGGTCTTCCAGCAGGACAATGACCCGAAACACACTTCAAAAAGCACTCAGAAATGGTTACAAACAAAGCGCTGGAGATTTCTGAAATGGCCAGCAATGAGTCCAGATCTGAATCCCATAAAACACCTGTGGAGAGATCTCAAAACAGCAGTTGGGAGAAGGCATCCTTCAAATCTGAATGACCTGGAGCAGTTTGCAAAAGAAGAGTGGTCCAAAATTCCAGTAGAGAGGTGTAAGAAACTCATTCATGATAAACAACATTTTGCAGCATTTGCAATATTTGCTAACATTTGCAACTGCAACAATTTTCTGAGAGAAGAGTTGCATTTTCTGACAGAAGTGCCGATATTTTTGGCCATGACTGTATATATATACATATAGCATCTAGAAATGATTTTTGACACCTACAGACCAAGAAGAATTCTGTAATATTTCACAATATTATGGTTTTACCTGTATTTTTTTTTTAAATACAGCCTTGGTGAGCAAAAAAACACTTAAAAATCTTACCAACCCTAATTTTTAAACAGAGTCTGTTTTACTTGTAAAAATGGCAGATGCAGGGACGTTAAATCTGATTACTTAATCATTTTTGTTGATCAGGTATCAACATGGGTCCAGTAGTTGCTGGTGTAATAGGGGCTCGCAGGCCTCAGTACGACATCTGGGGAAACACAGTCAACGTCGCCAGCAGAATGGACAGCACTGGAGTTCAGGGAAAAATACAGGTAAAACAAACAAACCATCGTTTAAACAAACCAGCACACCACTCCAAACAAATCTTACATCATTGGCCTCTTCATCCCAGGTGACCGAGGACGTCTTCCGCCTACTCTCCAGTTATTATCACTTCCAGTGTCGCGGCCAGGTCAGCGTGAAGGGCAAAGGTCAAATGCTCACCTACTTTCTGGAAGGCCGAACTGCACAAGGCACGCAGCACACGCGATCCAAGAGCCCCAAGGACGGGTCGAGTCCCTGCATCCGGACCAAACTAGGATCAGCGCCCGCTGTCAGCACCTACGGGGTGAAAAGTCACACCGTAGGGCACGTTAGCACCCCAAACAACAGCATTCTGTACCTGCCCTCTGTATCCGTCAACATGGAGATGGAGGTGTGATCGCCAAGAAGACGGGTTCTACGGTGATCAATCGACGCATTAGTAATTCAGAGGCAGGGAGGGAAACCGAGCACAAGGTAGGAAGCAAGATGAAAAACGAGGAGAGACGAGACAGTCTTTGCACATTCAAACGTGCCAAACCGAGAAAGGCCCTCCCCCGTCACGCATGCATGTATGTCTTTCCGTGTGCACGTATGCGTGTGTTTTAATGAGTCTTCCCCGACCAACAGGATATCAGGGTCTCCTAAACGGGAGCATGCGATCTACTGCAAAAGGCAGCTTCACACCAGCCGTGGAGATACGTACCCACCGTGTGTGTGTGTGTGTGTGTGTGTGTGCGTCTGTGTTATCTTGCATCTGAAAATGTCAAGAGATGCCACGGCGATGAATATTTTGAACATGTGAGCGGTGAGGACCAAACGTTTCGTTTAAAACAGCGCTGTATTTTGTATGAGACTGAGTCAGGCCAGTTTCTGAGACGACGGAACACGTGTTGGGTTTTTCCCACCAGGACCAAGGAAAAGCTGGTTGCTCATATTGAGATTTGCTTCAGATAAATTGTTTACATGAAGAACACGTCACTGGTTTACAGACCTGATAGCAAAGTTATTCCCAGCTCTTCGGGGTTTCAAGCACTCGTCTGCGGTTGCAGAGAGAGAGAGAGAGGCAGAAATGCTAAACAACCGCAGTGAATCAGAGACTGCAATGATTTACTAGCGAATGCTAACGCTATCCTGTTTTGTAATCATTTACAGAAAGTCGGTCGGGTCTGTGACGTGGGTAAATGTTTAACTTTGCGTGGGTTGAATCAGCACAGTTTTCCTGTATGTGATGTGTGTACGCATTTGGTGCTTGGACAAAACATCTGTATGCACTTGCTGCTGCCCTTTGCCCTCTGGGATATCCTTTCCAGTAATAACACGACAACTGATCCCATTGCATTTAATAAGCGTCGAGGATGTGAAATATCGATACAACTGAGAAGCCAGCACAATCGAGGCTGTCACTGATAATACTATTCACAAAAAGCAACCAAATTATGTGATCAAATGGCTTAATATACATTTATTCCACATCTATTTTGTTGGTGGTGGCACTTCGCTTTCAGATTCTCCTATCAGCGGTAGCATCTCTCACTGTGCTTGCGGAACGATCTTTACCACGCGGTTAAACACGCATGATATTTTAGTACTGGATGTGTCATGTGCTCTCTCGATCTTAGGTTAAACATCTGGATTTTAGTGCATCTGTTTCAGAGCATGCGAACGTCTCAAACCTGCTCTCGGTTTGGAAAGCCTCACGAGCCTCATTTCGGATTTCAGAACGATGTTTTGGTTTTCTTTCTGTGCTATTACTGTATCTTTGATAGATTTCCCATGATGCCTAGCAAAAGAAGTTTGGCTTCAAGCATGCCGTTCTGCATGTCCCTCTCAGCATGCCGTAATTCTGTCAAGTCGCTCTATTTGATAACTGATTTGTGTCTCTAATGCATGCCTACTGCAAAAACACAACGAGGGTGAAAAGTGTCGAAGATATGTTGCGAAACATGCTTTAGTAGCACTGCATGAGCCCAGAATAATGGCCTTGATGAAACGAACCATCTTTTTTTTTTTTGTTATCCGACGGCGTATCCGCTTACCTGGTCCGTGCGTGGTGCTGTGGGGAAAGCTTTCTGGGAGTTTTGTAGCATTGGCGCCTTGTCGAGCTCTTGAAGTGACTGCCTTTTTATCCAGGGTCTGTTGGAGAAAGTGTATTTCTTTGAATATGTGCCAACACATACGGTTACCAACATATCAAACTGTGTTATTTTCTAGCGCAACATTGCGACATTGTGTGCATTCGGTTCCGTTTCAAACTTTACTCTCATATGGACTGATCGAACCACGTGGGGCTCAATACCGACTCGCAAATGGGCTATTCCTTTTTATTTTTCAACGTTTAATTCATGTTAAGCTATGTATTCAGGAATGCTTTCTCTGATTCTATTTTTCGCTGCATTTAGCTTCATTTGCCATGTACGGAATTCCGCATATTTATTAACGTAAAGTAAGGAGCTGTTCATTCAAGTTTCATATATGTAGATTTTTGTTTTTTCTTTAATGAATATGAATGCCAAATGCCAAAATGCTTATCGTATCACTGAATATTTCAGATTCTATGATCCAACAAATGTAGCCAAACAGCTAAATGGTTCTATTTGATATGGCTTAATATGATCTATTTTGACTACAGTGGCCTAACTTACTGCTGTTATGAACATTACTGATATATTAACTTTAATGCATAAAGTGTGCACAGTAAAATCATAGAATAGATTTTCATGTCAATTAGATATTTTCATATTTGATACGGGTCAAAATTATTGTACGTATTAAATATATTGTAGAGTAAACGAAAAGAGTATTTTATTGATGATTTGTAATATTTGTGCTATTTTTGGGGTTGCAATGTATTTATTGCGATGGTTCTATGTGAATGTAAATTTCATATTGAGATCTTTTATACTTGTGTTTGCACTGTTCGAGAATAAAATAACAATGAGAGATGACGCGAGGCTTCTGTGTGATGTTTGCAGTGGTTATGTTGTCGTGGCCGTGGCCTTGACCTTGAATAAGGAGACGTCAATCTATGGATTGATTGTGAGAGTGAATGACCTGGGAGTTCTGACATTGTATAACTCGAGAAAAACAAATGGGGCAAACAAGGAAGATTCAGACCCTCTCATGTGTTTTTTATTTTAATTTTTTTAATCTATTTTTTTTTTTTTTTTTTTTGAGTTGAGACCGTTCCAGTTTCCTCTACCACAAAAAATACACGTCTCCTTTTTATTATTTAAATGAACTTTTTAAGATTTTATTTTATTTTTCATTCATTTTATTTTACAGAGACTGATGGAAAACCAGTTTCCTCTTCCAGAAGAGTCCATGTCTTTCTATTTTATTTTATCTTATTTTTTTATTTTATTTTATTGAGATGAGTTGAGATTAGACTGATTGAAAATTAGTTTCCTCTCCCACAAAAGTACGTGTTTTTTAAATTATTTAATCTAATAATATTTTATTTTATTTTTCATTTATTTTACAGAAACTTATGGAAATGTTTTCTGTTCCACAAAAGTCCATGTCTTTTTATTTTATATTTTATCTTATTTTTATTTTGTTGAGTTGAGCATATGAAGACTGATGTTTCTGATGAACCAGTTTCCTCTCCCACAAAAGACTGTGTTTTCCTGCCTGGGTATTTGCATTAGAGTAATGTGTGAAATAAACAGCAGTGCTTCAGAACATCGAGGCTTTAGGAACTGCCGTAGATCCGGCCTATTGTCCCACTTCTCTTTTCTGCATACTTCCACAGCTTTCCGACCGGGAGCTGCATTTTTTCATATACAGGATGTGCCCGTTCCGAAGCATTTTGGGGAGCAGGGGAAAACAAAGAAGTCTTATCAGGTTGGCATGTGTAAGCAGCAAATAGACAGGATGTGACACATCGTACTGCCGGATACAACTTGCAAATGCTATTTATGAGAGAAACTTACATATAAACAATCACATCAGCGTGTCAGGATGGATGGACCTTTCAGCATGACCCACACTCAAATGTCACTCTTAACTTTACATAGTGTCAACTTGATTCTGCCTTGCCTAAATAGACATAATATGACTGCAAAATGAATTTCACCTTTAAGGGATAGTTCACACAAAAATGAAAATTCTGTCATTAATTACTCACCCTCATGTCGTTCCAAAACCGTAAGACCTTCGTTCATCTTCTAAACACAAATTCAGATATTTTTGATGAAATCCGAGACCTTTCTGACCCTGCACAGACAGCAACGTAACTGACACGTTCAAGGCCCAGAAAAGTAGTAAAGACATTGTTAAAATACTCCATGTGACATCAGTGGTTCAACCGCAATGTTATAAAGCTACGAGAATACTTTTTGTGTGCAAAGAAAACTTTATTGAACTATTTCTTCTCTTCCCTGTCAGTCTTCGATGCCTGTTCACAAAAGTACGACGATGCATGCATGTGGTGCTGCTGACGCAGGAGCCGGCGTTCTGACGTAGAACCCGGATGCGCTGCACCTTGTTTACAAGCAGAGGAATGCATGCGCCATGGTACTCTTGTGAACGTGAAGACTGACACGGAAGAGAAGAAATTGTTGAATAAAGTGTTATTTGTGCACCAAAAGTATTTTCGTAACATTACATTTGAACCACTGATATCACATGGACTATTTTAACAATGTCTTTACTACTCAAATGGCTTTGAATGTGATAGTTCCATTGCTGTCTATGCAGGGATTTCATAAAAAATATCGTAATTTGTGTTCCGAAGATGAACGCAGGTCTTACGGGTTTGGAACGACATGAGGGTCAGTAATTAATGACAGAATTTTCATTTTTGTGTGAATTATTCCTTTGGAAATGATAGTTTTGTAATTATTTACACAACCTCATGTTGTTCTACACCAAAAGTAAGTCACACCACCTAATGCAATCCTGACATGCTATATTTGAATGAACATGAATGAGATTTGAAAGATTTCCAGCAAGAAATTACTTTTTGGTCTGTTTGTCACATAAAGGTTTATATGGATACAGAATACCTATTCGGTTGTATGTAAATGAAAAGTCTAGTCATTATCTACCACCCTCACGTCACTCTAAAATTGTATAACTTATTCAGTCGAACAAAATGTCTCTTTTTCATACAATAAATTTGCATGATGCTCACATCTGTCAAGTTTCACATTTTGCTTAATTAAAAGTTTGGGTTTGGTAAGATTTTTAAATGTTTTTGAAAGAAGTCTCTTATGCTCACCATGCAAGGCTGCATTTATTTTATTACAAATATTGTAAAAACAAATATTATAACAATGCAAAGTAACTGTTTTTTTCTTTTAATATATTTTAATGTGATTTAATATATGAATGTATATTGAAATGTAACTGAATCCTGTGATGGCTGAATTTTAAGCAGCCATTACACCAGTCTTCATTGTCACATGAAAACAACTGTGTTGCTTAATATTTTTTTGTGGCAACTGTAATACATTTTTTCAGTCGTAAAAAAAAAACAAACATTTGTAGCATTATAAATTTTGTTCAATGTAATGCATCCTTGCTGGATAAAAGTTTTAATTTATTAAAAAAAATCTGAAAATGTGATTGGTTGTGTACATACCAGGGGTCAAATGATAAACCTTCCTACATTTGATCTAAGATCATTTCTCAAATGTGCATACATGTGATTCAGAGAAATTAATGTATGCACAAAAAACATGCAATGCCTCTCTTCCAGATGTAAAATCTATAAATCACAAATGACCTTGAATTGTGCGCAGGTGAATGGTGTCAGATCTCCGCCTTGTAAATGTCATCAGCAATTAATATAATTAGCATATAATAAGACACCTGTCAATGTTCAAATCCTTTACTTGAGAATGGCGAGCGACGAGAATTGTTTGACTTCCTCATTCCCACAGACTCTGCCACGAGGAGAAGTGTGTCTGCCTGCTTAGAACCTGACGCAGCACTAAGCACTTTTCCAAGACAAAGACTGTTTTTATAAACCTGAACGTTTTTATAAATGAGGTCCCAGGATTTGAATATAAGTTAAATTGCACAACATAAAAGAATAGTTCTCACAAAATGAAAATTTTATAATTTACTCACCTTCAAGTTGTTCTAAACCTTCATGAGTTGTTCTTCTGTTGAACACAAAAGAAGATATTTTGAATAGTGTGTGTAAGTTGACGGTAGCCATTGACTGTCATAGAATTTTCTTCCACAACGCGGAAAGCAATGGCTACCGTCAACTTTTTGATTATTCTTCAATATATCTTTTATTCTCAAGAGAAGAAAGAAACTCATGCAGGTTTGGAACAACTTGAGGGTGAGTAAATGATGAGAGAATTTTCATTTTTGACTGAACTATCCCTTAAAGCACTACAGTCATGGCCAAATGTTTTGACAGTGACATACATTTTGTGTTTTGCAAAGTTTGCTGCTTAAGCTGTTGTGGTGTTCATTCACATTGTTTCTAGATTATTGTGTAGAGTGATCAGATGCATTTTAAATAATTGCTAAAAGCTCAATAGGCCAAAAAAAAAAAAAAAACTTTTCACACACAAACACACAAAAAAAATCTCTTTTTTTTTTAATCCTGACACAAAATGACCAGCTAACATTAATTGACATATCAGCAGCACATGTGAAAGTGTGAATGAGTACTAGTCAGGTAAAATCACTATCATACTAATTAGATTGCAAGAGCAGATTGATTGCTATAAAAGGAGCCTAGGAGGGAAGAAGCGCTTCCAATCATTGTGATCTTGTTAGCAATGGTTACCTCCAAAGAAACATGTGCAGCCATCATCACTTTGCATCAAAATGGCCTCACATGCAAGGAAATTGCAACAAAGAATATTGCACCTGAAAGAACCATTTACCGGATCATCCAGAACTTCAAGGAGAGAGGTTTGACTGCAGTGAAGAAGTCTTCAGGACGTCCCAGAGTGTCCAGCAAGCACCAGGACGTCTCCTCCTGAGGAGTCAGCTATGGAATCGTGTCACCACCAGAGCAGAGCTTGCTCAGGAACGGCAGCAGGTTGGTGTGAGAGCAGTGAGGCCAAGACATTTGGACAACGGCCTGGTGTCAAGAAGGGCAGGAAAGAAGCCACTTCTCTCCAAGAAAATGTCAAGGACAGACTGAAATTCTGCAGGAAGTACAAGGATTGAATTTTCTCTGATGAAGCTCCCTTCTGATTGTTTGGGACATCTGGAAAATGGATTGTTCGGAGAAGAACAGCTGAAAGCTACCATGAGTCCTGCGTTGTGCCAACAGTGAAGCATCCTGAGATCATCCATGTGTGGGGTTGCTTTTCAACCAAGGGAGTGGGCTTTCTCATAATTCTGCCCAAAAACATTGCCATAAATAAAGAATGGTTTCAAAACGTCCCGCAAGAGCGACTTCTTCCAACGATCCATGAGCAATTTAGTGATGATCTGTGCATTTTCCAGCATGATGATAGAGAAGTGGCTCGAAGATCATTACATAGAAATTTTGGATCCGTGGCCAGGCAACTCCCAGAGGCTGCAGAGGTTATGAAGAACAAGGGTCAACACTGTAAATATTGACTCATTATATATGCTTATCATTGTTTTTCAGTAAACCATAGAAACGTGGAAAAATAATCTACAAATACTGAAGCAGCAAACTTTGCAAAACACAAAATTGATGTCACTGCCAAAACGTTTGGCCATGACTGTAGACTAACACATTTTACACTTGTATAAACAATTCTATTATTAGAAAGTGTTTATTTTTCTTTCGGTCATGTCTTCTCTCGCTTATACATATAAGAACATCTTGATGAGTGTTCCGTGGAAGAAAGAAACTGATACAGGTTTGAAACTGAATGAGGGTGAGAAAATGATGACAGAGTATCTTTGTGTGTGTGTGTGTGTGCAAACTATCCCTGTTGAATTACCTGCGCCCCTACGCAGGAGTGAACGCAACGGAATAAACAGCCCAGCCTACTGAACCCATTGTGAGTTAACAAGGAGCTTTGCTTATGGAAAATCTCCAGCCTGTCCTGTAGCTCACATACTGTAGCGGTGTCAGATCAGGCCTGGGCTTGCTTTACCAGTTCTTAACCAAGCCCATTCCTTTCCTCATCTCTCAAATGATAATCTCTGCCCTCCAGCACATCAGCGCTCACAATGACTTTCATACGAAGATGCTCTCGCTCACTCCCATTTTCCCTCCCATCAAGCGCCTTGCCAGAACTTGTCTTTTCCCCCTTTTTAACCGTCGGTCCCCTCTTACTGGAAACTGTAAACGTTTCCTGCTAAATGAAGATGTGTGTGTATTCTGTGTACATGCTGATGAGTAAGGCGTAGGAGTGTTTATTACCTGCGGGGAGGAAATGACTCATGACTTTTTTTATGGCTGACATACCAAGATAAACAGCAGCAGTAACAGGTCATCAGCTTGCACACTTCAAACCCATCTGCTGTTGAGATCACGACGATGCAGCTACTTGATTGGATAGGATGGCCTCAGATCAGTGTGGGGCTAATGATCAATTTCCACTTTGATTTAGCCAACTGAACAATCGCGACAAAACACTTTCACAACAGCTTTCAGGCATACAGTACAAGGCTATCAGCGCAGACAGCATATCTGATAAGAGGATCCAGCGGTGGTCTCAAAGAGTGGATTTGTGATGGTTTGTGTGCACTGATGAAAGTGTGTTGTATTTTGAGTTTACGCAAGGTACGGCATGCTCTATTTTAAGATCATAAAACACAAATAAAATTGTCAAGCACTGATTGTGTAATTAGGGTTCAGATAAATCACTGTTGAAATGCTGAACACACGTTCTTTGCATAATACATGAGTTTCATATGTTGCTATTTGATATGTTGATAAACTTTTACCAAATATAAAATTAACTCAGCCATGAAAAGTAGCTAGTTTGAAACATTTTAAACACTTCAACCCTGCTAGAAAAGTTACTGATATTCAAACAAATGTTTTTCTTAAATATATGGAAAACTTAAAGTTTGTCAATAAGAAAGAACATAAGTTCAAACGTCCAAAGCTCAAGTTAGACAAAATTTTGCAAACCTGTTACTAATCTATCATAGTTTTTTGATTACATTTAATCGTCATAAGGTTCTATCTGAAATTTTTTGTCAAAATTGAGTTATTCACATATTCTTATTCTGTGACTTATTTACATTATCTGATTTTTAAAAAATTTTTAAGTTATGTACATTTTGGGAATTCTTATATAGAAAACAAAAAGGTTCTATGTAAAAAGTATATGGAATGCAAACACTTTGAAGCTCGATATCTCGAAACTATTTTATTTTATTTTATTTTGAAAAAAATAAAAATAAAAATCACAAATCAGGGTTTTGGACGAATTATTGCAAATTTTTGTAACTCGGAACTTTGACTTACATTCTGGCAAGTTCTATGAAAGTTATTAACAACCCTTCTTCCATAGTAAAATTTATAGAAAGTTTATTAAAGGTTATCTGGTCTAATAAAGTTTTCAAAATATTATCACAAAAACATTATTTAAACATTCATAGAACCTTTTTTCCCCCCATAAATGTTAGTTGGTTGTTTGTCTAACTTGTTACTACTTGTTTCAGAATGTTCAGAGAAAACTAAAAGTAATAATTAAAGTAACATTCCCATAATGTTTGCAAAATAATACAACTGAATGTTCCCTTAATATTTGCATAACCAAGAAAAAATAGAAAATCTCTCTCTCTCTCTCTCTCTCTCTCTCTCTCACACACACACACCTCTTTTCACAGACCATTTGTCTTTTCATTCACTTCTTTTAATTTTTCATGAGCCTTGTACTCTTTTTATGAAACGTGCCACATGTTCCAGTTTGCCCTCAAAAATTCAATGAAGGTTTTCGGCGATGTCTCCTTGATAGAAAGTGAAATCTGCATCATCAATCACACTCTCAAACAATGAAACTCAGTTGCACGGATTAACAGGCTCAAACTTGGCAACATGAAAGACACCAAAATAGCAGCGAAACAGACTCCACCATTCATTTCAGAATACGATGAGTTCTGCACAGCAGGTCGCAATGTAATGGGCTTTTGGCAGATCATCAATCCACTTTACTGCCACCAACAAAACGCATGACTCACCAGTATAATAATTACATTTAAGTATTAGCTATAAGACTTTTAGTTGTAAGATTTTACTGAGGCAGGTGATCAAGAATAATCAAAGAACTATGTGGCACAAGAGGTCATTGTCATTAAAATGGAATGTTTTATGAGGATCACGGCAGTAAATGTGAAGAAATGGCATTCTTTATGCTGTAGTCAGAGCTTTCTAAAAGGAGGGAGGTATTTTTATAAGTGGTTAAATTAGTGTCAAAAATTACTTTGTTGAAAGGTTACGTTTTTAATTTAATTGGTCTTATTATGCCTTTTAATACAAACAATAATAGTGAAAGACTGTAAAATGTGGGAAAGATATGTAATAAAATTAGCAGACTGACATGGTATTAAATTCCAATAAACACCACAGATTTCTAAAATAAATAAATAAATAAACAAATAAAAATTGAATATTTTGGCTAATTTAATAAAGTCACTGTTGTTGAGAACATGCATTAAATTATTATTTATTTATTATATTTATTTGAAGTAAATCTTTACTACTCAACTTTTTCTTGCTATTAATTTAATAGTCACAGAAATTCTCAGATTTTCTCAAAAAAAAAAAAAAAAAATGCTGCAGAAATGCTAAAAATGTTCAAAAACTTGAATATTTTTTTTTCAACATTGATTATAGGAAATATTTTCCTACACTGTAAAAAGTGATAAGTTGACTTAACTTAAAAAATTGAGGAAACCCGTTGCCTTAAAATTATTAAGTAAATATTAATAATAATAAAAAGTTAAGTGAACTTGACAATTCACTTAAATTATTTTTTTTATTATTATTTACTTAATAATTTTAAGGCAACGGGTTTCCTCAATGTTTTTAAGTTGTCAACTTATCACTTTTTACAGTGTATATTTTTGTATTTGTCAAATAAATGCAGCCCTGATGATCATTAGACTTCTTTTATAAACATCAAAAAAATCTTACCAACCCCAAACTGTATATCTGCAGATTACGTTTGGCCTGCGTCATGAAACTTGCATCTTGCAAGATTGGCACGAGTCTGACGTGGCAACATCATTGTACTGTACTGCAGGTTACTTAAATTGTGTCAGGTTTAACAAGTGATCTGTAACAGATGGAAAACAATCCAAGAAATGTGGGATGGCCCAGCTAGAATTGACACAGACGAAGAGACTTTGTGTGTGAGTGTATGTATATAAATGAGTGTTAGATATGCCTGGACTTTACCGTTGACCAAATAAACACCTCTCATTTGGCCATTTCCATGCTGGCTGGAGAGACGAGCCAGAGGAAGCCACACACAATGGAGGCCTGCGCATGAGAGCACATACGAGAAAGTTTTCCCACACACACACATATAAAATCATTTTGACACTTTGACTTCTATGCATTATGCACACATAACCACAAACACACACTACATCCAAGCTGATAATGGAGTCAAACTGCCGTTCACTTACAGATCACAACGACTTCCTCAAGTACATGGTGTATGTAACATTAACCACTGAGAAAGAAAGAAAATTCTTCGGGTCCAGTAAGGCAAGAGTCATCCTATATGTGTGTGTACATCTCGGGAATAAAGGCTTGCATGAGAATTGATGGAAATGCACGCTGTGACAGGAGATCTGGCACCGGAGAAGCTGCTTCTTTTAAATAACAAACATGTGTGTCACACCCACAATCATCTATGATATTTCTGATCCAAAGTCATGTATTCATAACCAGCAAACATTTCGTTCAACTCTTGGTGGACAATGCACTGCAAAAAATGGCTTATCTTACTTAGTATTTTTGTCTTGTTTCTAGTGAAAATATCTAAAAATTCTTTAATCAAAATACTTTTCCTAGATAAGCAAAATGACTTAAGATAATTAGTTTTGTTTCCAGGGGGAAAAAAACTAAATTACTCTTATATTTTACTTGTTTTAAGCAAAATGCACTTAATTTAGTTCCGGAAACAAGACTAAATATCTTACGTCATTTTGCTTATCTAGTAAAAATATCTTGATTTAAGAATTTTAAAGAAACAGTTTTGTCTAGAAACAAGACAAAAATACTAAAATAAGCAATTTTTTGCAGTGTGTGGGTGAAAGGTGGCAAGTGTGTGACGGACTGTGTGTGTGTGTACACGTGAGCTTGAGTATGTGTGTCACTTCTTTCATCTCACATTTCAGTTTGGCTGGTACGTACTGTACTAAACTGATAGATCTCTTCATATGTGTGTTGCACAGACATCTGGAAGGATTTAAGATGCACTAGATTATCATCCCTAGCCATGCCTGACCCTTAAGAACATTCCACAATCATGCTTTTAAAGAGCAGGAATGGGAAAAATGTTTTCACTCACATTACCTTACTTAACCTCTCCGGTAGAGTGCACATGGAATACTATATATAGAACAGATAGAGGTGCAGTTTATCATGTCACACAATCATGTGAAACAGAATTGTTGATTCTCAATCTGCAGTATCATCTTTCTTTTTCTTTTTTTAAATACCATTGTAATTGTAACTTAACACTATCGGTTAAGTTTAGGGTTTAGTGTAGGTGGTGCATTATTTTCAAACACCATAGAACATTAAGATTTTAGCATTACTCACTGGACATTTAATTTCCAGACTGCCGTTTTTATCTACAATAACCAATTTAATAAAATGTTGCCAGATTCATCTTCATCTGCTTTGGATACAACCTAAATTCTGGAAATGTTGGGATGTTTTTTAAATTTGAATAAAATGAAAACTAAAAGACTTTCAAATCACATGAACCAATATTTTATTCACAATAGAACACAGACAACATAAATGTTTAAACAGAGATATTTTACAGTTTTATCCACTAAATGAGCTCATTTCAAATTTGATGCCTGCTACAGGTCTCACGAGTTGGCACGGGGGCAACAAAGGGCTGAAAAAGCAAGAAATTTAAAAAAGATTCAGCTGGGAGAACATCTAGCAACTAATTAAGTTAATTGACATCAGGTCTGTAATATAAAAGGGATGTCTTAGAGAGGCAGAGTTTCTCAGAAGTAAAGATGGGCAGAGGCTCCCCAATCTGTGAAAGAGTGCGTAAAACGATTGTGGAATACTTTAAAAACAACGTTCCTCAACATCAAATTGCAAAGGCTTTGCAAATCTCATCATCTACAGTGCATAACATCATCAAAAGATTCACAGAAACTGGAGAAATCTCTGTGAGCAAGGTACAAGGCTGAAGACCTTTGTTGGATGCCCGTGGTCTTCGGGCCCTCAGACGACACTGCATCACTCATCGGTATGATTCTGTCTTTGACATTACTAAATGGGCCCAGGAATACTTCCAGAAACCACTATCGGTAAACACAATCCTCCGTGCCATTTGCAGATGCCAACTAAAGCTCTATCATGTAAAAAGGAGGCCATATGTGAACATGGTCCAGAAGCGCCGTCGTGTCCTGTGGGCCAAGGCTCATTTAAAATGGACTGTTTCAAAGTGGAAAAGTGTTCTATGGTCAGACGAGTCCAAATTTGACATTCTTGTTGGAAATCATGGACCATGGATCATGGAGACCTTCCAGTGTGTTATCAGCATTCAGTTCAAAAGCCAGCATCTCTGGTGGTATGTGGTTGCATAAGTGCATACCGTATGGGCAGCTTGCATATTTTGGAGGGCACTATGAATGCTGAAAGGTATATAAAGGTTTTAGAGCAACATACGCTCCCCTCCAGACGATGTCTGGGGAGGGACGAGGGAAGGCCTTGTGTATTTCAGCAGGACAATGCAAAACCACATACTGCAGCTATTACAACAGCATGGCTTCGTAGTAGAAGAGTCCGGGTGCTGAATTGACCTGCCTGCAGTCCAGATCTTTCACCTATAGAGAACATTTGGCGCATCATTAAATGAAAAATACATCAAAGATGACCACGAACTCTTCAGCAGCTGGAAACCTATATCAGGCAAGAATGGGACCAAATTCCAAAACCAAAACTCCAGAAACTCATAACCTCGATGCCCAGACGTCTTCAAACTGTTTTGAAAAGAAGAGGAGAAGTTACACCATGGTAAACATGGCCCCGTCCCAACTATTTTGAGACCTGTAGCAGGCATCAAATTTGGAAATGAGCTCATTTCGTGCATAAAATTTTAAAATTTCTCAGTTTAAACATTTGTTATGTTATCTATGTTCATAATATTTGCTCATGTGATTTTAAATTCTTTTAGTTTTCATTTTATTCAAATTTAAAAAACGGAATTTAATTTCCGGAATTCGGGTTATAAAACTGAACACAATTTTAGCACCACTCACTGGACATTAACTTTGAAAGTCACATGCAAGAATATATTTAGCAGAAATATCACTACAGGAACATTTTTCCAACAAGCCTTGGTTGGACAACTAAAGTCTGCACCTGGAGAAAGCTTTCCTCATTCATCTCAATGGAGGTTTTACTAGTCCAGGATCTACGGTGGCCGGGAAGTGCAAAACAACATTACAAAGTGTGAAACACTTTTACGAAGCTCGAGACAAATTTACATTTTGGAAAACATTTTTACATATCATAAAACACAATTACATGGGAAAAACACTTTTACCAAGGACGAAACCAATTTACATTTTAGAAAACAAATTAACAAGACGCAAAACGCTTTTACCAGTCCCGAAACAAATTTACAATGACAGATTCTTCACGGAAAGGGAATGTACCACACACCGGAAGTGACGCGGTGAAAGGTGGTGTTGTTGGTGAGCGCGGTAAATTCGTGTTGTGGTTGTGGAGTAAATGCCGTAAATAAAGTTTATGGTGACCGAACATGGACTGCGGCCGAGGGATGTTTTGCCCGTTTTGTGGCAAACACATGAGCAGCTTAAGGCGGTTTTGCTGTACGTGTGGTCGGTGTTTGGAGTTTCTAAAGGACGCGAACCAGACGGAAACACAGGGGACGTCTCGACAGCCGGACAGTGTTAAGCTGCTCATGTGTTTGCCACAAAACGGTAGTGATGTGACGTTCGACACCGAGGCTTCGAAGCCTGTATCAAAAAAACGAAGCATCTGGCAGTGAAGCACTGTACCGGAGCTTGATTCATTTTGCCAAAACCACGTGATCTGTGACGTCCGAAGCTTCGTTTTCGCACACAACCACGTGACTGCTTCGTATTCTGTTTCAAATAACGCGAACCACTTGCGCAGTTTGAAGTGTCACTCACTTCTTTGATAAGAATTAATCAATATACGAATAAATATATGCATGTGTAGTTGTGTGCATGTTCATTTTGTATTAATTCCCGCTTCACAATCACTTCAGCTGACCATTCTGATAATCTTCTTTTATTTTGATCATTTATGCATATCATATATTCTTGCCTATTTTTTTCACAAATTTATTCACTCATTTATTCATATATTGTGTAAAACAATGACTGACATGTAAAGGATTAATTTATATAGCGTTAATACTTTCTTTGCTTTATTTTCATAGCACAAACTGATTTATTATCTGAAACAATCCAAAAATGGCTGGGTCGTCTGGGACGCAAAGGCAGCTATTTCCTCCTTTTGACCACAAGATGTCGTTAGTGTGCATCGTTTTGAAAAGCTTCGAGTAATGAACCTTTTTACGATACAGTTGAGGGGAAGCCTTGGTGCTTCGCAAAGCTTCATTTTTACATCACTACAAAACGGGCAAAACATCCCTCGGCCGCAGTCCATGTTCGGTCACCATAAACTTTATTTACGGCATTTACTCCACAACCACAACACGAATTTACCGCGCTCACCAACAACAACCTTTCACCGCGTCACTTCCGGTGTGTGGTACATTCCCTTTACGTGAAGAATCTGTCATTGTAAATTTTTTTCGTGACTGGTAAAAGTGTTTTGCGTCTTGTTAATTTGTTTTCTAAAATGTAAATTTGTTTCGTCCTTGGTAAAAGTGTTTTTCCCATGTAATTGTGTTTTATGATATGTAAAAATGTTTTCCAAAATGTAAATTTGTCTCGAGCTTCGTAAAAGTGTTTCACACTTTGTTCCCGGCCACCGTAAGGATCTCCTGGAAGTATGCAATTAAATTTTTGGGACCACAGAACTTTTTAAGCCAATCACACAAGCCATACATTTCATGTGACTACAATGACATGATGTCATGACAACATTTAATGGCTGATAGAAATCAGACAATCCCAAGCCCTTCACTAGTGACTATCCTGAGCTATGATGTGAGTCAACAAACATGGAAAAAATTTCTAATTTATGCTTTCAAAGGCCTCCAAAAGCAAATCGACTACCAATAAAAATCTACTATATTTACTATAATATATATATATATGAAATGTAAGCAATATATATCGCATGTTGTGTGGGTCAAGATGCTGTAATTACAACATCTACCAGTAGGGGCTAACCTGCCATCATGCGAACCAGTAGCATTTTCATCACTTGATCATAAAAAAGATAATCATGGCCATTACAAAGGCAAAGACTAAAAAAAAAAGTCAGTGCTGCATCCAAGCATCATAATTTGCTTAATTAGAAGCTTAAGTCACTAACATTCGGTCACACTAAACTTTTGTTACGCTGACTTTCATTTACATGCATGTCAAAACGGGAGACTGAAACACAAGCTCACGTGAATTTCTATGCATTTCATAGTTTAGGTTTAGTGAACTCTGACCTGCGAATTCGTAACGCGTCAAGATGTACGACCAATAGATGAACAATATGTCACAGCGTGACAAACTCTAAAGCTGCAGGTTTACAGTGTTGCATGGAAGTGGATATTTTACATTGCTGTATATATATAATTTGTTATGTGCTGATTTTTTTAAATGTAAATTCAGAGAGTGGTTATGATTTAAAGGCAAATGCTTGTGCGAGTGATCTGTACTTGTGTTATTCAATCAGCAATTCTCCTGTGTCATTCTGAATGTTTTTGTCTTCTTTGATGGCTCTTTTGGAGTTAAACATGAGAGCTTTTGCAATGCACATGACCTTTTATGTCCTGCTGTTTATGTTGGATCTGCTGATGTCATTGTGTGTGTGCATGTTGTTTCTCCCTCTTTCAAAGTGGGTCTGGCCCTGACCCTAAATGACACTATTTTGATAACATTTTTTTTTTTTTTCAGACTCTTTGATGTCAAAGTTATGAAAACATTAGTGACACCAGCCTCCCTAGATCCTCGAGACAACATGGCTCTCTTTAACAACGGATTTACTTCATTAAGCTTGTCATGGAAAACCAAATTCAAGAGTCTGAGGATATTCTGTCAGTACTAGCACTCCCACAAGGCTTAACACACTTCCACATCTTTTATTCGGAAAAACAAGGTCATTTGAGTAGGCTGTTAATAAAGGTGGGCTTGTCGGGGGAGGAGTGGGGGTACTCCATGCTGATGGTTATTTAAGGACACTGAACTGATGTTTTCATGATTTTATTGCCTCAGGAGGGTTACATTTTTTCAAGCTAAATGTCTGACTGGTTTGTTTTGCCTCATTTGAGTTGAAAACACAAACATAGAAGCCCTACCGTGAATGGAAACATTAATGTACATAGCTTCTGCTGGACAATAAAACTAACACCTGTCATACTACGGCAGAAACACCACTTGCTATTTAGTGACATGCACAAGTGCACTCTTGTTTAAGTTACATGCACTGTAAACATAACCCCAGCTCTTTCCGGCGGCTGGAAATGTATTTTTCTTAAAGATTTAAGAACGTCAGCAAACAAAAAAACAAAAACAAATATATAGTAAGTTTACTGGTGGTGACGTGGATTAATAAAGAACAAATAAACTAAAAAAGGGGTGTAAATATTTGTAACTCATATGGAAGCCCTAAGGTCTCGCATTGAAATTTTATCATAAAAAGTAGCTTTTTTGAGATATTTTCATTAACGTTGACAAAAATAGTTTTCTCAGATCACAAAGTTTTTTTTAAGTTTTTTTTTTTTACTTGGTCTGCTTTTATCAAAAATCATTGCATGTAATTGTCAAAAGTGACAGTAAAGAAATTTTTAAATGTTACAAGAGATTTCTATTTCAAATGAATGCTGTTCATTTAACTTCTATCATCTTTCTGTTTTCAACATTGATAATAATAAGAAATGTTTCTTGAGCAGCAAATCAGAATGATTTCTGAAGGATCATGTGACACTGAAGACTGGAGTAGCCTAATGATGCTGAAAAATCAGCTTTGCATAACAGGAATTAATTATTTATTTAAAATGCATTATTATTAATAATTGAGTAGCAAAAATGGCTACATCACAGATGAGCAAATGTGTTTTTTTTATTTTATCTGGGACTCACTTAAGCAAAAATATCTCTGTGCCCTCAGTGATTAAGCACTTCCAAATCAGTGACTGACCGTTGAGGAGTATGCTGCAAAATTATCGTCATAGACATTAGTGACCACCAACATGAGAAACTGTTGGTGCATGGTTATTGCACGATAAAGAAAGAACATGATGTGACATGAGGGTGGCATTACCAAAAATATATATATTTTTTTCCCTATAATTGAATTAAAAATCCATTTAAAAAAACCTTGTGTGTGTGTGTGTGTGTGTGTATGTGTGTGTGTGAAGGAGATGCTATAAGTATTTATTTGTTATTCCTTTATAGGTAATATTTGTATGTGGTTTTACTGGCTTAATAACAACTGGAGGCTTTGTAGAAAACTATGTTTTGACACTCTAATAAGCTCCTATATAGTCTGGCAACATGTACACTTTCAGGTTATTAATTCTAAATGAATTCTTGGCATTCATGCCTGAGGTTTTTGTTAGAGGAGTAGAGTAGTGTTACCGGTATGACGCGCGTGCCTCTTTATCTCCGTCAGCAGATACGCGAGCTTCCACACGCGCGTGAACGGACAACTCTATCACGTGACACCCAGAGAAACTCTCCACGCGCTGAATTAAAAAAATAAAAATGATGCAACTTCGAAAGACAATTACGTGGATCATGTGATCTCACAAAACTCCCCTCAGAGACATTTGAGAGCCCCGCGGTTTACACGTTATTAAAACACCCTTTCCCAGCTGAGTGTTACATCCTGTAGCCCATTCATAAACCACGACAAAAGGCCTCGCGACGCGCGTCGAGTCGAGGAGAGGAGGAGACGTGTAGCTGGCCATGTCTTTTTCCAGCGCGTCTATTATTATCTCAAGGAAAGGGGCAATGACAATAGCGGTGGTCTCGAGCTGTCCAAAACGGGGTCCCGTCCTGACCTGAGGGAGGTCACGTACCACGATGCGAGTGCACGCGGTGCCACAGAGATGTAGGAGCGCGCGGTCTATCATCTCATTACTGCGTCAAAATGAATCCCAGACCAAAGGAACGGGACGCGACAATTTGGAATTAGAAATGGGTTGTATAAGAGTTTTCAAGAGGGAACTTAATGAGTGAGGAGCTTTGTTCAGCCTGTCCTAAAATTAATCACAAATTGCATTACTTAATTCTTCAGCTTCAGTAAACCCACAACATGAACCTGAATAGAGTGTTCGTCAGTCTATCAAAGCTGCATGGAAAATTAGTTTTGGAAAGAGCTAGAAATAGGCCTACTTTCACTTTTTGTTGTAATGAATGAATGATACACGAATGAGTTTGCGGAATATAGTTCAAATTAGTTCAAATTCATTGTTACTTTACTGCCTGGTTTTGCTCAGTAAGACCATCACGTTTTCTAATAGTGCATTTGCATTCATGTATAAGGAATTTTGACAAAACTATAATATTTAATATAGTGTTTAAACAAACAAATAAACAAAAAACTTATTTTAAATGAAATCTTAGTAACGTTTTGTTTTCCATTTTCAAGAATTTCTAACGAGAAACACACTGTGGATCTTGAACACTGAATGTCCTGATTAATAAATAGGCCTATCTATATTTTTTTAAAAGATGTAAAGGTAAATGAGTTTCATTCCATAAAGAATCCAGTTCGTATTTAGTCTGCAGATACCGATTTGCTGGATTGAATCTACGGAGAAGACGCCTTATTATTGTTATTTCCGACATGATACTTTGGGGTAGCCTAAGCGCACGTTTTCACTATTATACACATTATGTTCCGACACACACATTGACGCATTTTACGCGCTGTGTTCAAGGAAACACCTCGGACTGGATCTCCACCAGCCAATGGGAGCAGAGGGGGATCATTTAAGAAATCATTGATATTGCCAATGCGTCAAACATGAGCGTGTCAGCGGGACCCAGTGCGCGTATAAAAACCGCGAGGCGACCCGGAGAGAGCTAGTCATTTTGGAAAGCGCAAAGCCAGCGAGGAACACCTCATTCACTTCAGCTGATATTTATTTATTTATCTATTTATTCTGAGCCTTGCTTTGGGATGAACAGACTGCTTCTGAACTTTTTCTGGGTGGCAGCATTCAGCGCACTCCTGTCAGCGCCGGGGCTCCGGGCTTCTCCAGTGGTTGGGCAGGAACCTATCCGCTGCGCCCCGTGCTCCCCGGAGCGGCTGGCCGAGTGTCCCGCGGTGGATGCCGGCTGTGAGGAGGTGCTTCGAGAGCCAGGCTGCGGCTGCTGCCTCGCCTGCGCGTTGAAGAGAGGCGACTCCTGCGGGATCTACACTGCGCCCTGCGGCTCGGGGCTCCGCTGCTTGCCCAAACCTGGAGAAGCACGGCCCCTGCATGCGCTCACCCGAGGACAGGCGGTGTGCACTGAAACCCCCGAGCCTGATCAGAACCAAAGCGACAACACGCCAGGTACCAGCGTTTACTAGGACTGCACCATAGCTTGCCGTAATTGTTCATTGCATCATGTTATCTCGCTGATTCAACCGATGGCGAGATTTCATCAGCGTTAACTTGATATTTTAGATGTTTAGATATGCATCTTCAGCGAATAAATATAGCGAACAATAGTATTGTATCCGATACTATTGTAACGGAATTTCAGTTTTAAAAAATAAATGTTCATATCTAAATAAATATCTGCTTTATTAGCTATAAAATGTAAAAGGGCGCAATCTGTCGAGGTTCGTAGCGTAATGCAAATTGACGCAAAAGTCAATTATAGCTATTTAACCAAAAAAAAAAAACAACAACAACTTTCTTTAAAAAAACAATAAAGTTTTGTGGTATGTAAATGTGTGAAGAAAATTATAGGCTACAAAAGATAAGAATTGTCACAATGTATCGATCTATCGATCAAAAAGAATCGCGGCGGAAAGCGCGTGAGAGACGTTCCGTTGTTATGGTTACGTCTTCTAGCGATTCTGTTCGCCTTTTTTTGGCGACGACAGGTGAAAATATGCGCCCTGACTAAGTTAGCAGTTGTTAGCACCAACGTTTAAAAACAAAGTTAAAACCTGTATGCAGCATTCTGAAGAGACAATTAAAAATGGAAAATTACTTTAACTAAAGTCTGTTCAAGGCTCCCGCAACCCCGCCAATAATTCTCTCCTTGCCTTTTCTTTCAGACTACCCGGAGACACACAACGGGCCAACAGGAGTGAATGAAGGCAGCTCAGCGGTCTTCGTGCCCGGCCACGGCAAGCCCTTCGACCCGCGGGTCATCACTGCTAAAGAGAGCATGAAGGCCAAAGTCAACGCAATACGCAAGAAACTCGTGGAGCAGGTGAGCCTAAAGCGCCTCAATTTTACGGATATGCATAAAGGCTTAGTAAAATGTGACTCTGGTACAACGTGCGGCCACAAGAGGGCAGTAGAATGTTTCTTGAATTTTTTCGTATGCTGCATGGGGGATTTGGGATGCACAATTTGATGCATATTTCAGAGCAATTGCATTTAAGAGTGACTATATTTAGCCGCGAAAATAATTGTTCTTGAAGTTGTAAATAATAATAACAATGAATTATTTAATAAAAATTAAAAACGGGCATAATTATTTTAAAATCATAACAAATAAAACTGTAATTTATTTGAAAAATGTTTTTAAATAACTATATTTGATCTTTCTAGGGTCCTTGTCATATTGAACTGCAGACAGCCCTTGACAAGATCACTAAATCACAGCAGAAACTGGGAGACAAAATGACCAGATTCTACCTTCCAAATTGTGACAAACACGGCCTCTACAAAGTCAAACAGGTAAGAAGAAGAGTCTTGTGTGCAAGTATGTGCTACAGAAACCACCTAACGTCTTGATTTCACATTGAGAGTTTGTGTGTAGGTATCTAAAGCTTAACGTGTGATATTCATCAACATGATGATATATGTGTGATGGCCGAGTGTTAGAACCACACTCCACCGAGAACTAGGCTGTGCATGCAAGCTTGTGTTTCTAGAGAATGAAATAACCCATCTCACGCTCACTCTCTCTGTCTCGTTCTCCCCGCAGTGTGAATCGTCTCTGGATGGTCAGAGGGGGAAGTGTTGGTGTGTGTCATCCTGGAACGGGAAGAAGATTCCTGGATCAAGTGACCTGCCAGCAGATGCCGAGTGTCCCGAGGAACTCAACCACTGATCTGTCTCACACATACACACACACACACACACACACATGCTGGGGGATCTGAAGTGCTCAACCACTAATCTCTCTCTCACACACACATACATATTATACCACTGATTTTTATCATTATATTTTTTCAAAATATCTTAGTATTTATTTATTGTTAGTGGTGGTATTTAATTCAGGTACACTGTTTTTGATTGGTAAACTCCCTAAACTCACCAAAAAAGAAGAAAAAAAAAAGAAAAAGATTTATTTTTCTGTAAAGAAAATGAATATGTATTTTACATGAAGTACCCATACTTATTTATTTAAACTGAATGTATTAATTTCGATATCTGGATAAGAATATTTATTCTTTATGCCTTATACATATTTTTGTACGGTGTAAATCTGTATATTTGCTGTATATAGATGACTGTGTCTCTCGACTTAAATTTCCTTCAGGCTTGCTTTGTTGGAAAGGACTGATATGGAAAAAAGCACTGCATGACCAAACCTCCTTGTCACTGTCCGTACATTGCCATATTTTTATACTGTATATGTTTTTATTATTATTATTATATTTTACTAATGAATTTTTTGTTTTTGTTTATAATTATTGAGATTAGATGGGCATAAAAAGTGGGAACCTTTTTTCCCCACAATTCTGTGTTTTTTTACATGCAAGAGTATTGATTTTCACAGCTTTTGAAACGGGTAACTGCCTGTTCCTACCTCTCTGTCTTTTAAGTTAAGATTTTTATTTTATTTTTTTGTAAATTGCTTGTCTGTATGATCAAAGTGAGATTACAGTCTTACTGTATTTGTCGATCATATTTGTGTTGTCTAATACTGTGGTCCATTTATTATTTTTTTAAGTGATGAGGAAAAGAGACTCAGACGTTGCTTCACTCCAAAGCAGTCGCTCATGTGTATAATATATTTTTCATGGTTTGTAACTGTAAGTCATTGTGGGTAAAAAAGAACTATTTAATAAATCATCTTTACACGCACCTCAGTGTCAGCCATTTAAACTCGCCCTCGGGTCAGACGAGAAGCTGCGGTGAACTATGAAGCAAGATTGAATCAAACTCAATTAGTAATGTCAGGACAAAACAACACCTGAACATAATGAGAAGCTGGTTAACAAAAACCACAAAGTGCAAAAAATCTCTATTTCTCTCTCTCGATTTCTCCTGCCAAGCTTGATTATGTTCTGTCTTGTCTATATTTAAAACTGCCAGCAGGCAGAACCGTGTATGTGTACGCATATGTGTGTCCTTATCGTGGTAATCTCAAATGGGGCGGACTAACTTTAGCTCGGTATTTTGGGGAACCGGGCACCTCTCTCTCTACGGTGCCTTTGACCTGGGCTGTGTTTGTGCTGGCCGGCCAGCGGTACCCCCCTCCCCCCTTTTCCTGAGGACCAGCCTCCATGGCACCACCCTTTACACCTTTATCTCAGTTTTGTAAACCGCAGGAGACGAAATTTAGATGCTTCATTGAAATAATCCAGCCCTGCTTGACATTAGGGGTGTCTAAATTACTCGCAAACAAACACAATATGGAAGTAATTGTAACACCTTGTTTGTGGTTTTACAATTAGTATTTTCATAAAATTTTAGAATTCATTATGGACACCTAAAATTAAGCTAGGAGGGGAAAAAAGTACCTTCCTGAGTGTTTGACCTCATCTATATGAGTGATTTCATTTCATGAATTGTGGCATCGCAGCTTCTTTTTTGAGAATTGGCTGCGCTGACATGGCTCAGACAAGCGAATAACTATGCTAATGTGAATAGGGTCTCTGTGTGTAGATTTGAGGAGTAATGACCTGTGTGGGGCTCAAGCTAGAGTGTGAAATGAAGCGGTTCAAAGATGTTGACCCGTTACACACATGCAATTTTAAATCTCCATTGCCCCCGGCACTCTGTTATACTAATGACAAAATTACTGTAGCTAACATATACGCTTTCTGTGAAAGAACCATTGTTTTGAAACTCTCGACGGTGACACTAGTCACCTTATCTAAAATGAATGAATGGGCTCCAAATGTTAAAAACAAATCCGAACTGAATACTTCAGGAATAGTTCACCCATGAATAACAAAAATCTGTCATTTACGCACCCTTGTGTCATTCCAAACCTGCATTTTTTTATTTTGTGGAAGAAGATATTTTGAAGAACTGCTTTTGTCAGTTGAACAACATTGGACTCCACTGACTTTCACTCTATGTACAAAATGAACAGAATTTTCAGTTTAGGGTGAACAATCCCTTCAATTTTGTAGAAGTTGTGAAATTACAGTCTGTCATCGTGTAAATAAAATAGTGTTTACATTTTTTATTAAAAAAAAAAAAAACAAGGCATTAAATACAAATTATATTTGAACAAAAACATTTCCTTTCTTGAAGAAAGTAATAGCTGTATAATTTCTAGTTTAGTAACATAAAAAGCTTTTTAAAGAATCATAATTTTAACTGAAAAAAAAAAGCAATTACCCGTGAACGGAGGGATCTTTAAAAGTGACTTGCGGGTGAGAGACCCTGGCATTGCACAGAATGAGGGTGGCAAGCTTTCTTGAAGATCAAATAGCTTGAACATTGACCTTGGATGTTCTTTGAAACACGCTTGGCCTCAGCTTTACTGAATCTTAGTGTTCACTTTACTTTAGCTTAGTTTAGCTTAAGTTAGCTAAAGTTAAGCTTAGATTTAGCTTAATTCATACCATAGAAGGCCTACATAACCTGAAGATTTAAACTAAACCTTACGCAAAACGATTCGAGGACAGCATCTTTGCTAAGCTAACAAAAGACACGTCGTACTCGGCACTGTAGATAAACAACAAACCTAAAACAAAAACAAAAGACTTTAGTGATTATATTCCCAAAAATATGCTGAGTTCTATGTTTCACTACTGTGCAATCAACGGGTCACTGAATTGTTCTCAAAGACATAGTTTGGATCAGCTTATATTTCTTTCTTGGATAAATAATCTTTTTAGCATAAAGTTCACATGCCTCTTTAGCTGGCCTGAAACAAAATATAGATTCATATAACATTTTTTTTTTTTTTTTACAAAACAAAATTACAAGTTAAGGAAGGGCTAATAGCTTAGCACACTCATATGCTCTTTCCCCATAATCAAGTCAGATAAGGTGTAGCACCAAACATTTTTTGTTTGTCATTTCTTTAGCTGTTTGGGAAAGGGGTGAGCTATTTGTTGACGCTATGCTAATAAGCTAACGTGTGGGCTACCTCTCTGGCACCCTCCACCTTTCAAGTCTTTTCTCAGGAGGTCAGTTTTGAGACAACAACACTAGCCCTGGTTATCCAACATGGCCGCCATGTTAGCCTGTAGCTTTCCTACTGGGGTGATCAATATGGATATTTAGAGAGACAGAGGGCGGAAAAACCTGCGACAAATTTCCGCACGGGTTTTGTTAAGGCATCGATTTCACAAACTGCCATAGCTACACTGATTTCGCAGCGGTAATTCAGGGCACTGTAGCTTTACAGTTACATTCAAACCCATAAACAAGACGTTGCACAAAATACATGCTTTCAGCAAAGACTTAGAAATGTGATGGACAATGATAGTCAGCAACTGGAGCATAAATCTTATATTCAAAGTGCTTCATGATGTTTTGAAAGTGAGATAATGCCCACGTGGAGCATATCAATGCTGTCCCGACAACACAAGCTAACAGCTCTGCGTCCGATGTAAGATAATATAAACAAAACGGGCGTTCATCTAAGTATGTCCTGGTATAGAATCGTTTACAATTGGTCGAATTGTTTTATCTATCTGTTGGCCGTTGTGACAGGCTGGAGTACGTGTTCAGGGGGGGCCAAAGTGCATGAAGTGCTTGTGCTTCAGATGGAGTCTATGGCTAGAGCCGCCTAGTGCCACTGAGCATGCCCAGTTTAAACGACCCTACACCAGGAGGGCAGAAACAGGAAGTAGGACTTAGAGAGAGCCGCTGGCAGAGAGTGATACACGCTGTAGCAGAAAAGAGAGACGGAACAAGTACACAACGTCCCTCGTGTACACAAGAGTACATATGCTCAGACATAGTGTGCCGTTACGGAGTTAAAATTTGCTTGTACTTTTGACTATGTTCACACTTCCCTCTCAGGATACAGTCCGAAACTGAAGACATGACACTCTCTCTGTCTCCTCCTCTCGTTCTCCCCACTCTCCTGAAGTGTAAAGTGAGTTGCTGGTCACGTGAGTCCATGCCTCAGCATACAAGTGGGAGGTCAGCTTTGGGACAGCACTTTTGAATTTGTATTCATGTAGTTCTTTAGGGGAGATATCCCTCTTTGTCTCCCTGTTTCCACCGCTCTGCCTCTCTCTTCCCTTCACTTTGTCTCCATGTTAATGCAGTGGAGTTTCTCCTTTCCGTCGTAGCCGGGTATGTGTTGTCCATACTTGTCCACACACCAGCAGTAGCCTCTTCTGCGCCCTTTGGATGGACGGCACTGCGGAGAGAGTGGGTGAGACAGGAAGAGAAACGCATAACCATATGATATTTGGACGGGTATATGCAAAACAGACAACATGCTCCAAATGGAAGAGACAGTGGCATAAACACACATTTCTCATCGCATCACACTTAGGTGAGAGAGAGTAACACGGATGCTAGAGCCAGAGAGAGAACGAGGGAGAGAGATTGGGGTAAAGGAATGCCAGAGGGGATTTAAGGGGAAGTATGTAAGGAAAAGAGGGACAGAGCAAATTTGAACAACTATAAAAAAAAAAATCCCATTTAATTAATATTCAGTGTGTGAATTATTCAACGGCTTTTGGGGAGTGTCAATTTAAATTTTTAGGGCGCAATTATTTAGTAGTATTATTTTTATGTGAATCCCAGTATCCCTCACAAAGATCTATCCCTCTTGGACCCCAAAGCAATTCTACTGACTGAGACAAAATTTTAATTGATAAGCCCAAAGTATACTTTGTTTTTTACGTATATGCTAAGGTACTGTGTGCGATGCAAATTTTATCATAAGAACACTATGTACACTGATGAGCGCGTGTGTGAGGGGATTAAAAGATATCTGCAATTCAATTTTAAATGAGTGCATAGTCATTTTTATTACGCTTAACTTTTGCAGAGAAAAGGCACAGACATTGGACAAGAATGAATCTTTCTAGTGTGCATGTGTCGAAAGCCGCACGCACAATATCAAATAGAGTATACTTTGAAAGGCTATGTGTTGAACTGTGCGTGCATGCTAATGCTATATGCTAATGTGTTAAAAATATTATACTGTGCCTGAAATTAAAGAAAAGAAGATTGTTTTAATGTAAATGTCTTAATGATGATGAAGTGATACCTCACATATCACATTACATTACATAAGCTACATTTCCCGTGTTTTCAGTTAGCCTTTGGTTAGAAAGCTATCAGCTTTTTCCACATTTTTCCACGCACACTAGGATGTATGTGAAAAATGTGTACGTAAATATGACATCATCAGTATAGTACTCGCTTGATTTTTCTTGCACTAGAACAACAGAAGAAGAGATGGAACAACAATAACATCAACAACAACAGACACCTGCATTGACGAGCACTTGTGTGAGTACAAAGACATTTTTATTGCTTTTTCAGAGAAATAGTGCAGACACTGGACAAGGATGAAATACGCACATGCTAAGCATTTGCATCAAAACTGAATATACTTTGGGCTTTAGTCTACTAGCTTAGCACTAGCAAAAGCTAGTTAAGAAAAGCTCTTTTGATTAGCTACAACATGTTGCGATGAGCATGTCCGTGTATGTGCTATTTAATATGGATCCCTCAGCCTGATTGTATTAGTTTTACTAAATAGTTATCTAAAATTTTTAAATCTTTAAAAAATGAATAGGCAATAACTTTAAATGTTTTACCATTACAATAACTAAGAACGAATGTCACCTTGAATATCAAAACATGCTTAGGCCTATATCATGGCTGTAGTTATTTGTCTCGTGCTTGTCTTTCTCTCCTTTGGCATTGAGTTGGAGACATGTGCAAGTCAAACATCACATCTAAGTTGGAAGAATGCATGCCTGCCACTCACAGTGAGTGTGTTTATGTGTTTATGCATTTATGAGAAATAGAAAAATCAGTGCATCAAACAAACTGTCTTCTGTGGTTCAGGGGAATTTAACAGACAAGGTGTACACACACACACACAGTACTGTAAAATGATCTGCAATGCGTACTTCCTGTGTTTGCATTTGCTGATTATTTACATGCAAGTTTTGACAACTTGTGAATATAAAAATTCACAAACATACACATGCACACACAACCAAGTTTTGCTTTTATGAGAGGCTTAAATGTCTCTGTCAGCCTGCTGCTGATGAAACTGAGATTTTGTGTTCATAAAAACAGTTGAAAGTGAGAAGTTAAATTTGACCAAGCTAAAATATTTGCCATGGACTGTTAAAGGGCTTCTAGGACTATTTTAGGAAACTGGCATAGACTCAAAGTCATCTGGAGCTTATTATACTACACAGGCAAAACAAACACACACATACACACACAAACAAACACGCACACCCACCGACACACACACACACACACACACACACACACATATCCTCATGTGGTACATTCATTAGTGAAAATCTATTCTTTCAGACACAAGGGAAAATAAGGAGGTAACAAACAAGAAAGAAAGAACGAACGAAAGAAAGATAAACAGACATTGTGTGAAGAAGGAGTGGATGAGTCAGAGAGAGAGAGAGAAAAAGAGATCAAAAGCGGTTTTATTGAAAGAGTACCAAATTAAAATACCTCAAGCAGAACAAGAGCAGTCTGGGAACGAAACCTGGCCTCTACAAGGGGTTGCTTCAAATGCTACACTCATCCTTTCAATTTCAATTGTCTCCACACCCACTTGATGTTTTTGCTATAACAAATATTTGTATTTGACTAAATAAGTAACATATCACTAGTTTTTTCATTTGTTTGGTTATGAGTTTGTCTGCGTCTGAACAAGAGAAAGAATGAGTGTACAGGAAGCCAGTGCTTAATTTTTAAATTATGAAGTTCCGGAACTAGGACTGGAATAAATAAATGGTATGAAATAAATTAAAAACGTGCGTCACAATCTTGCTTATAAACGTACATTAGATATAAAAATGCCTTTCCAAATAATTAATGAATTACGGTTACCTTTTGTACTTTTTTAATATTGCAAGTTATCGACCACATTAAAATTATATTTGCTTATTCATCAAACATATGGTCATTGCATCAATTTCTTGCAGGGGCATATAAGGTGGGGGATCCACTAAAATAGGTGCTGGATCCAATTCCAGAGGAGGTGGATCCGGATCCTGCTTGTTCCGGCACAAATTAAGCCCTGCAGGAAACTACTCAGTGCTGAGCTGCTATGTATTATGGGAATGTTCCATTCAGACTGTACAGACACACAGGATGCTTTCTGTTCGATGTAAGGGGACTAATAATGACTAAAGCTAGGTATTTCATTGTACTGCAGTGTCATAAACAGACAATAAAAGTGATATTTTTAATGTAAATCAATGTTTATTTTCTCAACTGACGCAATGAGCAACAAGAGTATTTGTTGAACGCACAATTTCTATTTATTTGCTGCCCCCGAGTGAAATCTAATTAGTCCCAAATCTTGCTCCACATAACAACATAGTGAATGTCCAGTTCCATATGACCAGAGTGTCAAGTACATTACATATTACAATACTGTACATATACCCTCAAAACGCATAGTGGCATGATTGATGATTGATTACTACATGTCTACACATATATGTGTGTATGTGTCTGTATCAGAGAAAGACAGAATGGCATTAGTAGGGTGCGGGGTACACCCCTGTCAGCATGGCGATTTCTGGAGGTTGCAACATAACAGACCTGTGTTGTTGTGAATGTATATCTATGTAAAAGAGGGAGAAAGAGACTATGTGTATACATGTCTGTCTAACTGTATATATATATATGTGTGTGTGTGTTTGTGTGTGTGTGTGTGTGTGTGTGTGTGTGTGTCACAAAGCAAGCCTCAGTCAACGTTGGCCCATAATGATGCCCTTATGGGCAGCAGGAAGGCGGAAGGGCATTAAAAGCAGCCACAGGGTAAACACAGACTCATAAAACACACACACACACATACACAATATGTGAATGCAACAACTGCATGTGAATTAGAATGGTGGTTGTTTTCTTTGCCAGACTATACGAGCAGTGTGTGCATGTGTGTTTGTGTCTGTTAGGTAGTATGCCGTTTGGGATAGAAGCTGCCCCTGGAGTACATTATCATTATATAGTAATTTTGGTGCAACTGCAAGCACAGAGACTAGACAAATAACAAGTATGAATATATATCAACAGTCTCCAAGTCAGAATCAGAGGGAACTGATAGTCCAAGTATATCTATCCTGGAAAAGCCTGTGTCTTTACAAAGTGTAGTTTGAAATATTTGTTCTGTGTGTGTTTGGTGCATGGGTGACCATATCTGTGTATTGGTGTTGGAGTGGAAGCGTGTGCACCCTGGATCATTCCCAGCATGCCTGGCCTAGTCTAGTCTCTCACCCCGCATCACTGAGATCCTATTCAGCGTGAGAGCTTAAGTGGACTGCCTGGCCCTGGGAGAGCAAGGAAAGCCAGTAGATCAGGGGGCCGTGCAATGCTCCAGCCCAGCGCAGGAGTACAGTAACCTGGGTGAGAGATGCGTCTGGATTGGGAAGGGTAGAGGGGGGTTGGCGGTGCTGGGACCGGCATGCCTGGCCTCCGCTAACACACTGAGCCAATTCATATAATCAAGGCTAAAATTAGCACGGATTGGACTCTGCTCTCCCCAGGAATGGCCTTCAGACACACATACCCCCACATACATATACAAACGCTCCCATTACAGATCTTATTCCGGGGAGTGTAGGGACCCCCAGGCATTCAGGACATCTACAGTTCACTTGTGTGAGTATGTATGCACAGGAGTTTGTGCATGTTTGTTTTTCATGCCAAAATGAAAATAAATGACTGTGATCTGAGGGTCGACCAAGATTTAGGCTTCGGCTTAAATCACCACGATGGAAGCAAAGAAATTTCAGCTGGAGTCAGTCGGAGGGGAATCTGATCTGCTTGATATTCATCATGTGTGGACACAGCCTGTCATACAGATGTTCTTCTACTATTACCAGAGATCCAAGCATAGGGGTTTAATTTTACAAAACAAACTAGACTATATTTGTGCAAGCCAGATACAGGAAAGGATGTGGCATGGTTTGAATTTATGTTGTTTGCACTCACGTATACGGTTTGTCTTTTGCTGGCGCTGTAAAACCACTAGACATTGATTAGTTGAATTGTTAACTTGTCACTGTCCTTTCTTTCAAACAGGGATTTTAAATGGACATAGGGTAATCATGGACAGAGGGCAGGAACAGGATTGGAAAATGTCAAAGCCAGATTTGCACCTACTTACTGTTGGAGCAAGAGAACGGTCTCCAAAACTTTATTTGATACAGGTGCCACTATGAATCTCTCTCTTAGATACTCATGCAAACCATCTGCAAGACCCTTGTCTTTCCCCTTAAGGGTTTGCGGAACATGTTTCTTGAGACCTGAACTTATCACTTTCTCTTCACTCTGAGATCTTAGCCCTAGAGCACAGCCTGTTTTCTCCATAAACCCAGGGTCCCTTCAATGGGTCACATGTTCGATGGAACCATATGCTATTAAGCATGTGTGGGTATATGTGTGCATATCAGGGTAGACTTCATACTCTGTAGTTTCAGCATGAAGCAGCTCCTAAACAACACATTTTTCACACTGATTCTAAATCTCATCCTCTTTCTGAAACATTTCCATCTCTATCTCTCCAGTGATGTCATTAGACCTTTGGGGTCACTGGGGTATCTGTCAGAGAGGTTTTCCAAATTCACCCAAACTCATTAGGGCCATCCAGACAAGGCCTTTTGACGCATGTTCTTAATAGGGGGTTGCGGGTGACTCACAAATTTCCGAGAATTGCATTTGCCCCCACCAACCACTATTCAGACTCACTCATGCACCCCGTCAGTTGAGGAAACAACAGATACTTTCAAGAACCAGCATGCACATACAAATAGGCCCCCACCTACTTTTCCAATACTGTTGTGACAGTTGCTATGACAGTTACTTATCGTCTTGTACACGGATGGTGGTAGAATAATAGTTTGAGAATCTGGGCTGATTACACAAAGGTTGCATGTTTGATCCCAGGTAAGGATGGTCTAAAAATAGGATGCCTATTTCCCCCTTGAGCAAGGTACTTAGCCACATGGGGGATAGGCCCTGTAATTGGTGCAAAGTAAGTGACTTTAAATAAAAAGCATCTGCAAAAGAAAAGTCAAGGCACTCGGGTAAAAGGTAATTACCTGTTTTTTCTTGTAGAAACCCTTTTGGTCGCAGTTTGGAATGCGGAAGCCTCTTGGGTTCAGCACATTTGAGATCTTTAAAGTCTTCATAACACTCTCCATCTCCCGACGACATGGGCCCTGTACACACAGAGAGAATGCAGAATTACAGGAAATATCCTACTTGCAAACATGTGAGGAGGTTGGATATGCAAACAAGTAGAATGGGAATAGAATGTACTCCACTCCAATACATGCTTTGTCTTAAAAATGCATGTTGGCGGAAGAACAGTGCGTGCTTACATATTCAGTTTCTCTCTTTGACTCCACACTGAAGTTGTGAATATCTGTATGAACCCCACTGGAAACTGGCTCCCCTTTAAAGGTCTGACTTTTCTTTAATTGATCTCTTTTGATCATCTCCTCTTTGGGGTGTGACATAGAATCTATGGGCTCTATTGCCGTCCTCGGCCCTCCCTGCGTGTCTCCGGAAACAATTGTTGTGTCCTGGACTGTCTCAGCTCCACCGGCGCCTGTTGCCCTGGTACCATTGGAGATATGTTCCTCTCCTTCCTCTTCAGGGTTATCTGAATCAAAAGACAAGTGTTCCACAAGTTGATATGATTCTTTAGGGTCTTAATGAAAAGTCTGTAACACAGTTTGGTTAAAATTTCTCAATGGTAGTGTAAAAAAACACCTTTTTAAACCTGTCAAAAACAGCTCTTGTCAGAGCAAGCGATGGATCACGAATGATTCACGCGAACATAGACGCATTTAGGCAGATCGGGGGCGCATTCCCTTCAAAAACAAGCGTAATCCACTGCATCTTCTGCGGCTCAGATGTTGGGAGTAAATGACGACTGCTATATTCATTATTACATCCAACAACAGAACGCCTCAATCGCTTAATCTGAGACATCTTGTCTTCCACTGCACCGGAGTCGACACAATGGCGGACAGCTCTCAGCTCACTCAGGGAGGGTCTAAGGTAAGACGACCTTGTCAATCGACTATCGTGGGAGCGGCCTGTGCAGAACTACGTCATTCTGACAGACCTCTCAGAACAGCCTGATTGAGAAAGGGGATTTTAAAATAGGGATTTAAAAAAAAAAAAACACTGGGTGGATTTTTATCATTATAGGATGGATGTGTACACACAGTTCCAACACACATTTATGTTCAAACAACTTGTAAAGTGAATTTTGCATCCAATGACCCCTTTAATATATATTTACAATCTGACTATTAACAAAAGCAGCATTCATACAACTGCATCTTTTCACATGAAACAGAATAGCACAGGGGGGTCCAATCCTGCTCCTGGAGGGCCAGCGTCCTGCAGAGTTTAGCTCTAACCTGCCTCAATACACTTGTCTAGAAGCTTCTAGAAGACCTTAATGAGCTGGTTTAAGTGTGTTTAATGAGGACTGGTCTAAACTCTGCAGGATAGAGGCCCTCAAGAACTGGACAGCCCTGGAATAGCATAATCCTAAACATCTATTAGCATATAGAGTAGATCACTGATGACATCAATTTGTAGGCCAGTCAAGATGGCTATTTCGCTATCGGTTCCCTGGGAATTTCTTATGGGTTGGGGTTTTAGCATAGTGGTTTTCAATTTATGAGTAATGTTCAATGTGGCTAACACAACTTCAAAAGACTTATTGAGTCCTACCTAAAACCAGAATTGTGAAGTTGTTGTGTTTATTTAAAATGCTTTATTTAAAATTTGCTACAATTGTTGTCCGATTCGTCAACCCTGTGGTACTTGTAGTCATTATTTAGCAACATTTACTTCTGAAAAAACCCAGAAGCTTCCAAATTCAGTTTTGAGCTATGACTGTGTAATTTATGGAGTAGAACAAAATGTGAAAGTCTGCAAGTAATGTTTACCACAGGCCTTATTTCACTCATAAATCGAAAAACCGCGATTCTAAAAAACCATGGGAAATTCCAGAGGGAACCCATGGCTAGAAAATGCAAATTCTCTTCCAGCTTTTAGGACTACAGACTGAACAGCTCTATTCTAAGATTCTTCTCCATCAGAATAGGCATTTTACTTGCTTTTACAAGCAAGCATTTACAATAGAAAGTGTAAAAGCTCATCAGAAAGACACAGAGAAAAAAAGTAGCAGAAGAGAAAGAGATATAGAAAGGGGGAGGCGGAGGAGTGAGAGTATTTATAGTGCACCAAGTTACAATCGTTATAAGCAGAGGACAGACCACCTGACCCTAAACCCAGAAACCAAATACGGCTACAGGAGGGAGCGTTTGACTGCCTTCAACTAACATGGTCCGATAGGATGGTCTAACCAACAAACATCACATGCTTTCCTCTCTGTGCCCAGCTGAAGCTTTGCTGTGGGTGCTCACAAAATCTATTCAATGCAAATGTGGTTTCACTGTGGTCTAAATGTCCTTTCCTCTCATCCCACACCATTCCTCAATACGTGAACTCTATACTTATCCTAC
The DNA here is from genome assembly GCF_012432095.1 of Onychostoma macrolepis. Lineage (NCBI taxonomy): Eukaryota > Metazoa > Chordata > Actinopteri > Cypriniformes > Cyprinidae > Onychostoma > Onychostoma macrolepis. The sequence goes on from NC_081174.1 coordinate 11,323,970, forward strand.
TAAATAACATTTAGATGTATTATTAGTGCATTTGTATCAACATCCCTACTTCACTTAATAATTATTTACTTTTAACCAGAGGCGGACAAAGTACACAACTTCCTTACTTGAGTGAAAGTACAGATACCACTGGTCAAATACTACTCCACTACAAGTGAAAGTTGTAAAGACAAATTTTTACTTAAGTAAAAGTACGGAAGTACATGTTTTTGAAAGTACTTAAGTATCAAAAGTAAAAAGTAAATGCATTGTTTTATTGTCGCATTGTTGTATACTTACAATACCTTATGCCACTAATGCAACCTACTGAATACACTGATTAGCTTGTATTATCTTTGGAATTAAGAGCTTTTATGTTACCAAACCTATAGAAATGGAACAACTGAATGAAGATAATCATCTTTATTTTTGTATTTAACACCAGGAGTGTTAACTACATTGAACTCATTTTAATACTTTTTTAAAAGTTACAAAGTTCTTTTTCAAAGAGATATTGAAGTCTATGATATGGTTCATTTTAGGCAAACAAAGCAAACATTGAAAAGAAAACAAACCTTTAGTCTCTTCAGAAAACTGGATCATACTCTCTCAGTATGGCCATGGGTTTGAAGGTTGTGCACCAAATAACCATCTTTTTGAATTTTGCCATCAACTGATCAGTGTTCATAAAATACTCAGAAAATCAGTGAACTTCACAACATGTGGCTAGGGTTGGGTATTGTTTGAATTTTATCCATTCCGATTCTGATTCTGCTTATTGATTTCAATTCTTATTGATTCCCAGTTTAGATTCCAAAGTTTTCATTTAACGTACTTTTTGATCATTTGTTTGCACAGAAAAAGAAAAAAAGCATTTATGTGCAGTGTTTTGACAATAAAATAATGTTCAGATTCGTATACTTCCCTGACCAGTTTTTAGCAGCAATTTACCAGTAGGCCAAAGTTTATATATATATATATATATATATATATATATATATATATATATAATATAAGCAATTTTTGACAGATATATTAGCCTACCATTTGTATTGCCATAGTTTAACTACAAAAATCAAACTATAGTTAATATAATGAAACTATGGTAAATTTGTGGTTACTGAAGTTTTACTACAAATAGCATATGGTTACTATAGTGAGATAATAGTAAATTTGTGGATACTGTGATTTTACTGCAAATACCATAGTTATGGTTACTATAGTAAAAACATGGTTAATTTTCCAAAGGGCTTTAAAGAGTTAAGACATGCCCTTTTAGAGCGCTTTTAGCTGTGCAGTAGCGCGGACGTTTACATTAGTTTAGCGGGGAAGATCCCGAGGTTGCCAGATTTGCGCAAAAAAAAAAAAAAATCAGCCAAATGTCCATTCAAAGCAAGGCGGAAAACTTCAGGCTTAGAAATACTGTAACACTTGGCAACACAGGAAGGTACTGGCAGATCGCAGGCCGGATTTTCGCAGAAAAAAGGGTTCAGTGAATCTGAAAATGCACACACTGTAAAAACTGCTAAATATAACGACTTTCTACTTGGGGACCTTGATATAAATGTAGTTGAGTAAAAAGTACGATATTTGTCTTTCAAATGTAGTGAAGTTAAAGTCGCAAGTTTCCAGAAAAAATAATACTCGAGTAAAGTACAGATACTCAAAAAGTGTACTTAAGTACAATACTCAAGTAAATTTACTTCGTTACTGTCCACCTCTGCTTTTAACTACTAGATCCATTATGAGAAAAGTTCAACCTCTGTCATCATCTACTCATCCTTGTGTCATTAAAAACAAGTGGTATTTTGTAATTTATTGAGGAAAATGATAAGGCTGCTCTTTTCCATTCAATGAAAGTGGAAGGTAACCAGTGGCTGTCAAAAAAATGTGACAACATTTTGTGTAATGTTTCGGTATGAAAGAACTTCTTTATAAAACATAGCACGCTTAACACCATACACAAATTCCATTGGTTTCTACATATCATGAAGGTGCAAAGTTGGAATGTGCAGAAACATGAAGAGGATTAGAAAGCTCTTTTTTTAAGTGAATAGCAAGTTAAAAGTGGTTTTGTTACTCCCAGAAAACATTTGTATGCCTTTTTATGCACAAAAGTCATATAGACTACTTTTACGGTGCCTTTTTGAAGCATGACCATGTCGAGTCACCAATTTTCCTTTTATGGAAAAGAGCAGCACGAACATTCTTAGATATCTCTAGATAATGTAGGGGCTTGATTCGTTTCAAGCAAGGATACAGTAAGTAGATGTTGAAGCAAATTCCCTTTTATTTCCCCAGACAAAATATTTGCTCTTGTATGTCGTTTTGATAAGAAACCTTTGCCAATAAGCTAAATGTAGAGAACTCGTCGCCAGCACAGATTTTGCAGGACAACTTCATCACTCTTTTAAAGGTGCCTTTGAGCAGCCATTTACTGTGGACAAAATGCAAGCACTTGAGACACGATGTCCCAAATTGCACTCTAGTCTCTGTTTTTACTAACTACATGGTAATTTCTCAAATGCAAGCAAAAGCAGTTGACCAGTAAAGGGTCCAGCGAGGAGTGCATTTGTCAGCTTCAACAAATGCCTGGCGAGAGCACTGGGTGAAGATGAATTATGGCATTGTTTAAACATGCTGTCCTCTTGGGGTTTTACAGCTCTTGTCTGTTGAATAAATATTCAGTCTCTGGCCGTACAAAACAAAGCAGAGCTCTCGCAGGAATGAGAGACTAATAAACAGCTGGAGCAGAAGAGAAAGAGATATTTAGAAAGAAAGACAAACAAAATGGGCTATTAAATATGGAAAGTGAGAGAGAAAGACTGGAAGAGAGGGTGGTGGAACAGGACTGGCATCGAGAGATAGATGAAGGTGCACAAGATCTGAGTATTGTGAAGAACTGTAGAGATAGTGGACAGGATTCAGCAGAGTGGAAGAGTTAAGTGAAAACAGATTTTCCATGTGTGTGTGTATGTGAGTAAGTGCGCACTTGTGGCACACCAAACACTCCTCTGTAGCCATGGAAGCTGCTCTCCAAACCAGAATTAAACTATGCCTTCATTGACGATGACATAACAACAACAACATCAACAGCAACTTCTGCAACATAACAACTCGAACAAGGTAAGCAATTGTAATGATGGCACATAATGACGGCTAATAACACGTGCGACATGTCGATGCCTGCTTCCCTTGCATGACCCACCGTACCTTCCACATAAACAAATCCAGGACAGAGGAAGAGAATGGAGAGCTATCTAATTCAGGAACTTGAAAAACATCAATATTTAACCCCAATGTAAACTTTTAGAACTTTTCATGCCTTTTTCCAGCACCTAGTGGCCCATTTTGAGTCACTCAACCTCACTATTTGTTCAATCCCAAATGAGCAAACAATTTATCATTCTGGGTAGAACGTGAATGAGAGGGTGAAACAGACACATAGTTTTTCTTCTCAAAAGTAAAAATGAGTGACTGGGCACAAGGCAGGTGAATTTCACTACCAAGGCTTGGGACGAGAATGAATCCGCCTCTTCTGAGAAATCTGCACGATTAAGTATATAACTGCATACGCACAAACAACGTCATAACTCATAACCTCATGATCTTTCATTCCTCTTGCTCCGCCACCGTTCCCACCCAGAATCACGCTGGGCCACACTGCTACCAGACCAATCAAGCCCTGAAAAAATATCATAATTCATGTGTGGCAGAGCCTTGGGGTGGAGCCACGCACACCATGGCAATGGAGCCCTGCTCTCTGGTTGGCCAGAGTGTGTAATTACCATAAAGTGTGGTATGATGGGAAAGAAGCACTGAAAAGCAGCATGGGCTCAAATGAAAGGGCAGCGGAGGGAGAAAACATGAGGTAAGGCACTACTGTAAAACAGTTGGCGCCCCCAAACTGCTTTTTAAAAGTGACTCTGGGTCCTAACAATAGCCTTTGTGTGTGTGACAATGTCATGGTTGATTGCTTCAACACACCACAGCGGCTCTGTCAAATAACTAGAGAGGGTAAAAACAAATTCAGTCGGCCAGCTTGACGTCAGTTATGACCAAGAACGCTACTTATTTTGGTTGTGCGGCTCCGCAACCTTCCCTCTCTCAAGGAATTCACTAGGATGAATGTGTTGGCTAGGTGCAAGCTAATAAATGCGCACTAAGTGATGCACAATAAAACCTTCGACACAGGTGCCGCTGGATCTATTCTCAGCTCGCCCGCAAGGAAATGACTTTGTTAGAAATCCTATGCCAATCATTTCCATTTTGCTTGTTGCTTGACCCTGTCAATGGAGAGCGTGGAGTTCCTGAGCCAGTAAACGGCTAGAGAGCATCATTCACAAAACGGTGATCTCCGCTCTTCTGCAGAGACTATATATAAACGAATGTGGCATTCTTAACGATTGGGTTGGTGAAGCCAAATTTTAGTGCACACACAGATACACAGAGCTGTTTCTCTCTCCATCTCTGGCTCTCTCTCTCACACACACATACACACCACACACATAAAACGGCATAGAGAGGCTGCTGTAGCGCTGAACCTCGAGAACAACGGCGGTAGTGTGGGGCCGTCTCTCGGTGGCTGGACTTCATGACGACTGCCTGTTACCGGAGGTTGCTGCGTCATGCCGGTGTTCTGAAACTCTGACCTACCTGCTCAGGATGACCTGCTTCAGTCATGTTTAAAAATACAATATCTCATCAGGCAGAAAATAACCTGTTGGGATGTATTACCAGCGTAATGCCTTAAAAACACAAGCAGAATGTGTTGTCATGCAGAAAATACATATCAGGATGTCAACACGGGCAGCTTATCTTGTTTATCTAGAGTAACCCACAACCCTAAAAAAAAAAAAACCTGTTTGGAGATGCTAATGTCTATATTGTGGCATGAGTGCAGTGAAGTGCTGTGGTATGTGCTGCATCTTATGAAAAGTCAGTGAAAAAGTCCCCCCACCCCACAGACCTGCAACATATTTAACCTGTGAACATATAAACCATGTTACGCACAGCAGAGTAAACTCACACTGATACACAATTGAACACACAAGCAATACACCCAACAGTGTGGATAGTGTTTGATGGGATGTTTAAGACACCACACATACACAGGCTGTAAATTATGGGGGGTTTGGGTGTCTGACACCACTAATTGAGGCTTCACTGCTGAAGAAAAAAAAAAAAAAAAAAAATCCTAAAATAGTTTACTGGTCCTACCTGGTCTCCCAGTCTAGATATGCTGGTCTTTATCCTTTTTATCCAATATATTAGCCCAACCAAGCTCGGGGACCAGCTAAGACCATCTTAGGCTGGTATAAGCTGTTTTTGTTGAAAGAAAGTATGTGTATGTGTGTTTATACACCTACTAATATGTATAACAACGTTTCAGTAACCAAAAAAGTTAGATTACAAGTTAGTCAGAATGCACTGAATAAATCTCCTTCGCTTTAAGAGGTAACCATAGCAACAGTATGCTGCTCGAGTGTGTATCGGACCCAACATCTCCGAAACGCAAGTCCGGTCATTATTTATCAAATTTATTAAACAAATCGCAGGTATGTGACAAAAAGTTTAAATTTCACTCACACAAATTCTGGCCCCATTAAAGTCACTGAATAAATAACACACTGCGCATACAGTACACTAACAGACGCTCACGCTGAGCGGCGAAATGACGGCTGTGCGTTATTTACAGACAAACCGTGCGCGCTTACCGTGTCCGTGCGATGGATTGCCGCTGGGCTTTTTGTCCGGTGCCTTCGCACATACGCCCCGTCCCTCCAGCAGAGCCTGCAGAGGTTTGCTTTCCCCGGGGCGATGTTGACAGCTCAGCCCGGTACCGCAGCGCCCTGTGTACACTCCGCACGCCTGGCCCTCGGTTAGCGGGCAAGTCATGCAGCACCCGCAGCCCGGCTCCTTTACCGGCTCGGCGCAGTCCTGGGGCAGCGGTTTACACAGCACCATCGCCCCGTCGTCACATGGCTCGCAGCGGACCACTGGGCTGACGCTTGCTGCCCGCCGGACGAAAGCTGCGAGCAGCGCGGTCAGGCAGAGCGCACACAGTCCCGTCATGGAGCCGAAGCGCTGAAGGGGTAGATGCGTGGAAAAACGGTGCTCAGATCACCTCACCTGGATGTATGATTACACTAAAGCCTGAGCTCTCAACATATGCCTTGGGAAAGTAGCGGCGCTTTGGTTTATGCTGCTGTCACGTCGGTTTGACTAGACTGTGAACGAAGCCGCTGGGTCTCTCCATCTGTAAGTGAGTTTAAGTGGAACTTCAGGTTTTATACAGGCAGGAAAAGCACGGGCACTAAGTCACTCCCCCCGGTATGAATTATGTAGTCACCGGTCTCGGTCTTAAGGGACCGCGCGCATCCTTAATGAAATCATTCAACACAAGAGACGTGGGTGGAAAACAGGGAAATCTTGCGAGGGCTTTTAGACCGGTCATTATTGTCATTTACGGGCATTTGGAAAGCTGAAAAAGGTAGCGGGTTAACACCTGTTGACGCCGCCAAGGTAATGTAACCAACATGTCATGTACATCAAAAATAGCCTACCACGAATTTATGTAGGCTAGTACACATGAGCACATTCAACTGCTTGGATGCCGCAATAGTTAAAAAAAAAAAAAACATAAACAAAAAAAAAAAGTATGAAAGTATGTGCCCTGGTCACAGTTGTAACTGTTGAAACAACAGCTCAAGAACAACTACAATTTCACTTATAAACGAATAAAGTAACAATTCAATATTCCCTGGACCACAAAACCAGTCATAAGGGTCAATTTCTCGAAATGGAGATTTATGCATCATCTTAAAGCTGAATAAAACTTTTGTTAGGATAGGGCAATATTTGGTTCGAGATACAACTATTTGAAAATCTAGAATCTGAGGGTGCACTCTCAGAAATAAAGGTACAAAAGTTGTCACTGGGGCGGTACCTTTTCAAAAGGTACATGTTTGTACCTAAAGGGTCCATTTTGGTACCTTAAAGGTACATATTAGTACTTAAAGTGTGCATATTTGAACCTAATAGGTACAAAGGTGTACCTTTTGAAAAGGTCCTGCCCCAGTGACAGCTTTTGTACCTTTATTTCTGAGAGTGTGCCAAATAATCTAAATATTGAGAAAACTGCCTTTAAAGTTGTCCAAATTAAGTTCTTAGCAATGCATAGCCTATTACTAATCAAAAATTAAGTTTTGATATATTTACGGTAGGAAATTTACAAAATACCTTCATGGAACATGATATTTACTTGATATCCTAATGATTTTTGGCATAAAAGAAAAAACGATAATTTTGACCCATATAGTTGACCCATTGTTGGCTATTGCTACAAATATACCCGTGCTACTCACGACTGGTTTTGTGGTCCAAGGTCACATATATTCTGATGATATTAGATGAATTTGTTTTAAAACGAATAGTCAGGGTTGCGCTATATTTAATTCTTCACTAGATTGAAAACGAGGCAGTGAAGGATAGAAGTAGCCTAGTACAGTGCATTCAATGGACTGTACTGTTGTTTAACAACAAAACATCGTTATGGAAAGAAACACTGTAAAACAATTTGAAAGTTGTGTGTTGCGAAAAGTACGTGATCTAAACCCTTTATACAGTGTGTGCCATTTAAAAGACTGTAAGCCTATCCCTCACAGCCTCATTTCATCCGTGTTAAATTCAATATGGCGTCTAACCTGACTAGGGTCTACACGGATACACCCATCCATCTATTCTCCAAACCACTTGTCCTCTTTAGGGTCACGGTACAGTTGATGCAGACAAAAAGAAAACTGTTAACAATAGAAACATCAGCTTAATTTTTAGTAAAAATGAATGAAATTCACTGTATATATTTCCAAAATATTACACAAATATTTTAAAATTATGCTCTCAGAAATATTTTTAGACTTGCCTCAAAATATCCAAATAGGCTGTTGAAATGGCCTGATGAATGCATCCGTTTATTTTTAGAACAAAAAATGACAATGGAAACCTAATACAATGGTCTCAGTGACTAATCTAAACATATAAAACATTAAAAAACCAGCTCAGACTAATGTGTACCAATGAATATTAGAGGAACTCTCTGAACACTGCAGAATTATGTGGAAAATGCACTTTGGGTGGTCAGGCATTAGCGGTCCCATGACACCTGCTGTACCAAGATCAGCCCATTCATCCATACAGAATCTTCACTGACCATTTGCAACTTTTCACCCTCCATTCATCCATCCAACTAGTAACCTTGACCCCCGTGACTCCTCATTGGGCCTGTGGGAGAAAAATGTTGACCCGTGAATTTTCACGACAGGCCTGCATCCTTTCTCTTTTTCAGTCAATCTCTCCTTCTCACTGGGTGGTAAGAGATGATTAGAGTGTGGGTTAGATGTTGGATTGTGCTGCTTCAGCGCTGAACACCCCTCCTGCCTCTGCTCTGTAATAACACAAAGTCTGTACAGGCTGTACAGCTCGGTGGCTCCAGCTTTGGGAAAATAAAGGCCTACAGGCCTGCCTGCAGACCCCAGTGTTGAGACTGGCCCACTGAAAACAAGCAGAGGGGGTAAGGAAATACCCCCCAGCACACACAACCCCACTAACAGCACCCTCTGCTACTAAGATTAGTTTTCTTATGACTCTGCATATTTCTCCCTCGCTCTCCTGCTCTTGATTTCTTATTGTCTGTCTGTCTGTATACCTCAGGAATTCCTTCCGTTTAGAGAAGCGGCACGTGAGGGCTCTCCTCTGGTCTCCAGGAGCATTTTGGGAATGGAATGCACAGTGCCTGCCTAGTGTTTCTGCACAGAGCGACAGAGACCAAAAATCAAACTGCGCCCGACTGTACAATCTGATAAGATAGCGATTGATGGTGCCATCCATGAGTGGGTTATTGACTTGGATCATATCGACGATTCCTTATCAGTGCAAGCCAGTAAACGTGTAACTTCTCAAAATCATTGGATCGCATTTAGAAGTGCCTGTTTGCCGGTGTGTGCGAGTCTGAGTGTTTATTTCTGTGAATATTATTGCAGCTGGCTGAATGTTTATTGAAAACGCTGCGCTCCAAAGGACGGACGCCAAACTGCGGGCCTACATTTTAAGCGTCTCTTAGTCTTAATATCCTCTATAATCTATCTGAATCTCACACTTTTTATTTGAGTGTCAGCACGTCTCCAACACTCTGTCTCTCATTCACATTCCTCTGGCTCATCTCAGAGTTGGATGGTAAATCATTAATTGTCCTTCCTGCTCGGCTGTGTGTCACATATGACAGCCGTTACTGTGACACTCATTTAATACTGGGTTTCATCAGTGGTTTCTGGAGTGGGATGGAGGGAATGAGAGAAGGGGGTGGAGGAGTTGATTTATTTGTTTCGTTCCTCCGAGAGAATTTAATAGAAAACAACACATCCCTGATAGCATTGCCACTTTATATTATGAATCACACACAAATATGCATTAATGCACTAAACACGTATATTGCATGATTTATTGTTGGCACTGAGGTTTTCTGTCGCATTACACAAATTGGCTCAAATGTTTGTGTCTTGCAAGCATATGTGCAGTGCATCTCCTACTAAGGGTTTGATTTGTTCTAACAGAGAGACATTTTAAACTGTATAGATGCACAAGTAGACATATGCACAGAAATTCCTAATTTTTTTCAAGATTTTCAATGCCTGTTTCTGTTATGCACATGTTCCCCTTTGTGAAACAGCTGGGAAGCAAATTTTCTGAAAGTATCCAAATTTCACTTATTTTAGAATACCATGTGTTTCTAATAAGATTCGATTTGGCTTCAGTCATCATGTTGTGACACAAAGAAATCGTAAAAAAAAAAAAAAGATTTACAATGCCTTGGGTTCAGAATTCAAACAGCATTTTACTCATTTCCTCATTTACACATCAAAAATTTGCCTCAGACCTGCACAACACTCTCTCATCTACCAGCCAAACAAATGTCTCTGCAGATGGTCATATGTTCTTGTTTAGGAAGAGTATTTGCGTCAGTCTCACAAAATGTAAAATGTTATTTAGTTATTAAATGTTATTGAGTTATTATAACCTACAACTGAGAGATGAGAAAAGATAAGAAATCATATTTTGCATAAAGAAAATGTAATGTGCTATTTATGTCATTATTTTCAGGACAAATTTCAGCACATTTACATTATTTCTTTCTTTCTTTCTTTCTTCCTTTCTTTCTTTCTTTCTCATATAATAATCAATAACCTTATTCATATTTCAGTAATGCAAATGGGGGTTAAAATATGTCGTTAAGGTAGAAAAAGGTAGACAATATTTAATATATATATATATATATATATTATCTAAATATTTTAAGGAACTTTAAGTGTGCTGTTTTTTATTTATATAATATACTTTATTTAAATTGAATTAAAATGCTTACACTAGAGTTTACTGATTTAACTTAAACAGTAAAAAATAAGTACACAGTACAGTGAAAAATCTATTTAAAATGATTTTAAATGTAAAATTAAACATGTAAACTAAAAACACACACCACCTAGATCTGCAGTCGTTCAAGCCAGAACGAATGTACCAAGAATAAACAACTCATTCTACACCAAAGAAACTGGTAAATTTAAGTTATGAAGGCATGTAAAATATAAATACTGCATAGAAACATACAATACTTATATTGTACATTCAATAGTTGTTTTGCATTGCACATGGCCAAATCTACGACCATGCCTCTCACAAACTCCGAGCCAAAAAAGCGTTCAATGTGAGGCCTCTGTGCCCATTTGCAGGCTAAAAATGTAAACGACATTATCAGATAAATGGCCTCATTGAATCTAAACATTATTTTTCAGATCTCGCTCAAACAAACTCATTGCCTGTGAAGAACAACATCATCTTTCCATGGCACATTTCCCAAAGCCTCTCCAGATTTCGATAGCAACTGTAATTCAACCAGGAAGGAAACCAAATGCACACTGCACTTACAGGCCAGAACTGAATATGTCCTGAATGTTTCTGTGCTCTGTTCTTCTGTTGTGCCTCTCTCTCTTCAGGAACGAATAATTACAGTCGCAGCATGTGACTTAACAGCGCAGAGATCAAATTCCACTATGTTATAATCACTTGCTGTTCGGCTATTGCAGCAGCAGCAAAAAAAAAAAAGGGTGAAGGTAAGGTGTAGGGGGTAGCAGAAAAGATTTGCTTTTGCTAGGCTACAGAGCTAGATCAGAATGGAAATGGAGGGAGCTCAGGCCGATTTAGAGAAAGCAGGCATGACGCACAGGTGGTTTGTCACTGTGAGAAATATCAGAAGCGAAACAGGCTGAACATAATCATTTTGTGTTTTTGCGATAAGCTCTCTGAGCTTCACTCTATTTTTGGAAAAGCTTTTCTGTGAGAGCAATTCTGAAGATAGAAATAGTGAGCGCACAGTAGAGCGTATAAAGCTGAAGGAATGTGTGAGATCCGAGCATGACTTCGCACTGCATGGTTTGAGTATGAGCCAAAACAGATGGAACAGACCCAATAAAGGTTTAGCCCAACACTGTCCCCATTCACCACATGCTCTCTCTTACACACACACACACCTTGCAAGTGCTAAGTTCATTATGGCTCTAGCTGCCTCGTTGCCTACTGCCTACATAGGCAGTTGCCTTCTAAGGCAGCATCTAAACGGTCATGGAACCTCACAAGTGACCGATTTGGAACTCTACCAAGGCAGCATAACACAAATAGCACTTGCAGAAGAGATTCCATCTAGCATGTTACTAAACTAAAAGCATACAACTCTAATAAGTATAAAATTGCATAGCACACACAAATATTGGCTATTACTAAAATTATTTGTTCTTTCTGCCATTGAAGGAACCATTTTTTCAAAATTAATCAACATTTCTCAAACCTTATCCATCATCTTGGTCATGGAACTCATGTGAGCAGTGCATCTATAGGGTTTGACATTAGCATGTTGCTAAGCTAACAACACACTACTCTATTAAAGTCTCTGTAAAGACCATTCAGAGAATTGTTTCTAAACACATTATAAATGTTAGAAATGTATTGCTGAAAACACATTACAAAGATTGTGAACTATGTAGTTGCCTCCTGAAACAATTAAAGGGGTTGTTGACTGTTTTTTGGTTTTTTTTTCTAAGCTTAATTGTGTTTATGGGGTGCAGTCTAACATGTTTTAATGCTTCGTTTAAAAAAACAACAACAAAAAAAAACATTGTTTTTCACATAATTTACCTTCATTCTACACCACTCTGTTCCTTCTCCTGTAAACAAGCTGATGATTTCCTGGTTTTATGAAGCACCTCCCTCAGAAATACGCGATGGGCTCAGATTGGTTAGCTGGCCCAGTGTGTTGTGATTTGCTAAACCGCCAGTGTGCGTCTAAACGTCACGCCCCTCAGCTCAGTGGCTCACGCTCCGGTTGTATTGTAAACAATGATGTCATTAATATCGCTTATCAATTTGAGCCCCAAATTGAGACCCAGAGGACATTAGTGAAGAGGACCATGCAGAACCTGTGCAAGCACAGCTCATAATGGTATGTTTTTTGCTTGTTGTTGTCTCATACTTTTAGATACTCTGTTTACTCTATTTGTAAATGCTACTGCTTAAGTTAGCTTTTAATATATGGTTTTATCCTGATTAAAGCTTTAATACATTATGGCAACCGCACGCGCGTCCATGTTTAATGCTTCTCATAGCTATGTGAAAATAAGTGTATAATTGGAACAGTACATTGTTGGAGCTGAGCTGATGATCTGAATGAGAGAGAGAGAGAGAGAGAGAGAGATGCAGAGCAGAGGACGCGAGAAACAGTGCTGCTTTAGATTTTGAAACTTGTGAATACAAAATTGTTAGAAGACAGAATTGTGATTCATATATAAACAGATTTTTACAACCTGATCTCACAGAATTCCGTGTAATGTTCACGGACTTAATTAACCTCCGAATCTGTGGTGGCATCACGGAATCGCCGAAAATTCCGTGATGGGCTCACAGAAGGCACCAGCCGTGGTCCATGCACGGATTCACTGGTTCAACACCAGCGCTGCATCAGATCACGTAAAAAGAGTTACTCCGATGCAGTTATACTTTCACTGGAGTACCTGACCCCACCCCTACCCTAAACCTACCCAGTTCTGAATAATAATGATGACGATAAATTTCCCAGTATCGCGTCGGCATATTGATGCTAAGGGTTTCCGTGCGTGGAGCACGGCTGATGCCTGTCACTGACTTACATTGGTATCACTTCTGTGAGCCCGTCACGGAATGTTTTCTGTGAGCCCATCACGGAATTTTCGGCGATTCCGTGATGCCACCACAGATTCGGAGGTTAATTAAGTCCGTGAACATTACACGGAATTCTGTGAGATCATGTTGGATTTTTAAGTGCACCCCAAGTTTTCTCTTCCTCTTCTCTAAAGCAGCGGAACTTGGCCTCGCCCCCTTTGCTCCATGTTTATCTGGGTTTGTGATGTCACAAACCCAGGAAGTCACTCGTTGTAGTTCCCCACGAGCCGTTTTTGTAGGCATTAAACTGCCGTAAATTTAAAAGATGATATCTCCGTTTGCATTGAACTTTCAGCGCCGTAACTTTGCAGATATTGTTTATGCTCAAACAGCAACATTACACACTAACTAATCTTTAAAAATTTAAATCATAATCAGCCACCCCTTTAAACAGTTTTTCACCATTTTCGTGTTCAGGATTTTTTGGGCAGGCCTAAAATCATGTCTCGATGACGCAATGGAGCCACTATGCACAGCCCCTCACCTAAAAACTACTATAATAACTAGAGAGCATTAGCCCGCTCAATCACGAGTTACTATTATTACCGTTAGTTACTACAGCTTACAATTAGCTATGCCTTTGACACGTAAATGCATATTACCAAACATGTTTGGCTGTGTAAATCCAATTAAGCTGCTAGAGGGAATATCCATTCAGGTTGTAGAGGTGACCGTTGAGGGTTGCCGTGATTTTGCCAAGTAAGACATGTTCCTGGATCAACATCTTTTGTTTATCCTGGATCAACATTACTGTCCCTCAATCCCTACCCCTAAACCTAACCCTACCCATAATTTATTCCTAAAATAAGTGCGAAATGATAGCTGATAAACAAGGCTGTAGAAGCACCTAACCCTGATCGTAAGCCTAAAACAGATATTTTCTGAAAAGTTATCCCTCAATTCTGATTGGTTGTTTGGGATGGTGATCCAGAAACATGCTATACTAGGTCAAATCACGTTCACCAAGAATACTTCATTTTTTTTTTTTTTCAAGATTTTGATAACTTATTTCATTTACTTGGAGGTTTTTTTTTTTTCATTCAAATTTGGCTGGGTGGTTAATAACACATTTTCCTGTGGTGTGACAAACTCAAAATACATTTAATATTGCTTTACACGGACTGCATGAAACAAATACTGAGTAAACAATAATTTTTTTTCTTAAATATGAACTATTAATCAAACTATTTTTTGGGTTATTTTTAGTATGGTTTGAATTCATTTATATTTTTAATGGTCAATATTTTCCTTACCTAGTCCATCCTGGATTTATTAAAAGTCGACATGAAATCTAATTATTTTGGTGTCGTTTTATTGTGAAAGATTCATCCATGTACACATTAAATTGTTTGTTTGTTTTTTGACCTCATAATATTTCATCACAATGTCATAATTACATTTTTCGGTAAAAAAATGAATTCTCTCTGGTGATGTATGCCATCTGTCTCCAATAATTTAGTCTGCCTAAACCCTCCACAATTGACTGCAAGCTTGCATTCATTTTTAAGTACAACTTCCTCATCTCAAAATCCAATCAACAACCGATAAACAGAACCAAGTCTCCATTGTATATTTCCATTATACTCTGAGGTACTGTACATCACAATACAAAAGAAAAGCAATGGAATCCTCAGAAACCCAAAGAAAAAGAGTACAGGTGGCTCTAATAAATATTGATTTCAAAAAAGTGTGACATTAGCATGTTGCTAAGTTAACAGCACACTACTCAAGCACAAAAATGTGTTTCACATTGTGTAAAATAATACATTTTAATTGTGCTGAATTATTTTACTTTTTACTGAGCAACAACTAACATTTGTCTTGCCTTGTGGATATTTTTTTGTTTGAAACCCAATAAAGGTTTAATCCAACATTTTCCACATTTACCACATGCTCAAACACACCTTTCAAGTGGTACATTCTCTATAGCCCTAATCCAAAATTTAGATTACTGCCACCTAATGCCAACAAAGGCTGTTCCCTTTTAAGATTTGAAACACGGTACATCGTCAGCGACACTTACTTACAAACTCTACAAATTAATTCAAAAGAGTTTGATCTTATTATGTTGCTAAGCTAACAGCATGGCACTGTTGCAAGCATAAAACCACACACACACAAATATTAAGCATGAAGTATTTTTAACACTCACCATTTCTCTCTTCTTGTCTGCCATCTTAGATTTATGTTTACTGAAACTATCTCAGTGCATTCTGGGATTGCCTATTGCACAAAGGTTACTTGTGATGCTGCCTCCTAAAATGCTTATTCTCAGAACATCTCGTGGTTACTGAGGTGGCTGGTGTGGAGGGTATCTGTAAGTGTGTGTGCGTATAAGTATTGTTTGGCAGTGATGTTATGCTGGAACAGTGTAAATAACACTCCCACGCCAGTCACTTTTATCCCTTGCCAGGCTTGTTTGGAGGAAACAAAGTCTTGAGCTCCCTAACTCACTCTCTGTGATGACAGAACCGACAATCTCTATCACTTACAGGCTGACAGCCAGCCAATCATGACAGGAATGTGAAGGGAGGAAGAGAAGGGATGGGTTTGGGGTCGCACATTAGCTATGGGACACTGGAGTCTGCAAATGCACTTGAGAATAAGCATGCCAACACAGTCTCCAGGATGTCCTTAAGTCCAAGTAACTGGGGTGGTGAGCAAAAAAAGCCAACTCAGCAAGATCTGCAAATTCTTCTCATGTACTTCACTTGTAGAGGCAAGCAGTGGGAGCATAAGAGGAGTATGAACTACTTAGGAGTGAACAATGGTGAAAAGTCATGGATAGATGCTAGTGTTTCCTGTCATAGTTATGCAAAGATTTCAAAGAGTATCATAGCTATTAAACTAGATCTTGTTATGATTTTAAATCTGTATTTAACCTCAGAAAGATCTCAGAGTAAAAAGATGTGCTAAAAGTGTATACTTTAAAGTAATGTTGTTGGTTTTTTTAACGATCTTAATAACAAATGATGAGGAATTTCAAAAGTCTACTGTAAGGTTAACAGTTGATCAATAATGTAACAGAAGTAATCAGATAGTAATTAAAATAGTTACTTTACTTATTACATTCGGTATCTTGTAATCTGTAACCTGTTACATTTCCAAACCTTCTAAACACTGGTCTAAATTCAGTATTCATAAAACAGTTGGCCGAATGTCATCAAATAATATTAAAAATATATATATATACAGTATATATAAAATAGCACTATAACTGAGCATATATCCAGATATGCGGTGCATACGAGGGCAGTTTCGGCATTAAATTTTGCCAGGTGTCCCATTAAAGTATTCTTGCATATTTTTGTTACTATTTAAAATAGGTGTTAATAGTATAAAATGCATTGCATACATTTTACATACAATAAAATAAATATTAGTTAATTTTAGCTTTTTACCTGTTTTCTGTCAAAGTTTCTGCCAGAGAGATGGGAATTATGCTGTGTAAATTGGTTCAGCACAGTTTTTGGATGATTTGACAGATATTGTTCCAGATTTTGCACAGTTAACTGATTTTCCTAAATGTATTAGTGTGAAATGAAATGCCGTAAATTCACAAAAGTAAAAGCTAAAATAAAAATTGAATGCAAAATTAAAAATAATATAAGAGCAGTGGTATTTCATTCGTAGTGAATTCCTATGTAATGGTAACACTTTGGACATGAAAAGCTGGCTTGACAATAAAAATGACTGTATATCTATTTATGTATGGGAGTATTTGAGATGGTTTTCTACTAGGTTCTAAGTATGAATTAATCTGGCATCTCAATTTCTTAAAGTCTTAATGTTTTTTGTTTTTTTTCTGCAGCAGCTCTATAAATGGGAACCAGTTTGTTCTGTTCTTTACCTTGCCAGCTTTTGTTTGCTTTTATTTTTTTTCCCCCTTCGTGCCACTCAATAAAACATATTTTTCCAAGTCGCCATCCCAGCCTGGTATTTTTGTTGCTGTTTTCTTGGACGGAGAATGATTGTGTTTCACTTTGGAGGGCATTCACCCTTTCCCAGGGTTTCCCATTTATGGTTAAAGTCACACCATGAATGTGTATCACCCCTCTCTACTGTAAAACCAAAAATCGGAGTTTATGCGGTGTGAATTTGGCCATTTGTGTGCTCTAGTGTCATTAGTGGTTCTTGTTATGGGTTTTCCAAAACCCCTAACCTTAAGTACTAAACTTTGCCTTGTAACTTGCCCCTAGATTCTTGTGCTACAGACATGAATGATATGTGAAATCATGTGGTTTGTTTGGAAAAGTTTCGTTATTACTTTTTCTTGTGATCGGGCTCATAAAGGATAATAAAATGCCAATATACTTAAACATTTAGAGACCAAAAATCCTCATTTGACTTTGTAAAAATCTAGTTTGTTACTGTAATTCAATTATAATACAACTTTATAAGGCCTGTTAAAGTTCAGACAGCTGCGTAATTCAAACTATTGCCTACTTGCTCTCAGAGAGCAGCTGCTTTTCAGGAACAAACTGGAACAATGCCTGTCAATAAATCTATGGCAGAGGTTCATCCGTGAGGGACGCTGTGGGTTAGTGTGTAAAGGGTTTCTTGGGAAACATCTGGAGCTGAATTCCATGAAACACTCAAATGAGGTTTTGGCCATTTTGGAGTCAGCGGGAAGCACATCCCTTAACCTTTTATCTTAGAGAGCAAAAGAGAGGGAGGAGAGAGAGATTCAGATGTGGGCAAAATGAAAGAGTGCGGGATGGAAAAACAAAGGCGAAGGGAGGAGGACATGATCTGGTAGTGGCATCTTGTGGTAATGGTGGGCCTAAAACAAACGCATTGCAAGAATTCAAATGCTTTTTATGAAGTGTCAAATCAAGCTAACATGTGCAATTCATAATGCAACACCAGTACATGCTGCAACCACAAGGGGCGCTATCGCTGGTATTCATTGTACATCATAATGTTTCTTTGTTTTACATTTCCAGCCAATAGGATGTTTAGCCTGCGCCTTGCTAAGAGACTCAGCTTGGTCAAACATGCTCAGCAAGACCCCTGGACTGAAGATCTTTCAACACATGACCAGACGGTGCAAACAGTCACGCTCTGCCCAAAAACAAACAACCCCCAATGGAATTACACACACTTATATGAGCAAACACATAAATTCACACATGTCAATGTGCATACAGTACCATTCAAAAGTTGTTGGGTTTTTTTTTTTTTTTGGAAAGAAATTAATACTTATTTTTTTATTTAGCAAGGATGCTTTAAATTGATCAAAAGTTACAGTTAAGACATTTACAATGTTGCAAACTATTTATATTTAAATTTTCTATTTTACAAATTGCTGTTCTTTTAAAATCTTTACTCATCAAAGAATCCTGGGGGGGAAAAAAGTGTATCACAGTTTCCACACAAGTATTAAGCAGCACAAATGTATTCAACATTTTGTAATAATAATTATGTTTCTTGCACAGCAAATCAGCCTACTAGAATGAATTCTTAAAGATCATGTGACAGTCAAGACAGGAGTAATGATGCTGAAAATTCAGCTTTGCATGACAGGAATAAATTACATTTTATATACATTTTAATATAAATTACATTTTATTACATTTTAAATATATTAAAGTAGAAAACAGCTGTTTTGTATTGTATATTTCACAGTATCACTGTATTTTTGAACAAATAATACCTAATAAAACATAAGAGACTTTCAAAACTAAAACATCCTGATCCCAAACTTTTGAATGGTAGCGTACATAGTGTAATCTGCTCTAGATACACATTTGGTTTACAGCAAATGTTTCTTCAATTTATATCCTACTATATTTTGCTCCTGAACTATTTATTGAAAAATAAAAGTTACTAAACTGAAAAGACTTCACCGGCCACTGCAGATAGTTTCGGTCCTTATCAAAACAAACCCCTTCATCATTAAAAAATGTCCTGTTCAACTCTGTTGTTTATTTGCGTATTTGTTGTGTACATACCCATTACACACCAGTAATAAAACCAATAATAACCTAACAGTGATGTTATAATCACCACACATCCATGGAAATTACTAAATCACAGGATAGAAGTGGATGCTGATAGTTGGCAGAACTGAAAAGAATAGCCTATATCTAATGATTTTCTGTGCTGAAGACTAAAACAAACTAAGAAAGAGAATCAAGTGCCCACTTTCTAAAACCTCTCTGCGCAGACACCCACATTCATGCTCAGCCACATCTGAAATATTTAGCTAATTTTTACACAAAGTAGAAAACTGAACAAACATAGGCCTGATGTATGTGAAAATGTGTTCAGTATGTTGCCTGCATATGTGTGGAATATGTATAGGCTGTTGTCTTGATTAGTGTGTGCAGATATTTCTGGAATTGATTCAGTCAAACCCGCTTCACTTCACACCTTACTTATATCCCATTTCCCAATACATCAACAAAAAGATTCTGGCTGTGAGGATGTTATGGGGGGGCCGTTCCTGGATAAGCAGGTTCAAATCTCATGGTATGCTCAGTACAATAAGATATCTAGGACATACTGTTCTTCCGTGAACCATAACAATGATCCTCATCAAAGGACACCTTATTAAAGGATGTTCTGTGCATTTCGTGGAAAATACAGGAACCAGATATATGGTTCGATATTATTCACTGGGAAAAACAGCACATTTTATTGTGGTTGAAAATTGAAGTGCATTTTTTTTTACTTTTATATGTACTGTATATGTATGTATGCATGTAGTTAGTTAGCAAGTTAGTACATAGTTTGTTAGTTTAATAGTCATTATATAGTTCCAAAGATTATTTTCAGTTACCTCAGAAAACTTTTTAAACATGGATTTAGTGTAATTTAGCTTGTTTATAGTTTGTTAGCTCGTTAGTCAGTATAAAATTCCACAGATTATCAGAAAAGTTAAAACCACATTTATTTGTTTGTTTGTTTGTTTAGTTAGTTGGTTGGTTTATAGTTTGTTAGTAGAAAGTTCCTCAGATTATCAGAAAATTGTTCGAAAATTTAAAGTGCATGTATTTATTTAGTTAGTTAGGTAGGTAGGTAGGTAGTTCATAGTTTGTTAGTCAGTATAAAGTTTCATATATTATCCTCAGCTACTTCAGAAAATTAAATTAAAAGTGCATTTCTTTTTTTTTTTTTTTTAGTCAGTTACTTCATAGTTTGTTAGTCAGTTGAAAATTGCCAGAAAATTGAAAGTGCATTTATTTAGTTAGTTAGTTAGTTCATAGTTTGTTTGTTTGTTTGTTTATTATTATTATGTTGTAATTCTAAATGCATAGAGTGTGCATTTATGGCATATATGAATATAGCCTAGTAAAAGCCAGTATGTAGTTACACCAATGACCTCGTCACCATTCACCTCATAGGCGCCCTATTCATCTCCTTGACACGTCTAAATTTTGGAACTGGAGTGTTTAAGCTTCACATAAATCTCAGGGAAATGCTGACTCGTCACTGTGCTGCGTGCGCGTATGACAAATTTGGCTCTGACATTTAGATTTTATCAGTACTTGCTAAATTCTTTATAATTATGTGTAACCATCAACTTTTATTTCTGAAATCAAAACAATTTGGCCGCAATAAAAGCAGCTAAATGCAAACACACAAATCAATGCCTGTGGAAAGCTGGATCTAATGATCGAGTAAAGAAGGACGTCTCATCTGGGGGCAATAAAAACTTGATTACTTTTTATTGGATTTACTTTTTTTATTAAAAGCATTCCAAATACTTCTTACACATGATTTATTTGATCATCAGAATTAAGTATGGAGGAATATCTACAGTGTGATTCATTAGAATGTAGAAACGTGGCTATATAGAGAACACATTCTTCCTAAATCCAGAACATCAGCACCAAATGCCCTTAGAAAAGATGTTCTATCTTGTTAGATGGAAATTCAGTTAACTTTCTGGCCAACCAGTGTGTTTGACCTAATGAAGTTACCCGAGGTGTGAGGGGACGCAGTCGCGCAGCAGGTGGTCAGGGTCGCACAGTTCAGTGCTCTGCATCATGTACCCTCACTGACCTTCTTTTTCGTTCTGTTTTTCAACATTCAAATATTTCACACTCTTGGTTAAACCTGAATTTATTAACTCTAGGCAAATACTAAACATGATTAATGGACATGCACACAAGCAGTCAAGCACACACATGCTAGTCCAAATTTTGCAAATCTTAGAATTAAAGTTCACCCAAAACTGACAAGGATCATTATTTGCAGTCATATCATTCCAAACCTGACTTTCTTTCTTCTGTAAAACTCAAAGGAAGTTGTTTTGAAAAATGTTCATGATGCTCTTTTTAATACACTAATGTTTGGAAAGGGCACCTAATATGCAAAATTCACTTTTACATGTTGTTTGAACATAAATTTGTGTTGGTAGTGTGTACACAACCACCATATAATGATAGAAATCCACTCGCTCCTTTTTTTTTAACCCCCAAAAAATCATAAGCAGTGTCTCAGAACCATTCAGGTTTTTTCCCAGGATTCTCCCGTATTTTACCATTCTATCCCACCATTATCCAGTTTAAATATTTTCCTGTATTTCTCCCGTATTTTTAATCTTTCTATAAAAAAATTCCACTGGCCGCATTTGATTATCATACTCGAAGCTGGAGGGTGTGCTCATGCAGAAAGTCCAAAACTGACTAGTAATTTATGACGTGCCAGGAAATCCCTAATATGGACAAAGGCATCCAGCTATCGCTGTAGCTAAGCTTAATAAAAATGTGAAGACAATACATGCACGATTGCAACAATATATGGTATATGTGTGTTTTTCAAGTCATCTCCAGGTAATAAATAAAGTATCTGGATGATGCAGTGAAAACAACCTATAGAAACTTTAAAATATATGTTCTCTCTTATTCTGTGATAAAAATGTTAAATAAAACGTGTAGTATATTCAAATAATAAAATTGACATTAGGAATATAGGAAAAAATAGTACAGAATACAAATTCCCACTATCCCACTATTTAGGTTTTTATTTTATTGTTTGGGTCAGATTAACTGCGTAAACAGCAGCTGGTACTGTATACTACGCTGCTGTCACTTAATACACAGATCTAACATATACATGTGATTTCTTTCCCAGCTGTTTTCCTTCACAGACATAACGAGATAGCGTTTTTGTAACTTATGTGTATTTTTAACATAAACTTGTGTGTTTCGACGGTTTAAGCACAATTGGACATGAAAGAGAACTTAAAAGACATGCACGAAAACAGCCTGTTTCTGCTTCCACTCAATATAGGCATTTTCAAAATGACATAATAAATTATTTGTGGGGTATTTTGAGCTGAAACTTCACAGACACGTTCTGGGGACACCTATTGTAAAAGGGGCATAATAGATACCCTTTAAATATTTTTTATTTTTATTTTTTATTATTCCGCAAGGATGCAATAATTTGACCAAAAGTGACAGCAAAGACATTTATAGTCCAAACAAATGTTGTTTTGAACTTTCTATTTATCAAAAAATTATGAAAAAAAGTATCACAGTTTCATCAAAGATATTAAGCAGCACAACTGTTTTGAACATTGATAATAATAAATGTTTCCTGAGCAGCAAATCAGCATATTAGAATAATTTCTGAAGGATTATGTGACACTGAAGACTGGAGTAATGATGCTGAAAATTCAGCTTTGCCATCACAGAAATAAATTACATTTTAAAATATATTAAAATAGAAAAAAGTTGTTTAAAATTCTAAATATATTTTAAAATATATGTTTTTACTGTGTTTTTGATCAATAAATGCAATCTGGGAGAACATGTTTCTTTCAAAAGCATATTAAAAAAACAACCCACTACATTAGGGGTAAATGAAGAGTTTCACAGGACTGCACAGTTCAGCAACACCACTCAAGATCAACATCCTTGCAAAAAGGCAGTATCTAAGAAGTGCATATGTAAGCCATTGAGTTAATCGCATGTATGTGCGTCCGTATGTCTATTAAAAATGGCAGGGTGTGTATCTGAGGGCAAGTATCTGCGTATGAGTGGAAGAGACCGAGCCTGTGGTGTGTGTAGAGTTAAGCGAGCGTGGGTGTGCACGTCTGGGTCTGGTTTGGGCTTTTCTGAAGCGATTTGTAATGATATGCTGCTCTGTCTGTACAACGTGTATTTGTGCCCCAGTGAGACATACAGAACATACTCTCATTAAGTTAAAAGGACGGCGTCCAACCACAACGACTTTAGGGCAAACGCACACACATATGCCAGTGCACTGGCCAGCACAAATTCAAATGGGATTGCCGGCACAGACACACAAACACACATATTGCCAGTGCCATAAAAAGCAGAGAATTTGGACAAATAACATTTCCACCATCATATTAGGGTTACTTGAAAGAAACTGCAAAGAGCTACGCTACTGAAAGAAAAGCAACATGGTGAGTTTCAGAAAGCCGCTTTTTGATGGGATTTTCTGTTTGGTGAGATTCAAATCAGTTTAATTATGTTCTAGGCATGTTTAAGGATTCAGATTCAACTAATACAACTCATTTAAAAATGAATTTAAATAACAAATATTTTCTTAGCTGCCCAGATGCTGCCGGAATAGATTTTGTTCTAGGCATTATTCATGCTAATATTGATTATATTGATATGTGTATGTGCTTGTAATTGCGTGTGCAATTTTCACACGTCATATGGTGTGACATAGGACCTGCGGTCCACGGGTATCAGGAGATCGAATCGACCAATCAGAGGGACTTGAATAAAATGGATTCAGTCTGTCCGTCAGCCCACTGTGGCGAAAGTAATCGGAACCCTCCTCCCCCATAGCTGTGATGCTACAGGGTTAAATAATTGTGTGCTCACACACACACACACACAGACCGCTTCACTCTGTTATATGCAGTTGTCCACTCCTTTTTCAGAATGACATATTAAGTCTTTATAAGACCTTTAATAATGTACATTATTATTATTATTCTAAAATTAAATAAAAATAGTAATAAATGTGAATTTTCTGCAGTTTGAGTGTCATTGTCTGAGCCGACCTTTTATAGACCCTTTACCTATTAATATCATTTGTAAAACATTAGTTATAGATAGATTTTCAAATTGATTGACCTTCAAATAGTATGTGATCATTTTAAAGGTAATATTAATGTAATATTTTGCCTCAGTATAATATGCTGAGACAGCTGTAAAATAACTATTTGTAGGCTGATTGTTCCATCCAATGGTGTAAATTTGGAGGCAGGACTATCTGTTTGTTGACCAATTGAAGATGGTGTGAGTGTTTTGGGAAACTTGTTTGATTTACAAAACACTTCACTGTCAAGGAAGCAAATTAAATCTTAAACACTCTATCAAATTCAAATTTGAGTTTTGCCAACTGATCTCTATGTCAGTTTACTACTAACATTATATAAGATAAATGCTGACAGATACAGTATACACATTTAAAAGACTTATCTTCTAGAAAATGAGCCAAAAATTTTGATCAGTCTTCTGATATTGACAAAAATTGTGCAAAATCAGATGTTCTCTACAGTGAGAATGTCCACTTGCCTTAAATAATAAGTACAGTATAACTCCAATTAGCAACAGCAAGTAAAAAATGAAAAGGAGTTAAGGTGCGTTCATGATGAGTCAAAATTACCGTAATTATGTGATTCCGTAAAAAACATTCATGTTCTAGAACTCGTAATTACAACTTGTAAACTAATTTTCGGAGAGCTCTGACTTGTACCACCTGACCACTGCAATGTCATGTGGAAACACTTAAAATGGCATCGGTTTCAGCAGTTAGATGTAGTTAAGCAGTTATTTCGTAATATTTTTGTGTATAATTCCTATAATTGATTATGAATGGTCCTTTCACATTTTTGTGGTTCTCAGAAGTGGAAGTCGTCATAATTGGGTAATGTCACGCGTCGTGGTTGTAGAAGGCAGCGCACGATGAGTAAAGATAAAGGGGTTTTAATAATCATCAACACGTATAGCACTGAAATAACATTAGCGATAACCGACAAACTAGAACTCAATGGACAGGAACTAATATAGGGCAGATAATGAGGGATACACAGGTGAACACAATGAAGGTGATTAACTAATAATGAGAACACGAATATAACCAAATATGGGCACAGAGGGAGAAAACACAACAAACAGTCCACAGGGGTGTGACAGGTATACTTCTATAGTGTTGAACTGAAAGAGAAATTGATTATGTTGGTTAGAAGAGAGAAAGATGTCAAATTTGCCATCACTAAATGACTTGCGCCAGTTGAAGTGCAATAACAAACACTGTCATGTTATCTTGCGTTCAGATGTGTGATGTTTGGGAATGCAGTTATTAGATACAGTTACGGGAGGTGATTACCAAATCATTTTGATGACGGACTTTCAAAATTATTAAAATGTAGGATGAGATCAGTGCACTGCTAATTTTTCCAATCACATGATCTTTTGAGGCACATTGGATCTACATTGAGGTTTTTTTTTGTGTTTCCATCGTAGATTATGCGATTCTTTTTGGACAAAAATGTATTCGACTCAGTTGAGCACATATCTTTTTTATGCATATTTTTAGAATTTATGTACATCTTACCGTTTCCATCCAATGTTTTTTATTTTTATTTTTTTTACGCGATATCCTAAAATTCATGTAATAGCTAGTGAGAAATATCCCTTATATATGAACACATTCCTGAGTATCCCAAGGAATGTATGAATTGAAGAAAAAGAAAATGTATAAAGCTGAATGCAATGCAAAGCTGCTATGGATGAAAGCATCTGCAGAATGTAACTGACATGTTTTTTGATAGCTTGTGGGTTTTTACCAAATAACAAACAAAGAGACAATACACAGTTAAATAAACATGAAACATTTTGCTGTTACATTATGAAAACAACACTGATTTCACTATGCTGTTCCAAAGAGTCAATGAGACTTGCACCTTTCAGAGTACTGCCCTTCCAAGTGAATTAGTCATTAGTCAATAAGGTCATAGTGATGCTAACAAGGAATTTGCCCAAAGTGTTTATGCTAGGGTATTACTTGTGTAACAGCTAGAATGTGTCACAGGAAAAGTGCGTCGGGGTGAGTGTGCGCTATTTTTGAATGTGTCATGCTTCTCATGAGCGGCCCTCATGCTCGATCTGTCCACAACGCTGATGCAATTTCCCTCTGCTGGTTGCAAACCCATCCGGCTCTTTATTGAGAGCTAATGCCCGTGTAAAGAACTTGCCTGATTTCCATCACCTACTTCATAAGAGGATTTGCTTATGTACAAACACACATATCTTTAATAATAATAATAATTCCTTACATTTTTATAGCGCTTTTCTAAGCACTCAAAGCGCTTTACATTGTCAGGGAGTATCTCCTCATCCACCACCTTTAGCACCTGAGGAAACATCATCTAGTGTTGTGTGAGAGTTCTGTATGGTTGTGCGAGGTCATGAAAGTTTGTGTTTGTATATCATTTACTGAACTGGGTAATGAAAGCTTTATTACTCACCCTTGACCTTTGAACTTTAGACACATTCTCCCTCTGACCTCGTTCTAGTGCTGTAACACACATACACAAGCTTAACCTTGACTTTTGTAAATGCTGACTCCAATAAATTCTGGATATCTGGCTACCAGACAGTAGAGCCGCCACATACTGCAGATGGCTGATTAAAACAGCGAAATGTCACACAGACCGACTGAGTGTCATGGGACAAACCTTTATAGCATCTCACTTTACCGTCACTGTATCCAGACACTCTTCAGCATGATTTATGATTCATGAGGGTTCGGTATATAAAATTATTCTTAAGTTGTACTCAGTTAAATAATACAAAAAAACTAATGTTTTGACCTAATACAGTTTTCAGGAACTCGAGTAATGCATCTGGTTGCAACTTTTCTATTTAAATATGCCAGATGTTGTAATCATTATGATCACAAGCTGTAATCATTGCCTTACATGTTCATAATGTCTGCTTAACATTCAGACATTATGATATTTAAACATGATATTTACTGACCACATAATTTGCATTATTTTATAAGCTGTGTATTACTGACATTGCTTTGACACACACTTTGACACATAACTATTTATTATGCATTATTATTTAATTATGTATTTAACAATTTATTTATATATTATATTATATATTTAGTTAATGATTTAATTTTGAGTAATTTGGCCCTCCATACACACACATAATGGCTGTATGTGTGTGTGTGTGTGTGTGTGTGTGTGTGTGTGTGTGTGTGTGTGTGTGTGCATGTTTTTGTGACATATGAGGACACAAATTTGTATAATGACATGGGTATGACATAGGTATTACAAGGAGAAGGTGACTTATGAGGACATTCTCAATGTCCCCATAATTCAAAAGGCTTATAAATCATACAGAATTTGTTTTTTTGAGAAAGTAAAAATGCACAAAGTTTCCTGTAAGGGGTATATTTAGGTGTAGGGCGATAGAAAATACGGTTTGTACAGTATAAAAACAATAGAAGTCTATGGAAAGTCCCCACAATTCATAAAAACAAACCTGTGTGTGTGTGTGTGTGTGTGTGTATAAATATATATACGTATATGCAGTGTTGGGGAAAGTTACTTTCAAAAGTAATGCATTACAATATTGCGTTACTCCTTAAAAAAGTAACTAATTACATTACTTAGTTACTTTTTATTGAAAGTAATGTGTTACGTTACTTTCGCGTTACTTTTAAAATATGAGCAGGCCTTGATTGTTTGTTTTTAATATAAAAAGTTCTATTTATAGCAAATGTAAAAGCCCTTTCACACCATAAAGTGTAATGAATAAACCTCAGGCTGAAGGAAAAGTAAATTAACGTCTGTACAGTAGAACACAGGAGAAGGTGGTTCAACACTCTTCAACACTAAAAAAACAATGAAGCACAATTGTTAGTTTATCTAAAGTCATTTTTGCTTATTAGGTTGAACTGGATCATCAAAGGTCAGCAGCAAAGACATTGGTTAATAAAATGAGATTAGATACATTTGTGTTATTTAACATATTTAATTATTGCAGGTCATATTCTGAGTTTGCATTTCACTGTTTTAATTCATTTTGATGAATACTGAATCAGTTTTTTTTTTAATGCACGTTCACATTTAGTCTAGAACTACAGTAACATCATGTTGACATACAATGCCTCTGTGCTTCCAATTTCTCCCAACATGGGGACAGGAGACTTGTCAGTCAATAAATGGGAAAAGAAAGTAACTGGCGTTACTTTTTTGAAAAAGTAACTCAGATATTTTCTTGTAAATTAAAAAAGTAATGCGTTACTTTACTAGTTACTTGGGAAAAGTAATCTGATTACGTAACTTGCGTTACTTGTAATGCGTTACCCCCAACACTGCGTTTATGTATTATTTCCTATAGCAATTTCTTATAGTTGTCTAGCCGTCTCACTCACTCACTCACTTACTCACTCACTCACTCACATGTTTTATTATTTGATATTGAATGGTTCACTTATGGTTATATTAAATGTAGAACTGATAGTTGATGTAATAATGGTATATTTGCAGGGTCCTGAAGCTGCATAACACCCCCAACACCAAAGCACTCCCACCACTGTGCTTCAAAGTATTTAAAAGTGGCCTGAAGAAAGAGAGTGAGATTATATGAAGGAGAGGCTGTAATGATGGAGTGCAGAAAACAAGAAGAGAGGAGACGGAGAGATACAGAAAGCTGAAGCACATCCTGTGGGCTTTAAATAATTTGTTTCTTCTTGTGTGTGTCATCATAACACACACACACACACACACACGGAATCAGTCAGGAGGAAATGAGGCGATGAACATTTAGAATATTTCAGGAATCTAAATACTGTGCCAGTTATACATACACACAGAGGAGCTCTCTCTATCACACACACACACACACACACACACACTGGTTTAGAGGCAGGGGTTCTGAGAAGTGCTGCTTCAGGTCCAGCTTCGCTCATAAACACAATGAATTCTGGTAAACTGTGACATCCAGAGCAGAACAGAGAGTTTGTGTTAGTGTGTTTTGATCAGATACATGTTGCTCTATTTCGCACCTTATATTCCTTTGTGAAAAAGGAGTATGATTAACTGTATCAATTGTGTACTTGTAGTGCACTTCAAATCTTAAAGTATATTTAAAAAGTACTAGCAGATAATTTAATAAATGAAATAAAAGGCCACTTAAGTGTATTTAAAGTGTTTTAACTCACAAAAAATTAACTTTGTAGTAATGATAAATTAATAATTGTATTTTTAACAATTATGTTTTAATATTTTGTGCATTGAAGAAATACACTTATTTTGATGTGTTGACTAACATACTAAAGCAAATGTATTTACTGTATTATTTTAGCCCTAGTTTTTGATATTACATTTAAAGTTAGTATATTAGTAAATTGCAACTTTGTCATTACAAATGTGTAATTAAAAAATTATTTAAAAACCATAACATTGTTTCAATGTGTCACAGCTCACGGGGAGCACGGGAACCAGGAACGAGGAGACGAGGAATTCACAACACGGGAGTTTAATATACAAATAGGAACACAGATCACAGGTAGGGTAGACACTTAAAGACCGACAAACACTAACTGAAAGGACTGGGGGTTTTAAAGACAGGACAATCAAGGAACTAAGGAGACACACCTGGAATCAAATTAACACAATCAGACTGGGAAGAAACTGGGTCACAGGGAACACATGGGGAGCAAAAACACAACAAAACAGTCCAGGGGCGTGACATTATTCCCCCCTCCCGGAAGGTGCGTCCTCGCATCGTGGAACAACAGAGGGGGGGAAACGGGTGGGAACAAAGGCGGAGGCTCAGGAAGAGGACGGACCACCGGGAGGGGGCCGGCTGACAGAGACCAGGGAGGTGACGAAGGAGGGAGGAGCCAGGGAGGAGACAGGAGGGACCCGGAGCAGGAGGAGCCTGGCAGGACCCAGGCCACAGCCATGATGATGGCCCACGGTGGAGCCGACGGAGGAGGCATGGCCGCCGACTCCAGGGGGCCGACCAACGGCGGCGGAGCAGGTGGTGGAGGAGCCCGAGGCGGAGACGGAGAGCCGACGAGCCAGGGGGATGCCGAGGATCCGGGGGGCCAAGGTGGAGCCGAGTGCTCTGGCGACCGAGGCGGAGACGGAGCTCTGGAGATCCGCGGTGGAGACGGAGCGACTGAGGACCAAGGTGGAGCTGGCGGGAGGAAGAAGCCCAACTGAGCCAGTGGGACGGAGCGACGAGGTGTAGCCCGGAGGAGCGGAGTCCTGAGGCGATGGCGGGTCGACGCCCGACCAAGGCGGAGTCGGAGGGATGAGGGAGCCCGGTGGAGCTGGAGGATCGACGGGTGACGGTGGAGGCGAGGGAGCTAGGAGCCGAGGTGGAGCCGCTGGGTCAACGGGCCGAGGCAGAGTCCGGGCCGAGGAGGTTGGAAGCGGAGGTGAGGGATACTCCAGCCCCGGCGACGCTGGAGGATGGCAGTCCCGTGGGGCTCGCACCGCATTGATGGTGGGCTGAGGGTGAGCAGAGGGGCTGGCAGATGACAGCGGTGGAGGAGGCAGGAGTGGGTGGGAGGGTGGGCATTTTCGAGGAGCGGGCACTGGAGGGCATTTTTCGAGGAGCAGGCACTCGAGGGCATTTTCGAGGAGCAGGCACTGGACGATATGAAGCCCCCTCAGGGCTGAACAAGGGAACCAAGGACGAAGGAGGGCTGGACGGGACCAGCGGGGATGACGGAGAGAGGAGAGGGGGCAGTTCGACTTCCAGTTCAGTTTCCCAGTCTATCAAATCCTCCTCCATGTCCAGCAGCCCCAGATGGATAATCAGCTCACCCTCAGCCAATGTGCAGGGGGCGGAGCTCCACTCCGCGCTCACACCGTCCACGGCTGGCTCCCTCGCGATGGGCACTATCGCCGGCTCTCGCACCTGATCTGACGTGTTGGGCTCAACTTCCAGGCGATCTTCCGCTCAGTCGCTCGGCTTCGCGCTGGCTTGCAGATCACGGCGGTAAATGGCTCGCCGTCATCGGTGGGCTCGGGCTGATGCTCCGCACCGTGGGGAGTTGGTGGGCTGGGCTCTGGGTCTGGAGTGGATCTGGCGAGATCATCCTCAGGAGAGACGGTGAGGGGCGATCCATTTCTCACCAGAATCCACTCCACGAAGGCGTCGAAATCCTCTCGAGGACCATCCTCGGACGACGGCGCTCTGCACGCCGTATTAAAACTTGCATTGTAGAAAGAGCAGAGCGTGCCGTTCCGGGTAGCTGGTGGCATTAGCTAACATCAGGAACAGTCTGGTGTGGTCCTCGAGAGATCGTTCCCCCTGCTCCAGCAGGAGGAGGAGGAATTCGGGCCGGACGAGGGGATCCATAGGGCACAACGGAAAGAAAAAACACTGGGTAAAACGAGGAAACAAAACGGAGGGAAAAATATGGAGGTTACTCTTTTAGGTCGGTCTTTCTGTCACAGCTCATGGGGAGCACGGGAACCAGGAACGAGGAGACGAGGAATTCACAACACGGGAGTTTAATATACAAATAGGAACACAGATCACAGGCAGGGTAGACACTTAGGCCGCATTTACACTGCATGGTTCAAGTGACCCAATTCCGATTTTTTCCTCCCATGTGGCACAGATCGGATATGGCCCACGACCGTGTAAGCAGGAAAAAAATCACATGGATTCCGATATTCTCCGATCGGTTTCAGGCCTCATTCATATGTGGAAATAAATCAGATATGAATCGGATACGTGCACTTGCGCCTGCCGTGTAAGCGGTCAGATCGGATATTCCCTGTAAATGCGACTCCTACGTCATTGAAAAGTGAGGTTTTTGAAACATTTCGCGGTACAGACAAACCTGTAAAAAATGAAACATCTCTAGTTGAGTAGCAGAGTATTAATTTAGTTCGTTTGTGTTAAATAAAAGGCGGTCTGACGCTGAAATGTGTTGCTTTTGAAATCACGCTGAGTGCTGTTGTCAGTGACGGCGGCTCGTGCTCAGACGAGCGCTTCAGTCCAGTTCGTTCCATTGAAACCACAAAATAAAATGCACACAAACATGTCCCTGCCTTTGATATACAATCACTGATGAACGCATTTAGTTTTAATTACTAAAATAACACAGCTTAATATCTACCACCTGAGTATTATTCCACTCGCAAGCTTTCAGCTGAGCTGCGTACATCACTGTCCTGAAGAATTTGTACTAGGATATATAATTATTTTGATGTATAGATGTAACTATTGCATTAAAAACATTTCTATATGAATTCCATGTCTATAAATTAAACTTAATGTACTATTCAAATTGATTTGTGATGTCATATATGCTATTTTTGGCTTGTTTCACCAAGTGCAGTGTAAAAGGCACACATCGGATACGGGTCACTTTTAAAAGAAATGTAAGCACGTCGTCCAAAAAAATCGGCTATAGTCACAAAATCGGAATTGGTCATCAAGACCTGCAGTGTAAATGCAGCCTTAAAGACCGACAAACACTAACTGAAAGGACTGGGGGTTTTAAAGACAGGACAATCAAGGAACTTAGGAGACACACCTGGAATCAATTTAACACAATCAGACTGGGAAGAAACTGGGTCACAGGGAACACATGGGGAGCAAAAACACAACAAAACAGTCCAGGGGCGTGACACAATGAAATCCAAAATACATTAAAAACAACAAAATTAATTATGAAATGACATATAAAGATGCACTTATGTCCTACTTCAGTGGGTCAAAAAAAAAAAAAAGTAACAGCAGTGTAAATAGTAATATTAAAAAATAATAATAATAATTAATAAAAAAATATTAACACATTAAAAGGGATACTCCACCCCAAAATGAAATTTTTGTCATTAATCTCTCTGTGTCAGCATAACGCCATTTTGGAGAACATCCGATGGACGCAAAGTGCATACGCTATTCTGTCATCAGCAACGCATGGATACGTATTGTGCGCTACGCTGACACAGAGAGACAGAGAGGAGACGAATTGTTGAATAAATGTCGTTATTTTTATTTTCTTTGCGTACAAAAAGTATTCTCGTCACTGTCACGTCAGTCAATGGGACAGTCACAAACCTCCCAGTTTTCATCCAAAATATCTTAAATTGTGTTCCGAAGACGAACAAAGCTTTTGCGGGTTTGGAACGACATGGGGGTAAGTGATTAATGACAAAAATTTCATTTTGGGGTGGAGTAACCCTTTAACAAAGGAGAGTCAATTAAATTCATTAAAAAGTCATTTAAAGATACTAAATAAAAAAAAGACTTAATGATAAAATAAAAACCATAAATATAGCAGATCACTCTCTTTCTCTTGCATGGTTAATGTGTGAAGATTCTGATCTGTCATTGATGCTTATGTTTGGCCTCCACCCCTGTCCCCCCATGCCCACTTATGACTTTTCCTCACCCCCTTGGCAAATGATGAGGCATCAGCTGATTTGGTGGAAGGGATTTGATGTTCCATGAAGTCTATTTAAAAGTGCCAATGCATTGCTTTCTCTCTTTCTCCCCCTACTCTTTGGCTTTTTAACTTCTACTATCTCTCTCTTTCTCAGCTATATTTATAACATACAGTTTTTTTTTTTTGTTTTGTTTTTTGACTAGCAAACTAAGACCCGTGTTTTTATGTCCTGTTTTTATCAGTCTTCATCTCTCCGCCCTGCTGCATATGGAAAAACCTCACAAAGTCCAACTCACCAGCTATTTAAGTCTCAATCTGAGCTATAAAAAGCCAGAAAAAAGTACGTACCCAGGAGTGTATTCATAGACCAAATCTCTGTTTAGTTGATTTTAGCCCCCGCTCATGCTTTTAACATACTCAAATTTATGCACAAACCATACAGACCATATCATGTTTTCTATACTATTCTTCACTAGATGCCTATCCTTACCATGTGTCCCAGCAATGTCAAACTCAGAAGTTATGATCTGGTAGAACTGCAAGACATACATACCAGCCGTGACTGTGGATGTTGTACAACTTTGCAAACACTGCTGCATTAAGCAAGACTGATTATCTGTGATGTAATGCCTTAAATGCAAACTTCAAATCTGATATCGCTTTTTTGGCCTCCTTTTAACATTATTCTTGGTGTCTTGGAATGACTATCTGGGTTTCTAAACATTAGAAAGCATAGTTTTACACTGCGGTTCAATGTGGCTTTTATTTTGACAAACCATGTGTGACTGATGATTACAAAACAGTCCAAATACCAGAGAGCCTTCCCTCTCCTCATTCCTGTAGCTTTGGATGCTAAAAGGGAAGTGTGTGTGTGCGTGTGAATATCTGATCACTGTTAAGTAGACGTTTTGTACAGATCTGAAAACCATTGATGCCACCAGCACAATTGCTCACATTTTCTTGTTCATAAAAGCCCCTCTGGAGATTTAGATCACTTGTTGGTCTGGAACTATTTCCTCTTTCAGCGCCAACTCCATCCATAGGAGAGCTCCTCGCCGTGAGATAGAAAAGTAGGCCAGTGTAAAAGAGGATATCTGGCATGGCCATAAAAAGATGGACAGGAAGAGAGAGAGAGAGAGAGCATGCCAGGAACATCTAATTAGAGGAAGAGCCAGAAGAAGAGAGGGAGTAAATCATGTAAGGCGTAATATTGCAGCTATTTAAGTTTAAATGTATTTTTTAGTTAAACATATTTAATTAATTATTGGTTTATTAATTGTGAAACATACTGTTTGATTTATGGATTTATTGTTGTTTTGATTATGAATTTATGAAAATACGAATGACTTTTATTTTGAAATCATGTGGACGTATTATGGATGTATATAAGAACAATATGAGGAAGGTAAGTCCACGTGTGACTAAATAGCTTTTTAACACTTTTGCTTTCGGAGTTCTTTGGAAAATGAATAATTTTATTATCAGCTGCTTTTGTGGGTCATTATTATTTGCAAAATGTTTAGTTCCAAATATGTGTGTGTGTGTGTGTGTGTGTGTGTGTGTGTGGCGCGTGTGTATGTGTGTGTGTGTATACACACTACTGTTCAATTATTTTTTAATTATTACTTTTATTCAGCAAGGATGCATTAAATTGACAGTAAGCACTTTTACATTTTATAAGATTTCAAATAAACAACTTTCTATTCATCAAAGAACATAAAAATGTATCAGTGTTTCCACAAAAATATTAATTAACATTGATAAGAATAATATCATCTTCATCAGCAGCATATTAGAATGATTTCTGAAGGATCATGTGACACTTAAGACTGAAGTAATGATGCTGAAAATTCAGCTTTGACATAACAGGAATGCATTACATCTTAAAATATATTTAAATAGAAAATTGGTTTTACAATTTAAATTGTAATAATATTTTAAAATATATCTGTTTTTACTGAATGTAAGCAAATACTAAAAAAAAAAAATAATAATAATAATTACGGAACACAATCTTTTGAATGGCAGTGAAAGAAAGCTCACTGGATTGTAACCAGGGGCTATAAACCTCTAAAAAATACAAAACTTTTTTTATTCTCTAAAAATCCAGTTTGACAGCCCTCATCTTCATTAACTTTCATTGACTGGAAAGTAGAAGCTTGTACATTCTTCTAAACTTCTCCTTTGTGCTCTCAAATAAATGAATTAATAAAAAATTAGTAAATGATAATCACATTTTCATT
Organism: Onychostoma macrolepis; assembly: GCF_012432095.1. Lineage (NCBI taxonomy): Eukaryota > Metazoa > Chordata > Actinopteri > Cypriniformes > Cyprinidae > Onychostoma > Onychostoma macrolepis. The sequence goes on from NC_081174.1 coordinate 11,359,882, forward strand.
TGCTTGGTTGAACGTGAATATTTAATATGAAATATTGTCTACTTTTTTTTTTGAATGCATAAATAGGTTTTAATTTTACCTATAAAACATATTTGTAAAGCGTCCAAAGTTCAATTATTTTACATACATGCAAAAATTAAGTGAATAGCTTTAGTGCATGTCAATCTTGTGTACATGAGTGCTGCTACCTGTGCATATGTGTGTGTGTATGATGAGGTAATGGCTAGTGAGAGCTCTTATCAGCTGGAGAGGGGACCAGGTGCATTTCCTGAACTCTGGGCTCTGGTGCCACAAAAGCTCCTTTGTCCAAGCCTGTTCCCTGACTCTGCACTAAAGCGGTGATTCAGCCCGGCTCCTTCCCTCTCCAACCTGGTCCTTCTCTTCTCTCTTCCTGCTCCAGAGAGACCAATTAGAGACAATGCAAGTAGGTTAGACTGCCCATTAACTGAGGGCATTGTTAAGCACAATGCCAAGAGGATTGTACACTAACAATAAAACCCATAAGCTGGTACTAGAGTGTCACTGACATTGTTGGGCTAAACCAAGAGTGCCATTTTGTTCCTATGGAGCGTGTGAGTGAGTGAGTGAGTGAGTGTGTGTGTGTGTGAATATCTGATCACTGTTAAGTAGACGTTTTGTACAGATCTGAAAACCATTGATGCCACCAGCACAATTGCTCACATTTTCTTGTTCATAAAAGCCCCTCTGGAGATTTAGATCACTTGTTGGTCTGGAACTATTTCCTCTTTCAGCGCCAACTCCATCCATAGGAGAGCTCCTCGCCGTGAGATAGAAAAGTAGGCCAGTGTAAAGAGGATATCTGGCATGGCCATAAAAAGATGGACAGGAAGAGAGAGAGAGAGAGAGCATGCCAGGAACATCTAATTAGAGGAAGAGCCAGAAGAAGAGAGGAGTAAATCATGTAAGGCGTAATATTGCAGCTATTTAAGTTTAAATGTATTTTTAGTTAAACATATTTAATTAATTATTGGTTTATTAATTGTGAAACATACTGTTTGATTTATGGATTTATTGTTGTTTTGATTATGAATTTATGAAAATACGAATGACTTTTATTTTGAAATCATGTGGACGTATTATGGATGTATATAAGAACAATATGAGGAAGGTAAGTCCACGTGTGACTAAATAGCTTTTTAACACTTTTGCTTTCGGAGTTCTTTGGAAAATGAATAATTTTATTATCAGCTGCTTTTTGTGGGTCATTATTATTTGCAAAATGTTTCGCAGTTCCAAATATGTGTGTGTGTGTGTGTGTGTGTGTGTGTGTGTGTGTGTGTGTGTGTGCGCGCGCGCGTGTATGTGTGTGTGTGTATACACACTACTGTTCAATTATTTTTTTTAATTATTACTTTTATTCAGCAAGGATGCATTAAATTGACAGTAAGCACTTTTACATTTTATAAGATTTCAAATAAACAACTTTCTATTCATCAAAGAACATAAAAATGTATCAGTGTTTCCACAAAAATATTAATTAACATTGATAAGAATAATATCATCTTCATCAGCAGCATATTAGAATGATTTCTGAAGGATCATGTGACACTTAAGACTGAAGTAATGATGCTGAAAATTCAGCTTTGACATAACAGGAATGCATTACATCTTAAAATATATTTAAATAGAAAATTGGTTTTACAATTTAAATTGTAATAATATTTTAAAATATATCTGTTTTTACTGAATGTAAGCAAATACTAAAAAAAAAAAATAATAATAATAATTACGGAACGCAATCTTTTGAATGGCAGTGAAAGAAAGCTCACTGGATTGTAACCAGGGGCTATAAACCTCTAAAAAATACAAAACTTTTTTTATTCTCTAAAAATCCAGTTTGACAGCCCTCATCTTCATTAACTTTCATTGACTGGAAAGTAGAAGCTTGTACATTCTTCTAAACTTCTCCTTTTGTGCTCTCAAATAAATGAATTAATAAAAAAAATTAGTAAATGATAATCACATTTTCATTTGCTTGGTTGAACGTGAATATTTAATATGAAATATTGTCTACTTTTTTTTTTGAATGCATAAATAGGTTTTAATTTTACCTATAAAACATATTTGTAAACGTCCAAAGTTCAATTTATTTTACATACATGCAAAAAATTAAGTGAATAGCTTTAGTGCATGTCAATCTTGTGTACATGAGTGCTGCTACCTGTGCATATGTGTGTGTGTATGATGAGGTAATGGCTAGTGAGAGCTCTTATCAGCTGGAGAGGGGGACCAGGTGCATTTCCTGAACTCTGGGCTCTGGTGCCACAAAAGCTCCTTTGTCCAAGCCTGTTCCCTGACTCTGCACTAAAGCGGTGATTCAGCCCGGCTCCTTCCCCTCTCCAACCTGGTCCTTCTCTTTCTCTCTTCCTGCTCCAGAGAGACCAATTAGAGACAATGCAAGTAGGTTAGACTGCCCATTAACTGAGGGCATTGTTAAGCACAATGCCAAGAGGATTGTACACTAACAATAAAACCCATAAGCTGGTACTAGAGTGTCACTGACATTGTTGGGCTAAACCAAGAGTGCCATTTTGTTCCTATGGAGCGTGTGAGTGAGTGAGTGAGTGAGTGTGTGTGTGTGTGTGTGTATTGGAAAGAGACTTGCGCTGGGTCACAGACTGCACAGACGAGTTTCTCGTCACTTAAATAGAATCTCTGTGTTCCACTTTTCTATCCTATCTCTTTATCCCTTTCTGTTCCTGGACATCTCCATCTCTCACCCACTGACCCCCGCGCGCACAAAGACAGAGAGTCAGTCTCTCTGCACCCCTGATAATGATGGGAAAAGGGTGATGTAATGCCCCCAGCTGAGGGGTTTCGAGTGAGATGAGGTCGCTTTTAAAAGGCAAACTCTCGTGGGCCTGTCTATGGGTCTTGACCTCTGACCTCGGGGGTCACGGGTTCACCCCCTATTGAGGGAAATCAGTTTTTATAACCACTTGCTTGGGCATTTACAGCACAAATACATAAACATACAGTCCTCCTCCAATCATCTGAGCATAATGCATGCTGTGTCTTGCTCATATTTAAATGTCTTCATGGTTTTCTACTCCAGCTAGATCACTCAGATCACAGCAGAAAACTACGGGTTGCGCCAAAACACTTATTCTGTGAGATAACAAGTAGCACTTTTTTTTGTATTTAAAAGTAATCTTGTTTACTAAGAGTTTTTCTTAAATTTTCTTAGAATTATTTATAAACTTATCACATTTATCATTTTACTTCTACTATTTCGTACCTGCAATGTCCTTTGTATTGCGTTGACTTAAAGTAGTCACAATATGTATCTAATTTTAAAATGTATTTAATTGATCATTTTTTAGATTAAATTAGTTTTGAGAGAAGCCTCTTATGCTCATCATAGCTGCAGTTATTTTGTTAAAAAAATTTTTTAAATAACTGTTTTCTATTTAAATATATTTTATAATGTAATTTATTCCAGTGATAGCAAAGCTACATTTTCAGCATGCATTATTGCATTCTGCAGTGTCATGATCCTTCAGAAATCATTCTAATATGCTGATTTTTTATTATTATCAATGTGGGAAAAAGTTGTGCTGCTTAATGTTTTGTGAAAACCATGATGAATAGAAGGTTTACAATTAAAACATTATTTACTTATAATATAATTTTTTTGTAACATTTAAAATACCTTTACTATCATTTTGAACTATGTAATGCGTCCTTGCTGAATAAAAGCATTAATTTCTTTAAATAAATAAATAACCACTGACCCCAAACTTTTAAACAGTATATCAAACAGTGTAAAGGAATTTAAGGTAAAAAAAAAAAAATATATATATATATATATATATATATATATATATAACAACGTATCAATCCTTAGCCATTCATTAAATGAGCTTTATAAAAACTGATTATTTTACATAAAGCGTAAGGCCTCAAGGGAGCTCCTGATGGATGTTTTCGTTTACAGAAGAAATTAATCATGGCTGACTATATTATAGAGCATCTTCACAATGTCACTGATAACCGAAAATCTTTGCATGATGCTAAAATCAGGCCACTAGGTGTCAGTAATTAAAATACGACTGCCATAACTAGCGCAACATAAACTAAAATCACCAAGTGCACTTTTAATCTAAAGCTATGGTTTTCTCTGCTCTCCAGTGCTGGATTTCTCAGAAGACAGTTTTGACCCCAAATAAGTTTGTGGGAATGAGTGGTTGCCCTTGGCAACAGTCCTTTTCGGCCTGTGACAATGCTGTCATCCCAAACAACCTTAAGGGTATTTATAAACGCACCTCATCTGTCTCTCATGCACCTCTCCTCTCTCTCGCTCTCGTATCTTCCTTCCTGATCTCTTCATTTTTCCCTCTCTCTCTCTTTCCCTCAGTCTCTCTCTATCCTCTCTTTCACTGGCTGATTAGCTGGTTTCTATGCTCCTTCCTCTCAACAAGCTGTTGGAATCTGGGTCAGAACTCACAGCTGCTCCGGATCAAGGGACAGTGTTGGACCAGCGCTGAGGTCGATATTAGATTTTCATCAACTATAAATCAGTAGTGACAAAACAATGATTACATAGCCATTTAGCTCCAAATCCATTGCCAAAGTAACCACACACAAATCCAACAATACAATTATAAATCTCCATTATAGACAGACAAGAATGTGATGTAACGTAAATCAGCCTACTAATTTACAGTTACTAAACAACAGGAACTGGTGAAATACATGCAGAGCTCTACCTGACCACAACGTCTGAACTGCTTTGGGAACAATATGTGCTGAATATGAAAAGATCGTCTTTTTTGTCTCGTTTTCCTGTAAGTAAATATATGTATATGTAATAAGATAATATGACTTATTTATGATTCTTAAAAATTATTATATTATTATTTTGTATAATTATGTAAAGTGTTATACATACATACACACACACACACACACACACATATATACATATGCTTAACCAAAATAATTAAAGAATAAATAAAAATAAATAAATAAATAGATGCCCCGTCATGACTAAATAATACTATTTAAAAATGTAAATAAATAATAAATTATCTTAAAAAATAAAAAACTAAATAATAAGCAAAACAACAAAACATATGTAAACAATATCATTTTATGATCCTACATGACTAAATAAAATAATATATTTTAAATAAATAAAGACCCTTCGTGACTAAATAATACTATTTAAAATGTAATAAATAATAATAAACCTTTAATAAAAATAAAATAAATAAAACAAAAATATGTAAACAATAACATTTTATGATCACATATGACTAAATAAATAAACAAACAATCAAACAAACATGAACTGTCAGCAGTAAGACGGTATGATCTTAGTTTGAATAAAATAAAATAAAATAAAATAAAATAAATGTAAACACTGTCCAGCACAGACTTACTGGACCAGCGATCCAAATCCAAATTCATTTCAAATGTGAATCAGCATAATTACAAATCTATGTGCTAGTATATATATATATATATATATATATTTATATTTCACAGGTAACCAAAATGGTGTATAAAGAAATAACAGAAAAGAGTAAATAAATAGTCAATCCTCTTAAATAAATAATATCTTGTCATTAGCTTAGTTACATGTGTCACGGTGCACACAGCGGTGAGGAACAAGGAACATGGAGACGTGGAATAACTCAAAATACAGTCTTTAATGAAATCCAAAAGGACAAGGCAGGGCTGCGACACACAGGAACACAAGGAACGTAATGAGTAGACCAGACAAAAAGGAACTAAACAGGCAGGAACTAAATACACAGGATAATTAAACACACAGCTGAACAGAATCACAATCAAACTAAACAAGGACAGGAAAAAGACCATATAAGGGCACAAGAGGGTGGGAAACACACAACACAGGACTGACAACATGCTAATGCCAAACTCCATTGTATTTTATTGTGTCAAGACTTCTGTGCGCTTTACATGATGAGAACTCACTGTTTGTTACATGCAGGTACCCATACATGGGATTTCAAAACTGTCACTTTTTATTTGATAAATTTAATTTCACATTCGGTGTTGTTGCCTTAGAAGGCAGCTGCCTATGCATGCAGGCAGTAGAAAGCAAGACAGCTTTGGAACAGCGCTTGACGCCACAAAAGCATTAATCCAACGAACACTGACGTGACTCAAACCACATACCTTGACACGTTGTATCTGAATTCTTCCTCACAGACCCAAAATAGCAGAATCAAATTACCCATACCTCATATGATGAACTGCATCCAAAATGAAACATTATGAGAGAGCAAAAATAAAAGTATAGGAACAGACAGTCCCCAATAATTCACTCACACAAGGACTCCCTCATTAACAGTATTGTAGAAATGCTGATGTCATGAAAATGAATCTGTTGGCCTCTTTTTGGCTGAGAAGTGAGTATGATCACCCTGCCCACCCCCACATTAAGTCATTAAGTCTCTGTGTGAACGTGTATGAGTGTATTTCAAATCACAGACAATACACAGAGGGGGCAGATCACAAAAGTGCACCGAGCATGTGCTTTACGGCACGTAGGCTACAGCTGAAAGGGAACGTGAGAGCGAGTGACGGTCCCGTTTCTGAGTGAGGAGAGGAGAAATTGCTGAGCTCATTGTCACAAGAGAGAAAGGGCATTACGGAGGGAATGTTCTGTAAATTGGGGGTGTGTGTGTGTGTGGACTGTGCACTAAAAAGCAGGAGCCTCTGGGTATCTTAACACCCAAAGGCCCAGGTCAATGAGAGGGCCAAATGTCTACTTACACATACACACTCATCATGCTCATCTAAAAGTGCACACATGCTTTAGACTTCCTGAAGCTTTTTTAATGACAAAGAGATGTTCAAATAAAGAAACTATTTGGTTCTGAATCTAATTACACCATTCAAAAAGGATATTTCTTCACTGACAGCCATTCAAAATTAACCTGACACTTTTTGCAAGCAACATAAATGAATCAAAAATAAACTTACATTTATGAATTTGACAGACACTTTTATCCAGCTTACATGGCACGTTTTATCAAGTATTGACTTGAAGTAACCCTGTAAATGGACTTTTTAATACCATGTTCTACTTCTTGAGAAACAGGACTGCATGTATCTTAAACAGCTCAATTAGCTCAAATGCAGTTATTTCATTATATTATAGCACTTATATATATTATAATTTTATTTCTGTCTATTTTAGGGGGCTGCAAGCAGCTTGCACACCTTCAGGGGGTCCTGCGTCAGCCAAGCAACTGCCATTGAGATGAATAGGAATGTTAATGGTATTGGAGACCTCCTTAAACCAAACTATTTGCACAAAATTTTGTTTATTTATTCATTTTTGGGCTGTCAAATGAATTAATCGCGATTGATCACATCCAAAAAATATATATACTGTATATATATATATATATATATATATATGTGTGTGTGTGTGTGTGTGTGTGTGTGTGTGTGTGTGTGTGTGTGTATACATACACCAGTATATACCAATATATATATATATATATATTGGTAGTGCATGCATGGAACTAGGATCACCAAGCTAATAGGTCCGATTCCAAGGAAACACAAACCATGATTTGAGATGCATTCAAAAGCATCTGCCAAATGAATACATGTCAGTATGTATAATTACATGGACTACTTAATGTGAAATTAATTTTCAGCTCACTCAGTCAGATCGATTGAGGTGTTTACATGAAGCATTTCAATCGACTGAGACATCACTCTGAGTATTAATGTATTATATGGGTGCATGTAAACATAACTGTGTAAACCTGTCTGGGCTTGCAAGGAAATTCATTAAGAATGACAGATGATTCACACAAAAACTAAAAGTTTTGTTCCAAAATACTGAGGCATTTAAGTCACATTACAGTATTCTCTTCTGACATTCTCATTATTGTCCAAGCAGCAATGAATGTGACATTGCCAGACATCAGAATCCCTCATCCAGCATGCCATCAAGCATTTTCATAATTCATATGGTAACATTCACACACTTCTATGGTTTTTCTGCAATCTGCGGCCTGTCTGAGAGGTCCAAGAATGTGGCTCTGTCATATTGCATGAAGAGGTTGTGTAGTGCAAAAGCATAAAACCCCATTTCCAGGAAAGACACTCATTTGGTTCATTTAGAAACCACTGCAATCTGCGAGCCAGACAAAAACACTTGCTGGTTTAATAGCAAAACATCATCGGTCCAGTGTTCTGCTGCAGAGGCATAACTCGTGCGCTTGGCCTCCATCTGTAATTATCACCCATCGCATGCCTCAGCTAATCAGCAACGCCTACGACTGTAAGCCCAAGCGCATTCACGTGTCCCAGCGAGGAATTAAACATGTCAAGAGTGTTTAAGAAAGACATGTGTCATGTATTATACGTTGACAGTCATTAAGAAAATATTTGTTTGCACAATATACCGATAATCCCTCTCATGATGGCTGTTAAGAGCTTGGCAATAAGACAAGACAAAATGGCATCTCAACATCGTCTCAAGAATCTATTCTGGAACAAATTTGACATGTTTGAGAACCACCATTTATTCACTGCTAAATATTTGAGCTGAGATGTCTTTTTTTAGAGAGGTTGTATATTGAGATTAGGCCTTTTTTATCCAGTGTGTTAAATTTCTTCTCTTTCTCTTTCAGTTCACCTTTTGACAGCAGGCTTTGTGTACAGACTGTGGGAAAGTTTCCTTTCCTGATGAGGTCATCCCTTCAACCCCCCCACCCCACCAGATCTGTTTCACTCGCACACTCACAAACACACAGGAAGGAGGTATACAACAAGGTCTTGGCTTTTCGCTTGTTTGTGCACATATATAGGATTGCGATGAAGGTCAAGTGTGTTTTGTATACGTGTCCATGATTAAAGAAAAAAATCTAGTTTAAAAAAAACAAGTGTAAGTGCATAGAAATGCACCCTTCTGTATTAATTGTGGCTTCATATGAATTTGAAAAACTTACAATGAATAACTCTAAATATATCATGCTGTGTAACCATCAAGTTAAAAGCAACTTATTTTTTTCTTACACCTTAAACATATATTAAGGTGTTTACAAATCTTAATCATTATTTTTAAAAAGGTTTTTACATATTTTTTCAATGTAAAACATTTCTTTACAAATACCATAAATGATTCATTCATTAATATTACTCTTTTCATAAAGTTTCATAATGTTACACCACATGACATTTCACAACATGAACTAACCTTGTCTTGTCATAAAAAGTTGAATTATCTGATATTTTTTTATCTTACCTTGACACATAATCATAAAAGTCTGCAAGGGGTTCAGTATGTGATATCATTTCTTTATATTTCTTTGAATATATTTATATAGATAGATAGATAGATAGATAGATAGATAGATAGATAGATAGATAGATAGATAGATAGATAGATAGATATACGCAGAGGTCTCCAATACATTAACATTCCTATTCATCTCAATGGCAGTTGCTTGGCTGACGAGGACACCTTGACACCTTGAGGGTGTGAAAGCTATATATATATATATATATATATATATATATATATAGCCATATCTAAGTGTATACACACAATAATATAAATTAATTATCGATACAAAAATATATATTTATATACAATAATAAAGCGATAGGAGCAATATGGGTTTTCTTATTAAAATGTAATTTTAATGAGCCTTTTTTCTGCATTTATTGAATATTAAAACAAAATTTCATTTAGTAATGTTAAAATTATTTTTATAGAAAAGGTGTATTTAAGTAACTTCATGTTTGAATTGCACATTGTATGAAAAATTGAATTGCATTAAAAAAAAAGACAAAAAACAGGGTCATAGCAGTGATCCAGTAAAACAAAAGAAAATAAGAAGAGACCCCCAAAAAAACAAAACAAAACAAAACTCTCCCACATTTCTCATAAAAGTAGCAAAAGGTGACACAAACACCCAACCACGTACTCCACGTACCCCTGTCTATCACATTTCATTTAAATACAAATTTTCAGCGACCTCTTGCTCCCCCAACCCACAAATAATTAAGCTCAGGGTCAAAGTCTGTATCCATACAGAAAATACCACTGCAGGGCCACGCTTATGACACAGCCTCCCCTCACAATGTGCCTTTATGGCCAAAGCTCACACTCCCGGCGTGATGCTGGAACTCAACGGCAAGTAAAACGTGCAAAACTAAACATTCGCAAAAAAAAACACACAGCTCCCAGTCGTGACCATGAGTCTGATGAAGAGGAATGCCTGATACACAGCTCTCCAGACGTACACACACACAGGTCTTTGTTTTATATGTGTAATACACTCACAGCGCTTAATCAAACTCTCCCGACTGTGACTCTTTTCCAATGTGTGTGTTTATGCAAACATGTGGAGACCTGCGGGGTGTTGAGATGAATTGTGTGTGTGTGTCTGGAGAGTTGCATGACTGGCATTCCTCTCAATCAGACTGAAACCCATAGTGAGAAGGTTAAAGAAACAGAAAAGTAAGAAACACTCACAGTGCTTGTTGTATTTGGGAGGGAGGGCCAGTAGGGGGCGCTGCGCTGGATAAATCCAACTTAGCTGACTCAGAAAATTCGCTCTCTTTCTGAGTTTCTTTGTGTCTCGTTCTTTCTTGTTTAATTTCCACCTCCACCCCCTTGCCCTGAGCCCATATAAAGGGGTAGTTTGTTTAATCAGTAATCACATCTGAACAAGTGAGACACTATCTTTTTATCCAACCAAACCTCTGAATAAGCAAACCATTATACTACCCTCTCTCTCTCCAGAGAATACGGTGAGCTCATGCCACCTGCAGTCTACCACATTATGCTGAATCCATGTCTTTGAGATTGTCAAACTGTGATTCCTTACAAACATTAACCATGCTTTTACTAGAGAAACCATGGTTAAACTGTGGTTTTGTAGTAAGTAACTAAAAAATTAAGCTTGGTTTAATTACAGTCACCATAGTTGGTTCTAACACATCATTTACAGTAAAACTATAGTAACTACAAAATAAACCATGGTTTTACTGGTTACCATAGTTTAAAGGGATAGTTCACCCAAAAATGAAAATTCTGTCATTAATTACTCAAAGCACGTGCATACGTCGTGATACTTTCCAAAATGGCGCCAAGGTGACGCGGGGAGAAAAATTGTTGAAAACAGTTGTTATTTTTGTTTTCGTTGCACACAAAAAGTATTCTCGCTTTTAACTTTCAACTATGTTTTTTTTAGTCTCGAGCAAGAGACTGTATGAAATTCATGTTACATGATTTGACTGATTTTTACGTAGAGAGGGTGACAGCGCACCGCATTAAAATAAATGATTCATGTTTTTCATAACCGCTGGCCAAATTAAAAAACAAAACTAAAATTAAAACATCTTTGAGAGCAAAGGGACGCAGCTTGCGTATTCTGCGTATAGGGAGGATTGGCTCTGAGGGCGAGTAATTAATGACAGAATTTTCGTTTTTGGGTGAACTATCCCTTTAAGTGTTTTATAGTAAAACTATAGTAGTAAGTACATACTTATGGTTTTAATACAGCATTTACAGGTTTTACTAGAGTAACCATGGTTTAACAATTATTTGTTTTGTTTGTAGTAAAACTATAGCAACTAAAAATGGTTTTACTACAACATTTGCAGTAAAATCATAGTAAACAAACATGGTTTTACTACAACATTTGCAGTATAACCAGAGGCGGACAAAGTACACAACTTCCTTACTTGAGTGAAAGTACAGATACCACTGGTCAAATACTACTCCACTACAAGTGAAAGTTGTAAAGACAGATTTTTACTTAAGTAAAAGTACGGAAGTACATGTTTTTGAAAGTACTTAAGTATCAAAAGTAAAAAGTAAATGCATTGTTTTATTGTCGCATTGTTGTATACTTACAATACCTTATGCCACTAATGCAACCTACTGAATACACTGATTAGCTTGTATTATCTTTGGAATTAAGAGCTTTTATGTTACCAAACCTATAGAAATGGAACAACTGAATGAAGATAATCATCTTTATTTTTGTATTTAACACCAGGAGTGTTAACTACATTGAACTCATTTTAATACTTTTTTAAAAGTTACAAAGTTCTTTTTCAAAGAGATATTGAAGTCTATGATATGGTTCATTTTAGGCAAACAAAGCAAACATTGAAAAGAAAACAAACCTTTAGTCTCTTCAGAAAACTGGATCATACTCTCTCAGTATGGCCACGGTGTGAAGGTTGCACCAAATAACCATCTTTTTAATTTTGCCATCAACTGATCAGTGTTCATAAAATGCTCAGAAATCAGTGAACTTCGCAACATGTGGCTAGGGTTGGGTATTGTTTGAATTTTATCCATTCCGATTCTGATTCTGCTTATTGATTTCAATTCTTATTGATTCCCAGTTTAGATTCCAAAGTTTTCATTTAACGTACTTTTTGATCATTTGTTTGCACAGAAAAAGAAAAAAAGCATTTATGTGCAGTGTTTTGACAATAAAATAATGTTCAGATTCGTATACTTCCCTGACCAGTTTTTAGCAGCAATTTACCAGTAGGCCAAAGTTTATATATATATATATATATATATATATATATATATATATATATATATATATATATATAATATAAGCAATTTTGACAGATATATTAGCCTACCATTTGTATTGCCATAGTTTAACTACAAAAATCAAACTATAGTTAATATAATGAAACTATGGTAAATTTGTGGTTACTGAAGTTTTACTACAAATAGCATATGGTTACTATAGTGAGATAATAGTAAATTTGTGGATACTGTGATTTTACTGCAAATACCATAGTTATGGTTACTATAGTAAAACATGGTTAATTTTCCAAAGGGCTTTAAAGAGTTAACACATGCCTTTTAGAGCGCTTTTAGCTGTGCAGTAGCGCGGACGTTTACATTAGTTTAGCGGGGAAGATCCCGAGGTTGCCAGATTTGTGCAAAAAAAATCTGCCAAATGTCCATTCAAAGCAAGGCGGAAAACTTCAGGCTTAGAAATACTGTAACACTTGGCAACACAGGAAGGTACTGGCAGATCGCAGGCCGTATTTTCGCAGAAAAAAGGGTTCAGTGAATCTGAAAATGCACACACTGTAAAAACTGCTAAATATAACGACTTTCTACTTGGGGACCTTGATATAAATGTAGTTGAGTAAAAAGTATGATATTTGTCTTTCAAATGTAGTGAAGTTAAAGTCGCAAGTTTCCAGAAAAAATAATACTCGAGTAAAGTACAGATACTCAAAAAGTGTACTTAAGTACAATACTCAAGTAAATTTACTTCGTTACTGTCCACCTCTGAGTATAACCACAGTAACTACAAAATTAACCATGGTTCTAACCATAGTTTAACAGTTAGTAAAACTATAGTAACAACAATACTTGTTTTTGTACAGCATTTACAGTAAAACCATGGTTTAACTACAGCACCTACCGTACAGTATCATTTTCTTGTCATACAACACATACAATGTCCCTACTACCTGAGAATTAAATCGTTGTTTCAACCTGTTTATCCAAATAGCACACCTGGATATAGCTAGCCGTTAACATTCCCATTCATCTCAATGGCAGTTGCTCAGCTGAAGCATACAGTCCTGGGAGTACACAACCTGAATGCTGCCATCTTTGCTTCATGAGGATTTTTTGAGCCAATCATCTCAGTTCTAAATGTCATGCCATATTAGAACTTCCTCCAGCAGACAAGACAACACACAAGTCTATAGATCTTAGGGTAGCCATATTTAATTTTTGACAGGAATGAAAACGAGGCTGTGAGAGACAGAAGTACAGTGCGTTCAATGGACTATACTGTTGTTTAACAACATACTGATTGTTCAGAAATATTTTCAGTAGGCAAAAACTCCATAAAATAGTTTTTAAAGTTGTGGGTGGCATTGTAAAGACTGTAAATTCCTCACAGCCATGTTTTCATTAGCATTAATTTCAATATGGCATCTAACCAGTTATGTGCTCTTCAGAACATCAACTACATCAGAATTACATTTTGGTTACTTGCAAAACACAATTTTAGAATACACTTAAATGGCCATCAATGAAGAAACTAATGCTATAACGTTTTAATAATTATTTTTTTAATTCTGTGAGAATAGTGAATTCCACACCACAAATATAATGACAATGACATAGAGAAAAAATATCATTGGAATTACTTTCACATTTAATTTTTTTCCAGATAAAAATGATAAAAACAAAACCACGTGACTTTTAAGAGCTAGAGCATTTAAAGTGGCAGATGCACATATTTAAGATGAAGGGAACATTATTGTCCATTAGTGTGGAAGCTAATATAGTTACAGTTTTCGTTCTGTAATCTATGAAAGTATGAAAGGGGCTTTACAGTTAAGGTGGAGCAACCATTTGTGAAAAATCTTGCCAAACATGTTAAAGGCAGGGTAGGTGATTTGGTTCAAAATATTTTTTATGCTGGTTGAAAGTCTCCTCACATCTCGATAGCAATCAATAAGTTAAGTGGTCTAAATGTTTTTTTGTTTTTTTTTATATATCATCAGTGGAAGGCGTAGGACCATAAAATGTTCGTCCAATCATATTCTTTGGTCTGTGTGCTACGATAGGCTGTCCTATCTGCCTGTCAACATATGTATCTGCATACTTCCGCCAAAGCCACCAGGAGGCAAGCCTGCAACCTTTAGCCAAAAAAGTGTAACAGCTGATGCTAACGCTTCCGCTTTGGCAGTACGCGGGAAAGGAGAAAAGCCATTATTTTTAATGGATGTCAATGGAGAGGTTTCACTATGCTGAATAAACAGCTTTTTAGAGGAAACGGCTTATCTTTTACGAATCAACAGCTATCTGCTAATCTTCAACATGTTTAACAATACTTTTGGACTGAACTATTTTTAGAGTTTACCACGAAAAAAAAAAAAAATGCTGTTTTATAAGAGAAGTCACTGACTTTTTGCAACAAGTGGGGTTCAGCTTACGGCACTTCCCATTCATTCGGTATCCGTAAACGGCGACTGAGTGTCAACAACTCTGTAAGGCTATAAGGTTGTAATGTGATTGGTTATTACGGCACACGTGATCCAAGTTAGCCATTATGCTTTCTTCAATAGTAAGTAATAAAGACCCTCTCATCTCCCTATAGTATCACGCAAACATGATGTTTTCAGAAACGGATGACATATATCCTTCTAGCACAGTACATGACAAACACTGCCTCATTTTAGTACCATACTATTTCTTTAATATTGTATTCTGTGCATGTATACAGTCATCATTAATTTACAAATAAACTACAAGGAAAGTACAGAATTGCTTTTGTGATGAAAACATGGTCCTTGCTTCTTAAAGTAAGAAAAGTAATGGCACAGGCACATTTGTCTGATTCAGATGAATTCCAAGTTAAACATTTATTGCAAACTCCTCTTTGATCAAGCATTTACACACTTGGTCAGTAAAAATAAGAAAATAAAAAAGTCAGAAGTTCACATGAGTAATGTCATGTTGTTTACCTCAAATGAGGTGATCAATCAAAATTAGATGGTTTAACTCTCATGCCGCGTAGATGAGTAAGAGATGAGTATACACAGAATATGAGTTATATGATAAATATTTCCAAATATATAAACAAAGTCAAAGCCAATATACTTTTTAAGGAAACCACTTGGCATTGACTGAAAATGTTAGCTCGGCACTTATAAACAAATACAGAGATAAACATCAATTGAATATTTTGAGCTATAAAAATTTTTAAAGTAGTATTTGATAATGTATACACATATATAAAATCAAAAACATTTAAATTTTGTAAATTGATATGCAAAATGCTCTTTGGTCTGCATCTTGTGGATGTGCCCAGACACAACATGGAAATGAAGCTACATTTACACCTCAATCATTTTTATTTCCAAACGAAACCGAGGACCTCAGAAATACTGCAGACAAAATAGCAAAAAAAGGCATATACAATAAAATAACCCTAAATTATTATTATTTTTTTTCCTCTTAGGCTTTTAAGTTTGCTTTGAGCAGACTGTGTTTATGGCAGTGCGAGAATGAGCCGAAGAAGTGTGGCGCCCCCTTCTGGACGCGTCCTGTGATGCAACAGTGCTGCATAGATTTCAAAGACTTCCTGTGGAATGGATTTTTTTAGGGCTGCCATCAGGGGGGGCATTTGGGAATGTTATCCCGGGCCTTGTGAAAAGGGCGGCCCACCTATAAAATTTGTTCCTGGTCCCCGTTAAGTTTAGCAACATCCCTGTGTATCTTGTCCAAAAAAACAGGGAGAATCCAACATAAAATAACGTTTCATCCATTCCAATACTGACGTTTCACTGTCTCTACACCATTAGCAGGTAAAAGCGGTCACATAACAGCAGCGAAACTGTAAATACGTTCCCTCTTCAACATTTGAAATTAAGGATGTCGAGTATGTCCCCTTCGCAGTTCAGCAGGAATCTCTGCTTATGATTTTTCTATTTGGTCTTCTGAGAGCCGATCATCACCTTAGAGACAAAGTTGACAATAGCGCTGGCGGGCTGCTCGGGGTCGTGTTCGGCAAACAGGTGACACACATTCTCTGTGCTGCTCCCGCTTTTCCTCGCAATGAAGCCAAAGATCCTGTCACACACACATGTATACACAGCTATGAATAAATGTACAAATGCAAATACATAACTAGCACTATTTCAGAACTGAGATAACCTGATTAAAACAGAAGGCGATGGAAGAAGGCTTACTTTGCAGCTGTGCAGCCGTCCCGTGTCCACCTGTGAACAGTGCAGGGAAGAAATCAGAACATCCAACAAAAATCCACTTACACCAAAACAATTTTATTTATACTGTTAAGGTTAAACTTTTCTTTACAAATGTAAAAAATTAAGACTGCTTTATGAAGACTGTATTAGTTGGACTAGACAGTGAATGAAAAGCAGACAAATAAATGTCCAAACAAGGTTGCACTGTATATACGTGTGTGTGTTACATACTTCCTGTCCTGAGGATCCAGGGCACAGAATATCACTGTGTTGACAGCATAGTGTCTCCTGAAGAACAATCTGGAAACACACAGTAATATAAAAACTCGGGACAACATTATATGTATATGCATAATTTAACAACTTAACCTAAGGTTAGCTTTCAAAAAGATTGCTAACATAAATGTACCATTTCACTGACACCAATACATTCTCACTAACTCCCGCTTAACCCATCCAAATATAACTCAATATATGAAATATAAAGACAGAGACTCACTTCCTCTGGTTGTCCGTGAGGGTGATTCCCTGTGCAGACACTTTAAAGTGAACGACGGTGGATGTGGGCGGTGGATCCATACTGAAAATCACAGTGGTGGCCTTCTGAACACCCTGAACTCCTGTCAGAGACTCCAGATCCACACTGCCCAGGAACCACACGTTACACGCTGAGCAACAACACACACACATTAACACATTAACACATGGATGAGATAAAATAATCACTGATATTGTTCAGATATTTCTTTACCTGCTCCCTGTTTGAGTAGCTCTGCTGCAGAGTTTGTAGATGTCTGTGATGAAGATTCATTTAACTCCTCTAGAGGATCTAAAAGAAGTCTTCGGTTAGCATACTAGCACACTAAAAACAAATCTCATGCAGACACACTAATATCATAACTTACCTCTGTTTGGGATGATGAGTCTGCACGGTAAAGCCAAGGGTGTGATTGAATGCTGACACACCAAAGCTGTGAGACTTCCTGTACATACAGGAAACACAATATTTTTAAGCTGAATGTTTTACCATATTTTCCAAACAATAAAAATGCATGGTTGTAGCAATTTTGCTTATTTAAAAATATATACATTACTGTTCAGAATTCTAGAGTCGGCAATAACATTAAAATATGTTCACCATAAATGCATTTATAAAATACAGTAAAAACAATAATATTGTGAAATATTATTAGAATTTAAAATATTTTTTCTATTTTAATAGATTTTATAATGTAATTAATTTCGACAACAAAAAAAATGAATTTTCAGCAGCTATTACTCCAGTCTTCAGTGTCACAAGATCCTTATAATATACTGATTTAGTCCTCAAGAAATAAATAAATAAATATATATATATATATATATATATATATATACACACACAGGTGCATCTCAATAAATTAGAATGTCGTGGAAAAGTTCTTTTATTTCAGTAATTCAACTCAAATTGTGAAATTCGTGTATTAAATAAATTCAATGCACACAGACTGAAGTAGTTTAAGTCTTTGGTTCTTTTAATTGTGATGATTTTGGCTCACATTTAACAAAAACCCACCAATTCAACAAATTAGAACCAATAAAAAAACAATAAAAAAAACATTTTTAGTGAATTGTTGGCCTTCTGGAAAGTATGTTCATTTACTGTATATGTACTCAATACTTGGTAGGGGCTCCTTTTGCTTTAATTACTGCCTCAATTCAGGTGATCAGTTTGTGGCACTGCTGAGGTGGTATGGAAGCCCAGGTTGCTTTGACAGTGGCCTTCAGCTCATCTGCATTTTTTGGTCTCTTGTTTCTCATTTTCCTCTTGACAATACCCCACAGATTCTCTGTGGGCTTCAGGTCTGGTGAGTTTGCTGGCCAGTCAAGCACACCAACACCATGGTCATTTAACCAACTTTTGGTGCTTTTGGCAGTGTGGGCAGGTGCCAAATCCTGCTGGAAAATGAAATCAGCATCTTTAAAAAGCTGGTCAGCAGAAGGAAGCATGAAACACACTGGACCAACACCAGCAGATGACATTGCACCCCAAATCATCACAGACTGTGGAAACTTAACACTGGACTTCAAGCAACTTGGGCTATGAGCTTCTCCACCCTTCCTCCAGACTCTAGGACCTTGGTTTCCAAATGAAATACAAAACTTGCTCTCATCTGAAAAGAGGACTTTGGACCACTGGGCAACAGTCCAGTTCTTCTTCTCCTTAGCCCAGGTAAGACGCCTCTGACGTTGTCTGTGGTTCAGGAGTGGCTTAACAAGAGGAATATGACAACTGTAGCCAAATTCCTTGACACGTCTGTGTGTGGTGGCTCTTAATGCCTTGACCCCAGCCTCAGTCCATTCCTTGTGAATTTCACCCAAATTCTTGAATCGATTTTGCTTGACAATCCTCATAAGACTGCGGTTCTCTCGGTTGGTTGTGCATCTTTTTCTTCCACACTTTTTCCTTCCACTCAACTTTCTGTTAACATGCTTGGATACAGCACTCTGTGAACAGCCAGCTTCTTTGGCAATGAATGTTTGTGGCTTACCCTCCTTGTGAAGGGTGTCAATGATTGTCTTCTGGACAACTGTCAGATCAGCAGTCTTCCCCATGATTGTTTAGCCTAGTGAACCAAACTGAGAGACCATTTTGAAGGCTCAGGAAACCTTTGCAGGTGTTTTGAGTTGATTAGCTGATTGGCATGTCACCATATTATAATTTGTTGAGATTCGAATTGTGAATTGGTGGGTTTTGTTAAATGTGAGCCAAAATCATCACAATTAAAAGAACCAAAGACTTAAGACACAGTCTGTGTGCATTGAATTTATTTAATACACGAGTTTCACAATTTGAGTTGAATTACTGAAATAAATAAACTTTTCCACGACATTCTAATTTATTGAGATGCACCTGTATATATATATATATATATATATAAACACTCAGTTGTGCTGCTTATTATTTTTTTTTTTATTATTTTTTTTTTACAAATTATATTTTTTTCAAGATTCTTTGATGAATAGAAATGTTTTCCAACAATATAAATGTCACTTTTGATCAATTTAACATCCTTGTTGAATAAAAGTATTACAAAAAGTTACTAACCCCAAACTTTAGAGGGAGTGAAAAGAAAAGGGAAACAAACAGTTGTACGATGCTCCTGACTACAGCCACTAGAGGGAGATCCTGACCATGCAATGATGAAGCTCTAACCAGCACTCATGTCTTTCATTAACATTCACACAGATACTTACCAAAATAAGGTTCATTGGGGCAGCCTTTTAACCGCACTCCTTTTGGTGTGCACTCGATTAGGAAATGCCGCACAAGCTCATTGGACAGATCGCCCACTGTGCACAGAGATAGGAAATGACTTCATTTGTAAAATTACTTTTAATTACCAAAGAAGCAATGATAACATGTATGTAGTAGCAAGAGGAAATGAATGCAGAGGTGTTGACCAAATTTGAAAAGACCCACATATATATTGAAGACAAAGGAAGAAAATAAATCATGAACAAAATCAAGCTCGATTATTTTTCCTGAACGGAATTGTGATTAAGAGCAAAAACCCTGCTCAGATTTTTCTCCTGAGAATTCGGTAATCTCACTTGTGGCTCCTATGGTTTCAGAAGAGATCTCAACATTGTCTCCTACTGTGCTTGGATTTCCTAAGATATCAACGTCTGCAAGCAAAAGTTAGAGACTTCATTGGTCTGCACAAAGCAACTTTATAGTTCAACACCATGGCTGTCTCACTGAAAATTGTCTTATTTTATTTTTTTATATTGTTATTTCTCCTCAAGAATTCTACCATATATATATATATATATATATATATATATATTAGTAATACAGTGAAATAAGAAATAGCACTGTCACATGGGTTTAGTAAGTACATTATATATTTAGCTGCTTCAATAACCTCATGTGAAGGTGAACAAAAACAATCTGCACTGAAATGTGTCATGCAAACTATAAAAGTAGCTCAGAAATGATATGGGATGTTGTTATAAATAGCATTTCAACTGATTGTTTCTAACTTTGAGATCCTTCAGAGAGACTTTCCTGCATTTTACTCTAATCATTAGTTCATCTGGCATTTAGGAACAACAGTATGCATCCTACTTCCTCCTCAATACCTCACCCTGACGGGGCAGGCCAAGTTTCTGAACACCAGGCGTATCTGATGTTGAAAATAGACTTAGAATATGTTTTCATACAATTAACTCTTATCTCTAAAGATAAAGCTAAATTTAATTTCCAATAGTACAGAAAAAAAAAAAAAAAAACAGCTTAATACTGTGTGAAACCCCACTTAAGGAGCCACCTAGAATTGTGAATCAGAAGGAGATGGACAGTGTCTGTGTGTGTGTGTGTGTGTGTGTGTGTGTGTGTGTGTGTGCCTCTCTTCCTTCCTCTGATTGAGAGACACACCATGTTTACGGAGGGGCTCTAGATATGAACGCTCCAGCTGTGTTCACACTCACTCAGCTGTTTCTCACACAATAGTGTTGGGACGTCCTGCTCTCCAGGGTCTTAAAGTCCATCAAATATTTCACCGCAGTTCATTCAAGGAATTGCCCTGTATATTCAGACTCTATGAACAGTTCATATTTGCCCCTTTTATACAGACGAAGTGATGGCCATTACAGACCGCTGGTCTTAAACCGGGAACCGTGCTTGGATATTTACCACACTAAGCACTTTTCAAAACACATGAAATATTTTCTCAAAACTTGTACAGTTTATGGGCATTGCGTCATTGTTCAGCTCGAGTGAGTGGAAATGTGAGAGTTGTTATCTAAAGTTATGTGGATGTAACGTTCTCTTACTTTTTCTGCTTTGCTGTAGAACGGAGGGTGGGGGCGTGGCCACCTTCATAGCCAATCCGTAAGCTCCTCTGAATGAGTGACTGTCTCTGATGATGAAGAAACCCGGCTCTTTATCCTTGAGAATGGCAATAGCTACAACAAATAAAAGAAAAAATTGAAAATACATACTTATGCATTCTGCCGTCATCCTAATTAAAGAAGCAAAGAGGAAGTAACTCTTATAAACCTTAGCCGAGACAGACAACTTACTACTTACATAGTACTTACTATGTGTATATATAATATACTATGTGTATACTATAGAAATATGTATGTATAATGTATATTGTGTACAATTGTATATTGTTTATTGTATACTGTGCAAATGTGTATATTGTGTAAAGTGTGTATATTGTTGTATATTCTTGTCTATGTATATTGTAAATTTTTTATATCTTGTTGCTTGTACTGCCATGGCACAGAGTCTGCACCTAAGAATTTCACCATTGGTACACTTGTGTACATGATGTGTGACAATAAAGAGATTTGATTTGATTTGATTTGACAACTATGGAGTAATGGAAGCTACTTTGAGAACAATCAGTTGATTCATTTACATTATAAACCACAGAAAACACTATTTCTTTCACAGAAGCCACAGTGATAACAAGAATCTTTTTTTTTTTTATTGATTTTTGTACACAATCGATAATATTTTGAATGCTGCTACAAAAAGATATAAAATGCAGCATTGGCACAGATGCTGACAAGGAGGCAAATAAACTGGTGAATGTTTAACTGCTTAATATAAATCTGAACAAAATGATTCAGTAAAAGAAGTTTAAAAAGAATTTCCATGGCTTAAAATGACTGAAAACAAGCTGAACTTCTTTCAGTCTGCTTTAAAAAGTAGTCAGTGAAAAAACAAGGCTGTGAGGGACAGAAGCAACTTTTTTTAAAGAAATTAATTCATTAATTCAACAAAAACGCATTAAATTGATCAAAAGTGACAGCATAGACTGTTATAATGTGACAAAATATTTCTATTTCAAAGAAATGCTTGGAATTTTCTGTGGAATTTTCCACAGTTCCCACAAAAATAATAATCAGCGAAACTATTTTTAACATTGATAATCATAATTAATATTTCTTGAGCAGCAAATCAGCATATTAGAATGATTTCTGAAGGATCACGTGACACTGAAGACTGGAGGAATGGAGTAATTGCTGCTGCAAATTTTGTACAGGAATAAATTACATAAAAATAAAATAGAAATTAATTTTCAATTCTTACTTTTTTTTTCACAATATTAATGTTTTACTGTATTTTCGTTCAAAAACATGCAGACTCCTATCAAAACATAAAAAATAAATAAATAAAATTACCGAACCCAAACTTTTGAGCGATAATGTATAGACATAGACATATTTAAAGGGATAGTTCACCCAAAATTTTTTAATTTTGTCATAATTTACTCATCCTCATGTCATTCCAAACCTGTATGAGTCTCTTTCTCATGTTGAATATAAAAAAATATATTTTAAAGAATGTTGGTAATCAAACAGTAGATGCTCCATAATCCATAGTATTTCTTTCCCTACTATGGAAGTCAATGGTGACCAACAACTATTTGGTACTTCAAAATATCTTCTTTTGTGTTCAACATAAGAAAGAAGCTTATACAGGTTTGGAACGACATGAGGATGAGGAAATGATGACAACATTTTCATTTTTGGGTGAACTATTCCTTTAACATGTCTCTGAATTCAGCTTAGGCCTACTGAGGATCTAATATTGTTACCTTGCTCTCTCGAGATGTCTGGCTTGTACCAAAACTTTGACGTATCTTGAACAAACTTCACATTTTCTGGTTTACTGGCCATAAAATCTGTAAAGAAGAATAATATCACATTATATATGATGTATTGATATGCCTGTGTGTGTGTGTGTGCTTACAGACAAACACGCTACAAACCTGGACTTGGTGTAGATCTGGTAGGTGAGGTGTTGTGACTGGCATAGGACGTGCTGACTGCACTCCTGCTGAGCGGGAACATGGTCTCTGAGCCTTCAGTCCCTCGTCTCTTCAGGGGCAGAAGGGGAGGCTGAGCCACATCCAGACCCAGAGCCTCGAGACCCTCCACCGCCTCCAGCAGGCTGCTCTCTAGTCCCCCAACATCCAGAGAGGAGGACAGGCCGCGGGGGGCTCCGCGAGGGGAGCTGTGGGAGTTGGGGGCCGAGAGAGAGAGGGGTGGGGAGGGCTGAGGCGTGTAGTGACTCAAGGGGGTGCTGGATCCACCCTCTAACCAGGAATGAGCTGGGGTGGGACTGCGCGGAAAAGAGAAAACAGCACAGAGTTATCCTACATATCCTGTGCATAGACAAACACACCCCACCATGTGTTTATACATGTATCATATATCGTTAAATATAGATTAGAAACACAATAGACCACACAAGTAGCCTGTTGTTACTGAAAAGACAGCATTTACTCAATCAAAAATGATTATTATTTATTATATGTAATTATATATAGTTATAAGTTATATATATATAATTTTTCAAAAATCATGTTTTATCATTGTGCATTCCAACTGATCTCAATCAAACTGCAGTTGGGTTATTTTGATTAGGTTAAAAAAAAAAAAAAAATACAGCTAACTAAAACAATAAAACACAAAAACATGCTAATAATAAAAAACATGATTTTTTGAAAATTACGGAGTTATCTGTTTTTGAAAATAAACTCTTCATATATATTTAATGAGCATTTTAAAAGATTTAATGAGCGGTAGATGACAGCAAATGTAATCTATATGACATTGGGAAAAATTAACATACACAATTAAATACCCAATGCTGACTGATAACTGATATGGTACGGATATATTGTGCATCCCTATTGATTGCTGTGGTTGATTGACAGGCAGTACCTGTTTGTGCTGACCAATGGGCTGGGGTTGGACATAGAGTGCATAGATCCAAACATCCTCTGACAGGAGGCGGGACTTCCTGTGACATCAGAGTGGAAGAGCTCTCCGTCGGATGACATAGATGTGTGCGTCATGCTGTCCACGTATCCTCGTGACTCTGAAAGGAAATACACAACAGGATTTTTAAGATCTGAACACATACACACACACACACACACACACACACCTTCAACCAATTTCTCTGGAAGATTCTATTCAGTATGAGCAATGTCTTATTACACGCCCTCAAAATATTTGAAGACCTGCGCTGTGCAACCTGCTACTGGTTGCCAAATCCAGGTAATAAATCAAGTGGTATTATTGGATAGACCATTGTAAGGGAGTTGGGCTTGTGGGTTTGGAAGGAGCCCATACACACGCATTCTTCAGATTGTGCACATAACAAACCACAGGGGAGGGACCCAGGAGGAATGTCTCCCACTCCCTCCCTCCTTCCCTGTCTGGAAACTGGCTGGATATAATCAAATTAATTTTGTGGTCTATCCTCTATGACCTTTGAAAACTTGCCTGCAATTAAATGTGAGAACAAAAAACTATAGCTTTAAGCAGCATTTAGCAGAAGCATAATGAAGAGACTGTAAAAAAGAAGTTCTATCTAGTAGTTGACTGTCAAATATCGGCACTAATACAGTACCTGTCCATTCATATTTCTTACCCATTGCTCCCAGAACAATTTCTATATTCTGCATGTATATGTTCAAAATCCTAAACCACAACAAACACAAGCTCAGTCATTTTCTTATAATAATAACTGTTTCAGTGAAATTGATCATTCCCTGGATCCTTTTTCCAGCAAAAGTGTATATTTTCAGCTATCATGGAATTACATTAGATATTTCATTATCTTTTAATATTATTATTTTTTAAATCACACAAAACAAAACAAATCTTTTTTTTTTTTTTTTTGCAAAAAACAATTAATGATGTATACTGGCAAAATAAATAAACAAACAAATAATTTTACTATTACAAGTTATTATTTACTGGGTGGTCTTACATTTACATTTTTAGATTAATTAAACAATCTACTAAAATTACCTCCAAATATAATATTATCCATAAAAATATCTTTCCAGTAATTAATTTTTTCAGCTATCATGTAATTACAATGTAGCAGTATAATTTTGTACTCTTTTGAAAATTAAAAACCTACCATTTATTATTTATCATTTCTAAAAATAAACTTTTTATGTGTGTGCATGGGACAATAATAAAAATAAATAAATACATCTGACATTCAGACAAAAAAAAAATCTGCATGCAAAAAAAATTATTAAAAAAATACAATAAATAAATAATAATACAATTTACAAAAGGTACATTTTTAATCTCAACAAATTTTGTAAACTCATAAAGCTATCTAAAAATAGTAGATCGATTAGATGAGCAGTTCATGAGATGAAAATTGTTTGTCCAATGTGTCTGTAGGGACAAAAAATAAATAAATAAATAAATAATGAAACTTCTAAGCCCTTGAGGCAAATTTGTCCCTCATGATGAAAGGGACTCACGTTTGTAATTTTAAGTCGTATAACTCCAAGAGAGTAACAAGGCTGATGTTTTGAGTATTGCAAATTTAACCAACAGTCCCAATTAACCATCCATTCCATAATTATAAAAAAATGCAATTAGCTACAGCCCTTAATGCTGGATTCCCCATGAATGTTGTCCTTCAGAAGACATTTACTAATCAAACATATACCATAGCATGATAGTAGCTTCTTCTTCAGCCATGACCTCACCCCTAACCACATCATGTGATAGGTTGTCAAGGAGATGTTGTCTTTGAAAATGTAATATTAAATAAAAACATAAACACACAAACAACATCTGGAGGCAGAAGAGTCTAAAGTGTCCCCAAAAATAGATCTTGTGACCCACCCAAAAAACCCCAAAACTCATTCCCAAGACACAGGAATCCCAAAACTGCTTCCCAGAGATTCATCTGGTGTGCTTCTCTCTGATCAAAACAGCAACACAGCTGCTCTCCAGCACAAGCTGTGATTTGCATGCAGGTGGTCAGCATGGGATGCTGGTTTGCTGGTGTCCCACCAGGCTTCTTAACTAGATTAACCAGCAAGGTTTCCTTTTTCAATCAGCTTCTGCTGAAAGACCCATGCTGGTCCACCAGCCTCACACTGCTACTGAAAAACACAGTTTCACTGATCCACCAGCTAAATCAGCTAAAAAAACAAAAAACAAAAACAGCATAAACCAGCCTGAACTTGCACAGAAGTTCATTTAAGTCAATAAATGGATTCAATTGAAGCAGAAAGGCATCCAAACATAATTCTCCTGAAACCAACGGCATCAACAGATGTCAGGGTCACATGAGGATTGCAGCCAAGAGGTCAATGATCTGTTGAACTATACTGGCCCCTCAAAAAGAGAAAAGATCTGGATGACCCTTCAAGACAGAAGAAAGAGGTCTAACGAGAAATTTATTACATGCCAAAAATGAAGCAGCTCTGAAATGAAGACATCAGATGCCCCAGCTCTGTATTGAAACTTTTACTTTGTGTCTCAAAACACAGCAAAATATGAATGCAGATGCTTCTGGCTACACAACCTTTCAAAACCCAAACCGGAGACCAACTCTGTGACGAAACAGAAAAGGTACAATATGTCCTAAAACAGTGTTTTAAACAGCCAAGCTACTTACATTTGACTTCACATGCCTCTCACTCAAAGAAATAAATTTAATATAAGATGTTGCATTGTTTTTAATATATTTTCTTAAGTGTCAATATTTTTAATCTAATTACTTAAGGGCAAAGTATTTAATATTAGATGCAGTATCATTTTTAATATTGTTTTAATTCAGCTATCTAAGGGAGGTGTTTAATACTCGATGCTATAAACTGGTCATCATTTCTTTTAGGTTTTTCCACAATTTTAAATAACTCAATAACAACTGCAGTTCACTTAAATAGTTATGCAATTTAACATATTAATTTTAAAGCCATACCAGGGTTATCATCATTAAATAAAACCATAACAAAAATAAACATAAACACAATAGAAATAAGTAATATATATATATATATATATATATATATATATATATATATATATATATATATATATATATATATATATATATATATATATTAAAGTTTTTGTTATTTTTATTATTATTGTCTATTAGGTCTTTCCACTATTTTAAATAACTTTTAGCTTTTTTGCAGTCCACTTAAAATGTACCAGGTTCATCATCATTAAACTAAAACCATAAAACATTCTGTACTTGGGGAAAAATAAATAAATAAATAAATATATATATATATATATATATATATATATATATATATATATATATAGTTTTGTTATTTTGTTAGTTTTATTACTTTTTATTACAATTTTATTTTATTTATTATTCAAGCAAAAGCAGTTTTAGTAATTGAAAATAGTTAAATAGTTAAAATAAGTACTAATATTCCTTGTAGCCTCCAAATGAATGAGGTCATAACTTAAAAAAGAGTGTAAAACAGACAGGTGTATATGTATGTGTATCAGACTGTTTAACATTAAATGCAGTCATGCCAAAAATACAGTATAACCGTTATCAATATTTGCAATTTTGCATGTCATATCAACATCTTATACAGAGTTGGGAATTTGGCTGTCAAATGAAAGAGAAGGACGATAAAAGTGTGTGTAAGCGTGTTTGTTTGCATGTCTGCTCAGACCAGGTCTTTCAGGATTAAATCTCCCGCATGCCAGCGAGACAAAGGACAACTTCAGTTTTACGGAGTTAACAAACTCGCCATTCAAAGGAGGAATGCACGCGCACACACACACGCAGTGAGCCAAGCTGAAAAATGTCCAGCTGTTGTGATCAAAGCTGCAAAGCAGAGCAGCATAGAGAATGTGTGGAGGGGAAAATAGTTCAACACCGGAGAATTAAATACTTTCCAGTCAAAGGCATTACTCCAATGCTATATGATACATGGTCTAAAATATGTCTGCAATGAGATTTAGCTCTTGTTTGAGTTATATATCTGCCACTTGGGCTTCCTCTCAGACGTCAGCTTCATTCATGACCAAATACACACAACGTCTTATTAAAGACCTGTACACTAGACATTCTGCACAACCTGTCCACTTATCCTTTTAGCGACAAAACACACATACCAAAAATAACACTTTTTCCATTGCATAGGTATTCAGCACACTAAAATAGCTATGGAACCTGTTTTTGGTCTTTATAAGGCAATATACACACTCTACACATTTAATCAGTCAAACAGCTAATGGACTGAACTAACAAACCAGTCATTCATTTGTGATTTAAAGGAACGGAAATAAATGTGACAAGAAATATGAACATACCACAATCATATTATTTGACAATAATATGGTTTGGGCATGAAATGGATATGTTCTCTTACAACATCATAAATGTAGGTTAAATGTTCCCCCTTCCTGTTTTTAATTTTTTTTTGCATATTTGTCACATTTGAATGATTCAGATCATCAAAAACATTTTAATATTACACAAAGATAACCTGAGTAAATACAAAATGCAGTTTTGAAATAATTTCATTTATTAAGGGAAAAAAAGCTGTCCAAACTGTGAAAAAGTAATTGCCCCCTAAATCTAATAACTGGTTGTGTCACCCTTTGCAGCAACAACTGCAATCAAGCGTTTGCGATAACTGGCAATGAGTCTTTCACATCGCTGTGGAGGAATTTTGGCCCACTCTTCTTTGCAGAATTGCTTTAATTCAGCCACATTGGAGGGTTTTCGAGCATGAATGGACTGTTTAAGGTCATGCCTCAATCGGATTTAACCCTTTCAGTGGTGAGTTTAAAATATTCTAGAGGTCCCCCCAGAGTGAGTTTTTTTTTAAGGCGACTGTTATTTTAGAACGTTTGCCCTTACTGTTTCCATGGCGACGCGTCATGATTGTCACGTGACTCACCGCGGCCACAATAACACTGTATGACAGATGGATCACTTTTACCGGTATTTCGTTTTTCCTTTTTTATTTAATATATTCACAAACTTGCTTACCATGTCATGGACAAGCTGATATTCCGATTCACAAATATGCGTAAATGAGTGTGTTTTGTCCTTTAAACACCTTTATAAATTATTTTGATCGTGATCTGTAACGTGAGATGGGCGCCGCCATGTTTGTTCGCGCCACAGTTCAGAGAGTACTGTCAGTCTGATTTACAGCATGTGAATTCATCAATTTCTCCCAAAATATATGCAAGTAAGTGGCTGGTGAACTGGGTGAAGAATAGAGTGAACTTTATAGTTACTTACACTATGTGTATCTGATATGAATAAAACACATCGGCAAATTAAATTTGAATGGATTGTTATGCTTCCATAGACATCTGTGTGTATTTTACAAGCTCTAAAAGTATTGTTTTACTAGTACTTGTGTATTTAAATGTCTGAAACCTAAAATATGCATTATGCGGTTAAGAACACTGCATTGTTGTGATAATATGACCAGGGCCGTCCTATGGGCGGTGCAACTGGTGCGATCGCACCGGGCCCTGCGGCGAACGGACCAAGGGGGAATGATGTGTTGCACTTTAAACATGCTTCACTTTGTCAGACAGGTTCTATTCAAGTGATTTCTTGATTCAACAGGTCTGGCAGTAATCAGGCTTGGGTTTGGCTAGTGAAATTTAACTCAGCTTTCTAAAATAATGTGGTTAATCGCAGTTCTTTCATGATTTAATAGGAGGGGGAAATTAATTTTTCAAGTAGGGCCAGGCAGGTTTGGACAGCTTTTTTCCTTTAATAAATAAAAACTGCATTTTGTATTTACTTGCATTATCTTTGTGTAATATTAAAATTTGTTTGATGATCTGAATCTTTTAAGTGTGACAAATATGCAAACCCCCCCCCAAAAAAACAGGGGGCAAAAACCTTTTCACGGCACTGTATATATATATATATATATATTATTATTATTTATTTATTTATTTATTTTTTAATACATTTTTTAATTGGGAGTTTTAAGCTATATTATTTGAAATATTTTTAAACTTATCTTTATAATCTAATTATTTCGGCAAAACACATTTATTATTAGATGTTTATTTTTTTATTGAATTTTTTATCGCCATTTTTAAATGTAATTATTTAGAGGATTTAATAATAAGTATTTAATATTAGGCACGGTATTATCTGTAATTTTTTTTACGTTTATTATTTTACAATGTAATTATTTCAGGGAAAAAACGCATTTAATATAAGATGTTTAATATTTTTAAATTTTATTAGTGTAATTATTTAAGGGAAACTATTACATTTTAGATGCTGGACTATTTTTTTTATTCAATTATGTAGTCAATCTGTTAAAATTCAGATGCTATAACTTTACTAAAAATACATACCCCACCTTTAAATAGTATATATATATATATATATATATATTGCTTTTAGTTCTCATTTATAACTTATTAAGTTTTGCTTACAAAGCCAATGGCAGTATTTTCTATGCATGTAGAGCAGACGTCATTTTCTTTGTACACGTTTATATTTTTGTAATCTAAGCACTATTTGCTAAATATGCAGCGGGTAATTCAGTGTTTTGTTGCTCCAATCAATGTTGCCCTTGTTTCATCCTATTTTTCGTCAAAGTGAGTCCTACCCTGGCAAAAGAACAGTAATAAACAAACCAAATTGTTTGTTTTGGATAATTTGGATGCGTGTTGTTCTATCTTAAGCTCAAATCAGATGGAATTTCAGCTCAAACTGACCCGAGATTCATACTACGATTATGTAACACATTCTTTCCCCATCCACATTCATTTGATCACAGGCCCAAACAAAACAGTCCTTTGTCCAGAGACAGAGAGAAGAATAGTGTCCACTGTCTCCACTCCACCTCCATCAGATTCTCCACTCCATCAGAGAACTCACACATCCACTCACAACAAGAGCACCACATCCATCTCTTTTTGTTTTAGTACCTCCCATGGTTGCTTGATAAATCTGCCTGACCAGATGAGAAAGTGCCAAAGCCTAAATCACCAATCTGAGGTGAATTACGGGACAAATCAAGTGTAAATGAGCTTCAGAAAAGAGTGAAAGCAAGATATTTTCCACAAAACACCCCACTACTGATCTGCTGAGTGTGTGAGAAAGCACATGAGGAATGCCAAACACTGACAGAACCAACAAAATATAAGGCAGTTTAAGCACAAACACTGGGGCTTTTAAATGTGTTTGCCTTTATCAGTGATGTTCTGGCAATGCAAATAACTCATTCAGATCTTCAGACAAAGTGCCCAAGTCTAAGAGCCAGCTGAAACAGGAAACATTCACATATAAACAAACCAAAAGAGCCTACCACACACACACACACACACACACACACATCACATAGAGTATATACATAAAAGTCCTCTCCAAACCACAGACCCCGGCCTTTTTGCCATCTCAGCAAATCAAGCATGTACTTGTGAGCACATTACACTATAAAAAATATTTTTAATCAGTATTTATGTCTTGTACCCAATAAAAATATCTAAACATCCTCAAAACAAGATAAAGTTCATTTTTAAAAGTAACTTACACAATTGTATAAGAAATTGTATAAGACTTAATTTCAAAGAATGTAATAAATATGAATAGAATGTATAAATAAAATTAAAAAAAAATGAAATCTGTCCAAATATCAATGTACTTTGATAAGTAAGCTTAATTTCACTACATTTTTTTCTGAATGGAATTATTTGTCTCACAGTTTTGTTTTATTGTTGTTGTTGTTTATAAGGATTGCATGCATATACAAAATTCTGAGGAAAGAAAAATAAAAAAATGTGAGATGTTAATTCAAAATGTGGAGAAAAAACTCAGAATTGCAAGTTTAGAAACTCACAATTGCAATCTGAGGTAAAAGTCTAAATTGTGAGATATAAACACAATTGTGAGAAAAAACTAAGTCTAAGATAAAAAAAAAAATAGCAATTACTTTTCTGATATTTCTTTTTATTGTGTGGCAGAAATAAACCAAAAGAATGACTCGCACTCTAAAAAAAATCTGGGTTGTTTTTTTAACCCCAAATTCTGGGTTCATTGGGACATTTTTATTTTATTTTTTTACCCAGGTACTGCATATTGGCAGTTTTATTTTATTTATGTTAAGCATAAATGTAATTAAATTTATTATATGCTTAAAATAAGATAAATGCATATTAATAATACTTTCTCGAAAACAAGTCTTCATGACATAAGAAATTGTCCATTTAGGTACAGAAGATGTTTACATGTTTTTACTGGAAAACTAGACTGATGATTAATGATTCGCAGTCTACTAATGAGAAGAGAAGAGAAGAGAAGAGAAGAGAAGAGAAGAGAAGAGAAGAGAAGAGAAGAGAAGAGAAGAGAAGAGAAGAGAAGAGAAGAGAAGAGAAGAGAAGAGAAGAGAAGAGAAAGTTTTGTCCATGGTGAGGGGGGTGTTCACACAGACTTCATGCTGACAAGAAGACAATTCAAGTCTGCCAGAGACGGCTAGAGCAAATGGCTGATGTATTAGCATACAAACACACAGGCAAATGCTCACACACATGCAAAAACACAGGCACAATTCAAAAAGTTGGGTCAAAATGACACAAAATCTTTCCCCGCATACCTAGAGAAGCAGTCATGCTGAAGTATTCCTCAACAGAGACTCATCCACAGAAGACTAGCTGGACTTGCCGGCCACTGCTGTGTTCTGACGCTCCTGCACGCTTACTTTGTCTCCCAGTGTCAGTCTTTCACGGCCCCAGTCTGTAACATCTACTTTGTCACTTATTCCACCTCACATTTTCTCTCTCTCACTCTCTATTGTGCTGTCTGCTTCCCGGCACAAACACTGACCACGGCAGCACGTCACACAGTGGCTGTTCTGTCCAACTCTGTCCCCTTCCCCTCTCTCTCTCTACTCATTTGTGTCTAGCCTGAATGAAGTCATTGAGTTTTTGGGATTCTGTTAAACCCCAGATGGAAAACTACTTCATTCTTCCAGCAGGACAGTGCCACTGGTTGACTGACTCCAGCTTTGAGGAGGGAGGGAGGGAAGGGGGAGGGCTGAAGGAAAAGGAAGAGGGAGGGAGGACGACTGCCCCCAACTGGCATGAGGCAGAAAGGCAGTGAAAGACCCCCATGGCTTCATTACCATATGAGTTCATGAGTGTTCTTCTGCCTTTGATAGGCCATTCAAGTATTGTTCTCCGCAGACTCCCACAGGCTGTTTCACCTAACCAAACGGCAGCACCGGGGTCAGGGGTGAGGATGGCCTTTTATGGACACCAATATGCTCTCCACCATGTGCTGCTGCTCAAAACATCTGCTTCTATGCAAAAACAGTCATTTTCTTAAGCAGTAGTATTTTGGTATTAAGTAGTATTTTGGTCCTCATCCTCTTAGCCTGAGAAGCAACATTCACAAGGTACTTATTTTCAGAAAAAGTAGGCTATTTTAAATATGTGTATTTTGACTTAGTTGATTTTGACATTCGACTTTTCTTTGGCTGATTATTTCACTTTTATGTAATTTTAGTTTTTTTGGGGTTTTTTTAATTAAAAGAAATGAACAAAATCAGCTTGGAGGAGAAAAAAAAAACAAGCTAACTAACTAACTAACTAACTAACTAACTAATTAAAATAATAAAATAAAATAAAATAATAAAATAAAATAAAATAAAATAAAATAAAATAAAATAAAATAAAATAATAAAATAAAATAAAATAAAATAAAATAAAATAAAATAAAAAAACTGGTGGTCCCAAACTTTTATTTATCTTGTTTAAAAAGGTGCACTTTTATTTTTTATTATTATTTTTTTTTTTACAATACTGTTCAAACATTCGGGGTCAATAAGATTTTAGCAAGGATGCATTAAATTTATTAGATTAGATTTATACACTGTTACAAAAATTCTAAATCTCTAAAAAAAAAAAATCTAAACTCAAAAATTTTAAATAAATGCTGTTCTTTTAAACTTTCTATTAATCTCAGAATCCTGAAAAATGTATCATGGTTTCCACAAAACTATTAAGCAACACAACTGTTTCCAGCATTGATAATAATGAGAAATGTTTCTTGAGCACCAAATTAATATATAGAATAATATATATATAGAATAATTAGAATAATTTCTATAGGATCATGCGACACTGAATACTGAAGTAATGGCTGCTGAAAATTTAGCCTTGCCATAAAAAAGTTATATTAAAATAGAAAACTTTAAATTGTAATACTATTTTACAACATTACTGTAATTTTGATCAAATGAATGCAGCTTTGGTAAGAATAAGACACTTTCTTCAAAAACATTTTTAAAAAACTTACCGACCCCAAACTTTTTAGTGTATATAAAAATAAATAAATCAGTTGATAAAGAAATAAATAATGGATGAACTTCACAACTAATTTTAACTCTATAACTAAGTTCAATTATATAGAAAAAATATTCATATAAAGATTATGAAAAAAATATTTCAGACTGTAATGTCCCTGATGTGACCTCAGCCACTGTAGCACATAAATTCATTTAAAGGGGCCGTGCTTTACCCTTCCTTCCCCCTCAAATGTCAGTGTAAATATTTGCATTTGTCTGTCAGTAAGAGTTTGGCTGTGAGACCTTTTATTTTCTCTTGTTTATTTAGACACTAAAACATAGATGGACCGATGTTACATAACCTCCAAATCTTCCCACATCAGGAAATTAAAATATACAAGACTTCCTCCCCTCCTCTGGGCCAAACTTGCTGGAGGCCAGATTTGTTAAACGTTGTATAAAGAAACACATCTTTTTCATTATCACTTTGTTTATTGTTTTCCATTTAAAATCATGGAAATTGGACTATAAGACATGTAATGCTATGACTGCAATTTGTAGTTGTTTGAGAATGTTTTTATATCTATCAATGTATTTATTCTGTAAAAAGTTAAATATAAAAACTAAAATATCTTTTGGATCTGTGAATTATGCTGTAATATAATGTGGTATAACATGGGCTTCCTTGCTCTTCCAATCTATCATTATTCCCATGTTTTCCTGTGCTTCCTCATTAAGATGTAATCAGGCAATAGTATTTCCCCATAAAAGTTACATAACTGACCGATGGAATGATTTTTTTTATGAGTGCAAAATAAATCTTTGGGTTTTTGCAAATGTGCTGATGATTTTGACTATAATGATTTTGATCCTTTTTTGTTTGCATAGCTTTAACAAATATGAATTTGACTACTAAATAAGGAAATCAAGAAATGACTGACAGAATAGCATTTGTAAAGTGACAAGACTGCAATAATAACAAATTATAGCATTGACAAGGACTTGTGTGAGGGGGTTAAGAAATGCATACAACCAAGTTTAAACAAGTGCAAAGATGTTTTCTTTGCTTATAACTTCTAGAGAGAAATAGCTGGACAAGGATGAAACTTTCTAATTCACATGTGTGCGCTTTGTAGTGCACACTTTGGAAGGCTATGTGTTCAGCTGTACACATACAGTAAGAGTTTGTCAAAACTGAAGTACACCTTGGGCTTAATTCTAAGCACAGCTCTAGTTCGCAAAGCTCTGACTGGCCAGGTTACAGGAAGTATGCATCCTGACCCAGAGGGCCATATCCTGTAGCAGAGTTATTTTGAGCAACACAGAATTTGCGATAGCAGCAAGACAAACTTTGGTACAGGGGACCGTTTTGAAAGGTCACATTTGTGTGAGATACAGTTGGATATTTTCCTGACTAGATCAACCAAAGACACACAAATTGACATCCACACACATTCTTGTCCTCTCATGTAGATATAAACATGATTTTGCTGCTGTAGATATAGTGTAAAAGGAAGTAGCATAAGGATGTAGCCACTGTAGCAGTTGATTACCTTGCCATATTGGAGAGCTCATGTAGTGTCTACTGGGTTGAGAACCAGGTCTTGAAGGGATGGTGTCATGTACACTCTTCACTATGAGGAGAAAGAGACAATTAAATACATTAAGCAGTGGTGTGCCACAGGGTTCTATTACTGGACCTTTTTTATTTTCATTGTATGTGTCCATTAGACAAAAATTTTCATAAATACAAAAACTTTTATCATTTATATGCTG
The DNA here is from genome assembly GCF_012432095.1 of Onychostoma macrolepis. Classification (NCBI taxonomy): domain Eukaryota; kingdom Metazoa; phylum Chordata; class Actinopteri; order Cypriniformes; family Cyprinidae; genus Onychostoma; species Onychostoma macrolepis. Next base: position 11,396,493 of record NC_081174.1, read on the forward strand.
ATGATACAAAACTATTGAATATATTGCACTCCAAGTGGGTCTTTATTGTTTTGTTCACTAGTATATTGCTTAGGCAAGGTTAAAGCCTCATTGGCCAGTGCATTTCTGAATCTTATCACTAATAAGGCCGAGCGTGTTGTTTTGCCAGGCTTCTGACACATACAATGAAGAGCAATTGTATTACTCCAGTTTTAGCGTCTTTACATTGGTTGCCTTTTTATTTTAGGATTCAGTTTAAGATTCTTTAAGATCAAAAAATGTCAGGGCCTTCTCTGTTTTCTACTTCCCAACTATGTAATTATTTTTCAATTATTTTTTTTTTCTTCTGACAGTGGATGTGTTTAATTTAAGAATAAAGACATTTTAAAATTAAACATTACCAGGTTTTAATTTGTCTATGAGTATGTAAATGTTCATACTGTTTAGATTATCTGCTGAAAAGCAATTTGGGCAATGCATGTATTTTGTAAATGTGCTATTGAAAAAAAATATACAGTGGAGACCAAACTTATTAGAACACTAGTATTTTCACCAGCTAAAAAATGGTTTTAAGTCAGTTATTTCTATCTTTTGCTGTAGTGTGTCAATAGGAAATATCAGTTTACATTTATTGTAATAATCCAGTGAGATTTTTGTTTGCACAAGGAGTCTGACAAAAGCCAGTGCTCCACACAGAGATCTGATCTCACCATCATCATCCAGTCTATCTGGAATGACATGAAGAAACAGAACAAACTGAGACAGACTAAATCCAGAAGAACTGCGGCAACATCTCCAAGATGCTTCAAGAGACCTACCTGCAAAGCTACCTGAACAACTTTGAAAAACACAAGTGCACCTAGGGCAAAAGCTGCTTTAACAGCAAAGGATGGTCACACCAAATGGCCAAATGTTGATTTAATTTAGTTAATAGAAGTTAATTGATAAATAAATTCTATTTATGACATTATTTTTGACAGCATCCTCATTTTAAAGCATTTTTACACAAGTGCCTAAAACGTTTAACAGTACTATAGCTTTGCAGATTGGTCTCTTGAAGCATCTTGGAGACATTACCGCAGTTCTTCTGGATTTAGTCTGTCTCAGTTTGTTCTGTTTCTTCATGTCATTCCAGACAGACTGCAGACACACTGATCAGATCTCTTTGTGGTGCACTGGCTGTTGTCAGACTCCTTGTGCAAACAAAAATCTCACTGGATTATTACAATTAATGGCAAAATGAATGTTTGGAAATGTAAACTGATATTTTCTACTGACACACTACAGCAAAAGATAGAAATAACTAAATTAAAACTTTAGCTGGTGAAAATACTGGTGTTCTAATAATTTTGGCCACCACTGCATTTTCATAAATGACCACATAAGGGCACTACAATTGTAACAAAGCTTAGTAAGACAGTGAAAGGCTTACTCACATAACAAACATCAAGTACAGTGTCATTCTTACCATATGGAGTGGGGGGTGTCACAGGAAATGCCGGTGTGGGCGGAACTTGATTAAGACCCACCCACAGTGGACTGTCTGTAGGAAGGTCACCAACGTCAACAGCGTCAGTATGATATAGACCTTTCTGAAACAGACAAAAACATACGAAGCATTGCTGTAGCAATGTTGTGGGTTCAACACAAGTTAAACTTGTATTTTACTTTGGGCAAAAATTTAAGCGATTTTATCGCACTAGTCTTCAGTTAAATATTTACTGTTTAAGTTTTGAGGCTATACAGTTATGAGGCTATTTGTGAATTTGTACCGATGACGTTTCAAAGACGAATCTCTGGTTGTTCTGCATTCGATCGCCACCCGCCTTTTGCAGCACAGAGTATTCAGAGACATCACTGAGCTGTTTCTGCCTCCATCCTGTACAGACAGAGACATTGAATTCACTGTTGATATTCAATGCATGTCAGATAACATTTAACTGTGACTGGTCATTCAGATTTGAAATAGGAGGATCTCACTATTATTTATAATTTTCTAACAACATCAAACTGTCACGGTGCACACAGCAGGAAGGAACGAGGAGACGAGGATAACTCAAAATAATGGTCTTTAATGAAAATCCAACACAGACAGGGCAAGACAAGGCAAGGCTGGGACACACAGGAACACTGGGGAGTAATGAGAAGACCAGACCCACAAAGTAAGCGGCGCCCCTTCACCTCGTTTTGTTTTGTTCGTTTTTTGGAAAGTGTTTATTTTGGTTCCTGTTTGTGTGTCCTGCTGCATGGAAGTCGCTGCTCGTCATCCCGCCCTAGCCAGCTGATATTCAGCGTTGGAGTTCGGTGGGATCGTCGCGAGTCCATTGGCCGAGAGCCCCTCCAGTCTGCCGCCGTCCGCGGCTCTCTTCAGCCCGCTGTTCGCGGGGATATTATCGCCGCCGTCCGCCGGCTGTGGCTGACCCAAGCCTGCCGGCCGCCGCTCACCCTAGCCCGCCTGGAGTGCATGTGGCAATCCCACCGGCCACCGCTGACTCCTTCCCAGGTCCCGTGGATTCAGTTCCCCAGTTTTCGGCCAGGAGTGCCGTTCCCATTCCTGTGGATCCAGTCCACATATCACGGCCAGGAGTGCCGTGCCATGTTCCCGGAGTCATGGATTTTTAAGTCTTGTCCACGGAGACTCGCCGAGGGCAGGCGTCTCCTCTAGTCGTGGAAGCCATTCCCAGCTGCCTGCCCCTCCTGTCGCGGAAGTGGAGGCGGTTGCTGAGGGACCCTTGTCATGCCCAGAAGAAGCCTCAGCTTTCAAGCTAGCCCAGGAGGGCTTCCTGTTCTTGTGGTTCCGAGGATAGTGGTTCCGGCTGTAGTGGCCGGGCCGAGGGAGGAGGCCACGGCCGCGAAGACCACCTGCCATGGCCTCCAGAGCTCCCAGCTCCGCCTTGGCCCGTTCTGTCCGTTCCGCTCTGGAGGTCCCCATCCTGTCTTCCTGTCCATGTCTGTCCTGAGGGGCCTCCAGAGTGCCCACCCCCCTCTCGCGCCTTTCTGGGAGGGGGGAGTTATGTCAGTCCTCTGTCGTGTGTGTCTTGTGTTCCCGCCTCGTGTGTCCTTATTTGGTCATGGTCCTGTCCTTGTTCTGTCTGATTTATTAGTTTATTGAGTTCAGGTGTGTCATTATCTGTTATTGTCATGTGTATTTAGTTCCTGCCTGTTCAGTTAGTGTTTGTCTGGTCTACTCGCTACTCCCCGGTGTTCCTGTGTGTCCCAGCCTTGCCTTGTCTTGTCCTGTCTGTTTTGGATTTATTAAAGACTGTATTTCGAGGTATCCTCGTCTCCTCGTTCCTCCCTGCTGTGTGCACCGTGACACAAACAAACAACAGGAACTAAAATAGCATGCTCTCAAACAACACTAGTTTAGATGAGATCCATGAGGAGAAGTTTATGACCTTACATAAACAAGAGCCATTGACTTCAGGGCTGTGTTAGATTACATTCCACAAAAACATTAATATAAATAACAACAACAAAGATAAAAAAAAAAAATATATATATATATATATTAATAGTAGTAGTAAAATAAAAAACAAATAATATAAATTATATAAATAAATAAATACAATGTAATACATTTTATAACATTTTATAAATACATTTTTATAAATTAAATAAATAAATACATACACAAAACTTTTGATCTTGAGAATTTTGATAAATTGCGTCACATTTTCTGAGACCTTCTGCTTTGCATATTTCTATTTTAAACAATTTGATCCATTACAAATTATATTATAACAGTTTGACTAAAAAGTTTAATTTCAAAATATCTTATTTAGTTTCTGTCTTTTGCTTAAATGACAGCACCACTCAAGATACATAAAAACATATTCTCCAACATGATTCTCCATCATTTTAAGCCTCAGTGAGTTTAAATTGAAAAAATCCCATATTATCACTGTGGTCTCTGAATTTTAATCCCGGTTTTTCATAATGAGTATAAAAACATACTAATAATTCATTACAAATGGGTAACAGTACAAACTCTGTAAACTATCACTGTACAGACATACAAAATCCTTGAGACTCGACGATGGGGAAAGGCAACATGTTTTGTGTGTCAGTAGACACTCACTTCAAAAGCATTCCACAGCCCTTACACCATGTGTATTCAAACACACATACCACAGGGCATATATCTGGTGACATACTACAGTAATAATAACACTCTGCATAGATTTCTGTTCAGCAGGATGTATTCTCCGCTCTACTCAAAGACTCTTCATTCCAGGTGTCAGAGTTGCTCTGACACGGGCTGATCCAGTAAGAAAGGACCTTGGGATCTTATAACAGAATAGACAGGGGACATATGCAAGGCAGGGGACACACTTCAAAAGCAACAAGACCCGCTCAGTATGCCGAGGTCAAAGGAGACAGAGTATTGAGTTCATGCAGACTGCATCACAGATGTGTTTGGTACACTGCTAGAAATATAATTATGTCCATTTTTAAACTAAAAGGCAGCTTAGAGGTCACATTTACACTATGCCAGCACTCCATACTAGACCTGGATGTTTACATATTCAAGCACAGTCGCACTCACACACACACACAGAGAGAGAGAGAGAGAGAGAGAGAGAGAGAAGTGAAAGGCAGGACTTTATTTTCTTTAGAAAACCTGTCAGGAGCTGCACATATAGGACCATTGTATGTTACTAGTGTGCATTTATTAACATAAATTAGGCCCCTGCCAATATAAACTACAAACAGTAATTTAAAAAGTCACTAGACTGAGGACTCAGACATGAACAAGGCAAAAATGCAGCTGAAAGCACCAAAAATTCCACATGTATTTGAAATGTGACACATACTGTATGTATCTATACATACACACAGTACCATTCTAAGATTTTGGTTTGGTAAGATTTGGTGATGATGATGTTTTGAAAGAATTTATCAGGATTATTTGATTTATAGAAAGTTTAAAAGAACAACATTAGCTTAAAATAGAACTCTTTGTAAGAGTATACATGTATTTAAAGTAAATGTACAAGTTTTGATGTTTTGATGAAATTTTGAATTTAATGAAAAAATGTGTTTGATCCCCAACTTTTGAACTGTAGAGCAAATAAAATAAATTGTTGTTTGCCTTATGACATCTATTTACAGTTACCCATGTATTTGATATTAATTTGATTTTACAGTCATAATAATGAAAATATGAGCATATATTTCAATTCAAATTTCAAAAAGCATTTGATATAAATTGACAGCATCCTGTGTATTTTATGTTTAGAAAAACAAATATAGTCTACAGAATATAAGTTTTAAAATCAAAAAAGGAAAAATGTTGCCTCTTAATAAAAAGGTTCAATTGCTGGCCATGTGCAGAAATTGTGCATTTATCAAGTTTGTGAACTCTTACAATATGTACGCTGACAATACCATGGTACTGTGATGGTTTCATATAGTAATACCATGGTACTTTTAATATTTACTATGTTACACAATGCTTGCTATATTCATATACTGTGGCATTTATATGATACACCAGGGTATTTCAAAGATTATCATAGTATTTTGTCCAAAAGCATAACTAGAATGATTTGGTGGATTGCTGGCCAGTTGGAATCAATAAATTGATTCATGACTGGTGAATGTATCAGGATTTGCTCTTACCTGACAGGAGGGATTTGGCCCTTCCAACCGAATGCGTCTTTCCATTGGTCTGAAGGGAGGCCGAGCAGGTAATGTGACTCCTTGCCTGTGTGGGGACTGGTTCAAAGTCAGGGTCAAGGTCCAGGATCAGCTGATTGAGCTGTTCGATTGACTGATCAACATCCAAAGCCAGCATTGCAAACTCATCATCCTTGTCTGACTCAGACTGCGTCTCCAGAAAGCCACTGTCTGGTAATGAAGGTTTGCTTGCACCTTTTTGGAGCTCCATCTCCTCTCTGTGTTCCAGTCTGTCTGATGGAGTGTGCATGTAAGACGTGGACTGTTGCTGTTTTACCCATATATGTGTCTGATATCCAGAAGGTACTGAAGTGTGTGAGAGTGTGTTTGAGGAATTCATGTCTCTAAATATGGCAGGAGGAGCTTCACCTTGACAATCATCTGATTGGACAGAGTTCTGACATTCACCTGAAAACAAGCCAGACATTTCCTTTGAAGACAGTGTATCTTTAGAGTCTGAAACAGCAGCATTCGGAGCAACGACGTCATCGTCGTCATCTATAATATCCGTCTCTCGTTCTATGAACATTGTTTCACCATTTAAATGACTGGAATGATCAAATGTAGCTTGACTGGCTTTAGGGTCACGTCTCGGGATGCCTGGAGAAGGTTGTTCCTCCTCCATTCTGAGCCCAGGGATCACTCTGGGGAGCTGGGGATGCTCCTCAGAGCCGTAGCTGATTGGGAGCCCAGAGGTTTGTCCTCCAGTCCACTGGGAGGAGCTGGAGAGTCCAGAGTCACTGCTCAGAGAGTGTGCGCCTTCTTTTTGTTTGGCTGTGGAAGAAAGAACGAAAAGTTAGTACAATCAGTAGAGAATTAGTTGACCTCTACAATTTGGAACTCATTTAGGACTAATGGTGCATTACAGTGCTCCTAAAAAGTTCATATTTATGAGTTGGGAAGCTGGAATTATTATGCCTGGTGTGTTCAAATCAAGGTTTTTTTTTTTACTTTACTTCTACAAAATCATAAATAAAGAATATGTATTATGTGTGCTTTTGCTTTTTTATGTTCTTACTAAATTTGTGAAGGTGCTGTAAACTAAATAGTTATATATTTATCATAAATGTACAAAACTACTATTGTGTAATTTTATTGTAAATAAAATAGTCATTTCATACATTTCAGCCAATTTACCATCGAAACAGATCCTGAATTTTCGGAGTCCACCATGTTTTCTTACTGACATGCCCCTAGCTTTTAATGTTTTTATGACATTGCACTGCCATTTATCAGTTTTCGTAGATACAAACTTTTCAAATACATATTTGCCTAGCCTATATAATTTATACTGACACCTATTGGTGTGGATGAAGCATCATGCAAAAGCAAAGTGCAGATTTTAGAGATTTTCCCAGTTGTATTTGGCATCCATGACCTCTGATATATGAAAGTACTTCTTTTCAAACAAGTTTGTCAATATCACTACTCATTTCTTTATGTATAACCATTTTATAGTGTAAACAGTTACCATGGTGACACACAGGTTTTGAAAACAAAGTCACACCTGTGGCCCCTTATTTTCACCCACTCCTCCTACATTCAGTTGTGTGTGTCATAGTCTGGGGTCCAGTGGAAATGTTAACACGTCTCTAACGAGCTGCAGACACCTTAGTCATCACACAAACACACAGGTACACAGACCTATACAGATATGTCTTTGTGTGGGTGTTGTGTGTGTTCTAGCGAAGACACATCAGTCAGCCAGCAGCAGCTGAACACAGATCTCAGCAGATAGCGTCATGTGTCACGACACACTCAGTCTCGCAGCAATGATCATGACTGATAACACATATCTACTGTTCGAACTGAAGCCAGCATCACACATGCAAGCTTGTACAAACACATGCAAACACTAATATTTAACATCACGCCACACTCTATGATCATTTTTGACAATAGAGTGCAGCAGGGATGATGTGTTTTTATAGCAAAAAACCCAAAAACGAGGTATTTTAGCACTTCTAGTTTTATCATTGGGATTGAGTTTATTTTTTTTAATGGATATTGAAGTAAAGGTTTTGCTAAAAATAAAGGTTTTGGTTAACATAATCTCAAGATATTTTCACATAACACAACATCCTACATCTTGTTATCTTAATCATGCTCTTACAAACCATTCTAACTCAAACTTTCAGGAAAAATATTTTTAAACAAACACTGAAAGAGTTCTACAGTACTATATGTTTCTAGTTCTAGCCTATGTTACGTTCTGGTATTCATTCATATTTCAAAATTCATTCAAGTTGTGCTTATTTTTGAAGATTAACATGAACAAAACATCTATGAATTATAAACTTTTGCTGGTCACAGAGTTTATTTTCTGCAATAATCAAAAATCCACTGGAAAAATCCTATTGGGTTTTTGTTAAGAAAACCAGGGTGAAAATACATCATCATTGCAGCACTCTATAGACAAGATATATGTTATGTAAAAATGGTGTTTTGTCAACCAGAAATAATCCTATCACACATACTCACTTTATACTGTCTTTAACTACTATGTACTAACATTTAAATTAATAACTTGATACAGCTGTGCACATACATGCTTTTTACATTTAAAAAACACCTGATGTAATTACATCTGACTGTAATTAATATCTGTAACTACACTGTTTATCCTAACCCTTAAACCACCCTTAGCACTAACCACACCACAAAACCTGTCGCTAACCTTAACCATATGTCACCTCAATAGCAACAAACGTGTTATGCAATACAATATGAACACATTAAGTACATTGTATATATTTTTTGATGCAAGTACATGGTAAGTAAAGACACCTAATATAAACTGGGATTGATCACAATGGCAAAACTGGTTAGTGGTAGTACGTCAACTGGTGAAAAACACAGACCTTTTTAACTAAACCAGTAAAGCTTCCCTAGTCTCAAGAGGCTGAAATCCAAATACCAGGCATGCATGATAAAACGCCACAGCTGGCAACTCTCTCACACACTCAGGCATATAAACACACACCCAACAACTGAGATCATACTATCAAACAAACTTTATCAAAATCTAAAATATTTAATAGACCACTTGATCAAAACCAACTAGTTCAATGCATCATTCAGCATTGAGAAAAATGACAACAAACTTGACTTTGACTTTACAACTAACAAAAAGTCCACATTATAAATTAGTAAAAGAGCAACATACTAATATTTCTTCATATTCTGCCCAAATATGTTTTAGCCAAGTGCCTTAAGACTGCATAAAACATTAAATGCAAAACCTGAAACTTCTTGTTACCCTCAAAAGTACTTTAAAAGTGACCTATGCTGCAACTTTTCTTGATAAATGAAGCACAACTGCATTTGTTTATCACAAGAGCTTTCAACAACTCACAAAATAAATCAACCGTGTTGCTGCTGAAAGTATATCCCACCACCCTGCACCGCTTCAAAAATGCACGTAACGTCACAAACCTAATGCTTTCCAGAAACATCCTCTCGAATCAGACCCCAAAGGTATCTGAGATGACTTTGACCATGGAAACTATGACGGAGAGCAAAAAGACATCTGACAGAGTCACAAGTGAGAAAGAGCCTCTACAATACAGAAAAAAAGAAAAAACAAACAACATTTCTTGAATGAATAAAGAAAGAGGTGAAAAAAAGGAAGGAAAGAGGTAAGCGGTCCTGACCGTGTTTATCCTGCAGGCGTCTGTGCCCATTTTGTCCTGCTCTCTCTTTCTGTCCTTCTCTCCTCATGCAGTTTTAAACAGACAGGCAGCTTGCATTCTTTCCCATAAGGTGATAACAGCTCCCCTGGGTCTCTTTTTCTTTCCTCTTCTTCTTTTTCTTTCTCTTAGTCAATCTCTTTCCTCCCTTTCCCCTGTTTTCCCTCCTCCTTTTTCTCTTACAGTACTGCTCACTCTCCCTCTCGCTCTCTCTCCACCTCCACACACAGGTAACCCCTTTCAGGTGCCCCTCCTGGGTGTACGGGAAAATCCTGGCTTGGGAAGCATTATTCCGCTCGAGCCAGCCAATGCTCCTCGGAATACAGCTGTACACACACACATATGCTTGTTGTAGAGCGCGAACGGACGTTCGGAGGACCTTGAGCCCTCCAAATATGGAGCGGGAATGTAAACACAAAGGCGGAGTTATGTGTGGGTGGAGAGACGGAGCGCAAAAGAGACAGAAAGAGATAAGGGAGGTATTGGTATAGTAAAGAACAAGAGTAGCAGGTAAAAAAAACACACACAATGATGAAAGAGATTGAAAGAAAGCAAAAGAAAGATAACGAGAGAGAGAAAAAAAGCATGCAACTTATAGTCGTTTGGCAGCAGAATTCCTTCAGACTGTTTGTTGCTACAACTGGCAATAATTACAGACATACAGTGTGTGTTTGTGAGCGTGTGTAATTCTATATTTGAGTTTATGTATTGTAAATTGTAAAGGCTGTTTGTGCTCCAACCATGAGGTATCTCTAAATTACACGGCTGCTCGAGACGGAATCACACAACCAGATGTGCATCAAGCCTCAGTCCCATATGACACACACACACACACACACACCTACACACATTAAGCTGTTGGGATTGATTTTTTTGCAGTTGTGCACAGAAACTCCCAACTTTTAAATATCCGGCCCTGGAATTTCCAATTCTTGTGCATTGCCCTAAAACTCTAAACTATGTGCAGAAGTGAAGGGTAAACAAAACAAGTGCAACTTATTTGTTCCCTGATCACTGAACTTTAACTGGACAAGGAGAACAAAATTCAATTTCGTGGAGTTAAACACTCACTATGTTCCACTCCTTGAAGCAATATACTTCTGCATAATTTTGTGTATAGGGGAAGGTGGGGTAAGATGTGCCAGTGGGTAAGTTGAGCCACCCTGAATTTTGGTATCACAGTAGCCAACTGTTCAAAAGTTTGGGGTCAGTAAGATTTTCTTTTAAGAAAGAATGATAGTAAGTACATTTACAGTATAATGTTGCAAAATATTTCAAATAAATGCTGTTTTTTTAATTCATCAAAGAATACTGAGGGAAAAAAGTGTATAACAGTTTCCAAAAAAATATTAAGCAGCACAACCGTTTTTTCACAAATGTGACACTGAAGACAGTGAAGAATTCAGCTGTGCCATCACAAGAATAAAATACCTTTTAAACTACATTCAAAATGAAAATGAGAATAACTAGATAAATTAGAATAATATTTCACATAATAACTTTTTAAAATGTACTTTTGATCAAATAAATGCAACCTTGGTTAGGATTAGATACATAAAAAAAAAAAAAAAAAAACATTAAAACATTTTAGAGACCCCTAAATTACATTGCAAGCTTTGCATTACATTACATTGTTAGAGAGTCGTGGCCTAATGGTTAGAGAGTCGGACTCGTAACCCAAAGGTGGGGAGAGTGAATGTACAGTGCTCTCAATACCACAATTGAGGTGCCCTTGAGCAAGCCACCGAACCCCCATTGGTTGCCCACTGCTCCGGGTGTGTGTTCACAGTGTGTGTGTTAACTGTTGTGTGTGTGCACTTTGGATGGGATAAATGCAGAGCACAAATTCCGAGTATTTGGCCATATGTCACGTCACTGTCACTTTCAAATTATTTACACTGAAATAAATGCTTACTTACAATTGTGTCAACCTTGTTATCATCAAATTTCCCCCCTTTCAAATGACAAACTACTGCCAAAATAGCCAAAACTTTGTTATAATGGCATAAAATTAAATTGTCAATAAAATCATCCCTGCAAGACGTTAAGACAATGATTTTTTTGCAATACAATCTTAAAATGTCAACTCTGTTGCCTTGATTTAAAATAGTAAATATCTGATGACTGAAAAGTGGATATTTGTAAAGATATCTTCATTAAAAGCACACTGTAGTTTAAAAATCTTGGGCACAAGGACTTGCAAAATCAAACTGAATTGTACAATGGTCAACCCTGTTACTGTTAAACATGTTACTTTTCATAAGGCATAATTATATCTCAATGAAGATTGCTTTACATATAACCTTATTAGAATGGAAAATGAATACATTACAAATAATCCAAATACTACAATACTATTATGGTTGCCATCACCATTCAGCACATTTGCGAGCCTGGACCTGGAAAAAAAACAGTCTTAAGTCGCTGGGGTATATTTGTAGCAATAGCCAAAAATACATTGTATGGGTCAAAATTATCGATTTTTCTTTTATGCCAAAAATCATTAGGATATTAAGTAAAGATTATGTTCCATGAAGATATTTTGTAAATTTCTTACTGTAAATGTATCAAAACTTAATTTTTGATTAGTAATATGCATTGCTAAGAACTTCATTTGGACAACTTTAAAGGCAATTTTCTCAATATTTCGATTTTTTTGCACCCTCAGATTCCAGATTTTCAAATAGTTGTATCTCGGCCAAATATTGTCCTATCATAACAAACGAAAGCTTATTTATTCAGCTTTCAGATGATGTATAAATCTCAATTTCAAACAATAGACACTTAAGACTGGTTTTGTCGTCCAGGGTCACATTTGTTTCACCTCTGTCTTACTTCTCCTTGCCTAGAAGACAACTCAAACTGCTACTAAATGTTAGTCCACTTGTTAGTCTGGCTTTGAATAACAAATGAGTCATTTGGGTCTGTTATGTCTGAGCTCCATCCCTCTCCTTTTATATCCTGACTTGCTCTTCTCGACAAAACATCATGTAGTTTGAGCAACTCTGTCTTACTACAGTTCATTTAGTGCAGCAACCTTAACATTTACAGTAATTACAAACCCTCAAGGAAAACAGCCAGGGCAACAGCGCTGAGTACTGTGGTGATACTATGGTAACTGGCAGGCCTGGTTTGGAGCTCATTATGGTCTGGAGGCCTAAGGCCAAACAAGATTAGATTAGGGTCAAATACAAGAACTTGACTATTATTGTAGGAGGTTAAGTTTTCCATTCATTCTGAAAAGTCCCGTGGTCTCATATGTTCCAATTAACCTCAGCAAACAGTGCCCAGACTTAATAACAGTATTAGAGGTAAAGCGTGTTTCCAGGAGCAGACCATAACTTGATAATTACTAGACCATTACAAGCCTTCACGTCTCAGAAAACTATTCTTTGCATCCTGAAGTAAACACTGCTTACATGTGCATTCATGCTTTTGTTTTCTATCCTAAAATAAATCCCACAATCCCATGGTTTCACCACTATGAGGACTATAAAGTACTATAAAAACATGTCCCGAATTAGTTAGTGAATGCAAAGCCAGATTTAGTGTGTTTGCTGTATGTTAATAAAGATATAGTAAAGTGTATGCTATATAAAACTAAATTCATAGATTAATTAAGGAAATGATGAGAAAGAAAAAAGAGAGACATGTTTCTGTATAAATGATGTGGTGGATTAAAAAAATAAATTGATTGTTGACTAGCGATAATCTAGTAATAATAGGATTTTTTTTTTTTTTTAAATCTGTATTGACTAATGTTTATAATCACATTGCCAATTAGCAGAACTTTTCCCTAGTAATATTCTAAAACAGACTAACACTTGTGAATTTTAGGTAAATATTGTGAAAATTAATTCATTTCAGCAATTTAGCTCACATCTCATTTACTATATATCATATATAGTATAGACTGAGGTTAATTGTGTCATGAGACATTATCACAAGGGCTAAATCTCAGTAAAAATATAACGATTTTAGTTAATGGTCTTATTGCATAAATGCTTTTTTGTTTTAAACATCAAAGACTTTTTAAAATTAGAACAATTTTGAGTGAATTCTGTTCTTCAAACTAAAATTCTAATATCATTACAGTTGTACACATTTTCACAGTAAAACAAAATAATAAATCACAAAGTGATTTATTAAGTGATGATTGTCACGTTTTAAAAGTTCTGTTGGCTACAACAGTAATTTGATACTTTTGTACTGTATGTTTTTCATTTTTGCAGTTTCACATATCGTTTTGTTCTTCATAATTGGCAATTAAATTGCCATGACACAACTTTATAAAACATTACATATTTCAATCTTTTTTTGTTGTTGTTGTTGTTGAATTACAATATCATTCAAAGGTTTGGGATCAGTAAGACTCTTTAATGTTTTTGAAATAAGACTTTTAAGGCTGTATTTATTTGATCAAAATACAGTATTATTATGGAATTTTATTACAATTAAAATAACTGTCTTCTATTTTTATATATATTTAAAACGTAATTTTATATCTAATGACTTGCTGAAATTGCGTTTGGTCTCATACGCGTAATCTTGTCAGTGTCTGCACTTGCTTGGCCATTTGTTGTGATAAACAGGAAAGTGTGTTCAAGCGCCAGCAGAAGACAGTGTAAAGAAATACTCTTTGAGAGAAGCAGTCTATCGGCGGAAGTTAAAAGAAGCTCGTAAGTGTATTTACTTGTCTAATTAGTGTTTAGCACAGTTGTCGTTGCTAGGAAACGCTTGTTTTGTTTACTGTGTAGAGACGTGCTGAAATCACGTTTGGTCTCATACTGTATCGCGTACAGTACAGTGTCTGCACTTGCTTGGCCATTTGTTGTGATAAACAGGAAAGTGTGTCCAGCTGAATTCAATTAGGGATTTGTTAGACGGGTATAAAAAAGGTTATTATACTGCGGCAGCGGTTGCGGCAGCCATCTTGTGAAGGCCTCCTCGTGTGAAGACCGAAGAGTGTAAAGACCATCGACTCTACTGTGCGACTCCACCGGGCAGTGACACCGGCAAGGGATATAAGTATCGTTTTTTATTTATCCTCTTTCCTACTACTTGTTTCACTTCTGTTTTAGTTTTTATAACCAATTCTTACTATGCATTTTCAGATCACTACTATTACTACCACTCGCAAACCACGCATCACACACTGTAGGAAGCGCAATCCTAACAACCTGCGCACTTTGCCTATGTCTGCTAATACACTACTTTTTTCTTTTTCTATTGGTCTCTGGAATTGTCAGTCTACTGTCAACAAAGTTGATTTCATTACTTCCATTACTAGTCATTCAAGGCTAAAGCTCATGGCCCTGACAGAGACCTGGATCAAACCAGAGGACAATGCTACACCTGCAGCACTCTCCAATAATTTCTCCTTTTCTCACACCCCCCGTTTGACTGGAAGAGGTGGAGGTACTGGTCTGCTCATCTCTAATAATTGGAAATGTACTCTTTACCATCTCTGAGTATCAACAGCTCCTTTGAATCACATTCGGTTACTATTACCTACCCTCTAAAAATCCATTTTGTAGTTGCTTATCGACCTCCAGGACCACTAGGTAACTTTGTGGAAGAATTAGATGTGTTGCTCTCAACCTCTCCTGAGGATGGTACTCCCTTAGTTATATTTGGAGACTTCAGCATCCACCTAGAGAAACCTCAGGCTGCAGACTTCCACACTCTACTTGCCTCTTTTGATCTCAAGAGTGTTAACTACGACTACTCACAAATCAGGCAACCAACTGGACCTTATTTACACACGACACTGCTCCATTGATCATGTGCTGGTTACTCCACTGCACACCTCGGATCACTTCCTCCTCACTCTTAACCTCAACATGATTCCTATCACAACACATACCCCTCCACATGTCACTTTTCGACGTAACTTACGCTCACTCTCATCCTCCCGGCTATCTGCTATGGTTTCATCTTCGCTTCCTCCCCCTAAACGGTTATCATCTCTTGATGCTAAAAATGCTACTGATACTTTCTGTTCCACTCTGATGTCTTGTTTAGATACTTTCTGCCCCTTATCTTCCAGGCCAGCCTGTAGCACCCTGCTGCCCCTTGCCTATCTGACGTTCTCCACGAACATCATTCTAAGCCCAGGGCTGCAAAAAGGGTATGGCGCAAATCACAAAATCCTACTGACCTTAATTTATATCGATCACTCCTCTCTGACGTCTCTGCTAATGTCACCACTGCTAAAAGGACATACTATCACGACAAAATTATCAATTCGCCTAACTCTCACATGCTCTTTAAAACATTTTCCTCCCTCCTTTGTCCTTCTCCTTCTTCAACTCTAACAGCTGACAACTTTGCCACATTCTTCATTAATAAAATTACAATCCTCACTGCACAATTCTTCACACCACAAACTGTCAAACACATCTTACCAGCAAACATACACTCGTTCACATCCTTCTCTCCACTCTCTGAGGTAGAAGTCTCTAAACTCATCCTTTCCAGTCATCCTACTACTTGTCCGCTTGATCCTATTCCATCTCATCTCCTTCAAGCCATTTCTCCTGCAGTTGTACCTGCACTCACTCACATCGTTAACACATCCCTTCACACTGGAGTTTTTCCCTCAACATTTAAACAGGCTCGTATAACCCCACTTCTTAAGAAACCCACTCTTAACCCAACTCTTTTAGGGAACTATAGACCGGTTTCCCTTCTACCTTTCATTGCAAAAACACTTGAATGAGTTGTGTTCAACCAAGTCTCTGCCTTTCTCACACAGAACAACCTCCTGGACAGCAACCAATCTGGCTTCAGAAGTGGACATTCGACCGAAACTGCCTTGCTCTCAGTTGTTGAAGCCCTAAGACTTGCAAGAGCAGCTTCCAAGTCTTCATTACTTATCTTGCTGGATCTGTCTGCTGCTTTTGATATGGTCAACCACCAGATCCTCCTGTCAACCCTATTGAGAAAGGGTATCTCAGGAACCACACTCCAGTGGTTTGAGTCTTGCCTCTCAGATACTGTAGGTCCTTAAAGGTATCTTGGAGAGGTGAGGTATCCAAGTCGCAACATCTAGCTACTGGGGTGCCTCAGGGCTCAGTTCTTGGACCACTTCTCTTCTCTCTCTACATGGCATCACTAGGTTCTGTCATTCAGAAACATGGCATATATTCACATACTGCTATGCTGATGACACTCAACTCTACCTCTCATTCCATACTGATGATCCGACGATAGCTACTCGCCTCTCAGGATTTCAAACAGACATTTCTTGCTGGATGAAGGACCACCACCTTCAACTTAACCTAAGACAGAACTGCTAGTAGTTTCAGCAAACCCATCACTTCATCACAATTTCACCTTCCAGTTAGGCTCATCAACCATAACTCCTTCAAAAACAGCCAGAAACCTTGGAGTTGTGATTGTTGATAAGCTGAATTTCTCAGATCACATTGCTAAAACTGCCCGGTCCTGCAGATTTGCTTTATACAATATTAGGAAGATCAGGCTCTTTCTTTCGGGACATGCAACACAACTCCTTGTTAAAGCTCTTGTTCTGTCCAGAACATGACAATTGCAATGCTCTCAACTGCAATTCGATCAAACCTCTACAATTAATCCAAAATGCCGCGGCAAGATTAATCTTTAATGAGCCGAAAAGAACGCACGTCACACCTCTGTTCACCAATTTGCACTGGCTACCAATATCTGCTCACATAAAATTCAAGGCATTAATGTTTGCCTACAAAACCACCTCTGGCTCTGCACCCCTTTACCTAAATTCAGTACTTCAGACCTATGTGCCCTCTAGAAGCTTTCGTTCTGCAAGTGAACAACACATTATTGTGCCATCCCAAAGAGGCACAAAATCACTTTCACTGACTTTTTTTATTAACTGTTCCCACCTGGTGGAATGACCTGCCCAACTCAATCCAAGCAGCTGAATCCTTAGCCATCTTCAAGGAACGGCTAAAAACACATCTCTTCAGGCTTGTGTTTGTTGTGGCTTGTGTTTTCTGTCTATGTGCTCCCCAGGACCTTGTTTTCCCTCATGTATGCACATATTTGGTTCTGTTCCTGTTCCTGTCCTTATTCTTTCATTATGAGTTAATTTGTGTCCAGCTGTGTTTAAGTAATCATCTAGTTTACTCCCCAGTATTTAAGCCCTGTGTTTCCCTGTCTAGAGTGTCTGGTATTAACATCGATGTCCTGTTTCTTGTGTGTCTCTGCCTGCCTTGTGTTCCCTGCCTTGTGTTACCCTTTTTGGATTTGATTAAAGACTGGTTATTTTGAGTTACTCCTCGTCTCCTCGCTTTCCTTGTGTTGTATCGTGACAGAATACCAGACCAAAACAGTAAGTGGCGCCCATTCTCCTTGTTTTTGTTTTTTCTCCTTTTTTGTTTTCCTGCTTTCTCCTCTACGGCATGGAAGTCGCCATTCACTCATAGGTGAGCGTGGGAGTTCGGCGGGATCGCCGCGAGCGTTGTGAGTCCACTGGCCGCTCATCTGTCAAGTTCACCGGCCGCTACGAAGTCAAGCTTGCCGGCCGCAGCTCACTCAAGCCTGCCGGTCAATCCTCAGTCAAGTCTGCCAGCCGTTCATCTGTCCAGCCCACCAGCTGCGGCTGACCCAAGCCCAACGCCGGCCACTCATCAGTCAAGTTCACTGGCCACTCCAAATTCAAGTTTGTGGGCTGCCGCTCGCTCAAGCCCGCCGGCCGTTCCAAAGTCAAGCCTGCCGACTGTGGCTCCCTCAAGCCCACCGGCTGCGGCTCACTTCAGCTCCAAAGTTCGCTCCAGTGTCCTGACCAAGAGTCAAGTGCAGGCTCCAGCCCCTGACCCAGAGTCCTGTCACCACGTTCAGCCCAAGGAGGGCTGTTGGTCTCATGTCCGGCCTAGAGAGGGCCTCAGATTCCGAGCCTAGCCCTGAACGGGCTCCTGTTCCTGTGGATAGCTTCGAGAGGGCTCCTGTTCCTGTGCGTAGCTCAAGGAGGGCTCCTGTTCCTGAGTTTAGCCCACGGAGAGCTCCTGTTCCTGAGTTTAGCCCAAGGAGGGCTCCAATCCCTGTATCCGGCCCTGAGAGAGCTCCAGTCCCCGAATATAGCCTCTAGACCTGAGATTCTCCTCAAGGCTTCTCCCCAGGCTGTTGGCCAAGGCCACGGAGGCTGTTCCGCCATGGCCTCCTGAGCTCCCTGCTCAGCCATGGCTTCCTGAGCACCCTGCTCCACCATGGCCGCCCGAGCTCTCAGCTCCGCCATAGCCTCCCGAGCTTCCTGTTCCGCCAGAGTCTCCTGGATCGGGTCCCGCTCTGGAGCCCGGCCCTCCCTGTGTGTTACCTGTCCTGAGGGGCCTCTAGAGCGCCCACCCCCCCTCCCCGGTAGATGTTATGAGGCGCATGGACGTGCCTTCCGGGAGGGGGAGGTAATGTCAGGCTTGTGTTTGTTGTGTCTTGTGTTTTTCTATGCTCCCCAGGACCTTGTTTTCATTATGAGTTCATTTGTGTCCAGCTGTGTTTAATTAATTATCTAGTTTACTCCCCAGTATTTAAGCCCTGTGTTTCCCTGTCTAGAGCATCCGGTATTAACGTTGATGTCCTGTTTCTTGTGTGTCTCTGCCTGCCTTGTGTTCCCCTTTTTGGATTTTGAGTTACACCTCGTCTCCTCGTTTCCCTTGTGTTGTATCGTGACACTATTCTAATTCTATTGTATCTATCTGTCTTCTTTTTATTTAAAAAAAACACACTTGACCCTCTATCAATTGCATATTTATTCTCTAACTGCTAGCTTTTCTTGAAAAACTAACACTAGCTTTCTTTTTCTATATTCTATCTACTTTATTCTATCTAAAACAAAAAAACCTTGCTACGTGTACTGCATTAGGCTAACCAAGACTTGTCATAGCACTTGCATGTTGTTGTTCTTTTGTTGGTTTTGATTGCTTCTATTGTCCTCATTTGTAAGTCACTTTGGATAAAAACGTCTGCTAAATGACTAAATGTAATGTAAATGCAATATGGTGATTTGGTGCTCAAGAAACATTTCTTATTAGTGTCATTGTTTTTTTCATTTTTATTTTTATTTTTTATTAATAGGGTAAACGTACCTATTAAGCTCACCTACCCATTAAGCACACTTCCATTTTTGAGATCAGATTATGAAAAGAAAAAATAATTTATTATCCTACTTGATGTCTTAATCAATTGATATGTTTGTTACTATGTACCTCCTATAATTTCAAGTCAATCAGATCATTGCACTCTGAGATACGAGTCTCCATGTGTTCACACTGTCTGGTGGCCATTTTGAAAGCTGTCTAAACATTTTCACCAAAAGATGAACCCCTTAAATGTGCGTTTTTTTAGATGTTTAAGCCTTTATTTTGGGGAAATTTCACTACTTATTGTAAAATTTAGAGATTAATGTTCAGACTTTTGTATATTATATCCTTGAACTTGGATGTGGGAAATAGTTACATTAGATCCAAAAGATAGTTTTAG
Organism: Onychostoma macrolepis; assembly: GCF_012432095.1. Taxonomy (NCBI): domain Eukaryota; kingdom Metazoa; phylum Chordata; class Actinopteri; order Cypriniformes; family Cyprinidae; genus Onychostoma; species Onychostoma macrolepis. Next base: position 11,416,316 of record NC_081174.1, read on the forward strand.
CAACATTGCGCAGATGCAACAGAACACAGTTAGCTGACTTGCTGTATAAGATTGTGTGCTACGCTAACATATTACTTCACAGGCATTACTGGCTTGTATTTTTACATCCATAATATTATTAATTGACAGTTTATTGCTGGTCTGTCGTTTTACAGTGCTGTAATTTTTAAAGATTTCATATTATTGTAAGGTGAGCTTAAAGGGTGCACTACTATGAAAATCACACAGCTTCAGTCTGACATCAATAAGAAAAAGTATAATTTCATAGATGTTGTTAATAATAGTTGTTCATATTAAAATATGTATGAACTTAATACATGACCTAGAATATTTATTTAGCAAAAATCCTGTCATTTTAATAAATATTACATGAAATTTATTAAAAATTGTTGCTGCTCCAATTAAGCTCAGTGTGCTCTCTTTAAGCTCTTCCTCATTGAATATCAATGTAAATACTTCATAAACAGACTTTAAATATTAACTGATGGTTGTCACTTTAAGTTAAGTTAATCGATTTTCTATGGATTCTGTCAACTCAAATCTGCAGACTGGCTCTGACCTTTGGGAACTAGCATCAACTTTTCCAGACTGTAAATCTGTGGAAAATTGGGGCAAAAATCGTGTAGTGTATTCCAGCCTTAAGAGACTATAGATAAGTTGACATCCATTTAAAAGGAGGTTTCATAATGAGGCTAGTTTCTGTGTTCATCCCCATGAATTAAATGTTTTATTGGTTTGTTTTATTTGATTTTTGAATATGTTACTTAGCTGAACGTGGACTAGCCTAGATGTTGCAATGTGCTTAAATGACACTTCACTATGAATATATAACTGATCGACTTGAATGCCTTGTTGCTTGATTTTAGTGTTCTGCTTTTTTGTGATTGACTTTGTACCTTCAAAAACATATTTTTACAATTATTCTTTAAAAATGTTCCTTAAAATAAACAAGAATTTGTAATAAAACATGATGTGAGCTTAATGGGAACAGGGGTGTGCTTAAAGGGTACAAAAATGTACCCATTAAGTACAGCCGGACTTTTTTAATTTAATGATGTATATCTTAATTGAAATGCTTTTGTCATTTAAAATAAAATTAAATATTTTTGTGTGAGAGATTAATATTTTATTTGAACATAACTTTTTGTACTGAAACCAATATGTTGTGCACTAAAAATGTCTCAATGTAGATTTTGGTGAGCTTAATAGGTACGTTTACCCTAGTTTAAAAAGAGCAGGATTATTTGAAATAGAAATATTCTGTTGCATTATAAATACCTTTACTATCGCTTTTGAATGATCCTTGCTGAATAAAAATGTATTTCTTCCAAAAGAAAATCATTTCTATTCTAGGTCTATTCAAGACCAGTATTCGAGACATTATGAAGAACTTGAGAAGTCCAGTCTTACCTGCTGCTGTAAGATTTTCAGTGAAGTCCCATTGAGCCTGTAGTGAATCCAGAGGGTCATTTTCAATGACAACTGCTGAACTGTTCTTCCAGTGGCCACAATCTTGAAATGGAGAAACACAGAGTGTTAATTTATTACTAAATTAATTTCTACCTGAACCAGCCATATTGAATAATCCACATTCACAAAGATCCATAAAACACTTTTCTTTCCAGAGAAATGTGAGGATACCTGAAGCAAGGGATAGGTCTCTGTTGGCAATTTCTGAAAAGAGCAGCTCAACCACACCGTCCTCTGGGAATCTTGGGTCTTGAATGGAGACAAGAGCAAACGATGACTGAAAGGGATGGAAAGAACTACGCTGCACAGCAATGTGGGAACATCAACACACACAAGTTCAATGACAGCTGATGTATCCGTGACTTGTAAGCACATTCGCCACAGCAATGTGACTTTTTTCTCTTCTGTCCATCCAAAATTACAGTTGAGTAAGGCTTCCCATTGTGTAAGGACCAGAATGAAGAGTTAAGTTGTCTGTCTCTTTCTCAGATCTGCTTGGGTCACCGTGCATCTTGTCTGTCATTATTTACCAAAAACACTCGGCACTTGTTCACGTGCTCAGCCACGCACACACTCATACACTAGGAAAAACAAACCTGTACTAAAAATAATGAAGAATGTTGGCACCCAAAAAATGAAATTCACATTACATTCAAATTATCAAACAGCATCTGAAAACAACTGCTATTTAGAGGCTGTATAAAGTCAGTTTCTTTCCATTATAGAAGGAAAACACATAATGACAAAGACAGGTATTATTTCTACAATAAAACAAAAACATTAATATGGATACAAAATTGTTCACATATATCTGCCATCATTCCAGGAAACAAAATTCTTTAATTTCACAGATGCTTTGTATTTTCCCCATTAGTTAACTATATACAATATAGCATGGGGAGTTATATAACTATTAAAATAATTACCTTGCAGACTATTTACAGTTCAAAAAGTCTGATCGTATTCATTCCATTTCAGTGTTATTTTAGTATCACTGAGATACTGTTTTTATTAATATTTTTGGTCACACTTTATATTAGGTGGCCTTAACTACTATGTACTTACATCAAAAAATAAGTACAATGTACTTACTGTGTTCATACTGTGTTGCAAAACACTATGCTGCTATTGAGGTGGCATACGGCTAAGGTTAGGGACAGGTTTGGTGGTATGGGTAGGTTTAAGGGTGGGTTAAGGTGTAAGGGATAGGTCAACAGTGTAATTATGAATGTAATTACAGAAATTAATTACAGATGTAATTACATATAGGTATTTTTAAAAATATAAGTACAATGTAAAAACATGTATGTACACAATAAGTGCATTGTACCAAATGATTAATTCAAATGTAAGTACTTAGTAGTTAAGGCCACCTAATATAAAGTGGGACCATATTTTTTATAATAAGTTTCAGTAATTGCTATGTTTTTGTAATTTTTGGTTTTATTATTCATATTTATTATGAATAAATATGTATTTATTAATTTTTGAAAATGAGAAATACCACCTTGGCAACTAGCTGAAATTAAACAGGTTTAAGTTTAAAATTTTCTTTTACTTTAGTTTTTTTTTTTTCTTTCCTCCAAGTAAAGATTTTTTAAAATGTTTTTAGCTTTAGTTTCAATTAACTATAATAACCCTGGTCCATTTGCTCCGTATTTAAAGAAAATCAAGTCAGTTTCTCAAGTTCACACTAGTGTCCAAGCAGAATAAATCACAGGCATAGTTCATCACATTAACTATGAACATTCTCCAATAACATTCGTCAACCAGATTTACGGTTCAAATACTTTAAGCCAACATTTCGAACAATATATCTATTGATTTATCTGAAAAGATAATAGCGTTTGTGCAAGATACAGAATAAACATGATTTGATTTGTTATTTTGCAAATGGAAATACCTTCTTAGATTCTTATCTTCGAAAACCTTTGGGACACTTTGAGTGCAAAGATTTGACCAAAAACACTTTGTGTACCTTTGTTTGCATGATCAAGGTCTTCTTTCTGCAAAGAAAGTTGGTCTCCACACAGAGTGCCGGTGTGGAACTGCACACCAAACACTGTCTCGTGGGTCCTCATGGAATCATTTTTATGATAACATGCAATCTGCAGAGAAAGAAGAAATGAAGATGATATCAGTGTGCAGTTTTTGTAAGATTAGTGCAGTCTCTGTGTGTGTGTGTGTGTGTGTGTGTGTGTGTGCCTACTTAACCACATTTTGGGGACAAATTTGTACCCAAAAGTGAGCTAAACCTGACAAAATCTCCAAAAACCTTTGGACGTCCTCATTTGTAAAACCAGTTTAAAAATAAAGTAAACAAAGGTTTTTTGAAATTGTAAAAATGCAGAAAGTTTCCTGTAAGGGGTAGGTTTAGGTGTAGGGCAATAGAATATACGGTTTGTACAGTATAAAAACCATTACGTCTATGGAATATCCCCATTTAGATAGTTAAGTAAACATGTGTGTGTGTGTGTGTGTGTGTGTGTGTGTGTGTGTGTGTGTATGTGTGTGTGTGTGTGTGTGTGTGTGTGTGAGAGAGAGACAGAGAGACGTCTCACCATGAAATCACCTTTGAGCATCTGTGGGGGTTCCAGAACAAAACACAATCTGTCTGTCTGACCTACGGCAACCTGACTGAGAGTTATACACAAGCACTAAATATACACATATTATAAATGCATGGATAAACATGACACACGTAATATGTCCAGCATTTTACAAAAGCACTTTTATATTCTATTCATATAATATCTGGTGACTTACTGCACTCCTGATGTGTAAACTGTCTGTGTGTCTTGATACACTCTGATAAACAGCTGACACACTGAAAACAAACAAACCCAGTGAAAAATTGTATTACCTTTTTTTTATAGTTCACATAATAGAGATCTCAGTAAAATTTCATTAAGTATCAACTTTGTCTCAGCTGTTTCTTTTCATCTTCCTCTGTAGAAATAATAGTAGAAAATAATTAAACTAAATGGTATACTGTAAACTGAGAACTGTCAATTTAACATGGAGGTCATAGCCTAGATAAAACGGCTTTGAAAGAATTTGATACAGAACTACTTCATACAGAATTTATAAATTAGGTTAATATTAATGTCTACATATACAATTTACATATACAACTTTTGGAAGTCAATGATCACCAAAACAGTTTGATTACAACATTCCTCAAAATATCTTCATTTGTGTTCCACAGGAGAAAGAAATGAGAGTAAGATGACAGAACTTTAATTTTTGGGTGAACTAATTTTTTAAGTAAGATTACTGAAGTATTTTCTCAGGAGAAAAATTGAAGAAGTGAGAGATTCTGAGAACGATCTGTTCTCTATTAATGTACAAGAGAAATAATTGAGATATTAAATGGGATGAAAAACTCTCAAATTATTTGGAAACTAAAAACACTATTTCACGTAAAAGTTAAAAGACTGGATGTAGGACATATGGGTGTTTTCATCACCTGTAGGATGGAAGTCAGGAATGCGATGGATATTAATGCCATGGATGAAGAGCGGGGAAGAGTTCATGCGGATCTGATGGGTAAGGAGTCTGCCAAACACCTGCACATACCTAAAACATCCACAAACACCTCAGTCACTCATACTGACACAATAAATAATAAATCAAGTCTCACAACACCAGCACAACTTCAGACGATGTCGATAATAAAACAGCATAAAGATGCATCAACCTGGTTTTATTTGGCAATTATCAGCATTTTAAAACAAAGAGATTTAGGGGGAAGAAAGAATGCGTGAATATTTCCAAATAAACTAGCCAAAGGTGTGAAAAGTATGGAAGCCTGTTTCCACCACAAGATTAAAAATTAACTAATTAATTAATTAAAAGGGTAATTCCAACTTTTTATCCCAAAATTCTGTCTTGTCTTCTCAAAATTCTCAGAACTGCGAAATATAAACTAAGAATTATGAGGAAAAAGTCAAAATTGCGGTATAAAGTCTTACATTTTCTTGCAATTCTGAGTTTTTATAAACTTCATAAACTCATAATTGCGAGTTAACATTTTGCAATTCTGACTTCTTTCTCAGAATTTTGAGTTTATATCCCCCAAGTTTACATTTCACAATTCTGTTTTTGTTTCAGCCACGGAAGAAAAAAAAAGGTAAGTCTGACTTTTTTATCTTATAATTCTGATTGTTTTCTTACAGTTCTTCTCAGAATTGTAAGTTAACAAGCAATTGACCCTTCGCCGGGAGTTCGAATTACAATGACAATCTGACCAATCATAACGCAGATTCTGTCTGACAAACACACCAGACATTGGTGGAATTGTGAATATGAAATCTTTCTGTGGTTGAAACAAGATACCTTCTGATGTTCATTCATGTTTATTTTGTGCTATAACTGGTAAAGAGGAAGAGATGATCGGTTCATGTGCCGCTTGAACTAAGGCGCAACAGTGATCTGTCAAAACAGCATTTATTGTTTGAATTTCTTAAAAAATTACAAAATTTGAAAGCTGAGACTTGGTGCCAAATGTAACCTGCTCTGTCTTGCCTGCCGGCATGATGTCAGTTTCCTCTTTGCTCCGCGATGTATTTTTCACTGCATGTGAACATGATGCGAAAACATGGACCTTCGTGTGGTGCCATGGCATGTCAGACGTAACAGTAGTAACTAATTCAATTGGGGGTCAATTGGGACAAAGTTAACTAGAAATTGTACGTTTATATCTCACAATTCTGAGAAATCGAATTGCTATATATAAATTAAAATTTGCATGATATACTATAAATTTAGAACTGCGAGGAAAAAATAAGTCTGTTGTGAAAACAAGCTCCCAAAGAAAAGTGTTACTGATTCTAAAAGCTGAAAGAAAAAAAACATTTTTGACATTTCTCCATTGATTTAGTGCTATTCTGGGTGCGCCTCACTATCAAAGAGAATAAATAGCTTCTTTATAGTGTTGCCAAAAACAGTTTCTTTGTGTTGTTCCAGCAATAGATCAGAGTAGAATATTTATGTTGCCATTTTCGAAGCTTTACAATAACTCATCTTCCAAAAAGTGTTTCTAGAGTCAATAGAGATGGAAGAACATAAGGGAAGAAAAATTATAATGATAAAAAATAAAAACTCTAGCTCAGTTTGCACGTGCATGAGGGGTGACAGGCGGTGTCTTTCAGTATGATGTAAAAAAGAAAATACCAAAGTGTAAAATGAAGATATTTCACAGAAAAAGGAAGTGGGAATAATATCAGGACGTCCAGTTTGCATAGGGGGATTTCCTCTCATGTGTGTCCCTGTGTGTAACCTTCACTCATGACAGACTGCTGAGTGACCGACAGCAATAACAGCACCAACACCTCAATATGCTTCAAGGTGAAAAGCAACAGGAACAAGGGGAAAAAGAAAGTTAATGCATAAACAAATGAGCCTTGCCTTTTCTGAGATGGAGTCATAAGGTTAACCATTTTATCACTGCAGAACTTCTTCATGGAGTACAGATCTAATGCATGTTCCTCACTGAAAGACAGACAGGATACAAATGAAAGTATAAACAAATATTTTTGGTCAATTATGCAATCATTTAACATTCAGTACATGCTACAACATGCAGCCATTAAATCCGCACTATCAATTCACAATGCTTTTATATATTTAAATACAGATTTTTGAAATTATGCCAGATGAAGCTATTAAGATTAATATCAGAAATGATCATGTTACAGCAGAAACGTACAGGTTTGGAACAACATGAGGGTAAGAAAATGATGAAAAAATGCTCATTTTTGAGTGAACAATCCCTTTAAAGCACACTGTAAAAAGTGATACATTTTTAAGTAAATGATAAGTATAAAAAAATAAGTTATTTGAATTGTCAAGTTCACTTAACTTTTAAAAAATTATTATGTACTTAATAATTTTAAGGCAACGCGTTTCCTCAGTTTTTTTTAAGTTAAGTCTACTTTCACTTTTTACAGTGCAGAGGTCCCCAACCACCAGGTTGCGACCCTCTACCAGGCCGTAGAAGAATTCCTACTGGGTCGCGAGAAAGTTCTGGGGAAAATGTGTATATGAAGCTCTGTTATTTATTGTGCTATCTCATTGTTCTAATTATTCTGTATTTTCATTGTATGCGATTGATATGGAGTAGCAATTTGACAATTTCATGTTAAATTAGTAAATAAAAGATTGCTCTGATCTGTCATATAGACTATTAGGGCTTAAACGAATCGCAGTTCATCCGTGATACAGTGGGTACGGAAAGTATTCAGACCCCCTTAAATTTTTCACTCTTTGTTATATTGCAGCCATTTGCTAAAATCATTTAAGTTCATTTTTTTTCCTCAATGTACACACAGCACCCCATATTGACAGAAAAACACAGAATTGTTGACATTTTAGCAGATTTATTAAAAAAGAAAAACTGAAATATCACATGGTCCTAAGTATTCAGACCCTTTGCTGTGACACTCATATATTTAACTCAGGTGCTGTCCATTTCTTCTGATCATCCTTGAGATGGTTCTACACCTTCATTTGAGTCCAGCTGTGTTTGATTATACTGATTGGACTTGATTAGGAAAGCCACACACCTGTCTATATAAGACCTTACAGCTCACAGTGCATGTCAGAGCAAATGAGAATCATGAGGTCAAAGGAACTGCCTGAAGAGCTCAGAGACAGAATTGTGGCAAGGCAAAGGTTACAAAAAAATGTCTGCTGCACTTAAGGTTCCTAAGAGCACAGTGGCCTCCATAATCCTTAAATGGAAGACGTTTGGGACGACCAGAACCCTTCCTAGAGCTGGCGTCCGGCCAAACTGAGCTATCGGGGGAGAAGAGCCTTGGTGAGAGAGGTAAAGAAGAACCCAAAGATCACTGTGGCTGAGCTCCAGAGATGCAGTCGGGAGATGGGAGAAAGTTGTAGAAAGTCAACCATCACTGCAGCCCTCCACCAGTCGGGGCTTTATGGCAGAGTGGCCCGACGGAAGCCTCTCCTCAGTGCAAGACACATGAATGTCCGCATGGAGTTTACTAAAAAACACCTGAATAAGATTCTCTGGTCTGATGAGACCAAGATATTAGAACTTTTTGGCCTTAATTCTAAGCGGTATGTGTGGAGAAAACCAGGCACTGCTCATCACCTGTCCAATACAGTCCCAACAGTGAAGCATGGTGGTGGCAGCATCATGCTGTGGGGGTGTTTTTCAGCTGCAGGGACAAGACGACTGGTTGCAATCGAGGGAAAGATGAATGCGGCCAAGTACAGGGATATCCTGGACGGAAACCTTCTCCAGAGTGCTCAGGACCTCAGACTGGGCCGAAGGTTTACCTTCCAACAAGACAATGACCCTAAGCACACAGCTAAAATAACGAAGGAGTGGCTTCACAACAACTCCGTGACTGTTCTTGAATGGCCCAGCCAGAGCCCTGACTTAAACCCAATTGAGCATCTCTGGAGAGACCTAAAAATGGCTGTCCACCAACGTTTACCATCCAACCTGACAGAACTGGAGAGGATCTGCAAGGAGGAATGGCAGAGGATCCCCAAATCCAGGTGTGAAAAACTTGTTGCATCTTTCCCAAAAAGACTCATGGCTGTATTAGATCAAAAGGGTGCTTCTACTAAATACTGAGCAAAGGGTCTGAATACTTAGGACCATGTGATATTTCAGTTTTTCTTTTTTAATAAATCTGCAAAAATGTCAACAATTCTGTGTTTTTCTGTCAATTTGGGGTGCTGTGTGTACATTAATGAGGGGAAAAAAATGAACTTAAATGATCTTAGCAAATGGCTGCAATATAACAATGAGTGAAAAATTTAAGGGGGTCTGAATACTTTCCCACTGTATACGGACTAGGTCCAGACCCCACCGTTCGGCGTGTGATTCGCAGATTAATTTGCCAACTTACACATTCAAGCTATTTAAAACCACAAGAAGAAGAAACGAAACAGAACTCAATTTGTTACTTGCACGCTGTACTCGTACACACCCGAGGCGCGCACAAGCATAGAGATGTGTTTCAGACAGTTTAAAAAAAACTGACAGTTTTCTAACGGTGCATTAATAGCGAATATTCTTTCAGAGACGACAAGACACAAATCTACTTCAACATGTGCTAAAAAGGTTGAAGACCCCAGCATTAAAGGTCTTAAAGGAACAGTTCACCCAAAAATCAATGTTCTGTCATGTTGTTCCAAATGCATGTGACTTCCTTTCTTCCAAATGAGTAATTACGACAAACAATTTCTCTTACAATATTCCCCTCCAGTGAGTTTTTAACTTGAGAGTCACTGCAACCGGATCACTGAACAAATCATTCAGACTGGATTTGTGAACTAGTTCAACCAATTGACTGAAAAGATCCAAATCAAAAAATGATTTGTTCAAAAACTGGACATTGCTTATGATTACATTTTTAAAAATTCATGACTTGAATTTGAATCTGTTCTTCACATATAGCTAACATATGAATTCTGAAGACTTTAAATATAGTGCATAATCAAAAGGACTATTTTTATGGTCTATTTATTGTAATCACACAGAAACTCACACAGGTTTAGAATGGCACGACGGTGAGTAAATAGTACCAAAATTGTCATTTTGAGATGAACTCATTAAGCAGCTTGTCTGAGATGGCAATTGTCTTTTAAAAGATTTTTTTGACTTGTTAAGAATGGATATGATTTGTTGAGTAGTACCTGGTGGAAACATTAGATAGCTGGATGTAAGAGGATATTACCACACCCACTCTTTCTTTGCTGCCCTATGAAAGACACAGGAAGAAGTTAACCAACCGTGACATTCCTACAGGACAGAGTCAAAGTCCCAGAGACAAATAATGGACTTTAAACCTGAGAATGAACAGAAAATATCTTTAAATCTCACTTTGCAGTGTAGCAGCAGCACGTTTTCAGAGTGTGCCCTAAGCCAGTTGTCTATGTTTTTACACACTGAACACAGCAGATGGAGTGATGGAGCTTGTTGTTCCGGCCATCCCAAATCCACCACCTAACAGTCAGAAATGTGAGGTAACAGTTAAACACATTCTTCCATTCAAAAGTTTGTGGTCAGTTTTTTAAAAATAAATTAATAATTTTATTCAGCAAGGTTGCATTAAATGCGTCAGTGTCAAAAGTGTCAGTAAAGACATTTATAATTGTACAAAATAATTCTATTTCAAATAAATGCTGTTCTTGTAAATGAATGCAGAATTGGTGAACATAAGTGACTTATTTCAAAAACATTAAACATCTTACCAACCCCAAACTTTTGAGTGGAAGTATGCATACCATTACACATCTTTAACAGTCACATGGCACACAGTTTAACTTTACCCTGTGATTCATCCTGCTGAGATCATCACTGTGTTCGGATAAGTTAATGACCTGCGTGCAGGAAAATAAAGGTTTTGTTCCATGTGACTCCAATAGCAACAGTCTACTATCAGTCAACAAACACACAATGACAGCTGATTTGTTTGTTTTTCTTGTCTGCTCACCATGTATCGATCCGCATGTTTGGACTGCAGCATCTGCGTGATGCTGCGCAGGTTGTGCTGGTACGTCTGCTCTGTGCAGGACTGGTGGAAGGTGATGCCAATGATACGCTCCGTAATGTAGTCCAGGTCAAACTCAGATCCCTCCGCCATTCCGATAATGCTCCCTCATGGGAGGAGATCTGCAGAGATAAGACTGGCTTCAGTTCAGTAATGTGCAGGCTCTTTGAAAGCATTTGTTTTGGCATGTAGAGATGAGCAAATCTGCAAGGATCCATGAAAGATCTGCACTGGTTGAAATTACAGCCAACAGACAGTAACAGTAGGGCTTTGTCTAACACCTGGACACTTACAATTAGACATGCAGAACTGTTTGCATCATTTAATTTGCATATAAACCTTCAAGTTATAATGTGACTTTAATATATGAAATAATCTGTAGGTTCTCTAACACATCATTTATATCAAATGTACGGGTTCATCTCAATAAATTAGAATGTCGTGGAAAAGTGCATTTATTTCAGTAATTCAACTCAAATTGTGAAACTCATGTATTAAATAAATTCAATACACACAGACTGAAGTAGTTTAAGTCTTTGGTTCTTTTAATTGTGATGATTTTGGCTCACATTTAACAAAAACCCACATCTCAACAAATTAGAATACCGGTACTTCATAAGACCAATAAAAAAAAACATTTTTAGTGAATTGTTGGCCTTCTGGAAAGTATGTTCATTTACTGTATATGTACTCAATACTTGGTAGGGGCTCCTTTTGCTTTAATTACTGCCTCAGTTCGGCGTGGCATGGAGGTGATGAGTTTGTGGCACTGCTGAGGTGGTATGGAAGCCCAGGTTTCTTTGACAGTGGCCTTCAGCTCATCTGCATTTTTTGGTCTCTTGTTTCTCATTTTCCTCTTGACAATACCCCATAGTTTCTCTATGGGCTTCAGGTCTGGTGAGTTTGCTGGCCAGCCAAGCACACCAACACCATGGTCATTTAACCAACTTTTGGTACTTTTGGCAGTGTGGGCAGGTGCCAAATCCTGCTGGAAAATGAAATCAGCATCTTTAAAAAGCTGGTCAGCAGAAGGAAGCATGAAGTGCAACAAAATTTCTTGGTAAACGGGTGCAGTGGCTTTGGTTTTCAAAAAACACAATGGACCAACACCAGCAGATGACATTGCACCCCAAATCATCACAGACTGTGGAAACTTAACACTGGACTTCAAGCAACTTGGGCTATGAGCTTCTCCACCCTTCCTCCAGACTCTAGGACCTTGGTTTCCAAATGAAATACAAAACTTGCTCTCATCTGAAAAGAGGACTTTGGACCACTGGGCAACAGTCCAGTTCTTCTTCTCCTTAGCCCAGGTAAGACGCCTCTGACGTTGTCTGTGGTCCAGGAGTGGCTTAACAAGAAGAATATGACAACTGTAGCCAAATCAGTCTTCCCCATGATTGTTTAGCCTAGTGAACCAAACTGAGAGACCATTTTGAAGGCTCAGGAAACCTTTGCAGGTGTTTTGAGTTGATTAGCTGATTGGCATGTCACCATATTATAATTTGTTGAGATAGTGAATTGGTGGGTTTTTGTTAAATGTGAGCCAAAATCATCACAATTAAAAGAACCAAAGACTTAAACTACTTCGGTCTGTGTGCATTGAATTTATTTAATACATGAGTTTCACAATTTGAGTTGAATTACTGAAATAAATGAACTTTTCCACGACATTCTAATTTATTGAGATGCACCTGTACTAGTCTTGAATACACTCTTAATACACACATTTCACACTCACTAGTTTTAATGCATGTAAATTATTATAGTAACACTGCACATACAGCATACAGTGAACATAAATACATTACAAGACAAATCTGACACTTCAGTCATTTTATGAAAGCCATGTGTGTAGTAGTGTTCTGTAGTGGAAATTATATTTTCATAACGTCTGTAATAAAATGGCCATCTCCTTTGTTAAGAGGTCAATTTTTTATTTTTATTTTTTTGCATAATTTGACAAAATTACAGCTGGACTGGAAATTACGAGCTAAAAAAACTAAATCATAGTTAACTTGATTTTTCTTCACACATCAAGGGCCTGTTTCATAAAACAAGTTTACCAAATAAGCCAGGTTTATTTTAGTTAGTCTGACGTATTGTCAGTTGATCTGGTTCAAAATAAATCAGACTAACTAAAATAAGCCTGGCTTACTTGGTAAACTTGTTTTATGAAACAGGCCCCAAGTCTCATATTCAATCTCAAGCATGCCACAACAACACAAATATGTAAATCATGTTCATAAAATAAATATCAAACTTAGTTATTACTAGTTCATAATTTTTAAAATGTTACTGCAAATATTTTAATAGATGTATGATGAAGTTTAAAGGGTAAAACAATACAATCTATAAACTACCATTAAAAAAATACAAAAAAAATATTATAATGCTCAAAAAGGTACATTAAGTAAAATTGAGAAATATTATTGCAATTTAAAATATCTGTTTTCTATTTAAATAAATTTTAAAATGTAATTTATTCCTGCGATGGCAAAGCTGAATTTCCAGCATCATTACTGCAGTCTTCAGAGACACATAATCCTCCAAAAATTATTCTAATATGCTGATTTGATGCTCAATAAACATTTCTTATTATTATCAGTGCTGAAAACAGTTGTGCTAATTAATATTTTTGTGGAAACAATGATATATCTTTTCAGTATTCTTTAATTAAAAGAAATAGAATTATGTCTAACAACATAAATGTCCTTTTTTATCTGAACGTCTGTCCCTTTTTAATTCATTTAATGCATCCTTGCTGAAAAAAAGTTTTTTTTTTCTTCTTAAAAAATGTTGATCCCAAACATTTGAACAGTAGAGTACATAAAGGACATTTGAAAGTAGAAAAAAAGAAAGCTACTTTACAAAGTGACTTACTGACTTCAGGGAACAAGGTCTCATAAAGAAACCAAATATCATTATCTGCATTTAAAAATCCATGCATTAAGGAAACTGAAACCACAGCCTGATTAAGCAGCAACAGTTCCTTCATCAAGGACTCAGAGTCACAAGATATAAACCTGCTTTCGGTCTGACACATTCTCTTTCACACTGAGGACACTTCCTCTATTCTTTTTATTCAGTATTTCTTTTCCTCTTAGAAGATAAAAACAGTTCATAATAATACTACTTTGCAAATTTCAATACATGTATGCCTAAGTTCAATCAAATTACAGTTCCTTTTTTCTGCCATTTTTGCCTCAGTCCCCTACTTAATTTCTGACCCACAAACACATGTAGCGCGCAAGACCACACAGCTTCCAATACAAAAAAACATGACATCCCATGGGGCTCTTAAGTGACATTGTCTGACCCTTGCCATGTGATAGTGGAAAGGCAAAACAGATCCATTGAACTGAAGTAAGACTCAATATTAAACCAATCAGACTGTTTCTTTTGTGAGCTGACCTGAAATAAGTGGACACACCTGTTGACAACGCATAAAGAGACAGAGAGGACTTTGCTTCTCGTTTCTATTTACATCTCAGTATAAATACCTGTTTACTTCAATACCAACTTCCACTTTATTGTCCATTTATTGCAAAATAAATATAGCCTTATACTTCATATAGAGGTGCGTTTAAATGTAATCAATCCATATTTCACACCAGATCAGATTCACCCACCTTCACTTTCACCATTGCACACCTACCCCATGTGCTTCATGTGTCAGTGCGTGTGTCTGGTCACTTATCTACAGTATGTTTAATCCTTAACCTGTCATTAACCTTCAACCTCCAACTAGATCCATTAAAAAAGACACAAAAACACAAATTACGTACCGATGATGGCTCACCTGAGTGCTGTCTTCAATGAACAATATAGAAACAGCTGAAAGAACTCACCCTGTCTTTCTGTCCGGCTGAAATCTCCTCTCAATAGTCTTCTGAAAGCCTGCGAACACGAAAAGAGAAAAGAAATGCAGCACAAGGCTTTGTCTGAGCTCACATGTACTTTGGCCGTTGTGGTGTATGTGCGTGTGTTCACCCGTTGTCAGCACTTGTTGTGTGGTAAGCATGAGTAAAGAAACAGTACCAGGGGAACACACCTCCCTATTACAAAAGAAAAAGCCCTGAGTCACACAATGGACATATGATGTAGTAATGTCTGGATTTTTTCTTTGCGTATTAGAAAGGCCAGACCTGATACAGAATGGATTGTATCATTAGAATACACACAGTTATCAGTAATCCATTGATTTCTAAATAATTAACGAAACTATGCGAGCTCACATATGTTTTTTTTTCCATCCATAGACTGTAACTGGGTCATAATGGTTAAATATTACCAGCATGTGCTTTCGAGATTCCGGCTGTATCTAGAGTTACGAGATTATGTCTGTCAATCACAAACTGAAAAAACATATCTGAAGGAGTGTGACAGCTGAAGCTTCACCAAACAGTGGAAACATACGTTTATTTTTAGTGTTAAGAAATCTCAGTGTTATTTTTAGTTGTCAAAAAAAATGTGAGGTACATCCAGTTAGTGCTATTTAATGCACCTGCTAGTAAATTCCAAACAATGCTGTATCCATAAGGAATCTTTAAAATCATTTTTAATAATGTCTAGAAAAAGATTACATAAAAATTTGTATAATGAATGCTAAAGTCACATTCGGCAGTAAGGCTATTTAAGGTCATACATCACAGTAAATGTGAGGTCAGACTGAGGGGCCGAAAATGCATGTGTATCTGCTGCCCCCTGCTGGACAATCAGTCATAGAAAAATAATTAAAACAAGGACAAAAAAATCTGCCATCACTTACTCACTCTCATGTCATTCCAAGCCTGTATGACTTAGGAGTTATTTGAAATACTTTTGGGAAATCACTTCAATGACCATTTTTTGGACAAAAAAATCTAAATGTTATGTTCCAAAGAAGAAAGTCAGGTTTAATGGTGAGTAGATTAAAATATTCATATTTTTTATCTTGTGTGAACTAAATTTTCAGTATTATTAAACATTCTAAGCCAAATTCTGTGACGTCAAAACCTGAAGACTAATTGGGCCATGGGTTCCATCAAGATTATCCTAAGGGTTTTTTATAATGAGGTATTTCAATTTATGAGTAAAATGTGGTCTGTGGTAAATATAAATTAATGATACTTTGACATTTTGATCTATAAAGTTATGTTAATTATGTAATTATGTTATTTTTTTTTTTTTAAATGTATATTTGTAATAGCAGGGTTTATGCAAGTTTATGAAGGTAAATTTAAGACTTTCAAATATCATTTAAAGAAAATTTAAGGAATACAAAGAAGAACACAGCACATTAAACGTTCTCTAAACGTAAATGTTTAAGGAGAACACGAGCCACATTTTCAGCACGACTTCCAAACCAATCTCCATTACTTTTAATTAATTTTAAAAAATAAACTGCTTGACTAAAATCAAATGTCTAAAAATTCTTAGTCCTGTTTTCTGGAAAATTCATCTAAATGAAGTGAATGGATAACATTTGTACATTAAAAAAGGCAAATACCTGCCAGTGGGCTCAGAGAAATCAACTTAATCCAAAGGGATTAATAAACTCAATTTCTCAAAAAAAAAAACTTTTTAATCTGTTTTATTTTAATTTATCTTGAACACGCACATCTTAAGTATTGCATCTCAAGTAAATTTATCTTCTATTAAGGATGTTTAGATACTTGAATTGGAAAAAAAAAAATACTGACAAAGATGTTTAATTTTTGCAGTGCATGCAACATTTAATGGCATGACTTTCTGTGCCAACTTAAGACCTGTAAGGCCTTAAATTGTGGAAGGGAGTAGTAAGACTTTTAATACCAAGAGTAACCCTGCATAGGTAACCACATCAGAACATTTGAGGTGTGTGTGTGTGTGTAATTTATGTAGTAGAGCAAAAGGTCCAAGTATGCCAAGTGATGTTTACCACAGACCTTGTACTCATGAACTGAAAACCCCATTTTAAAAATTAATAGTAAAATCATAAGGGAAGCCATGGCAAAATTATGGGTTTTCATTAAAACAGTGAATATATTTTTGCATTCGCTTTTTATTTATTTATTTATGACGCTAAATTCCACAGTTTCAATTTATTATATACAGGAATTATTCAGTGTTTATTAATTGAAAAACTTAATCAAACCTATACTGAACTGAAGACTGAAAACCGTTAAAAAAAATATGCATAAAAAAAATTCTAAAACATTTTTTTTTTTTTTAAAGTAAAAAACAAAACCAGTTTATGTACATCCATTCCAGAGTCCATATTTTTCCTGCACAACTCAGACATAAGTGTCAGGATTAAGAGGTGTTTTCAGAGGACCTCTGGGTTGTTCTCTGCGTTCAGCTTCATAGCGGTCACGCTCCTTAAAGTAATGATTGACATCCTGGATTGTTTGTCCCGTTAAAAAGGTCCCAACAGCATACAGAATTGCGGTTATAATTCCAAAAAGTGCGACAGCTGCATCCCCACCATTCACGTTACAGTTCATCCAGGTATATCCATTACGAGCATACAGTCGTTCACGCCGAACACACACCTCGGTTGAGTTCACCGAGATCACGAAGTGCAGATACAAACCTACCGCAACCACGTAAGCCACTGCACCAATGATCTGGAAAGCTAACTGTCCAATCAGGAGCCTCCGTGGAAGCATGTGGCTGGGTTTGCTGCTGGACACTATGAATAGGAGTGAAAGTGCACCAAAGGTGAGGCTGAAGGCCACACCACCATAGACTCCTGGTGCTCTCAGCTGTCCGAACTGCATGTCAAGCTCACGCACCTGCTGCAGCTCCACCCCCTCAAAAGGAATGATGGCATCAATGAAGCTCGTTCCGCCCATACCCAGCGCAGACATGCCCAGCTGCGACATGTGAGCGGACACCACGCAGATGAGCACCAACACATTGGTCAGGACGGCGCATATTAACACAATACCTGAAACAAACACAGAAACACATGCAACTAAGAAACTGCAAACTTGTTTAGAGCAGGAGGTTTCTTAACTTTTTAATGCCTAAATCTTCCAAATATGATGATCAGTCATGTGAGGAATGCCCATCGTTAAATTTGATCAAATAAATATTTTAAATATTTACTCTGTATTAAGCTGTAACATTTTTAAGCAAGCTAAAGGTGAATTTGATGATGAAAAAGATGCAACACAAGTAAAACTATTCTATCATTTAAAAGTTGCAAGGAAGGAGAATTTGTTGTTGTTGTTGCAAAATTATATTTTACTCTTTTTTCTTCTTTTTTTTTAAATCTCTATTTGACTTAAAATTATACATTTTAAGTAATCCTTTTTTATGTATTTTTTAAAAATGTAAAATTAAAGTTTTTATTCCTCAATAAGTATTTTTTTTTCTCTATAAAATACATACAGAATTAGAATCTTAAACCTCACTGAATCACATAATTAATCTTGTTTAATTAATTTAATTTAATTTAATATACAAACACCCCAGATTCTGTTAATAAAACAGTTCGAAAACAAGAAGTAGAAATACAAGAGGAAATATGAGGGCCTTCAAATATCGTGTTGGAAAATGGTGGGACTTTCAAGTCAAAAGGGATGAGAACTACTATATAAAACCTCCTTACTCCTAAAAAGACAATCAATATATCTGTAAGTGCCCTTAAATTACCGACAGTTTTTAAGTGTGTGAAAGAAAAGCAAACTGTCATGTATGTGCACCATTTTATGAAGTTTTGTTTATACAAGCATGCAAATACAGGTCACCTGCTAACATAACAGCAAGTGAAAAACATTTTTAATATATTAAAATAAAATTGGACTACGGTAATACACATAAATAGTAATAAACTGCATATGCTATTCCTGGTCCATGTGTTGCAAGAATGAGAAAAAAATGTTACATATCTCTCATGGTTTGTAAATAAAAGATTGGTATCAACAAGCTTAAAAAAGCTAAACCGGTTAGACCAGGAGAAAGGAGGAAGAGGGGTAAAATACATTGTGTCGTGTCAGAAGGTGTGACCTGAGCTAGACTGAAACCAGACCTGTGTGAGGGCATGTTTGAAAAAACATGATCCCAGTACTGACACCCAAATTCAGAGAATTACCTGAAACTGGTTTCAGACATTTTTACGTATTTGTTTGGATAAATAATTCCAGCAGCGTTTGTCTTTCAGTCTAACAACATTCATCTCCCACCCATAGTTACGTCCGTCTGTGAATGCCTACCTCTCCTGGAACAGATGTGAGAGCACTTTGACTCCCGGTGCTCTCGAGGAGCGCTCCTCACATGTCTCTGAGAACCTCTGGGGTAGTACGGTGGCTGGCTAGATGACCTGGGTCAGATACAATTATAAAAGATGAAAAACAAATTCCGGTTTAAATGTGTATGTTGTTGTTTATTTGAACAGGCAGAATGTCGTCTCACCTCTCACTGCTTGATCGGTCACTAGGATTGTCTCGACGGCTGCGGGGCTCTCGGTCTCGCCTCTCACTATCGTGTCCCCCATTTCTCTCTCTCTGCGGACGATGGTTTCTGGGCGGCTGGCTCATTGCTTCGTGAGGGAAATATGCTTTGGTGTATTATGCGTTTATAGAATATGTTTTTACATCTTACAGAACCAGGGACCCTTACTTTGAGGCGACCCAGGGACCCCAATATAAAAAGGGATGTAATGCTTTTCATTAATGACATTTATTTACATACATTTTATGAATATATTAACTATATACATTATAGCTTATAAGTTTGATTTATCTGTGCACAAACTCACCGTAACATCCAGAGTTCCGTAGACTATGGGTTTATAGAGTAAAATGTCTATAATTATCCATCATTAACAATACAGCAAACATTTTTCAGTAAATAAGCTTGTATTTTAAAAAAACAAATCTGTCAATTATATCATTATCACAATCACATTAACCCAAAGCAACCTGCGCCTTAGTATCGGTAACGTTAAATAAGTTTCACTTGTCTCTTGTTTCAGTTGACTTCAGCCCAAACATTAAGCTTTCGTTTTTTCTTAACACATATATCAAATAATGTTTCTAAACACACTGAACAAACACAGCGTACCTGCTTAATAGACGTCGATCACATTTGTTTTGTTTTTCCTAATCAAAACTCCGCAGACATGAGAATTTGACCGAACACCGTCAGTGAAATCTCGCGATCATTACCTACAGAATGGGTGGGGTTGAGGACCTGTGATAAGCAGGTGACAGACACGGCAACCAAATGCAGTCAAACCGCGTTTTTTGGTCGTTTATTCGCTGTACTAAATGATCCAATCCGTGATAACGGGAGCAAGGGTCACGGCAGATTGCAGTCTGAGATCACAGACTTGTGTCCGCAACAGAAGTGTGGCTCTGTTTTGTCTCTAAACTTACGTCAGTGAGGAGAGAACATAGTGTTTGATTCATTCCAGCGACTCGCTACTTTTGAATCAGTTCACTAAAAAGATTCATTCATTGATTTGTTATGTGAATCTCTGAGTACTTCATTGCGCCAGTAGATGGCAATGGGTGTCTTTTTTTTATGAATTACTCGAGTCATTGTATCATTGGCACAAACGATTCCTTATAAACACAGTCAACTGAAACAATTTCTGCCGTTTGGGATGCAGTAGTATTAGATGCACGAAACTCACCTACTGACAGATCGCGTGCCCTTTGTGTTTGATTGTCCTGAAGCTCGCGGCTGCGGTTAAATGCACTTGCATCTACTTGTATGATTTAAACACTGTCAGTGTGTTTTCAGAACATCTGATATGTGTAAATAGATCTGTGCATTAGTGTGAATGCAGTCTATTAAAGCTGCCAGTGTCTATTATCTCATCAGTAGGCCTAATAATCATGTCAATAAGGCTGAGGATACTTATTTAGTATCCAAAGTTTACAGATAATCATAGTTATGGGTTTTTCTTTTTTCCTCAGCCTTATTGACATTTGATTAAAGCACTCCCAGATACTGAAAGAGCTTTTTGTTTATCACTTGTAATTGTCTTTCCCCCCTTTATTACTTTATATTTTCTTATAGGTTTTGAAGCTATATTTACTTTTAATTCTTAACAATAATTAATTATATATTAATCAATTAATTAATTAACTAACATAATTAATTTTAAAAGTAGCCTGCTTATATAGGCTAATTTAATAAAAATGCACAAAATAAATTTGATAATCGTGATATAATAATCGAATTGAATCGTGAAACCAGTGCAGATTCACACCCCTAGCATTAATGCTTTCAGCAAAGCGAATCTAGCGCGAACCATCGGGATTTTGAAGTGAATCACGTGATTTGGCGAGTTTGACTCAAGCTCCGAATAACTGATTCGAACAATATTTCGAAGCTATGCAGTGTTTCTAAAGCGTCCAACACTAGTTATTCACATCATAAACGTTTCTCCACAATGCCAACGATATATTATATAAACAACGAACGGCATCCCAAGATATATTTATATGGACGAGACACGTTGCTTTGCTTCAAGAGGGCGTGTTCAGGTGCAACCAATAAAATGTGTCTCCACAGCTCGCACTTTTAAATGCAATGTCAACCAGAACGAAGGAAGATTCATTTGTTTAAAACGCTGGTTAAATCGCTTACAAACGAAGCACTTGACATGTGCTGTCGCCCGAGGCTCCTACCTCCTGGAATGTGCTTATAAAAGAAAATTAGGTAATTTATATGCGGATTATGCAACTATGTGACACTGTCAACTGTAAACATCCCGCAGCACGAAATAAACTCTGTAGTTCATTGTCAGACAGAGACACTGTAACATCTTTATTTATGGGTTCGTATTGTGATAGCATGTAAATGTCTCAGATGTCTCTTTTGTCAAATACAGTATAAAATAATAAATTAATACTGTGGGGGTTGTTTCATTAGAAAAAGATACACTAGGCTACTGCATGCGACTTGACATTTTACAAGGGTCACATTCCTCTCTTCCATTGTCCTTTCAAGAAAGCAGTTCACTTTAAGGAGATAAATAGCTTTTACTTATTGTGTCCAGGAAGAGAAGACATTTATATTGAATTAATTTTTATTTTCAACAGTTAAATGGATGCAGGTCCCTGTGGCTGTATAACTGATAATCACTAGCTCCAAATAGCTTAATGAGTCTAATTAACATAATTGATTTGTAGGCACCTGGTTTTCAAAGACAGACGTTTGGTTGTGATTCATGTCTGTTTCTTTGATTTGTAATGTTTAACTGCAAATGATTTGATATTATAGTTTATAGTAGGCTAATTCACATGCTGACACTGGTTTTGTGGAAATGGATACTGGGTTAGAGGACCTTGAGCTGAGAGAGTCTCAGAGGAGTACCTGGACTTTCTGGATGACGATGTGAATTATTTTCTTTTTCTTTTGGTTTTATGTAGGTCAGTTGGTTTGTGTAAACACCCTTTCCGTCTCTGCACTGAATGCCGTTTTTGTTGTTTACAGCAAGACCAAGGCATTTATCATGAAAAGGTCAGGAGTATGGTGTCTGACGGCCGGTGTCGTCTTATTGTAAACATTAACGACCTGAGAAGAAAAAGTGAAAAAAGAGCTAAAGAGTAAGTATTTTATTTTGAGCCTTCCCACAGTTGTCTTGTATCATGAAGTACTTTGTCTATGAGTTTGTCCTTGAAGCTCATCTGATTAATGGTCTCTTTTCAACAGATTACTGAATAATGCTTTTGCTGAGTTGGTGGCGTTCCAAAAAGCCCTAAAGGATCTTGTGGCTTCAATAGACACCACTTACGCCAAGCAGTTTGAAGAGTTCCATGTTGGTTTTGAGGGCAGCTTTGGGAACAAACATGTCTCTCCACGTACTCTAAGTGCACGCTTTCTGGGAAACCTTGTGTGTGTGGAAGGCATTGTGACCAAATGTGAGTAGGATTTACAACTTTTTCTTTTTCTTTTTTTTTTACAAATTATCATTGCTCATAAGTTTTTAAGGCTTGTAATTTCACACAGTTAAAAATAGTACAACTTCGTTCAGAATTTCAGGCCCTGATTTTTAGATTAATATATGTAGGTCTAAGCTGTTGATACGCACAATTATAATGTGATGTTTACTCCACCTTAATTGTCATTATGAATTATGCGTTGTCATTTCTAACTTGTAATTTTGATCTGTAGGTTCCTTGGTCAGGCCAAAAATTATGCGTAGTGTCCACTATTGTCCAGCCACCAAGAAAACCCTGGAACGAAAATACACTGATCTTACCTCATTGGACGCTTTTCCTTCCAGTGCCATCTATCCAACTAAAGTGAGTTATATTTAATGTTTTTATTTTCTATTTTATTTTTTTTTTTAACTTAAACTTTCTTTATAAAATGTAACGTGTAATGTAAATGTAAAATGTTATTTAGCAATTTAATGAAATTTCATTTTAGTTACATGAATATTTATGTAACAAATGTATTAATTAAATGTATTTAAATTAATTGTTTATAACTATTTATTTTTCTTTTGTATATTAACCTAACAATTTAAATGTAGTTACATTTATGTATTTAATTGATTAAACTATTAATTGTATTTATTGAACAAAGTAAATGCTTTAATTTGAGTAAATATTTAATTTTCTGTTAAAAAATAATAATTTATTTGTGTGTGTGCGTGAGAAGACATTCCTATATCATCCTCTCTTGCTGGTCCTGTAACATTCCTGTCACGGAAATATGGATGTTGATCCAGGAGAATGTTCTACTTGGGAAAAATCCCAATAACCATACCTTGTTGACCACTGATTTATTATTAAGAATGTTAAGAATCATGAAATAAATTTTGCATGTGTAGGATGAAGAAAACAATCCCCTGGAGACAGAGTTTGGGCTGTGCTGCTATAAGGACCACCAAACACTGACCATTCAGGAGATGCCAGAGAAAGCCCCTGCTGGACAGCTGCCACGTTCTGTCGACATCATTGCGAACGATGACCTTGTTGACCGGGTGAAACCAGGTGACCGTGTGCAGATTGTAGGGGTCTACCGTTGTTTGCCTGCGAAACAGGGTGGCTTCACCTCTGGGACCTTCAGGTGTGTATATCTGAACTCTGTCCTGAGATCAGGACTGCAATGGCATGTCCTCAGATGAGTCTGTGATTCTCTGCAGAACAATCCTGTTGGCTAACAATGTGAAGCTTATGAGTAAGGAGATTGTGCCGACGTTCTCTGCAGATGATGTTGCCAAGATAAAGAAGTTTTGCAAGGCTCATGCTAAAGTAAGAAGAGGCGCAAACATCTTTATTTAATGAGTGATTTTATTCTAAACTTGGCTGCAATTATTGATAAACTGGTCCCAATGGTTTCTACAAGGTATTAAGGTGTATGATGCTTTTGAGAAATGCAGCTTTGATCTGTTTCATCGTTGCTATGCGAAGTAAGAGTATTGGTATGTTTCAGGACGTCTTTGAGCAACTGAGTCGTTCTTTAGCTCCCAGTATTCATGGCCACGAGTACATAAAGAAGGCTATTCTGTGTCTGCTGTTGGGAGGCAATGAGACCAACCTGGAGAATGGAACACGCATCAGAGGAGACATAAATATTCTGCTCATAGGTAAGGTTATAAACGTCATGGTTTTGTAAAAATGTATAATATATCATTTATCTAAAATCTGGACTTGTTCTCTGGTGCCATTTCAGGTAACTATTTATTTATGGGTTATAAATGTACATGTTTCTTGTCCTATATCAGTATCTATCTGTCTATCTATCTTGAATGTTGAGCCTCGGTGCATTTAATCCATTAAATTTAATCTCCATTTATAGAAATGTAATCCTATTTAAGGTTAATCTATATAGTTATGTATAATTGTGTGTGTGTGTGTGTGTGTGTGAGAGAATATATAAATACTTGTATTATGGTTACTTTATACTTTATTTATATACATTTAATCTATATTTAATCTAAATTTCAAATTTTTTACAAGTAATTTTTGGACCTATGGAAACAAACACTGCACATTTGACTGATTTCAGGTGATCCTTCAGTAGCGAAGTCTCAGTTGCTGCGGTATGTTTTGTTCACTGCACCAAGAGCAATTCCCACCACTGGACGAGGCTCGTCTGGGGTTGGGCTGACAGCTGCGGTCACGACTGATCAGGAGACGGGTAACACTTTTAACATGTGATGAGAAGTATACACCCAAAAATGCAACCATTTTATAGCAAAAAGTCTGTTTATGACAAGTCATTTCACTCTGTGTCTATGCTGGAAATGCCCCTGGGCAGTTATTTTATATTCATATAAGTATCCAACCTATGCAACCCCCTTTTTTTTTTTAACGTCTAAAATCTGACAACGTTATCTTAATTTTGCATGATAAGTTTAGTATATTTTATCCTCTGGCTAATCCAGGTGAGCGTCGTTTGGAGGCAGGAGCCATGGTGCTCGCTGACAGAGGTGTGGTGTGCATTGATGAATTTGATAAGATGTCTGACATGGACCGAACAGCCATCCATGAGGTGATGGAACAGGGTAGAGTCACCATTTCCAAAGCTGGGATTCAGGCACGGCTTAATGCTCGCTGCAGCGTATTAGCTGCTGCCAACCCAGTGTATGGAAGGGTATGTATTTATTATTGGCTTGACTGGTAAAATTCAGGGATAATTTGCTTGGTGTTTTTTTTTTATTTAATTTAATTTTTTTATTATTAATCCTAGTGTATTCTTCACCCAGTATGACCAGTATAAGACCCCAATGGAGAACATCGGACTCCAGGATTCCTTGCTTTCCCGATTTGATCTGCTGTTCATAGTTCTGGATCAGATGGATGCAGACAGCGATCGGGAGATCTCGGAGCATGTGCTGCGTATGCATCGCTACAGAGCACCAGGAGAGCCGGAGGGAACAGGTGAGGCTGACATCTGCTGGTCAAAACACAAACTGTTTGCACAGTAGATCAGTGGTTGCTGAACTTTGTTTTCGGTGGTGGACCGTTTTAAAAGTGAAACAGAATAAGTTTTTATACTTCATGCATAGATAGATGGCGAGGTTGGGGAGGGGGTGCCTTTATTCATATTTGTTGCTCGACATTTTTTTTGACTGTTAAACAGTTTTTACTGCTTTTTTTTAACACTTTTATTCAACAAGGACACACTGAATTAATCAGTAAAACCATTTTTCCTGAAAGAAAATTATCACTCGTTTCCACATTTAATATTTAAGAAGCAAAACATTTTTTTTCAAATGTACATTTTATAATAAGAAATATTTTATTAAAACTACCAACCTGTGGACATCTTGGATTGCTTCTGACCACAGTTTGAGACCCGCTGATGTAGACCATTTCCATGTTATTCAGTTTTCAGCTTCAGAAGCTTTAGTCAGCTGTTGCTCTCATTCTGTCATGTCTGTATCAACAGCAATGCCACTGGGGAGTACAGTAGATGTGTTTGCCACTGAGGACCCGAACATCACAGAAGCAGCCGAGCAGGAGCTACAGATCTATGAGAAAAAAGATAATATCCTGCATGGCCACAGGAAGAAAAGGTGTTTCTTCACTTTGATTTAAAATCTACTTTGTTTCTTAGAAAGCCAACCTACCATAATTCATTGGGCTTCTGTGATTTATCCTTTTAAACACTTTAAAGGGAGAAGGTTGTTACCATGGAGTTCATCAGGAAGTACATCCACGTCGCTAAGCTGGTGAAGCCAGTCCTGACACAGGAGGCATCGGACTACATAGCAGAGGAGTATTCCAGACTCCGGAGCCATGACCAAGTCAACAGTGACTCCGCCAGGGTCTGTAGAGCCCATTTAAAGTGTAAAATCTTGGGTGCTTTTCATGATATTGTTGCTCTTGAATTGCTTGGTTTAATTTAGACTGACTGTAACCATTCCCACAGACGATGCCTGTGACCGCTCGAGCTCTGGAGACCATGATTAGATTGTCTACAGCTCACGCCAAGGCCCGCATGAGTAAAACCATCGATCTGGGAGATGCAGAAGCTGCACTTGAACTCATGCAGTTTGCTTATTTCAAAAAGGCATGCAATCATTCACATCCAGAACTGAAACTCTTATTCACTTATGTCTTTTGTGCACTATAAAAAAAACAAAAAAACATCCGTATAGTTTATGGTACAAAACTAGCAGCTGTGGTTGCTGGAATTCTACAGTAACAACATTTTAGGAATTACGGGTTTAACTTAAATTTACAGTTAAATACCGTAATTTCATTAACTGATATAATGTTAATATACCAACCTATTGAAGTACAGAAGTCTGTTTTGTACCTTTGAAATACACTGATAACCACCAAATGCAGGTGGTGATGAGTCACATGATGAACCAAAGCCCATCACAAGCAGCTTTTAAATGATAACATGTGTAGAAGGTGCACAGTGTCATTCACACAAGCACTAAACACCATCATGGTAAGACTCATTAAACTGAAATATGCAGTAAACATTAATTTAACAACATTAGATGTAACATACAACCCTAATAAACATAACTGATAAGAAAAAACTAAAAGGAAACATAGTTATTTCAAAGAAAAAACATCAAATTCAAACAAAATTTGAAATGCAACACAGGGAATTCTGGGAAGGTCAGTTTACGTTTTTTCCCTGTAAATTTTACAGGAACTTACCGTTAACCATTTAACAGGTTTTTACTGTAGCATTTTCACAGTTTTTTACCGTTAAGATCACGGTCATTTTTTACAGTGTCTAATGTAATTTGGCATGACTCTAGATTCTGGAGAAGGATAAGAAGAGGAAGGTGCCTGAGGACTCTGAGATAGACGTCTCTCAGAGCCAAGATACAGAGAGTCAAAGGAACCTAAGGTGAGTGTGAAAGGGAGGTTAACCCAACAGTTAAATCGAGTGTTTGAAGTGGCAGGTGTGAGCTGACTCTGTCTACAGGAAGCGTTCTCGCATCTCTAAAGATGTTGATGACGATGTGGAAATGACCCAAGAAGGAGAGGACTCTGACCCTTACAATTTCACAGAAGATGAAAACAGTATGTCAACTCATTCACTTTGATTTCTCAGTAAGCTATGCTTAATCAATACAGGTTCTGTCCATTGCTTTACTAAAGTCAATTTAACAAACTTGGTAGCTTTTTTTTTTTTTTTTTTTTTTTAATTTTAATATTTTGAATATATTAAGTGCCACTGTGATGTTGTCTTAAATGTGGTGGTGGTGTTGTTGACAGCTCAACCAAGTCAGAAGAGCAGGCCAGTATCTCAGAGAAGCAGTCAAAGGAAGAAGGCTGACATCAGTCAGGACCGGTACAACAGAGTTCTCTTCATTATCAGATAATAGATTCTGGCTTGTGTCAATACTGTGAATTTTCCTGCATTATTCCTCCAATACTTGTGCTACAATGATGGACTGGTCTGGAATTTATTTTTTTCTGTCACGTTCCTTTTTTATTTTTTTTTTATTTCTTTGTTTGAGTCAATTCCTTAATCTTACTGCACATTAGATATGGAGACTGATTTAACAGTGTGACCTGATTTTTTGACTTGACATGTTTAGATTGAAAGTCTTCAAGGCGGCTCTACTGAAGGCCTTTAAGGTGACCCGGTCTCAGTCTGTGGCAGTGCCTGATCTTCTTACTCACATTAACAAAGGCCAGGACGAGGAGTTTGACCAGAACGAGATCAACCTTCTGCTGGAGCGCATGCAGGATGACAACCAGGTCATGGTCTCAGAGAATGTGGTGTTTCTCATTTAGAACAGCTGCATCCTTTGAAAATTCAGGAATGTAAATTACATTGCAATTATTTATAACATGCCAGCATTTTGTTACAGACTACAACATACCACTAATAAACTGTGTGAGCAATAATGGTTGAGTACTTTTTTTGATCAAGTGCTTTTATTTTTTTTTTACATTTAATCATTTAGCCGAAGCTTCTATCCAAAGCAACTTACAAATGAGAATACAAAAAGCAACTCATCTTAAGGCAAATAACACAAGAAGTGCTAGTAATCTAGTAACAGAAGTTTGTTGAGAATAGTACAGCAGTTTTATCAGCTATATATACATATATACTTTTTTTTTTTTTCTCCGTTAAGGGCTTCATTATGTATCCTGCAAGATGTCATGGGGATCTTCTAGTCCACTGTCCTTTTAAATGGACATTTGGGGTTCTGTAAGAGAAAAATCAGTTTAATGGGAGTTACTGTACTGTTTAATAATGGTACAATTATCTAGTGTAGGAGGAGAAAAGTGGTATGTGGAAACATACAACCATCTGTCCTCTCTGGCTCAACCTCTCCATCTCTTTCTATCGGTCTCCTCCTCCTCTGCATGTAGAACATTGCGCCCACAGCAAGACCTAGGAACATGGTAGCTGCCACAAAGACACTTATTGCCACTGTTGCAGTAGAGCTTCCAGTGGCGTCATCAATCTCTAATTGCAGGTCTCGGATTTCTGGTCTCCTAGTCTGAATCTCCAAAAGTCCAGTCACATCTATCATTGAAGTTGAAAGTTAAAACTCTTGTCATATTTCATAAGAATTTCACTGGTATGGAATAAAAACGGCAAACCTTCAAGGGAGAGGAGGAAAATGACATCATCTCCTTTAATGAAGCTTCGACTCTTCAGACGATCATGTGTGATGTAACTGCTCGTACCGGAGCCTGGCCCCCGGTAGAATGTACTGCCATCTGTGTCAGTGACTAGACTGCCTACTTTTCGTGGGTCGTCCCAGAAATACTCAACATTACCCATGGCTGCACAAAGAGAGAAGATGCTATTTATAAAACACATTTTATTCACTTTAATTTCTACATAATCTGTAACCAAGTATCTGTGCTTAACATATCAGCATTAATGGCTCATAAAAATGCCTCCCTAACACTTTGTTTGTGTCTTACAGTCAGTGGAGGTCTTGGTTGGATCTGTAGTGATCATCCTAATGTTGTTCATGCGGTGTTGGATGTCTGGATTCTGGTCCATCAGCTCCATGGATGCCTGACGCCACGGACATGGCCATTGGAGATTGTCATCGTTGGGTCCAGAGGTCAGGTGGAGGTAGATTGCCATTATATCTGGACTATCCTTCAAGCCATTAATGTACAAACCAATCTGAAATGAGTAACCATCTGGGGATAGGAAGCGGGGGCTGTAGGTTTTGGTACCGGCAGGGGTTGTAGCAAGAAGCCTGGTAAAATCACGAATGCGCCAAGTGTATTGAGGACACTGGGTCTCTGAGAGGTTGATGTCATCCAGAGACAGACCACCCTTTGATGTGTCTCTTCCTTTAACTCCTTCAAACACTACTCTGAATTTATCAGAGACATTTAGTGTAACATGGTACAGTTCCCAGGAGCCTTGACGTCCACCTAGGTTGTACAAGTATAAGTTACCCATAGGCTAAAATGATTTATCTATTGGTGTTTTAAACATAAATAATTATTACCACTGATCTTCTGAATGAGTCTCAGGGCTCCTTTGGGGTTTTTAGTGGTGTATTCACGCACCCAGATGTTTAGCTGGTCATCGACGCCCCCGCTGTTGTAGTGATAGAACTGCAGGCATTGGGAGCGTCTTTTGGGGTAAAAGAGGCGACTTTCCAGGTAAGCCTTGTCACCCTGGGTTCCTGTGGCTGTGCTGAAATGCATGAAAAACCCAACCCCTGTGGATATATAAACTTTATTAGATAATCAGGTATTAAGCCAGTCTTCTCGCTTTCTCTTTGGACCTTATTATTGAGTTTAAAGATCATTTTGCATGTCATAACAATCCTTGACAAGAAATGTCTAGAGAAGTTCAAAGAGTATTTCCTTATAGTATCAGTACAATGTTTATCATGAAGACCAAAGTGCCACCATAATATCATAAAACAGTTATCAATGCAGGATTATTGACTATGATTTATTTAACTTTTTACACAGAGGTGATATAACAACGAACAGACAAAATTAAACAAATAGTCTTCCATGTGACACCACCCTTTTTAAAGAAATAGTTCACACAAAAATTAAAATTGTCATTAATTACTCACCCTCATGTCGTTCCAAACCTGTAAGACCTTCGTTCATCGTCAGAACACAAATTAAGATATTTTTGATGAAATCCAAGAGCTTTCTGACCCTCATAGACAGCTAAGCAACTGACATGTTCAAGGCCCAGAAGGTAGTAAGGACATCGTTAAAATAGTCCATGTGACATCAGTGGTTCATTTAATTTTATGAAGATACAAGAATACTTTTTGTGCACAAACAAAACAAAAATAATTACTTTTTTTAAATAATTTCTTCTTTCATGACAGTCCTCAACGTGCTTTCACGAGAGTACCATTGTTTTTACCAGTAAAGCACCATTCACACATCAGTTTCAAATTACTGGTAAATTGTGACATCATTAACCAGAAATGTGTGCCTCCTGGTGTTGTGTGTAAACATGGAAGGGTATATGCAGTCAGCGTTTTTGTTGATGTTTTCATTTTTGTGTCAAACATTCCCATTCATGCAGCATTTTGGTCCAGAGACATCGAATTAGATGACTTCAAACTGAGCTACACAGCATGGAGTAAATGCTTAATTTGCGTCAGAATGTTATGATTGGCCCAGAGCCACTGAATTTCAATGGCTGTAGACTGGCCCAGATCAGTGCGTTCTGAGCTCGTACATGCTCATAACGGTAATCTTCATTCTGCGTTCACACACAGCATCATTCCGGCAATTTACTGGTAATGTTACAACTTCACTTACAGGTATAATGCCAGATTGTCTGATTTCAACAGAGAGGATGACTTGCAATCAGAAAATACAGACTGTGAACTAAGAGAACATGGACTATTTTAACAATGTCCTTACTATCTTTCTGGGCCCTGAACATGGTTATTAAGTTGCTGTCTATACAGGATCAGAAAACTCTTGGATTTCATCAAAAATGTCTTAATTTGTGTTCCAGCGATGGACAAAGGCCTTACGGGTTTGGAACAACATGAGGGTGAGTAATTAATGACAGGATTTTCATTTTTGGGTGAACTATCCCTTTAAGAGAGTCTTTGGCCTAACGTGGTATGATGCGGTAAGACTGCAATGACACATTTTCACAATAGGGTCACAATAGTTAAATAAAATTAATTGGGGAAAAAAAAAAAATCTTAAAAAAAAAAAATCATATAATAATGTACGTTCATAACACTATACTTTGAGTTAAATTACCTTGGCAAACAAATGCAAATAATAGTCAACTCTGCGATTTGTGAGGAAGTTTCTAATACGGTGCTGAGAAAGTGACTATAAAGTTTGACATTTCTCTGTATACTTATCTCTCTGTATTTAGTTTCCTCATTTGTAAAGTAATGGAAATGCAATAGCAGTTTTTTTTTTCTTTTGCAGTTGGTGTAAATTTTGCTAAAATATTAGCTTTGTGAAAAAGTTCAGTATTGCACACATGACACTCCTGCTTGATGTGACTCTATCCTTCTGTCTGAATATGCCTACTTCCCTACTACGTAGTAGATGAAAACAATGTGAAAAAAGTAGTGTGTCTGAATTTACAGTAAAAGTTTGATGAAACTTTACTATCCCATGGGGCCACAGGAGAAGATTTGTGAATGGCTGTGAAGTGACAGTGGTAAGGGAGTGGATGTAGTATCTCCAAATTTCATACAGAGAAAAATAAGAAAATCATTTCTTAACAGTTTCCAGTCAAATGTTTTACATACTAAACGGTGTGCGATTTTTGGATGCATCACAACCAAATATATTTGAGGTTATGTGGATTTAGGGCCAATGAGATTTCACAATAGGCAGGGCCACCCAGCACGAAGTTGCGTAAAAGGAAACACGATTGCGAAGTTCACTTCTCATTTGCATGAAGTTTTATTTCCAGCGATCATGTGGCTCAAAAATGGCACTTTTCATTGTAAATAAATGCAAAACTAGGATGAATCCTGCTTTTGTGATTAGGGGTGTTTATACCTTGACATTGACCCAGGTTGGTGTAGTCCGTCTGTGGACCGCCCTCTACCCTTTGTACACGAGCCCACTTGGCATTTCCACCATCACCCTGGATCATACCACAGATATTCGGCTCCTCAAACTGGCAAGAGTCCAGAAAAGTTGAGGCTGTAGCTGGACGAATTATGAAAAATGTTTAGGTGAGGGTGAGTGATAGAAGCAAAGTATTAGTTGAGCAAGCAGTCTTTATCATTTCAGTCAAACTAATGTCAATATATTTATACAAAATTAATGGAGGATTATTCAGTCGAGTCTTCTACAGAAAGTGCTTAATCATAAACTTACAACAATTGTATAGCCGGTTCAGCTTGAGCAGGTCACTGTCACTAAACTCCATGCGTTGACCAATCACATCCAAGAATTCTGGTATTTTGGTAACGATGGTTGGCTCACTACCTTTGCTGAAGGATGTCTTACTGTAGTGCATGACTGAACCATAATCATAGGGCACACCGAGAGAGCTTGACACCGTTTCATCATATGAATTAAAGTTGTGCTCTTTACCTAAGTGAGAAACGAACGGCAAAACAGTTAATAAACAAACAGGTGTGTATTTAATATTAGAATATAGATTTTAGGAGTTTGGAAAGACAGAATCATGTTATTATTGATGCGTGTATTTAAGAATTCAATAGTTACCCTCTTTAATCTGGTCCCACATGATGGTGACGTAGTCGTCTCTGTCAGATCGGGACTGCTCGTGCCAAAAACCCAGCGCATGCAGAAACTCGTGCTCCACTGTTCCTAAACGGTCACAGTTTGCACCAATTGACAACTCTTGTTTCCCCATCTTTCGATTCCCCACCTTTGAGAAACATCTGATTGAACATAAAAACATCCTGACAGTCAATGCAAGAAAGGCCCAATGTTTGCACATGTCTGAAAAGGTCTAACATGTTGTCATTATTAGTCTAATTTAAAATAAATTAAAATTACTAACTTTTCAATAACTTAAATGAGCATGGAGCATGGCAATATTAAAATAATGTTTAAAATAAAATAATGTTTTTGAAGTTTTCTTACCCACTGCCTTTAAATACGAAAATGTAGTTTGGCTCTCCATCCCAGGCTTTGAAGTCAATACAGGTCTTGAGTCTGTATTGCTCAAATGATTTCAGTATCACACCTTTGGCATTGATTTCTATTAAAGAGAGAAAGGGAGAGAGAGAGAGAGAAAGAAGACGGGGAGGGAGCAATTTGGAGCATATATTAAGTATATATTAAGTAAGAATTTGAATAACCGAATTGAACAACTAAACTGAATCAATTATTATATATTCACAGACCAAGGCTGCTGTCTAGGACATATGGCACAGTGGTCGGCCAGCGATACTCTTCACCCAGAATAGCGTTTCTGCCTTCTCCCTGTTAAATATAAACCAAACATGGATTTAGCTTATTTGCAACCCTGTAACTTGCAACGGTTTTGTTTTATTTTATTTTGTTTTGTTTGAATAAGTTTATTATTTAGTTGTTTGTGATGTTTTGTGCCTGAAAACTTTTAAACTGTATTATTTACACTTTAGTTTGATGTTACTGTTGACATTTTCTGAAGGTTAAGAATGTCCTAAAAATTATTTTATTATTTTTTAAGCCCAGAGATTCAGGCCCTAGTTTGTACCGTTTGTGGAAAGTGGCTTGAGAATTTGCTCAAAGAAAGCACTGACCTCATTTAACAGAATGTCTCCTTCCACCAGGTCAAGTCCTGCCGCTATTGAAAAAGACAGAAGTTAATGCAA
Organism: Onychostoma macrolepis; assembly: GCF_012432095.1. Classification (NCBI taxonomy): domain Eukaryota; kingdom Metazoa; phylum Chordata; class Actinopteri; order Cypriniformes; family Cyprinidae; genus Onychostoma; species Onychostoma macrolepis. The sequence goes on from NC_081174.1 coordinate 11,450,960, forward strand.
AACTGTTACAGAAATTATGCTACAGATTTAAGACATGATATTAATGTGTCCACAAACCTTCATTTATATCAAATATATCCTGGTCTTTTCCATTATCCACATCAATCTCTGTATTGCCTATCAAAAAAAAAAAAAGTCAAATTCAGAGCATAATATATAAAATCACTACATCATATGAATACATCGTTATTAAAATGATGTGATTGTTACGACTCACCTGTCAATGAAGATGTTGGCTTTGGAAAAAAAAAACATTTGAATAAGTGTCATAGGTGCACATTTACATCAACAAACTATTACAGTGCAAGCTATGATATTGTATAACCTGCTATCATGAAATAACCACAAACTGTTTCATCATAAACTAATTTTGTCTTGAAAAAGGCAATAACATTTTACTATAACAACTGTGTTAGTTTTGCTTCAACATATGATCAGTTGCTTTTGTTTAGTACTATATTAATCAACACATGATCACAAAATTTTTGTTTCTATAACATCTGAATTCTACACTCACCAAACACAGGGCTGTGGCACATACACACAGAATCAGCAATGTATGGAGAGACGCCATGAGAACTTCACTCTTCAGAACATCAGTGCATTGTGTATTAACCAATTTATAGAACAAAAGAGCTTAGTCTGCAATGATAAGAGCCTGTACCTGATAGTATATGATTTATTAGTATATGATTATTACACTGATGGTCAACAAGATTTTATCAGACATGATAAAAGTAATTACTGATAATGATTTGGCTAAGACTTAGGAGTTTAAAGGAATAGTTCACCCAACATGAAAATTTGCTGAAGATTTACTCACCCTCAAGCCATCCAAGATATGGATGAGTTTATATCTTCACAAGGACAGATTTGGAGAAATTTAGCATTACATCACTTGCTCACCAATGGATCCTCTGCAGTGAATGTGTGCTGTCATAATGAGAGTCCAAACAGCTTATAAAAACAAATACTGTTTTGGGCTGCTTTCGTAAAACTGTAAACAATATTTGATCTGTGCATGTTTCTCTGATATTTCTCTGATATCTGTGCATATTTTTCTGATTCAGACAAGACGACTGTTTCACTGGAGAAAGCAATGTTATGGATATAGTACATGTATTTTAACCAGAAACAATGGTTTGAAGTTAAAAATGTTTTGATGGATTTGTTTCTTACAAACACGCAGCTTTTCACACAAGAGGTTAACTGATGGGCAGGATTGTAACGCTTTTATCAGCTGTTTATACTCTCATTCTGATGGCACCCATTCACTAGTAATGGGTCGTTCTTGAACGATTCGTTCATTTTGAACGAACCTTTAATGTGACTCGGGAAGAACGAGTCGTCTCAGGGAGTGATTCGTTCAGTCGCGCATGCGCAACATCCTATAGGTTCTGTACTGGAATTAGTTCACCTGTTTCGAGTCTTCGGGTTTGAGTCGTTCGTTCATCACGTGACAGCCTCATACACTAACCTATGCAGTCAGAGCCGGAAAGAGAATTGATTAGTTCACCTCCCGAGTCATCGGGTTTGAGTCGTTCATTCTTTTGTCACGTGACGTGACAGCTTTGGGCAGAGAAATTAGTTAATTTACAACCTTCCTTACAAACGGGTGCTAGTCATTATTATTATTATTATTATTATTATTATTATTTACTCGTACAGTTATGTGATGCATTTCTGGTCTGAAATTTTTGCTTTTAATTTCTGTCACGATGGTTCTTTTACATAATAATGAATGTAGTAATAAAGATAATAAAGAGTTGGTTATGTTTTAATTTTTTTTTTTTTTTTTTTTGGAGTCTAATCTTCATAAAATACAATACCTTGTTGTATTTATGTCTTTTGAGTTAACCCTTTAGATTAGACTATAGTGTTACTTACTATACTTTTGTAACATATGACACTTTAGACATTAACACTGTGTACACGCTCTTGAACAGAAAAAGCTTTAGCAAAGAGGATAACTATTCCAAAATTAATTAAAACAATTTAAATAAAAAATATAAGAAAATTAAAATATACTAAAGCCACAGAGCCAGATCATAACCTTAATATTTTAAACTAACATTAATCATTCATATTCAAAATGTTATTTGCTTTCACTTTATGTCATTGTGTCCTTTTTGACCAATCTTCTTATACAAATATTAGACCAATATGTCAAGTCTGCCTAGGAAAAACAATTATACCAGCAAAGTCAAAATTGGAGTAAAAACATACAAAAAATACAGTTTTACTTTATAGTATTTTACTGATCCGGCAAGTGGTCACGTGACAAAAGAACGAACGACTCAAACCCGAAGACTCGGGAGGTGAACTAATCAATTCTCTTTCCGGCTCTGACTGCATAGGTTAGTGTATGAGGCTGTCACGTGATGAATGAACGACTCAAACCCGAAGACTTGTCAGATAAGAGGTGAGGTGAGCTAATCAAGAACCAGGTAAACGATGAATGAATCTTTTCTGTTTCTTATAACATTAGTTTTGTATTGTTTGTAGTGTGATCAACGTTTGCATAAGTAGTAGATGTGTTAAGGAAGTAGCACGTAACATTTTAATTATATTTTGCTAAAATGAACGAAATGACTCGAAAAAAGATTTGTTCATTTTGCAGAAACAAGACTCAAAGGTCCGAGTCAGTAAAATGATCCGAACTTCCCATCACTACCATTCACCACATAGTGAATCCACTGGTGAGCAAATGATGTAATGCTAAATTTCTTCAAATCTGTTCTGGTGAAGAAGAAAAAAAAAAAAAAACTCATCTACATCTTGGATTGCCTGAGGGTCAATTTTCAGTAAATTTTCATTTTTGGGTCAACTATTTCTTTACTTGCACATTTTCTGCAGTCTGAGATGAAAAATAATATTTTAGGGCTGTCAATCTATTAAAATATTTAATTGCGATTAATCGCATGATTGTCATGAGTTAACTCACGATTAAGCACAACTTAATCGCACATTTTTAACTGTTCTAAATGTACCTTAAAGGGATAGTTCACCCAAAAATGAAAATTCTGTCATCATTTACTCACCCTCAAGTAGTTCCAAACCTGTATGAATGTCTTTGTTCTGCTGAACACAAAGGAAGATATTCTGAAGAATGTGGGAAACAGAGCAGTTCTGGGGCACCATTGACTTCCATAGTTTTTTTTTTTTTTTTCCTACACAGTAAATTTCCCGGAGTTAAATCAACACCGCTTGGTGTACATATGGGGTTCCCATATGTACACCAAGTGGTATTGATTTAACTAACTAATTGATTTATAAATTCATACAGGTTTGGAACTACTTGAGGGTGAGTAAATGATGACAGAATTTTCATTTTTGGGTGAACTATCCCTTTAAATTAATACTTTTCAGGTTTTAATACTCTAATCAACATGGGCATGGACAAATATGGATGCTTTATGCAATATATGTTTATTATTAGTTAAACCAGTTAACAAAGAGCATGAAGACTAGACAAAAGGTCATAGATGTTTTTCAAAGAAATTGTTCATGTCTATTAGACACATGAAAAAAGAACATAGAAATACCAGCTTCCCATTACTTCTCTTTCTTTGCACTGAGCAATTTACTTACACAAACCTGTTTACATTTTCGCAGCTCACTTCTGGACATGCAAAATGTACATTTATTATTTATTATTAGGCTACATTTGTTTGCCTCTCTGTACCCACATACTGTATTTTGATGCAGCTGAATTCTCAATAAAACTGTTTTCGTGTCTGTCGTTCCCCTCTCCCTGTTGTTTGTTTGAGTGGATGTTGTTTTGTTGATTTAAAAAAATAATAATACAAATAGATAAAACTGTTTTCATTGACATATTTTACTGTTTCTGTTGTCAGACAACCGAATTAATATGAAATAGTGATTGAAACGCGACCCATTAAGACTACATAACCAGCTCTCCCTTCCAAGATGTTAATCTGCACAAAATTACTGATTTGTAATCGAGCCGTCGTCTGATAAAATCAAATAGGCTACACATAAGATAAAGACAGCTGTGTGGTGATTTCGGCTATACTTGCATGTAAAATTAGAGAAGCATCATAATATCTGTTTTAACTGAAAGCACTGCTCCTCTCCACCGCTCGCTGAACAGAGCAGACGCAGAGAGGGAGAGATATGTGGGTAACACTTTACAATAACAGCACATGAATTATCATGTACTAATACCTTAATTAATAATTACTTGACTATGAACTAATGAAGAGTTAAGACATGTATTAATCAAGAACTAATGAGGAACTAACTTCGACATGAGTCATATGAATTACCGCATGAATAACACCACCTTAATTACATGTTGGTTCCTGCATGTTAGTTAATGTATTAATTAACACTTTGGGGTAAACTAAATCAAACATGCTCTAGAAGAAAGATTCATGAAAATGGCACACTGCAAAATTGTTTATAAATTTTCCACCTGCAGCTATGTCACAAACATCAGTGAATGACAGTGGATTTCTTGCAATATTTACGTTTAACCTAACTCATCCAACGCACAATGATGCATTCATAATTAAAAACAACTTCATCTCATCCTGTTTTGAGTGATTCCACTGCTGCCCTCCTACAATAATGTATTCATTAAGCAGATGCAATTTTCCAAATTAAGCATAGAGATGATGCATAGAGATGATGGTTATGTAATGGATTGGTTTACTGGTCTCTATATCATAATAATGCAATGAAATCAGACGTTTGTCTTGTGTTCTTGCTCTTCTTTTGGGCCACTATTGCCCCTTCAAAATGTTAACCTTCCTCCTACCGTTCAGTTCCTTCTCCATCCAAATGCAGCCACATGACCTCTGCTCTTCCACTTTTTAACAAACCACCAAAAAACACCAAATATCTGATTTAGATGAGCTGAATATGTATAAAACGTGTAATTGATAACTTTTTAAAGATGTGCCCTCCAAGACAAGTCATGACATGATACATTGACAACTCATGAATTGAAAAAACTCAACTCATGAAAAAAATGTTAAGTTATAAGTAATTAATGATGAGTTAATAATATTGTGCCCCCAAGTAAAGTCATGGCATAATGATACATTAACAAGGCATGAGTTTATATGTTAGTTAGTCTATGAGTTGTTAATTATTTATTAATAATGTGCACAGTCAAGTAAAGTCCAACGTGATCTCATGATAATTCATATGTATTTTACGTAATATGTGGTTCTATAAAACGTACATTTACTTACGTTTTTACAGGCACTAAAACGTACAATACTAACGTATTTTCAGCATCTAAATGTACAAATACTTACGTATTGACAAAAATGAATCCTTATGAATATTGAAATTGCGGAATTAATTTTATTATTAGTTGTCATATCAATTACCTTGTTTTCAATTGCATCATTAAATTGTTTACTCGTTTACTTAATATGAAATGATAACATTTAGTTTGATTGTGTGATTTCTGCTGCCGGCTCGTTTCCAATAATAGGCCTACAAGTTAAACACTTAACTTTAAACCTTAAAGTCGGCATGAAACGGAAGTAACGATTGTCTTTTTTTCTCTACTGTGACCATAGACTGTAAAAAACGTCTATCCGAGTGAAACGGAATCTGAAATGAGAGGGCGGGACTTGATTTCATCCTTCGAGAATTGATTGGATCATTGGAAGTTGGGACGTTGCTAACAAAATGGAGGCAGATCTGAATGCCAGTTTGCAGTTAGCTGTGGGGGGATTTCTCTCCACTGGATTCACCGCTGACACCCTAGCATGAAGAATTATTTATTTATTAAGGATGACGGCGACGAGGATGATCAACGGCACAAAACATGCCTAACCGCGCACGCGAGAGAGAGAGAGAGAGAGAGAGACACTGCCTGAATGACTGAGCGCATCCTCCATCAGGTTAAGTCATATTCATAAAAAAATAAATAGTTTGCAATGTCCTAAGAGTAATGTTGTGGTAATATCCTTTCAACTTTTAAGAGTAGTGTACTTCCCCATGGCTCACGTCAACTGGTCAATGCATTTATTTCTATAAAGTGAAGCATCAGCTTCAGCTTTACCCCCTGTCCAGAGCCACAGAGAGAGAGAGTTGCGACAACTCCGTTGACTCCAATGGACCGTTTTTTTTACAGCAATAGCGGATCATGGAGCCGCTCAATAGTTCCCGGAAGTTAGCACCATATAGGATTGTAATTGTCAGGAACATAATCAAACATAAATTTTAACCATTGTTGACGAAATACAGCGTCCGTAGGAAGCCCGAACGCAGAAGACCTGACAGCTGGGTGAAAATAACACCGTTTCGACGGCATGAATACAACTCTCCACTATAACTCTTCCTCTTCGACACAGCTGCAGAACATGGCCTTGCCCCCTCTTTTGCATGAGGGGTTGATGCAAATTTATGGGTTTTTTACGTATGGAACCCGCGAAGTATCTCGTTGTAGTCCCATATGTGTCGTTTTTGTAGGCATTAAACTTCCTGATTTTTAAAAGACGATATCTCCGCTTACGTTGAACTTTCAGCGCAGCAACTTTGCAGATACTGTTCATGCACCAACAGCAACATTACACACTATTTAAAATGAAAAAAGTGAAATCGCAGTAAACCACACCTTTAAGACCTAAAGCATGCCAGAAAAGGTAAAGGAATGTGAGAAAATAGGATGCGTGTCAGATCCACGTCAAGTTCAGCAATAGCAGCTCTTAAAGTAATAGCAACCAAAAACCTAATAAAGCAGCTGCTGTGATGTCTGTTAATCAAAAAGCAAAAGAAAGAAGACATCAATAAATTTTGTAGCTTTAAGTATTCATCTATATTTAATTTCAAGATTAGTGTTAACTTTATTCAATTTCTGTAGGCTATATTTCCTACTTGCTGAAGGGCACAAGTAGCTAAATATGGCATTTTAAGTTCACTTAAATTGGTTGTTATTTTTAAAAGTCTAATAAATGTTAAAACTGATAGCTCTCAATTATACTGTAATGTAGTCAATGTTTTGTTTTTTGTTTTTTATTATTAATCCTAGTGTATTCTTCACCCAGTATGACCAGTATAAGACCCCAATGGAGAACATCGGGTTCCAGGATTCCTTGCTTTCCCAATTTGATCTGCTGAGCAACACTTTAATCCAGACCGAATTCACTTCCCTATATTCACTTCTCTCTCGCTTTTCCTATTGCTATATTTCTCCCTAGTGTTCATTCGTTGTAATAACAACTGTGTAAACACAATATCCCCCACGACGCAAGATCTAAACCTTACAACTAATTATAATAACAAATAATAACACAACTTCCCATATATAAAGCAATTACACAGTGTACCCAAGAAAGTACAATTATTTGAATATTACTTCCCATTTAAGAACTTCCTGAACAGATTATTGCTTACACTATATAACCAAATGTATGTAACAGGAAACAGAACCAACGTAAAGGCAACACGTAACAATGCGTTTACATCTTGAAATCCTTGAGCCACAAGGGAGGCCTGCGTGTTCTTGTTGGACGTCCCTCAGCCCGCTGCGAGTTCTCTGTTTTATTACAGGAGGAAGTTTCCTTCACCTGCTCAGGTGACGGATTAGGCATCTGAACAGCTTGTGCCAATTGTGACGAATGCCATTTCCTTCCATCCTCTAGCACAGGGGTTCTCAATCTTTTGCAAGCTGGGTCCCCCCAAAGCTGGTTCATTGCAGTTAGCCCCAGTGCGCCCCAATAGTAGGCATCATCTGCATTTTTTACAGAAGCTTGCAGGTAGGTGATGTTAATGTGAGATCTGAGCCTGCTTTGCCTTGCAAAGATCCTCAATTCTTGGCTCAATGTTTGATAAACATAGCCTCAAATCATCCTCGATTTGTGCACGATTGCGGTATTTTGTTTTGAGTGCAGTCATTTTTGAAAATCCTGCCTCACACAAATATGTGGACGCGAAAGGAAGGAGAATCTTCAAGGCGACTTCACAGAGTTCAGGATATTCCTGCATCAATGCTGCCCAGAATGACGAAAGAGGGCCGTCATAAAAATTAATTCGGATGGTTTGATTTTCTGCAATTTTTGCATCCGTAGCAAATATTTTGAGGGGTGTTTTTGACAATTGAGAGCCACCAAATGACGAATATGAAAAAACGAAAACGACAGTTTCAGACTCAGTCAGGGTGCAAGGACCTTTAAACTTTTGAGGCTTGCGCAGCTTTTCGAGGAGAAATCAAACAAATGAGCGCCATTTTCTAAAGTCTATGAGCGCAGCACACACAAATAAACTAAATTGACATACTGCAGTTCAATTTCAAAATGTGGTGTTTTTATATTTATATTGTTACGTCCAAGGACGTATTTAATGTGTTTTTGTTTGCTTTCTTTTTTTATCTCTTTTTCTCTCTCATCATGAGATAGGAATTCCAATCAGCTGTGCTCAATCGGTGATGCCTGCAGTGATTGGATGATGATGGGATAGGAAGTGGATATAAGAAGTGGTGGATCTATGGAGGAGTTGAGAGAGATTTCCTTTTTGCCAGGGCTACGCTCCCTCCTGGTTTCCCAGACTCATTTGTTGTTTGATTTTGGTTGATTTTATCCTGAGTAAGTGAACTCAGGATCTTGTGTTATTCTTAAGGAGAAAGAGAATTGAGGTTGTTTAAAACTGTTTGATTATTATTGTTTTATGTTAACTGGGTTTAATAGTAATTTCTTATGTTTACTTTTACTTAAGGGAACGTAGGGGGAGGGTCAAGTCAAGTCAAGTCAAAGTTTATTTCTATAGCACGTTTAAAAGCAACAGAGTTGCGCCAAAGTGCTGTACAACAGATACAAATACAATACAGAAAATACAGTATATATAAGAAAAGAAAAAAAAAACATATGAAAATGAAAATAAAACAGAATCTTAGCCAAATTGGCAACAGAGCCTTAAGCAGGCATTATTCAAAAGCCAGGGAGAACAAATAAGATTTGAGAGCAGACTTAAAACTAGCTAGTGAAGAAGCGAGTCTCACATTTACAGGCAGACTATTCCAAAGTTTCGGGGCAGTAGCTGAAAAAGCCCGGCCACCCTTGGTTTTACAGCGACAACGAGGGACCGTTAAGAGAAACTGATTACTGGACCTAAGAGCTCTTTGAGAAGAGTAAGCAATCAGAAGGTCACTGATATATTTTGGTGCAAGGCCAGCTAACGCCTTGTACACAAAAACAGCTATTTTAAAATCGATTCTGAACTTTACAGGAAGCCAATGTAAAGATGCTAAGATAGGAGAAATGTGATCCTTCTTTCTTGTTCCAGTAAGAAGCCTCGCTGCAGCATTCTGGACGATTTGTAAACGAGAAATCGCCGTTTGAGGCAGTCCACAATAAAGGGAATTACAGTAGTCCAGGCGAGATGTTATGAAAGCATGTATTACAGTCTCCAAGTCTTTATGAGGCAACAACTGTTTCAACTTAGCAATGGATCTCAGATGGAAAAAGCTGCCCTTTACCACTGTACTAATTTGCTTATCGAAGTTGAGAAACGAATCAAATGTAACCCCAAGATTTCTTACATAAGGTTGAACACTAGCAGAAAGGGACCCTAAATTAAAATCGGATGAAGTTCTAGAGTGACCTAAAATCAAAATTTCACTTTTGCATTCGTTTAACTGTAGAAAATTAACAGCCATCCAACCTTTTATCTCCTCAAGACAATTGTACAGCACATCCAAAGAGCCACCGCCGTCAGTTTTTGCTGGAAGATAAAACTGTGTATCGTCAGCGTAACAGTGGTAGGAGATTTTATATTTCTTAAAAATGCCACCCAAAGGAAGCATGTATAATGAAAAAAGAAGAGGGCCTAAGATGGAACCTTGGGGCACGCCACATGACAAAGGAGCCAATGAAGAAGAAAACTTCCCAATACTCACTGAGAAGGTTCTATCTTTAAGATAAGAGGCCAGCCACTGCAGAGCGACACCCTGAATACCCACCAACTTTTCCAGCCGCTGTAACCGAATACTATGATCGATTGTGTCGAATGCCGCACTAAGATCCAACAAAACAAGTACCGCATAAGAACCAGTGTCAAGAACTTGCAGAAGGTCATTGCTGACTTTCAACAATGCAGTTTCAGTGCTGTGTAGTGATCTAAAACCCGACTGGAAAGTGTCTAGAACATTGGACATACTAATGTAGGAATCCAACTGACTGTAGACAACTCTCTCTAACAGTTTTGAGATAAAAGGTAATTTGGAAATAGGCCTGAAATTACTGAAAATAGAATGGTCAAGATAAGGTTTCTTTAGCAGAGGATGAACTATAGCATGTTTAAAACTAGCCGGTACAACTCCACTTTCCAAAGAGTTATTAATGATAGCTGTTACAGCCGGACTCAAGGTTGCAAACACTTCCTTAAGTAGACGAGCTGGAATGACATCAGACTCACAGGTGGACAATTTAACCTTAGAAACAATACCAGCTAGCTGTACAGAGGAAATGGGGTGAAAACAGGTTAACAACTCTGTAGGTGAACAGCTCAATGGAGGATCAAATATTGATGGCTTAATAGAAGCTCTGATTTCCTGTACTTTATTGTCAAACATTTTTAAAAAGTTCTCACAGGTCTCCCAAGACGGATCAAGAGACGGGGCAGGTACGGGATTTAGTACCAAATCAAAAGTCTTAAACAGCATCCTCGGCCGGTTCACATTTTCAGTAATAAGTTTAGAAAGAAATTCAGACTTAGCCTCTTTGACTGATTTTTGGTAACTAGCTAAGCATGCTCTTAGACACTGATATGAGACTTGGAGTTTGTCACTTTTCCATTTTCGCTTTACCTTACGACACTCCTGTCTGAGAGAACGGGTGTTAGCATTTAACCAAGGCTGAATAATGTTGTTTCTCCTCACTTTCCTTGGCTTAAGGGGAGCAACAGAGTCAATAGAAATGGAGCAGGAATTAGTAAAAACACCACTTTTGAGGGTGCCACTTTTGTTTGTACTTCTCTTTTCTCCTGGTTATGGGTAGATAGGAAGAGAGGGAAGTTTTGTGTACTTTTATTTTTTGGTTTATTTTCGTCTAGGAAGTGTATAAAAATCTTTGGGTTAGTTTGGTTTTGTTTGTTATTTTGGCTTAGCTCTCCCCTGAAGGTTTTGTTCCCTATATGTTTGACAACCTTTATTTTTTTTTTTTTTTGTTGAGCTTGTTTTTGTTGATCTATCTTTATTCAAATTAAAAAGAGATTAATTTGAATTGGTGTTTGTGTTGATTCTGGGACAGGAGGTTGGATGCCCTGCTTTTCTCTCCAAGGTTTTTTTTAATTTATTTGTTTTGTTACTGGCTGCTCAACCCTAGATGGGAGGTATGTAACAATATTTATATTAACATTTGAATACAGTTCAGCAACATGCATCACACGACCTGACGACCAAGACAGCTGACAACTGACCATCACTTAATTTACCATCACCTCACGATTGAAAATGTGATACTGATTTCATATGACAGTTCAACAAACAAGTTAATAATATTAAGTCACTTAACGTACATTTTAGACGAAATAATGACTGTTTTGGTCTATTTTAGCAGCGAAAATAGATCTGATGAATCCAAACAAAGATCACAGCATAGCGCATCTCACAGCAACACTCAATCGTGTTTTGAATGATTTAGTGTTTTGAAAGAATCGGTTGAGTCAAAGATTCAATGACCCATGCACAAACATCTGTCTCATTCTTGATGAATCGGCCGTTTGAACGAATCGTTTGAATGAACGACTCAGTGACTCGCTTAATAAAACCGCTTATCACCTGCATTTGCGCTCACTATCGACAAACCAATCAAATTTGTTCAAAACTCTTTTTTTTTAAATCAGTCCAAACACATTTTAATTTTTATTCAGGAGTTATGTATACAAAACTATAACTTTTTATGAAAGCAGTTTAGTGATAAAAAAAATTTACACATTTTTTTTTTCAGGTTTTTTTTCCTCCCATCCTGTAGCCTACTCACGCGTTCATCTGTGATTTCTTAAGGACAACTCGCTTACGAACAGTCACTGGCTGGAGGGTACTGGCAGGAGGATGAAGTGCAATGTTCAGTTTTGTTCTCATCTTCTGCCCGTGGAGCAATTCAAAGGGTGAAACTCCCTTGGTGGCATGTGGAGTAGAATGGTAAACTCGGAGAAAGTCAGTAGCCATACGCTTCCATGGCTTAGACTCAACTGTATAGCCGACTGTACACTGTCCTTAAGAACCCTGTTAAAGCATTCTACGGCACCATTCTAACCCTAACGCTAATGTGGGGAAGTTGTGGCCTAATGGTTAGAGAGTCGGCCTCGTAATCCAAAGGTTGCGAGTTTGAGTCTCAGGCCGGCAGGAATTGTAGGTGGGGGAGTGAATGTACAGCGCTCTCAACACCAATGATCCTCAAATCTGGCTCGCGAGATCCACTTTCCTGCAGACTTTAGCTCCAACCCTGATCAAACTCGCTTACCTGTGATTTTCTAATGATCCTGAAGACACTGATTAGTACGCTCAGGTGTGTTTGATTAGGGTTAGAGCTAAACTCTGCAGGAAAGTGGATCTAGCGAGCCAGATTTGAGTATCCCTGCTCAATACCATGACTGAGGTTTCCTTGAGCAAGGCACCGAATCACCATACTTGGCTGTATGTCACGTCACTTTCACTTTTCATTTGCCGCTGGATGATACACAGCTGTGCGTACTGGAGCAATGAAACCTTTCACACAGCCTGTCACAGCGTGAGGCGTGGAAGAGGAAAGCTGCATTAGCGGTATCGGAGGAGGAGAAACGGGGAAAATTGGAGGCTCGCGCAGAAGTAATTTTATTCCCTTCAATGCAGAGCTGGAGAGCAGATATCATGTCCATCCCCATTAAAGCAGTCCCTGACTCCACAATGAAGAAGGTGGCAGGACATTTGACATTGTCTTTAAGAACAGTAGCCGGCATGCAGCCAAGCACCTCAATAGGCAAGCGCGAGTAAGTAACTAATCGTGCGGTCAATGGCCGCAGGTGTGTCCCTGTGAAATTCTCTTCATACACCAATCGAGGCAGAACTGAAACGGATGCACCAGTATCCACAGTCAGTTCCACAGTTCCAAAGGAATTTGGTGTTTGAATGCCCAAAGCACACTGAATTTTATTTAGCGTGCTGGATTCTTGGATTAAAAGTAAGGTGTACTCAGGTAAGACAACTTCTCTAACGGTGTGTGTTGGAGTCGAATGACACACGCGTGCAAAGTGTCCTTTCTTTTTACAGTTCTTACACACTGCTCTTGTTGCTGGGCACTCCCTTGAATTAGCTAAGTGTCCACTAGAACCACAGCGAAAACATGAGCGTGCATGCGCAGCAGGTGCCTGAGGTTTTGGAGTAGTCTTTTCGGTGGACGTGGTTCTTTGCTGTTTGCGCTGATGAGCCTTTTGATGAATTTGATCGGCTTGCACAGGAATGCTCCGCTCTCCTATGGCCTTTGCTTGTTCTGATGCAGACTCAACTTGGGTCGCAGTTGCGATAGCATCTGCCAAAGTAAGGTTAGGTCTTAGGAGAAGTCTCTCACGAATCCGGGATCTGACACATGCTCTATGAGTTGATCTCGGATCATGTCCTCCTGTATTAGGAAAGTCACAAGTCGCTGCTAACTGTCTCAGTCCAGCAATATAATTCACTATGGACTCATGAGCACCTTGTACTCGTTTACGGAAATTATGACGCTCCACCACGACATTTATGGCAGGTGTGAAATGTGTGCTCAGTGCAGTGATAGCAGTCTGTGTATCTCCAATCTCTGGTAAAGTATAAAAAATCCTTTGCCCTTCAGTTCCTAAGCAATGAAGCAGTAAGGCTCTTTTCCTTGCCTCTGGCCAAGCATCACCTGTAGCTCCCACATGAATATTCACAGCTTTAAAAGAAACAAATGAAATAGACACGTTCAGAGAGATGGATTGATGTTTCTTGGGTAAGTTTTGCCCTCTCTTTTCCTCCACTAGGCCTCTAGGCTTTGGCCTGGTGCATGATGGTTGGTGGTTCCTATGGAGCTGCTGCCATAATCCATTATGCATGGCCCCTCTCTTATGCAGACGGTAATAGGAATTAATGTATTCATATCTGTATCAAAGTCTGTGCTATCTTACTTTATTTTACAGGGTATTCTCACGCCGCAAGACTTCTTTGGCTCAGTCCCTGAAATCCCTGATCAGAATTATCTGCCGGATCTCTGCTGATTAATTTATGTGTTGTTGCTCCTCGGCAGAGACATTTGGGCAAGGTTGAGAAAGGGTTGCTAATGCGATGTGACAGTTTGGCAAAAGAAGAGGAGGGGAGAGAGACAGTGCGAGAAACCAGGAGAGTTTCCTCAAAGGTCAGGTCAAAAGTCAAGCCCACTTTCTGCCACAAACTCCATCTTTTTTGACATTTTATGGTAATTTTTTTCTGTTAGTAATATAGTCTTTTTGCTGTTCCGTTTCATAATACAGTATATCTATCTTTTTTTCTTGCCTTTCAAAGGACAGGCACAGGCGTCATTTGTGGCGGGATGGATGGGACGTCTCCCAATCACTATTTTCCAATGTTGAATTTGTCCACACCACTTTATGAAATAGCTTGGGGCAAGGATTTCTCTAATAAAATACAACCAATTCCCCTGTTTATTTTGTGTGTGTGTGTTATAATAAGTGCCAATCTGGCACTAGAATTTGTTATTTAATTTTGCCGAGTGATTGTTGCTGTTGTTATCAGTGGCAGATGTTCTTTCAGCTCACTCTCCAATCTATTGATTTTAAATCCTGGTATCTGAATTATAACCACTTGTGCTCAACACAAAAATCCTACCAAAATATGATGACAAAATATACATGGCATATACATGGTATATTTTGTGAGAAAAATAGTGTGCATCATATTATTATATTATTTCATTATAATGACATAAAAACAACATTTCCTGAATTTAATATTATTTTTTTCTCTGAATTTATTCAGGTGTATTTATTTATATTATTGAAAGGGTACCTAGGCGATCGCAACTGCTTTGCCTGACAATCGCATCGCATGTCAAGTAAAATTAAACAGTAATAAAATCAAATTTGGTCAATGAAATTGCAAGTTGTGTTAACATATTTATTAATTAGGCATATTAACATTAAAAATATTGCTTTATTGATATTTGGACATTTTCCAATCGTAGCGCTACTGTTTGTTTCAGTTTGAACGGCGAAATGAGCAAATGCTCTATCACAGATTA
The DNA here is from genome assembly GCF_012432095.1 of Onychostoma macrolepis. Taxonomy (NCBI): domain Eukaryota; kingdom Metazoa; phylum Chordata; class Actinopteri; order Cypriniformes; family Cyprinidae; genus Onychostoma; species Onychostoma macrolepis. The sequence continues at coordinate 11,466,169 of NC_081174.1, forward strand.
TCACACTGACTAATCAGCAAAACAGTAAATGATCAAATTATTTGTGCATTACCTAATTAATATTCATGATCTAATCCTACACTAGGCACCATCTATAACCATGTCCTGAAGTGCCACTTCCTGTTTAGAAGGAGTGACAGGAAGTGGAGCTGAACTCAAGTTCTATGAAGTGGAGAAACCTTAGAATATTATTCATGACATGGTACAAAAAAAAAACAAACATGAAAAGCCTTTCAATTGCATCAAAATGAAAAGATCCAAAGTTCAGTATGAATTGCTCACTATATGGTGTGACAAGGGGAATAGTTTTCAAAAACAGAAGCTTTTCCATACTTGAAGATTTATACATATGCAAATCCATCTGTCCTGGTCATTTTGAATTGTGTCTCTGCCGGGGTGGATCGGGGGGGGGTGCTGACACCCCTACCTGACTGGACAGGACTGATATCAGCCAGATGCTACTGTATATTTATGACCACTTTCCCTCAAACTCAGAAGGTTAAACAGGAGTGCTGGGAATATGTATCACTTATTTTACTTAGCACACACACACAAGGACTTTACATTGACTTCTATTGTGCTTAGCAAATCAAATTCTCTATCAACTAAATCTCCCACAAACCCTTTTAGATTTTTATCAAGACATTACTTTGCATGTTTTGAAGCTGTTTTTCTCACAATAAAAGAAAACAGGTGTTACCTTTATTTTGTGCAAAATTGATTTGATACACACTGTTTTATGCTGGATGCCCTTCCTGCCGCACTTCCTGCACTAACTTGTGCAACCCCAGTGCTGGGACACACTCTCACTCACTCACACACCTATTAATATACATTCATGAAACATTTCCATTGTACAAAATTTTCTTTATAGTGTAAAAGGGTTCTATAGATTATTAAAATGTCCTTCACACTAAGAAGAAAAAAAAAAGTTATTTAAAACGTATGTTCACTAAAAGGTTCTTTGGGAAACTTAAAATGGTTCCTCTATGGCATTACTGCAAAAAAAATAAATAAATAAATATTTGTGAATGGTAGTGTGTGTTTACAAATAGATCACACATGGTTAGTTTCTAGATTGAAAGTCTTCCTTACGGTGATGTGATTTTGGTTTAAAAACATCATATTTCTTCCACTTCTTGAAAAGACTGGATGTTTTGGTGCTTAAACAGGTGTGATGGGAAATGTAGTTTGGAAAAATGTATTACAAAAAAAAAAAACAAGGAAAAGTTGATATTGGACTTAAGCCTTGTGTTTCATTGAACTTGATGTTATTTAATATGCAGCTTCTACTTCATTCTTGATTTATATGTAGTTTGATAATTATGTTGTTTTTTCTGTCAAGAACATTTGTCACTATTCCTCATCAATGGTTCATAAAATGCCTACAAATCCAACTTATAACCAAAACAATTCTGCTTAAATCATGAAAGTCTGTTTGAGAAAGTTTCTCGCTGGTAATTATGGCATTGTGTTCAGCTGCTAATTATCATTCAGACATGACTTGAAGGTAGCGTATTTAAATTAAATGTTTACATACTGTATATTGTCACGTGTCTACCCGTCCAAAGTTCCTGTCTGTCCTTATTTGGTTTGTTTCCGTTCCTCGTTAGTTAATCATCCATCATTGTCCCCACCTGAGTTTAATTATGTTGTTTGCTCTTTTGTTCTCTTCCCTTTATAAGTCCTGAGATCTCCCCCTGTATTTTGTCCAATCTTAAGTTATTAAATGGGAAAAGTGAGTTGATGCTGTTTCGTTCTCCTGTCTTTCATTTATATTTAAACTACAACCACGCACCCGTGACATATAAACTATAAATGTTTGGGATCAGTAATTTTTTTTTTTTTTAAACCAGCCAAGCTGCATCAGATTGATCAAGAGTGATAGTAAAGACATGTATAATGTTACAAAAATGTTAATTTTCTTTTGAAATTTCTGTTCTTCAGCCCATAAAAAAAAAATCAGTTCCCACAAAAATATTTAGCATTATTATCAACACTGACATGAACAAGAAAATCAGTTAATTAGATTTACTTTTAGAAGGATCATGTGACACTGCTGGAGTAATGATGCTGAAAACTCAGCTTTACCATCACAGGAATAAACTACATTTTAAAATATTACAGTTATTTGAACTTGTAATATCAGTTCCCAACATTACTGCTTTTACTGTATTTTTAAACAAATGAATACAACCTTGGTAAGCACAAGATACTTCTTTAAGACGACTTACCGATCCCTAAACCTTTGAATGATAGTGTATGCAAAGTCCCAAACACACTCTCAGACACAGTGATGCATTCCAGACCGCATGAGAAAAACTCATCAGACTTTTAACCATCCATCTAAACACACACTCTGATTCTCAAAGACAAAAAAAGAGATGCAAAAATCTGATGCAGCAATATCCTTGAACACATCACAGACATGCACCAAAACAAATGCGCTGTGAATGCAAACTTCTTATTTGGGAATTTTGCTGCGTCAGCATCTCCGAAGTGAAGGCTAATCTCTCGGTAGCACACATACATACTCACAAGCTGAGGCTTCTCGATGCTAAAACGCTCTTCTTGGCCTCTCTTGCAGCTTGTACTCGAGTGTCAACTCCACTTAGGCTGACAGAGGCAAGAGATAAAAGGAAAAAGGAATTGCTTTTCCCTGCTACACTTTTCAAATGAAAAGCGTAGAACAGGCATTTTGTGGAGATGACAATAAAAAGAAGACGCCGGTATATAGATCCTCCTTCAATTGGTTTAGAGTGAAACCTCTGGCAGTGATTTGGGAGAACATGAATTTGATAGGATAAGTTTTATTAGCTCATATCGGTGTGTATTGCGGCGGCTCCGGCTCGCCTGTGGGAAAATATATGTACGACTGCATGCCAGAGCGAGGATAAGAGAGAAGATGACAAAAAGAGACACTGAGGGAGCGTTAGAAATGACTCGGCAGAGGTGGAATCGTGTTTGCGGCTGAAATGTGGCGTCCTGAAGACGGAGGAGAGGGCGGCGCAGGGGAAAGAGGAGGTGGGACGGGAGTAAACGGGTTACCTCTGAGGTAATAGAGAGCTGAAGAATGAGCTTGATGTGCTCTATGACTCCTCTGACAGAACAATCCCATCAACCTCTGCACCGCTGACAGCAGCGAGACCCGAGGGCAATTTAAAGTTTGGGCTTTGTGCTGCTGTTTGAAAGACGGATGTCTTGTGTATTGTCACTGTGGGTAAGAGTGACAGAGCGCTGTGTGTGTAGTGGCTGTGTGTGCAGTGAGTCAAGCCTGTAGCTACCTGATAAACAAAGCAAACAGTTCTGGACCGGCTTAATGGAGAGTCAACACACAACACACACACGTACAAACACAGACACACAAGCACACACTGGATTAGACCTGCCAGATAAAGAAGAAACAATCTGCAGTCGGCTAAAGCTTCCCTTTGGCCCGTTGCTAACGTGTACACACTCGCGCTCATGCAGATAGGAATGCTGGGATGTGAGCTGAATTCACAACAGGGTTATAGGAACTTAAATGAATATGCTCAAGTTTAAGGCTGTATTTATACTTTGGCAACAAAATTAACAGGATGGAAATGCAGAGCTAAAGTTTTGAAGTGAGGGCTTGATAATTAGCTTCCTTATCAAGACAAACCAACTAATAGCAAAAGATCAGATGAATTTAGTAATGTTTTGAGCTAATACTCACTTTCTGCTGCTTGTTTTATCACCAAAATAATGTCACTTTCTGGATGATGACGACATTAAGGAACTTGCTTTTGTTTATTAAAGGGATATTACAAAAGACAGTGATACTGGAAAGATATACTGAGGACACATAAGAAAAAATATGAATTGATTGCAAAACAATGTTATCAGGAAAACTTTCTAATTAGAGAGAAACATGAAGAAACAATTGGAATATTTCTCAAAAAATTCCATTTACATATTTGATTAGAGAAAAACATGAAGAAACAACTAGAATGTTTCTAGTCTTTTTTTCCAATTTTAGACATTAGCATATACTGTACATCCCCCACCGACACATATGAATACATATATAAAGGAAACATCACATGAACCAATGAGTGAATAACTGTTCCAACAATGACAGAATAATGGTCTCAGTCAATTCTGACACAGAATATTGGTCTAGATCTTGTGGTGGTCAAGAATTACTCTTGGTGTGGTTCTCCTGGTGTCTTAATCTGGGTTTGGAGAACTTTTGATTAGCGTTTACACAGTTTATTAAGTTATTTTAATTTTTGTATTTATTTATTTTTGACCATGTAAATTCCTAGTTTATAATTATTTATAATTGTTTATAATGTTATTTTACAGTTTTCTTACAATTTATGTTTTTTGAAAAATAAGAAAATTGAAAATGAAGTAAAACATAAATACTGAGTGTTTTGACATGAGTGCTGTTATTCAGTTCATTAAAACGCATAGCCTTGTTCTTAAACTGACAAGCCTTGGTCTGGATCTCAGCCTTGAGGGGTCTGGTCTCAGTCTCAAGTGAAGACTTGCACAGGAGAAAAAAAGAATAAATATTGTATAAAATGTAGCAGAATGCTAGACAGTCATATTAGAACTGGCCATTTCAGACAGCTCTTTATTGTTTTGTGTATAATATGCATCATACAGTCAGTGTAATGCACACACAAAGAGACCCACAACTGAACAGATCCATAAAGGGTAAACAGAGGTTAAAGTTCACATCATATAGAGGCTAAAGGCATTCATCAGCCCACACCAGGGATGTTCTCGTTTCACCTTGGGTGCTCTTTACCCTTACAAGGCCATTATATATGACCCGCTATAATCTAGATATATAGTAATTGGCAAAAACATGGACATGATCTGTCGTTTTTATCATTGTTTACTATATTTATTTGTTTGGCCAGTGTCGTTGTGGGTGTTGGTTATTTTGCTGTTGTAAGACCTTTGAAATAACAGAAATCATTTGGCGAAGTGATATGGTCATGTAATGCGGTCAAGAGCTGCCTGGAACTACGTTCGCCGTGAGTTTCCCTGAAAATAATTGCACACCTTAGAACGTTCGGCAGCCAATCAGATTCAAGCATTCAACGGCACCGTAGTATAAGTAAGGTACGCGAGGCCGCGCTGTATCGTGAATAAATGACGCGAAGCGGAGTGCCTGCAACCCCTTCAGCCGATACAGCGAGGCCTCGAGTACCTTATTGCTTTTATAAAACGGTTACCACACAATAAAAAATATTAAAACCCTAAATTTATGTATTAAAATGTTACTTTTTTAAAGCAAGTTCGTTAAATGCTGTCCTTCCGCTAAAACTAGTTCCTGACAGCAAAAGTAAACGGCAGAGAATGTTCTGAACCTCTCATCTAATGGAGCTTAAATATAAACAGAGAATATGTCTTATCATCCGCTGTGTCGTTTATTTTTTAAACACTATAGGCCTATATGATATTTTCTCACACACATACATCTGCTTATCTCTCAGGTTGAGAAAATTACGGTGGCTTCAAACTTCTGTTTTCCGTCTTTTAATTTTAAAACAGACCGATTCGCGGCACAGCGCGAGTTTGCAAGCGTCATTACAGTGTAAACTGATGGACACACAGAATCATACCTGAAACAGAAAACTAATAAATTCAGTAATATTCCCTCCTCACTTCGGAAACTGCAGTCTTTCACTCAGACGCGCGCCGCATACACATCAACACATCTCCGCATGAGAAGCGTTTATTATTAGACGGGCGGGGTCTCAAAATTAAAGATGAAAGATGCAACATAACGCCAGCAGGGGTCACTCATGCTTCATTAAATAAATAACACACAGTTAATTCTGCTGAAATACATAATGCATTAAACAGTTTTGAATGCTATTGATTGATTGTTTATGTTATGGAAATAGCTCTGTGCATTAGTGTGAATGCAGTCTATTAAAGCTGCCAGTGTCTATTATCTCATCAGTAGGCCTAATAATCAAATGTCAATAAGGCTGAGGAAAAAAGAAAAACCCATAAGATTATCTGTAAACTTTCGATACTTAAAGCACTCCCAGATACTGAAAGCCTAATTGTAATTGTCTTTCCCCCCCTTTATTACTTTATATTTGCTTGTAGGTTTTGAAGCTATATTTACTTTTAATTCTTAACAATAATTAATTATATATTAATTAATTAACATAATTATTTTTAAAAGTAGCCAGCTGCTTATATAATTCAATAAAAATGCACAAAATAAATTTGATATAATCGAGATGCATCTTGATATCAAATTGCTGATAATTGAATCATTGACATGATAATCGTAATCGAATTGAATCGTGAAACCAGTGCAGATTCACACCCCTAGCATAAATGCTTTCAGCAAAGCGAATCTAGCGCGAACCATCGGGATTTTGAAGTGAATCACGTGATTTGGCGAGTTTGACTCAAGCTCCGAATAACTGATTCGAACAATATTTCGAAGATATATGTTGCAGTGTTTCTAAAGCGTCCGACACTAGTTATTCACATCATAAACGTTTCTCCACAATGCCAACAATATATAATATAAACAACGAACGGCATCCCAAGATATAAGGTGTGTTCGACTTCATGCAGCTCCGCACAGATCTATCGGCGAGAGTAGCCGCTTGCAGTCGGGGCGGAATTGAAAGCGAGACGTGAAGTCGGACTCTTTCTGCTCCCGGTAGTGATGCTCTCGCGGTGTTTGCATACTCTTCTCACAGATGAAGTGAATAACATGCTATATTTGTCAAATGCACGGATGTTTTAGAAATGTTTTCATGAGCAACAGAAACACTTTTTATGTACTGCTTGATACAGGGCCATCTGTCCAAGAATAAAGTTCAACATATATGTATACTATATACCAACAGGCCATTATCGGTATTTTTTTTATTATTAAATGTGACTCATTATAACATTGTGACTATACAGTAAAAAAAAGCTTTTACTGTTCTAAAAACAGATTTGTGGGCATTATTTTTTTTTATTATTATACAAAAATTATACAAAGGTTTGTACAAGCATATACAACTCACAACAAGTACAAAAACAAATAAACATTCATGAGAATATGTAAAGTGAAACAATTCATGCCAGGGGTAAAATTACAACAATTTAAAGTAACAAAAAGCTTCATAGGTCTTTCTTGCTTTTTTGTTCTTAATTGTATCTAATGTAGTAGCATTTAATCTCTTTTTATAAAATGTTCAAAGTTTGGCTTAGCTTCCATTTTTTCACACGATTGTGATATTTTCCCAGTAAAATAAGATTTGTGAGCTGTACTGAAATTGAAGATGTTAGAAACATACGTCATTGTTGTCATGTGGTGAATTTGGCCAATCGTGAAACAGCTGTGTGGTCATCAGCGCTCCTGCAGTCGCTCAGGAGAAACTGCGGCGGCTGAGTCAGCCGGCTGCTCTCGAAACGATCTCGCGGTACTTTGATGCCACACGTGACAGTGACGTGGCGTGGGCGCCGGTTCAAGTCGGACAAATTTTCTAACCGGCATGCACTTCTTCAAGTCAGCCGCCGATCGGTTTTCATGGCGCCGCATGAAGTCGAACACACCTATATTTATATGGACGAGACATGTTTTTCTTCAAGAGGGCGTGTTCAGGTCCAACCAATAAAATGTGTTTCCACAGCTCGCACTTAAATGCAATGTCAACCAGAACGAAGGAAGATTCATTTGTTTAAAACGCTGGTTAAATCGCTTACAAACGAAGCACTTGACATGTGCTGTCGCCCGAGGCTCCTACCTCCTGGAATGTGCTTATAAAAGAAAATTAGGTAATTTATATGCGGATTATGCAACTATGTGACACTGTCAACTGTAAACATCCCGCAGCACGAAATAAACTCTGTAGTTCATTGTCAGACAGAGACACTGTAACATCTTTATTTATGGGTTCGTATTATGATAGCATGTAAATGTCTCAGATGTCTCTTTTGTCAAATACAGTATAAAATAATAAATTAATACTGTGGGGGTTGTTTCATTAGAAAAAGATACACTAGGCTACTGCATGCGACTTGACATTTTACAAGGGTCACATTCCTCTCTTCCATTGTCCTTTCAAGAAAGCAGTTCACTTTAAGGAGATAAATAGCTTTTACTTATTGTGTCCAGGAAGAGAAGACATTTATATTGAATTAATTTTTATTTTCAACAGTTAAATGGATGCAGGTCCCTGTGGCTGTATAACTGATAATCACTAGCTCCAAATAGCTTAATGAGTCTAATTAACATAATTGATTTGTAGGCACCTGGTTTTCAAAGACAGACGTTTGGTTGTGATTCATGTCTGTTTCTTTGATTTGTAATGTTTAACTGCAAATGATTTGATATTATAGTTTATAGTAGGCTAATTCACATGCTGACACTGGTTTTGTGGAAATGGATACTGGGTTAGAGGACCTTGAGCTGAGAGAGTCTCAGAGGGAGTACCTGGACTTTCTGGATGACGATGTGAATTATTTTCTTTTTCTTTTTGGTTTTATGTAGGTCAGTTGGTTTGTGTAAACACCCTTTCCGTCTCTGCACTGAATGCCATTTTTGTTTTTGTTGTTTACAGCAAGACCAAGGCATTTATCATGAAAAGGTCAGGAGTATGGTGTCTGACGGCCGGTGTCGTCTTATTGTAAACATTAACGACCTGAGAAGAAAAAGTGAAAAAAGAGCTAAAGAGTAAGTATTTTATTTTGAGCCTTCCCACAGTTGTCTTGTATCATGAAGTACTTTGTCTATGAGTTTGTCCTTGAAGCTCATCTGATTAATGGTCTCTTTTCAACAGATTACTGAATAATGCTTTTGCTGAGTTGGTGGCGTTCCAAAAAGCCCTAAAGGATCTTGTGGCTTCAATAGACACCACTTACGCCAAGCAGTTTGAAGAGTTCCATGTTGGTTTTGAGGGCAGCTTTGGGAACAAACATGTCTCTCCACGTACTCTAAGTGCACGCTTTCTGGGAAACCTTGTGTGTGTGGAAGGCATTGTGACCAAATGTGAGTAGGATTTACAACTTTTTCTTTTTTTTCTTTTTTTTTTTTTTTTTTACAAATTATCATTGCTCATAAGTTTTTAAGGCTTGTAATTTCACACAGTTAAAAATAATACAACTTTGTTCAGAATTTCAGGCCCTGATTTTTAGATTAATATATTTAGGTCTAAGCTGTTGATATGCACATTTATAATGTGATGTTTACTCCACCTTAATTGTCATTATGAATTATGCGTTGTCATTTCTAACTTGTAATTTTGATGTGATCTGTAGGTTCCTTGGTCAGGCCAAAAATTATGCGTAGTGTCCACTATTGTCCAGCCACCAAGAAAACCCTGGAACGAAAATACACTGATCTTACCTCATTGGACGCTTTTCCTTCCAGTGCCATCTATCCAACTAAAGTGAGTTATATTTTGTATGGGTCATATAGAAAATAACATTTTATCTATTATTTATATATATATATATATATATTATTATTATTATTATTATTATTATTATTATTATTATTATTATTATTATTATTATTATTATTATTATTATTATTTTTTTTTTTTTTAAACTTTTATAAAATGTAATGTAAAATGTTATTTAGCAATTTAATTAAATTTCATTTTAGTTACATGAATATTTATGTAACAAATGTATTCATTAAATGCATTTAATTTAATTGTTTATAACTTTTTCTTTTGTTTATTAACCTAACAATTTAAATGTATATAGTTACATGTATGTATTTAATTGATTAAACTATTAATTGTATTTATCGAACAAAGTAAATGCTTTAATTTGAGTAAATATTTAATTTTCTGTTAAAAAATAATAATTTATTTGTGTGTGTGTGAGAAGACATTCCTATATCATCCTCTCTTGCTGGTCCTGTAACATTCCTGTCACGGAAATATGGATGTTGATCCAGGAGAATGTTCTACTTGGAAAAATCCCAATAACCATACCTTGTTGACCACTGATTTATTATTAAGAATGTTAAGAATCATGAAATAAATTTTGCATGTGTAGGATGAAGAAAACAATCCCCTGGAGACAGAGTTTGGGCTGTGCTGCTATAAGGACCACCAAACACTGACCATTCAGGAGATGCCAGAGAAAGCCCCTGCTGGACAGCTGCCACGTTCTGTCGACATCATTGCGAACGATGACCTTGTTGACCGGGTGAAACCAGGTGACCGTGTGCAGATTGTAGGGGTCTACCGTTGTTTGCCTGCGAAACAGGGTGGCTTCACCTCTGGGACCTTCAGGTGTGTATATCTGAACTCTGTCCTGAGATCAGGACTGCAATGGCATGTCCTCAGATGAGTCTGTGATTCTCTGCAGAACAATCCTGTTGGCTAACAATGTGAAGCTTATGAGTAAGGAGATTGTGCCGACGTTCTCTGCAGATGATGTTGCCAAGATAAAGAAGTTTTGCAAGGCTCATGCTAAAGTAAGAAGAGGCGCAAACATCTTTATTTAATGAGTGATTTTATTCTAAACTTGGCTGCAATTCTTGATAAACTGGTCCCAATGGTTTCTACAAGGTATTAAGGTGTATGATGCTTTTGAGAAATGCAGCTTTGATCTGTTTCATCGTTGCTATGCAAAGTAAGAGTATTGGTATGTTTCAGGACGTCTTTGAGCAACTGAGTCGTTCTTTAGCTCCCAGTATTCATGGCCACGAGTACATAAAGAAGGCTATTCTGTGTCTGCTGTTGGGAGGCAATGAGACCAACCTGGAGAATGGAACACGCATCAGAGGAGACATAAATATTCTGCTCATAGGTAAGGTTATAAACGCGTCATGGTTTTGTAAAAATGTATAATATATCATTTATCTAAAATCTGGACTTGTTCTCTGGTGCCATTTCAGGTAACTATCTATCTTAAATGTTGAGCCTCGGTGCATTTAATCCATTAAATTTAATCTCCATTTATAGAAATGTAATCCTATTTAAGGTTAATCTATATAGTTATGTATAATTGTGTGTGAGAGAATATATAAATACTTGTATTATGGTTACTTTATACTTTATTTATATACATTTAATCTAAATTTCAAATTTTTTACAAGTAATTTTTGGACCTATGGAAACAAACACTGCACATTTGACTGATTTCAGGTGATCCTTCAGTAGCGAAGTCTCAGTTGCTGCGGTATGTTTTGTTCACTGCACCAAGAGCAATTCCCACCACTGGACGAGGCTCGTCTGGGGTTGGGCTGACAGCTGCGGTCACGACTGATCAGGAGACGGGTAACACTTTTAACATGTGATGAGAAGTATACACCCAAAAATGCAAACATTTTATAGCAAAAAGTCTGTTTATGACAAGTCATTTCACTCTGTGTCTATGCTGGAAATGCCCCTGGGCAGTTATTTTATATTCATACAAGTATCCAACCTATGCAGCCCTTTTTTAAAATAAAAAAAAAAAATTTTCTTACATTTTTTTTATAATGTCAAAAAAAAAAAATCTGACAACGTTATCTTAATTTTGCATGATAAGTTTAGTATATTTTATCCTCTGGCTAATCCAGGTGAGCGTCGTTTGGAGGCAGGAGCCATGGTGCTCGCTGACAGAGGTGTGGTGTGCATTGATGAATTTGATAAGATGTCTGACATGGACCGAACAGCCATCCATGAGGTGATGGAACAGGGTAGAGTCACCATTTCCAAAGCTGGGATTCAGGCACGGCTTAATGCTCGCTGCAGCGTATTAGCTGCTGCCAACCCAGTGTATGGAAGGGTATGTATTTATTATTGGCTTGACTGGTAAAATTCAGGTATAATTTGCTTGGTGTTTTTTTTTATTTAATTTAATTTTTTTATTATTAATCCTAGTGTATTCTTCACCCAGTATGACCAGTATAAGACCCCAATGGAGAACATCGGACTCCAGGATTCCTTGCTTTCCCGATTTGATCTGCTGTTCATAGTTCTGGATCAGATGGATGCAGACAGCGATCGGGAGATCTCGGAGCATGTGCTGCGTATGCATCGCTACAGAGCACCAGGAGAGCCGGAGGGAACAGGTGAGGCTGACATCTGCTGGTCAAAACACAAACTGTTTGCACAGTAGATCAGTGGTTGCTGAACCTTGTTTTAGGTGGTGGACTGTTTTAAAAGTGAAACAGAATAAGTTTTTATACTTCATGCATAGATAGATGGCGAGGTTGGGGAGGGGGTGCCTTTATTCATTAATATTTTTTGTTAAACAGTTTTTACTGCTTAAATTTTTTGAACACTTATTCAACAAGGACACACTGAATTAATATAAAACCATTTATATTGTTGTTACAAAATATTTAAAATATATGCTGGTCTTTTTTTGAACTTTGTTCATCAAAGTATCCTGAAAGAAAATTATCATGTTTCCATATTTAAGAAGCATAACTTTTTTTTTTTTTTTTTTATGTACATTTTATAATAAGAAATATTTTATTAAATCTACCAACCTGTGGACATCTTGGAATGCTTCCGACCATAGTTTGAGACCCGCTGATGTAGACCATTTCCATGTTATTCAGTTTTCAGCTTCAGAAGCTTTAGTCAGCTGTTGCTCTCATTCTGTCATGTCTGTATCAACAGCAATGCCACTGGGGAGTACAGTAGATGTGTTTGCCACTGAGGACCCGAACATCACAGAAGCAGCCGAGCAGGAGCTACAGATCTATGAGAAAAAAAGATAATATCCTGCATGGCCACAGAAAGAAAAGGTGTTTCTTCACTTTGATTTAAAATCTACTTTGTTTCTATCTACTTTGCTTCTGTGATTTATCCTTTTAAACACTTTAAAGGGAGAAGGTTGTTACCATGGAGTTCATCAGGAAGTACATCCACGTCGCTAAGCTGGTGAAGCCAGTCCTGACACAGGAGGCATCGGACTACATAGCAGAGGAGTATTCCAGACTCCGGAGCCATGACCAAGTCAACAGTGACTCCGCCAGGGTCTGTAGAGCCCATTTAAAGTGTAAAATCTTGGGTGCTTTTCATGATATTGTTGCTCTTGAATTGCTTGGTTTAATTTAGACTGACTGTTATCATTCCCACAGACGATGCCTGTGACCGCTCGAGCTCTGGAGACCATGATTAGATTGTCTACAGCTCACGCCAAGGCCCGCATGAGTAAAACCATCGATCTGGGAGATGCAGAAGCTGCACTTGAACTCATGCAGTTTGCTTATTTCAAAAAGGCATGCAATCATTCACATCCAGAACTGAAACTCTTATTCACCTTATGTCTTTTGTGTCTAATGTAATTTGGCATGACTCTAGATTCTGGAGAAGGATAAGAAGAGGAAGGTGCCTGAGGACTCTGAGATAGACGTCTCTCAGAGCCAAGATACAGAGAGTCAAAGGAACCTAAGGTGAGTGTGAAAGGGAGGTTAACCCAACAGTTAAATCGAGTGTTTGAAGTGGCAGGCGTGAGCTGACTATGTCTACAGGAAGCGTTCTCGCATCTCTAAAGATGTTGATGACGATGTGGAAATGACCCAAGAAGGAGAGGACTCTGACCCTTACAATTTCACAGAAGATGAAAACAGTATGTCAACTCATTCACTTTGATTTCTCAGTAAGCTATGCTTAATCAATACAGGTTCTGTCCATTGCTTTACTAAAGTCAATTTAACAAACTTAGTTTTACTCTACATTTAATTTTAATATTTTGACTATATTAAGTGCCACTGTGATGTTGTCTTAAATGTGGTGGTGGTGTTGTTGACAGCTCAACCAAGTCAGAAGAGCAGGCCAGTATCTCAGAGAAGCAGTCAAAGGAAGAAGGCTGACATCAGTCAGGACCGGTACAACAGAGTTCTCTTCATTATCAGATAATAGATTCTGGCTTGTGTCAATACTGTGAATTTTCCTGCATTATTCCTCCAATACTTGTGCTACAATGATGGACTGGTCTGGAATTTATTTTTTTCTGTCACGTTCCTTTTTTATTTTTTTTTTATTTCTTTGTTTGAGTCAATTCCTTAATCTTACTGCACATTAGATATGGAGACTGATTTAACAGTGTGACCTGATTTTTTGACTTGACATGTTTAGATTGAAAGTCTTCAAGGCGGCTCTACTGAAGGCCTTTAAGGTGACCCGGTCTCAGTCTGTGGCAGTGCCTGATCTTCTTACTCACATTAACAAAGGCCAGGACGAGGAGTTTGACCAGAACGAGATCAACCTTCTGCTGGAGCGCATGCAGGATGACAACCAGGTCATGGTCTCAGAGAATGTGGTGTTTCTCATTTAGAACAGCTGCATCCTTTGAAAATTCAGGAATGTAAATTACATTGCAATTATTTATAACATGCCAGCATTTTGTTACAGACTACAACATACCACTAATAAACTGTGTGAGCAATAATGGTTGAGTACTTTTTTTGATCAAGTGCTTTTATTTTTTTTTTACATCCAAAGCAACTTACAAATGAGAATACAAAAAGCAACTCATCTTAAGGCAAAGAACACAAGAAGTGCTAGTAATAGTAGTTTGAGAATAGTACAGCAGTTTTATCAGATGTATATGATTTTTTTTTTTTTTGTTTGTTCGTTCATTTGTTCATTTTGGGACTAGAGAAAGGCTAGTTATGACTCAGTAGTTACAGCACAGTAATGTAGACACAATCTGACAAATTCTGGAATTTTTCTTTTTTTTTTCTCCGTTAAGGGCTTCATTATGTATCCTGCAAGATGTCATGGGGATCTTCTAGTCCACTGTCCTTTTAAATGGACATTTGGGGTTCTGTAAGAGAAAAATCAGTTTAATGGGAGTTACTGTACTGTTTAATAATGGTACAATTATCTAGTGTAGGAGGAGAAAAGTGGTATGTGGAAACATACAACCATCTGTCCTCTCTGGCTCAACCTCTCCATCTCTTTCTATCGGTCTCCTCCTCCTCTGCATGTAGAACATTGTGCCCACAGCAAGACCTAGGAACATGGTAGCTGCCACAAAGACACTTATTGCCACTGTTGCAGTAGAGCTTCCAGTGTCGTCATCAATCTCTAATTGCAGGTCTCGGATTTCTGGTCTCCTAGTCTGAATCTCCAAAAGTCCAGTCACATCTATCATTGATGAAGTTGAAAGTTAAAACTCTTGTCATATTTCATAAGAATTTCACTGGTATGGAATAAAAACGGCAAACCTTCAAGGGAGAGGAGGAAAATGACATCATCTCCTTTAATGAAGCTTCGACTCTTCAGACGATCATGTGTGATGTAACTGCTCGTACCGGAGCCTGGCCCCCGGTAGAATGTACTGCCATCTGTGTCAGTGACTAGACTGCCTACTTTTCGTGGGTCGTCCCAGAAATACTCAACATTACCCATGGCTGCACAAAGAGAGAAGATGCTATTTATAAAACACATTTTATTGACTTTAATTTCTACATAATCTGTAACCAAGTATCTGTGCTTAGCATATCAGCATTAATGGCTCATAAAAATGCCTCCCTAACACTTTGTTTGTGTCTTACAGTCAGTGGAGGTCTTGGTTGGATCTGTAGTGATCATCCTAATGTTGTTCATGCGGTGTTGGATGTCTGGATTCTGGTCCATCAGCTCCATGGATGCCTGACGCCACGGACATGGCCATTGGAGATTGTCATCGTTGGGTCCAGAGGTCAGGTGGAGGTAGATTGCCATTATATCTGGACTATCCTTCCAGCCATTAATGTACAAACCAATCTGAAATGAGTAACCATCTGGGGATAGGAAGCGGGGGCTGTAGGTTTTGGTACCGGCAGGGGTTGTAGCAAGAAGCCTGGTAAAATCACGAATGCGCCAAGTGTATTGAGGACACTGGGTCTCTGAGAGGTTGATGTCATCCAGAGACAGACCACCCTTTGATGTGTCTCTTCCTTTAACTCCTTCAAACACTACTCTGAATTTATCAGAGACATTTAGTGTAACATGGTAAAGTTCCCAGAAGCCTTGACGTCCACCTAGGTTGTACAAGTATAAGTTACCCATAGGCTAAAATGATTTATCTATTGGTGTTTTAAACACAAAGAATTATTACCACTGATCTTCTGAATGAGTCTCAGGGCTCCTTTGGGGTTTTTAGTGGTGTATTCACGCACCCAGATGTTTAGCTGGTCATCGACGCCCCCGCTGTTGTAGTGATAGAACTGCAGGCATTGGGAGCGTCTTTTGGGGTAAAAGAGGCGACTTTCCAGGTAAGCCTTGTCACCTTCACTTGTTCCTGTGGCTGTGCTGAAATGCATGAAGAACCCAACCCCTGTGGATATATAAACTTTATTAGATAATCAGGTATTAAGCCAGTCTTCTCGCTTTCTCTTTGGACCTTATTATTGAGTTTAAAGATCATTTTGCATGTCACAACAATCCTTGACAAGAAATGTCTAGAGAAGTTCAAATCAGAATATACAGACTGTGAACTAAGAGAAATGGACGTTCTACGTCAGAACGCCGGCTCCTGGATCAGCAGCACTACACGCATGCCTTGTGAACACACGTCAAAGACTGACACGGAAGAGAAGAAAGTTGATTCAAGTCAGTATTTTTGTTTTCTTTGCACAAACGTTTTTTCTTGTAGCTTCATAAAATTAAAGTTGAACCACTGATGTCACATGGACTATTTTAACAATGTCCTTACTATCTTTCTGGGCCCTGAACATGGTTATTCAGTTGCTGTCTATACAGGATCAGAAAACTCTTGGATTTCATCAGAAATGTCTTAATTTGTGTTCCAGCGATGGACAAAGGCCTTACGGGTTTGGAACAACATGAGGGTGAGTAATTAATGACAGGATTTTCATTTTTGGGTGAACTATCCCTTTAAGAGAGTCTTTGGCCTAACGGGGTATGATGCGGTAAGACTGCAATGACACATTTTCACAATAGGGTCACAATAGTTAAATAAAATAAATAATAATAAAAAAAAAAAAATCTTAAAAAAAATCATATAATAATGTACGTTCATAACACTATACTTTGAGTTAAATTACCTTGGCAAACAAATACAAATAATAGTCAACTCTGCGATTTGTGAGGAAGTTTCTAATACGGTGCTGAGAAAGTGACTATAAAGTTTGACATTTCTCTGTATACTTATCTCTCTGTATTTAGTTTCCTCATTTGTAAAGTAATGGAAATGCAATAGCAGTTTTTTTTTTCTTTTGCAGTTGGTGTAAATTTTGCTAAAATATTAGCTTTGTGAAAAAGTTCAGTATTGCACACATGACACTCCTGCTTGATGTGACTCTATCCTTCTGTCTGAATATGCCTACTTCCCTACTACGTAGTAGATGAAAACAATATGTGAAAAAAGTAGTGTGTCTGAATTTACAGTAAAAGTTTGATGAAACTTTACTATCCCATGGGGCCACAGGAGAAGATTTGTGAATGGCTGTGAAGTGACAGTGGTAAGGGAGTGGATGTAGTATCTCCAAATTTCATACAGAGAAAAATAAGAAAATCATTTCTTAACAGTTTCCAGTCAAATGTTTTACATACTAAACGGTGTGCGATTTTTGGATGCATCACAAGCAAATATATTTGAGGTTATGTGGATTTAGGGCCAATGAGATTTCACAATAGGCAGGGCCACCCAGCACGAAGTTGCGTAAATGGAAACACGATTGCGAAGTTCACTTCTCATTTGCATAAAGTTTTATTTCCAGCGATCATGTGGCTCAAAAATGGCACTTTTCATTGTAAATAAATGCAAAACTAGGATGAATCCTGCTTTTGTGATCAGGGGTGTTTATACCTTGACATTGACCCAGGTTGGTGTAGTCCGTCTGTGGACCACCCTCTACCTTTTGTACACAAACCCACTTGGCATTTCCACCATCACCCTGGATCATACCACAGATATTCGGCTCCTCAAACTGGCAAGAGTCCAGAAAAGTTGAGGCTGTAGCTGGACGAATTATGAAAAATGTTTAGGTGAGGGTGAGTGATAGAAGCAAAGTATTAGTTGAGCAAGCAGTCTTTATCATTTCAGTCAAACTAATGTCAATATATTTATACAAAATTAATGGAGGATTATTCAGTCGAGTCTTCTACAGAAAGTGCTTAATCATAAACTTACTACAATTGTATAGCCGGTTCAGCTTGAGCAGGTCACTGTCACTAAACTCCATGCGTTGACCAATCACATCCAAGAATTCTGGTATTTTGGTAACGATGGTTGGCTCACTACCTTTGCTGAAGGATGTCTTACTGTAGTGCATGACTGAACCATAATCATAGGGCACACCGAGAGAGCTTGACACCGTTTCATCATATGAATTAAAGTTGTTCTCTTTACCTAAGTGAGAAACGAACGGCAAAACAGTTAATAAACAAACAGGTGTGTATTTAATATTAGAATATAGATTTTAGGAGTTTGGCAAGACAGAATCATGTTATTATTGATGCGTGTATTTAAGAATTCAATAGTTACCCTCTTTAATCTGGTCCCACATGATGGTGACATGGTCTTCTCTGTCAGATCGGGACTGCTCGTGCCAAAAACCCAGCGCATGCAGAAACTCGTGCTCCACTGTTCCTAAACGGTCACAGTTTGCACCAATTGACAACTCTTGTTTCCCCATCTTTCGATTCCCCACCTTTGAGAAACATCTGATTGAACATAAAAACATCCTGACAGTCAATGCAAGAAAGGCCCAATGTTTGCACATGTCTGAAAAGGTCTAACATGTTGTCATTATTAGTCTAATTTAAAATAAATTTAAATGATTAACTTTTCAATAACTTAAATGAGCATGGAGCATGGCAATATTAAAATAATGTTTAAAATAAAATAATGTTTTTGAAGTTTTCTTACCCACTGCCTTTAAATACGAAAATGTAGTTTGGCTCTCCATCCCAGGCTTTGAAGTCAATACAGGTCTTGAGTCTGTATTGCTCAAATGATTTCAGTATCACACCTTTGGCATTGATTTCTATTAAAGAGAGAAAGGGAGAGAGAGAAAGAAGACGGGGAGGGAGCAATTTGGAGCATATATCAAGTAAGAATTTGAATAACCGAATTGAACAACTAAACTGAATCAATTATTATATATTCACAGACCAAGGCTGCTGTCTAGGACATATGGCACAGTGGTCGGCCAGCGATACTCTTCATCCAGAATAGTGTTTCTGCCTTCTCCCTGTTAACCCTCTGGGGTCTGAGGGTGTTTTGGGGGCCTGGAGAAGTTTTGACACGTCCTTACATTTGTGCTTTTTTCAGTTGCTTATAAACATATAAATGGCTAAAGTCTTATAACACTGTAAACAGCATAGACTGGGCTACAATAATATGTTAGCAGCATTTATGGATATGATTTTGTTTCTGAGAAAGAAACGTTTATGCGTGGTTAGTGAAAAACTAAACTTTTGCAAATAATAGTAGTATACAAAGTAAAAGTTTATACAAATAAAAGTAGACCCTTTACAGATTTGATTGATGTATTACTCTTATCTGTACGATCAAAACTGAAAGTGTAATTTAAGTTCTTTTCGGCGTTATCAGGAGATTATGCCACAAAACGCATATGCGTTTGTCGACCCCAGAGGGTTAAATATAAACCAAACATGGATTTAGCTTATTTGCAACCCTGTAACTTGCAACTGTTTTGTTTTATTTTATATTGTTTTCTTTGAATAAGTTTATTATTTAGTTGTGTGTGATGTTTTGCGCCTGAAAACTTTTAAACTGTATTATTTACACTTTAGTTTGATTGTTACTGTTGAAATTTTCTGAAGGTTAAGAATGTCCTAAAAATTTTATTATTATTTTTTAAGCCCAGAGATTCAGGCCCTAGTTTGTACCGTTTGTGGAAAGTGGCTTGAGAATTTGCTCAAAGAAAGCACTGACCTCATTTAACAGAATGTCTCCTTCCACCAGGTCAAGTCCTGCCGCTATTGAAAAAGACAGAAGTTAATGCAAAACTGTTACAGAAATTATGCTACAGATTTAAGACATGATATTAATGTGTCCACAAACCTTCATTTATATCAAATATATCCTGGTCTTTTCCATTATCCACATCAATCTCTGTATTGCCTATCAAAAAAAAAAAAAAAATTCAGAGCATAGTATATAAAATCATTACATCATATGAATGCATCGTTATTAAAATGATGTGATTGTTACGACTCACCTGTCAATGAAGATGTTGGCTTTGAAAAAAAAAAAAATTTGAATAAGTGTCATAGGTGCACATTTACATCAACAAACTATTACAGTGCAAGCTATGATATTGTATAACCTGCTATCATGAAATAACCACAAACTATTTCATCATAAACTAATTCAGTCTTGAAAAAGGCAATAACATTTTACTATAACAACAACTGTGTTAGTTTTGTTTCAACATATGATCAGTTGCTTTTGTTTAGCACTATATTAATCAACACATGATCAAAAACATTTTTTCTCTATAACATCTGAATTCTACACTCACCAAACACAGAGCTGTGGCACATACGCACAGAATCAGCAATGTATGAAGAGACGCCATGAGAACTTCACTCTGAGCCGGACTCTTCAGACCTTCAGACCATCAGTGCATTGTGTATTAACCAATTTATAGACCCTTTTTGCGCCGACGTCACGATTACGTCACCGCGCTAGCTGGAGGCGGCCAATTCAAACCAGTGCGGATTGCGCAAGATGGCGTCCTGCTAAGTTTACATTTATCGGGCTCCGCTGACAAATCTAATTTTAACAGCCAAACTACACTACGTACAATCTTGTTACGTGTTTATGTTTACTTAAATACTTAATAGTGCTCCTCGATAACTTAAAGATGAAATCTGCTGCTGACAAAAGGAAGGAAAAAGAGATGTCGCGTGCTTCACGTGTGTCCGAGAGCTTCCACAGCTATTCGTCTCCCGGTGAAACCCTCTTATCTACCCCGCTTCCAGAGAGCCCAGGTAAGCCCCCATCAAAGAAAGGCAAAGCAGAAGACGATGCCGTGGTTTCCACTCTCTCACAGCTCATAAATAGTCGCTCGGATGCCCTGGAGAAAATGGTGGGTGACAACGCACTTAAAATTGAAGGGCTAAAAAAGACGGTGGACTTTGTGTGCGCTGAGTTGAATAATATTAAGGGGAAAGTCGGCCACATCGAAGTTAGACTAAATACTGAAGAAAAAAAGATGGAGCTCTGCAAAATGAGAATTGTAGACATGGAAAGATACTCTCGCCGCTGGAACCTGCGCTTGCATGGAGTACCTGAAAAGGAAAATGAAAATGCCAGAACCGAATCTATCCGCATCTGTACAGCCATTTTTCCAGAGGAGAGCAAAACTCTTCCGGAAAAGATCGACACTGTCCACCGCATAGGGAAGAGGCTTCTGAATACTTCAAGGCCGCGCGCGATCATCATTCAGTTTTCCTCACGTGTGATGAGAGATGGCGTGTGGAGAGGATCTTACTGCTTTTGACCGAGAAAGGAGGCAGTTGCTGTGGCCGGGTGTTGAAAAGGCCCGCAAGGAGGGGGAAAAGGGCGCGTTTTGTCGGACACCGTGCTTTCATTGAAGGCTCTGAAATTAACCCCGTGTAAGCCTCTTCAGACAGTTCATCTCTTTCCAAATAACGTTGAGCTTTTTTGAGCTCTTCATTTTTGTTATGGAGCAGGACTATTGATGGCTGTAAGCGTGCTTGATATGGCCTTGTCGTCAGCTGCTTTTGCCTTTCCAACCTCAGTAAGCTCGGTTATTTGCTGTTCATTGTTCAAAGAGTTCTTTTTGTATGTCTATTTCTATTATTTCTCTCAATGCCAGGGGTCTAAGAGACGTTACTAAACGGAAGGCTTTGTTTCTGTATGCCAAATCGTTCAAGACTGATTTTTGTTTTTTTTCAAGAGTCCCACTCCGTTTCCAGCGATACTGCTTTTTGGAAAAATCAGTGGAACAATGATGTTTGGATGGCTCACGGTCAAACAGTCTGCTTCTGCTAATCCTAAATTAAAAATATTAATGGATAAATTTGATATTATTGATATTTGGAGGGAAAAGTTTCCGAATATTAAATCCTATACTTGGAGTAATAAAAATTGTTCTAGACAGTCCCGAATAGACTACTGGCTCGTTTCACAATCTGTAAGGGATTTTAATGTTTCTGTTAGCATTCTCCCTTCACCCATGACTGATCATAAAGCAACTCTTATCCAATCCTCTCTATCATCAGTTATTTCTTCTTCAAGACCTAGAGCCTCTTATTGGAAACTTAACTCTTCTTTGCTTAAGCATGATCAATTAAGGAAAGATATTTTATTCTTGATTGAAAATTACTGGATCAAAGCACAAAAGGAGAATAAATACGGTCTCAAATGGGAACTTCTTAAATATGAAATTGGCAAGTGTGCTAGGAATTTTGGCAGCCTTCTAGCTAAACGTAAAAGACTTGAAGAGGAGACTGTCATTTCTAAAATAATGTCTCTCTCTGGGAAAATGCAGGTGGTTTGTCAGAAACTGAATTGTCAGAATTTATTGATCTGCAAACTCAGTTAGACTCAGTTTATAAGAATAAGGCAGAGGGCGCTTTTATTCGCTCTAGAAGAAGATGGCTAGAGCAAGGAGAACAAAGTACAGCATATTTCTTCAGAATGGAAAAAAAATAATTTTAGAAATTTAACTATTAACTCTTTAAATTTAAACGGCACAGTTATTTCTGATCCTAAGGAAATCGGCACATTTTGTGCAAACTTCTATTCAAATCTTTATAACTCTAAATATTGCAAAGACTCAGCTTTGTCTTTTTTTCAGTCCTTGGAAGATGTTAGGACAATATCTAATGAAGATAAGAACACCTGCGATAGTGATATATCCATCAATGAAATAATTGAGTCTATTGAAGCTCTAAAGAACAATAAGTCTCCGGGCACAGATGGGCTGACAGCCGAATTGTATAAAAGTTTTGCTGTTGAGTTAGCACCTTTCCTGCTTGAAACTTATTTGGAGAGTATTGCGTCTGAGACACTTCCGCCTACCTTATCTCAGGGATTACTTACTTTAGTACCTAAACCTAAGAAAGACATTCTTTTGATTGATAATTGGCGTCCAATCTGTTTATTAAACTGTGATTATAAGATATTAGCTCTGTTACTGGCCAAAAGACTTAAACGGGTTCTGGACTCAATAATAGACGAAACTCAGTCAGGCTTCATCCCAAAAAGGCATATTGCTAACAATATACGCATTGTTTTAGATTTGTTGGACTATGATGAACTGATTAGAGATGAAAGTTGTTTTTTTTTTTTTTTTGATTTTACAGATATCACCTTATCTGTTTTTGATGGCTGCTCAACTCCTTACTACTTCCCTGTTGAATAGTCAATTGCAAGGGATTAATATAGCAGATAAACAGATTATCATAACTCAATTAGCTGATGATACCACACTCTTTTTAAAAAACGACTTACAGATCCCCATTGCTCTTGATCTTAAAGTGTTCTCAAAAGCTTCTGGTCTATCTTTGAATTTAGATAAATGTGAACTCCTTCCCTTAAAATCTTGTTCTGTTCCATTCCTGCATAATATTCCTGTTAAGTCTCAAGTGAATTATTTGGGTATTACGATTTGTAAAGATGTCAATGCGAGAGGAAAGTTAAACTTTGATCCAGTAATTACTAAAGCTAAGAAAAAGTTAAATTCCTGGCTCCAAAGAGACTTGTCTTTACGAGGGAGAGCCCTCCTCGCCAAAGCGGAGGGTGTTTCTAGATTGACCTACCCTGCTCTTTCTTTACATGTGGACAAGACAATTTGTGTAGAGGTTGATAGAATGCTTTTTGATTTTTTATGGAAACACAAGAGACATTACATTAAAAAATCTGTTGTCATAAATAGCTTTGAACAGGGCGGTTTTAACTTTCTTGATTTTGCTTCCCTGAACAATACGTTTAAGGTCAATTGGTTGAGGCAGTTCTTGAATGATTCTGATTCCATATGGAATGCTATTCCAAATTATATTTTTTCTAAAGTTGGCAGTCTCCCCTTTCTATTAGTATGCAATTATAATATCTCTAAATTGCCCATCAAATTGTCAAATTTCCACAGGCAGGTGCTTCTGGCCTGGCACTTGATTTATAAACACAATTTTAGTCCCCACAGGTATTTTATTTGGAATAACCATGATATCCGATATAAAAATAAAACACTTTTCCTTTCAGATTGGTTTAATAATAATATTATTTTGGTTTCTCAACTTGTAAATTCAAATGGTCATTTGTTTTCTTATACTGAATTCTTAACGAAATATTGTATTCCTGTCACCCCGCGAGACTTTGCCATAGTGATGGATGCCATCCCCAGTGGAGCTATTGCACTTTTAAGAAACTCAGCGGATTCTTTACTCTCTTCTACCTCTTGGATGCATCCATGCGAAAATGCAATAGGGAAGATCTGTTTTTCATCCTGTCCCTCTTCTAGGAATAGAAAGATTAGACAACTTTTTCAGAGTGATATTATAACTGTCCCTTCTATAATTTCATATTGGAGTAATAGTTTTAATGATATTCCTTGGAAGAAAGTGTGGTCTCTATCCAATAAATATTTAATCACTAATAAGGTTAAAGAGGTATCATTCAAGTTGTTGCATCGATTTTACCCAGTCAAAGTCTTTATCAAAAAATGTTTTCCAGAGTTGGATCCCCTTTGCTCCTTCTGTGGAGTGGAAGACGCGTCTGTTCCTCATCTTTTTTGGGACTGTATTCATGTAGCTACTTTTTGGGAGAAATTTTGTCTGTTTGTACGTGCTTCTTTATTAGTCAACTTTTCTTTGATGTTTAAGGATGTCTTATTTAGATTTTATAATTCTGACCAAAATTTAAAAGACAAATATTTTCTTATAAATCTATTTATTTTTCTAGCCAAGTTTTTTGTACACAAGTGTAAGTTTTTGTCTGTCAAACCTCTTTTTATAATTTTTTGCAAAGACCTTAAATGTTATTTGGGTACCATCTCTTCTAACAATGCCAAAGCATTAAAGCTTTTTTGTAATGAAAACCAAAAGGGTCTCAAGGCTTTTCTCTCTATCTTGAATTTATTTTAAGTTTTTGTTACCCCTGGCTCAATTTTATTTGTATTTATTTTTATTTTTATTATTTTTATTTTTACTTGCTTTTGTTTTACTTCCCTTCACTGGCTTTTTGTCTTCTGATTTAGTGTTTATTTTTGCTCTTAATTGTGACACTGTACTTGATGTTATATTTGTTCAATAAAAAAAAATAAAAAATTTCAAACCAGTGCAGATTCGGCTACATAAGGAGCTTATTAAAATATCGACGTAGTACAGGCTCCAATTTGAAATTTTAACTCGATTTCAAAAATGCTCGCGTTTGCAGCGCACACTTCTTATCAGAAAAGGTTATTCAAATTTGGATGACTTTGGCCTTGCCATTGGCCAAAACACTAACGTCTGTACACGAAATAACGCGTGTAGACGCAATAACGTTACGTGTAAAGGCCAATGTTGGGCACGTTACTTTAAAAAAGTAATTAGTTATAGTTACTAGTTACTTCTCACAAATAGTAACTGAGTTGCATCATTATAAAAGTAACTAATTACCAGGGAAAGTAACTATTGCGTTACTTTAAAAAAGATTTTTTCAAATGTCAAATAACTTTGGATGCCCCCAATATTAAATATGTTAAATTAATGAAATGGACACTAAAAAGAATGAATTATTATTATAAAACATTGTACATTCATCTACACTATTTATCTACTGACATAGTATCAGTCAGTCAAGCATTATAATATATTATGATAATTTTATATTATATGATGATAGAACTTTAGTAATTAGAATAACCAAGTATGAATGCATATTTGTCATCAATATAAAACGCACTAAGGATTAATGAGCTGCTAGGTTCATGAATATTAATTACGTTGTCTGCGTTCGCTCGAATTGATTTGCTGAAATCAAAACAGAGACGATAATAGGTGAGCGCCGGGTCAATGAGATTGTCGTTTGCGCATTAGTTCCGCCCACTACCAGAGAAACCTGCAGTTCTTAAAACGGGGGTTAAAGCAAAAAATAATCTTTTGACTGAAAATTTTTCCTCGGCCAAACCCCGATCCACAGCCATACCTGTCACACACCCAGTTTAAGAGCCGTGTTTTTCTTCTTGTAATTAATAGCGCTTGTCCTCTTAATTTAAAAAATTTAGGAGCACCTTCTAATCAATAATAAAAAATTCTAATCAAAAATTAGCCTTCTTAATACGAGGTGACATTTGACAAAGTGATTTACAGGGGAATTTTCTTTTTACTTTTGTAAATGCATTTTTCAAATTGTATTAAATTTATGCAGTGTTTCCTCTAGGATTTTTTCCAGCTGTGGTGGCAGGACTATTTCCCATGGACCACGCCCCCTCCCCACCCAAGAATCACCTGCACTCAGAATCAAATTTATATGAACTAAAAAAAAAAGTAGTATGTCTTTGAATAATTTAGTAAATAATAAAATAAGAACAAATAAATTAATGACAATCAATAGCAGACACATATTAGACACATGAAAAAAGAACATAGAAATACCAGCTTCCCATTACTTCTCTTTCTTTGCACTGAGCAATGTACTTACACAAACCTGTTTACATTTTCGCAGGGCAGGGCAGCTCACTTCCTCTGAACATACAAAATGTACATTTATTATTTATTATTAGGCTACATTTGTTTGCCTCTCTGTACCCACATACTGTATTTTGATGCAGCTGAATTCTCAATAAAACTGTTTTCGTGTCTGTTGTTCCCCTCTCCCTGTTGTTTGTTTGAGTGGATGTTTCGTTGATTTAAAAAAAATATAATAATAAAAATAAATAAAACTGTTTTCATTGACACATTTTACTGTTTCTGTTGTCAGACAACCGAATTAATATGAAATAGTGACTGAAACGCGACCCATTAAGACTACATGGGGGGTGTTATGGGGTGGGAAAAAAGTGCAAAAAATCAATAATTAAACAACACTGCGTCGTTAGCGTTGGTATTGTATCAGAAACTTGCACTTAACATTATATGAAAATCAAGCTCAAATGAAGTTAACAATGTTTTTGACCAGAGAATGACGGAGATGTGTTTTGTCTGTCATCAGAACCGCTGTGACTGTTATTTGAAGCAGCAAGTGCATTGCATTATATGCTTTCATCAACTTTTACAGGTTATACAACTTTGATTGTAGCTATATGGACGCTTAGTTTTTTCTTGTTTAATACACTTGGCCAAAATCTCAAATTAAGCGTTTATGCACAGGATATTTATATAGACGGCAAATAACTAATTCTTCTCCACTCTTCAAACACACAAAAACATTATCCTTTACAGACATAGTGTTTGAGTAAAGAAAACGCTGTACTATTCAAACATCAATTATTTATTTACCCTTGCATTACGAAAAAGCAGAGATCTCATCTTCTCCAGGCTGTGCGCGGCGCGTCAATCTGAACGGAGGCGGGGTGAAGTTACGAGGTCTCGCTGAGAGCTCGATGATCCAATGGCGTTACGAAGTTTTACTGACAAGTTATTTTAGTGCTTATCATTGGTTTACTATTTTTAAAACTCTCTAATTTAAAATAATAAAAACTAATTATAATCGACTCAAGTTTGGATAATTTTTCACAGCACCTGACTGGGCTAGGGTATGGCAACTGCCATACTCTGCCATACGCAAACACCGCCCCTGGTGTCAGCATCTCCATCCATTTCTCCAACTACGGGCTAGGCCACGGGTCAAACAGAAAATGTGCGCCGCGTTAAAGGGTTGAGGCTTTTATTTTGTAATGCAACATCAGACTTACCTGATTTTGGGTGAACGACAATCTGAGAAGGTCTACTATCAATCTCAAGTGAAACTAGTGTGTGGTAACAGGGATCTTCCTTTTTAGCTCTATCTGAAATGCTAAGTAAAACACCCTTTAAATGAGATTTTGGAGGGCCTTTATTTTGTAATGCAACATCAGACTTACCTGATTTTGGGTGAGTGACAACCTGAGAAGGTCTACTATCAATCTGAAGAGAAACTAGTTTGTGGTAACAGGGACTTTCCTTTTTAGAGCTATCTGAAATGCCAAGCAAAACACCCTTTATATGAGATTTTGGATGGCTTTTATTTTGTAATGCAACATCAGACTTACCTGATTTTGTGTGAGTGACAACATGAGAAGGTCTACTATCAATCTGAAGTGAAACTAGTCTGTGGTAACAGGAACTTTCCTTTATTAGCGCTATCTGAAATGCTAAGCAAAGCAGGTTGCATATGAGATTTTTTTTTTTTTAATAACCTTAATTATTAGGTTGTTACTTAACACGCAGATACTCTCCAAAATGGCGTTACGCTGACGCGGAGGAGACGAATTGTTGAATAAAGTCGTTATTTTTGTTTTGTTTTTTGCGTACAAAAAGTATTCTCGTAGCTTCGTAACATTACGGTTGAACCACTGATGACAGATGGACTATTCTGACATGTCATTCATACTGTTCTGGGCCTTGACAGTGTTAATTGTTTGGCAGTCAATGGGACAGTCACAAGCCTCCCGGTTTTCATCCAAAATATCTTAAATTGTGTTCCGAAGACGAACGAAGCTTTTACGGGTTTGGAACGACATGGGGGTAAGTGATTAATGACTAAATTTTCATTTTGGGGTGGAGCAAACCTTTAATCACACTTTAATGAAATGAGTGCCGTTAAAATTAATTTACATTAACAAACACGTTATAACTGCTGCTTCTGTCTCTTTTTTTCTTGACAAGAATTGCATTTATTTAGATGCAGAATATCTTTATATGACCACATCAAACAGGAGACTTTTTCAGACCCACACTCCACTTCACCTCAGAGCGAGTCAAACGAGCGTGGAAATGGTACCGGTGACAAGGGAGCTTCAGTAGAACAACAGTGAACTGCTCAGATGAGATGTTGTCAGGCCATACGTCAGTAAAAACTAATCTTCCTGTCCTGTCAGTCGTTATACTGTGCTCGTATCACATGCACTTCATTTCCACGCACAAATGCAGTGGCGTGCACTACGAGCATGCAATGTCGCAGTTATGCCGTCAGTTAAGTCATAAAGTTACCAAAAAGGCGATTAAAGCTGCCTTTAACCCCATAACTGTCACCCACAGTTTTGAACATAGACATTATAGTGCACTATCCAAACTTAAATTTTTATAATTCATTAATGAAAACATTTTGTAACATGATTTTGATGTACCATTTCCATGGTAATGCAATGTCTGATTTTAAAATGGGTTTCAAAGGATGAATTTTGAGATTTTAAGTTTTCAGCTGATATATAATTTCTTATGATTTCTAAAGCGTGATAGAGAAAAAGGCAAAAAAGAATACTTTCTGTGACAAAGGTCAGAACTCCTGTTATGATGTAGATTTTTCAGGTCCACTCTTGTCATAAATTAATCTATTACTTTATCTGTGTTACATGTCTGTCTGTCCTAGTCCTCACTTTCCTTATTTGGTTTAGTTCCTACCCTCATTAGTTAATTGAGTTTGATTATGTTGTTTGCTCTTTTGTTCCTGCTCCTTTATAAGTCCTGAGTTCTCCCTCTGTGTTTGTCCGTTATTGATAATAATGTTAAGTTGTGATGTGTGTATATTTCGTGATCCACTTATCTTCATTAAAGAATCTACCTTTTGTAACCGCCGCCTCCTCGTGCTCCTTGGACACCACCGCACGTAACAATCTGTTACTTTATATGTTTTTATTCTAGCGTACATGATTAGCCAGCGAGTGTTAATAATCCTCTCCCTCAAAGCTGCTAGTCGAAACTCCATAAGTTAAGTTAAGCGTTCTTTCACCCGCTGCTCTCCCGACATTTTCACATCTAGTGAATTAGCTTATGCCGAGTTCACACTGCACGATTTTCAAACTCGTCGGATCGCCGTTGTTTTCACACTGCGTGACTATCTGGGGTAGCATTCAGTCGCTGCTGTGTTCACATTGCACGATGGATCGGCGACAGGGGGGTTCACATTACATGATTTCACAATAGGAAGAATCGCCGACAACTCTGTCTGATCTGCAAACTACATTTCACGACAAAACACACGCAAAAAGTGATAAGGAAATAACGTGAGAACCCACGTGCGTCAGACCGGAGTTCTCGGAGTTCACATGATCTGTGCGCTGATTTCCAGCTACAAAAAGAAAAACAGATTATACAGGAGCGAGATACAGGGAACAGGGATTGTGTGTTCTGCAAAGAGATGTAAATAATAATTTTGCAGTAACTGTTGATGTTGCGGCTGGTCAAGCAAATGTTTGTCCTTGTTTCTGTATGATATAATTGTATATATCTATTAAAATACTGATATTCTGGTTTATAACTCCTCCCCGAACTTCCATCTGCCCTGTATCTTGGTCTCTAATTGGATGAAGGTCATCGCTGATGTAGTTTTCAGTCAGAATCATTGCACACAGCGTGATTGTGAATCGCCGACAGCTCCAGATATTTAGCATGCCAAATATTTCGCGGGCATCGGCGACGCATTGACGATTATCTCAGATCGCATCTTTGAGAATTCACACTGCGCGATTGTCACTCGCCTGAACGAGTTTCCGATTTTGAATGCCTCCAATTTCGGGCATTTGTCGGCGATTTATCAAAAAAATCGGGCTAAAATCGTGCAGTTTGAACTCGGGACTAGAGTTGATGATTGTTGGAACTGCAGAAAGACAAACCGTTTTGGTGAGTTTTATTTTGATTCTGTCGAGTTTGAACGAAGCTTGTCCTGATAGCACACGTACATCTCGGAGACGTCTATTTGACATCTGCATTTACATCTGCAAGATGTAATTTTTAGAGTGTTTGCTCATCTGCAATACGTCTATAGGACATCTCCTTTTAGATGTCAAATTAGACGTCTATTAGATGTCTTTAAGATTTTTACATTTGTAGACAACAGATGTTCCCCTTCAATTCGGTCACTCTACATTGCTATGGGAAATACCTTTTCCTCGAATACTACTGAAGCCTTATTGAATCACGCCAGTAAAACTGGCCAATGACGTTCAAGCGCGCAAAATATGAGCAGGATCCCACTCTATATAAAGCAGTGCTTGCACGTCATCCATTTAAATTTTTTTCCTTCAGCAAGAAGCCTATCAAAGACATCTACTACTCACCGTGATCTACACGCTGTAGCGGACACGCCTTCTCTTCCCCTGCTGTGTTCCGGTGAGCTTCGGATGGACAAAAGATGACCTCTCGCGATTGCCTCTCCTGCGTAGAGCCAATCGAACCCTCTGATGGCCACGAATCATGCGTCTTCTGCCTGGGTTGCGCCCACGCAGAGGCGGTGCTTGGGGGGTCGGACTGCCCCCACTGCGGAGATATGAGTCTCCGGACTCTCAGGCTCCATGTGGCCATCGTCCAAGGCGATGAACTCTCCCAACTAGCTCTGCCGCGCTCTTCCTCTGCAGCCTCTTTTGAGCCAAGGAGTAAAGTGCCACGAGTTACTGATGCGGATCTGTCCGGGTCGGGTGACGAGACTGCGCCGGCTCAGTGCCCACGCGCTCCTCACCCCCCTGCTGCAGGTCCCCTTCCAGTGCGCTTCATGACCGCTAATCTCCACCCCTCCCCCAGCGCGCAAGATGTGGTGTCTTTCGGAGCCACGGAGGAGGATGAGGATGATGCCATCTCGGTGGCAGCGTCTGCAAGAGAGGAGTGGTCCAACAGCCCACTGGATTACACTGCGCTCATCAGTGACGCTGGGGACCTCCATCACAGTGATGTTGAGCTCCTCCGCGTCCTGACCAAGGCAGTTGATGAGCTCGGTCTGGAGTGGGAGCCTCCTACCGAGCCGGCCAGAAGCCGTCTGGACGAGTGGTTCCTCCAGTCGGATCGCGGCCGAAAGGACACCCCGCGGAGGCCCGGTCCCTTTTTCCCGGAGGTGCACGACGAGATAGCGAAGTCGTGGAACGCGCCGCTCACCAGTCGAGTGCACAATCCGGGATCCTCCCTTCTGTCGTCTGTGGACGGCGCTGACCGAGCGGGGTATGTTAAACTCCCCCCTGTGGAGGAAGCCGTCGCTGCCCACCTCTGTCCTGCAGCCTTGGCAAAATGGAGGGTGCGAAACAACGCGTCTCTCCCATCTAAACCTTGCCGAGCCACCGCAAATTTTGCTGGCAAGGCTTTTTCAGCAGCGGGCCAGGCAGCTTCAACACTGCATGTGATGGCGATACTTCACGTGTATCAGGCCAAGCTCCTTCAGTCCCTGGATGAAGGTGGCCCGGACCCTGAAGAGCTCAGACGTGCCACAGATCTGGCCCTCAGAGCGACGAAGGTGACAGCTCAAGCGATCGGCCGCAATATGTGTAATCTTGTGGTGCTGGATCGTCACCTGTGGCTGACTCTGACCGAGTTGAAAGACTCAGAGAAGACGGCTCTTCTGGACGCTCCCGTGAATCCCTCAGGTCTCTTTGGAGCGGCGGTAGAGACATTCATGGAGCTCTTCGTTGAAGCGCAGAAGCAGTCGAAGGCCATTAGCCACTTCTTACCAAAGCGCGCCGGCGCGAACCGCTCCTCCTCAGCGCAGCGCGCAGGAAGACTGTTCGCCCCTTCTACTGCTGTTCGGCGTGAGCATGAGCCGGCGGTGAGACCAAGACAGCCGTGGCCGAAGCGCCGCCAGGGCTTGAAGGGCCAGAAACCCCGCCCTGACAGAGACAGCAGGCCACCGGCTCCGGGATCAAAGCCGCGTTCCTGATGCTGTCTCTCGGAGGAGGAAAGCTGCACTCAGCGCCGAAGACGAGCCACTGAGAAAGTCTGCTTGCTCCGCTGTGTGTGTTCACCACGCCCCCCTGCCTGTTGCAGGCGGCAAGAACGATTGTCATGTTTGTGTTTTGACTGTTCCACAGTGCAGTGCAATAAAGTAAAAAAAAAATACAAAAATCACCTCAATATCAGGGCAATTTTCCTCCTCTCACTTCCCTCTCCCACATCACTCACTCTTACACTTGTGTGGTATTAACTCTTTCCCCGCCCTTGACGAGATATCTCGTCAATTAAGAGACAACGCTTCCCCGCCATTGACGAGTTTTTACGGCAATCTGTGTTCTAGGTGTATTACGGTAAGGAAAGCCCTAGCACATGTCCTGAATGAGTTACAGGACTTCCGGGTCTTTAGGGTGAGAATAGAAGACGATCGGCATAAATAGAAGGATCAGAGAAAATGTAGATCATATATAGATCATATAGCCTATGTAGATCATGTTTTGACCATTTTGAATCTGATCGGGATGAAGTAGTCAGTGAGAGAGATTTACAAACATCTGTAGTTGTAACCGATTCGTCGATCTGAATAGGGGTGTGTGTGTGCGTGCGTGCGTGCACAGTATATTTATGCATATGTATGTATGTAGCCTGTGTGTGTGTGTGTGTGTGTGTATAATCATATGTATGTATATGTTTGTGTGTGTGTCTGTTTTTTCTGTTTATTGAATGCAATTAAAATTATTCATATAATTATTTACAGGTGAAAGAATATGACATCTGAACGTATTTTGCTTGAAAATGCACTACTTTGATAAAAGTAGTTTTTTGTCCAAAATGTTGTATTTTTGATGAAACCTATCTGCATTCAAATGGTGATAAAACATGAACACATGAAGATAGAATAAAAGTTTTGATATATAATATGTTCTTATATTCATAGCAGAAAATATTCTGAGGGCCGTCAAATTTAGGTGAAAATCATCAAAAATGCTGGCGGTGGCTGGCAACTTTAAAAAAAAATGCTGGCGGGAAAAGAGTTAAACTCCCCCCCCCCCTCAACGGCGAGTTATCCCTCACGGTGTGCAGTCCGCCTCGCCCGCTCACAGAAGCGTGGCAGGGACTGCCAGGGGTATCAGAGTGTGTTATGAAATCAATAAAGAACGGCTACACGCTTCAGTTCTTTCACAGACCGCCCCGTTTCAACGGTGTGTTAATGTCCACTGTGTGGGAGCAGAATGTCTCAGTTCTGCGAGAGGAAATACACAAACTTCTCGCAAAGCACGCTGTAGAGGCAGTGCCTCTCACAGACTGTGAGATCGGCTTTTACAGTCGTTATTTTCTGGTGCCAAAGAAAGACGGCGGACTCCGCCCAATCTTGGACCTGAGGCCGCTGAATTGCGCGCTTTCAAAGCACTCGTTCAAAATGATTACATTTCGAGGCAAATCCTCTCACATATCAGACCGGGAGATTGGTTTATCTCCGTAGATTTAAAGGATGCTTATTTTCACATTCAGGTAGCCCCCCGCCACAGGCGCTTCCTGATATTTGCATTCGAAGGGATAGCGTACCAATTCACGGTCCTGCCCTTCGGCTCATGTCTGCTCCCTCGTGCGTTTACGAAATGCATGGATGCTGCTCTCTCTCCTCTGAAGCAGCGCGGAATATGCATCCTGAACTATCTCGACGACTGGCTAGTGTTAGCCCAATCAGAGAGCGCGCTGCTCAGTGACAAACTCAGACTCCTCGCTCATGTTCAGAGCTTAGGACTGACTGTAAATATGTAAAAAAAGCATGCTGATACCAAGCCAGAACATCTCCTTTTTAGGAGTGGAGCTGGACTCAATCAATATGCGAGCGCGTCTGTCGGAGGAGCGCTCACAAAAACTGATCAGTTCTCTCACAGTCTTCAAATTAGGGCGTTCTCCCCCGCTGAAATGCTTTCAGAGGACCCTCGGCCAGATGGCTGCTGCCTCGACAGTGTGCAATCTAGGGCTCCTGCATATGCGTCCGCTTCAGCTCTGGTTAAAGAGTCGGGTGCCACAGAACGCATGGCGCACGGGCACCTTGCGCATCAAAGTGACGCGCAACTGTTTGCATAGACTGAACCCTTGGCGCGATATGACTCTGTATCGCTGGGGTGTTCGTATTGGTCAAGTGATCAGGAGAAAGAATGTTACGATAGATGCATCGAGTACGGGCCGGGGAGCCGTATGCGATGGCAGACCAGCCTTCGGGACGTGGTCAGAAACGGAGAAGTCATGGCACATAAACTGTCTGGAGCTCCGTGCTGTTCACCTAGCGCTCGAGTGCTTTCTTCCAGACATTCTTCAACGTCACGTTCTCATCAGGACGGACAGCATGACAGTGGTGGCGTTTATAAATCACCAAGGCGGTGTGAACTCGCGACCACTGCTGCAGCTGGCGAGAGACCTCCTTCTGTGGGCAGATCGACACCTCCTCTCCATCCGGGCAGTACATGTCCCCGGACGCCTGAACTACGGCGTGGATTTACTGTCGAGGGGCGGGATATTCTACGGGGATTGGAGATTACACCCTCTGACAGTCAATATGATTTGGAGTGTATTCAGCAGGGCGGAGGTGGATCTCTTCGCATCAGCGGAGAACACTCACTGCCCGCTGTTTTATTCACTGACACACTCTCCTCTAGGAGTGGATGCACTAGCTCACAGCTGGCCGAAAGTACGCAAGTATGCCTTTCCTCCAGTGAAGCTTCTGCCTCGCGTGCTTTGCAAACTCAGAGAGGAAAAGGAATCTGTTCTGTTAGTGGCACTGAAATGGCCCAATCAGCCGTGGTTCCCAGAATTGGTGGAGATGCTGGTAGCCCCCCCATGGATTATCCCACTGAAGAGAGACCTCCTCTCTCAAGCACAAGGAACGATTTGGCACCCAAATTCATGGAGTCATGGAGCCTTCATGTCTGGCCGCTAGACGGAGCTTGCCAGTAACAGACGCACTTCCTCAGCGGGTGTTGAACACTATCTCTGAGGCTAGGGCTCCTTCCACGAGACATCTTTATGCACATAAATGGAGAGTTTTTTCAAGTTGGTGCGTATCGCGGGGCGAAGACCCAATCAGCTGTCCAATACCAATAATCCTTGCCTTCCTTCAAGAACGATTTGATAGTGGTCGTATGCCATCCACATTGAAAGTTGTGTGTTTTACAAAGCCGCTATAACAGCCTTTCACGCGAACGTCGAAAATCGCCCGATCGGCAGAAATGACCTGATCATACGATTTTTAAAAGGAGCGAGAAGGCCCTTCTACTCTACCCATTTGGGACTTGGCGCTTGTGCTTGACGCTCTCACGGGACCCCCGTTCGAGCCCATACAATCAGCGAGCTTGTGAGCACTCTCTCTCAAGACAGCGCTCCTGCTCGCGCTGGCCTCAGTTAAGCGAGTTGGAGACCTGCAGACGCTTTCAACTGGCGACTCGTGTATTGAATTCGGACCAGGTGATTGCAGACTCACCTTGAAGCCTAGAAAAGGTTATGTGCCTAAAATGCTTTCGACTCCATTTAGAGCGCAGGTCATAACATTATCTGCTTTCCGCCCCGAAACACCGGCCGGGACGGAGCCGCTTAATACACTCCTGCTGTACCCTGAACGCGCGGTGCGTACTTATATTGAGCGCTCTAGACAGTTCAGACTCTCGGAGCAGCTATTTGTATGTTTTGGTGGACGTACAAAAGGATTGCCTGTGTCCAAGCAAAGGCTGTCACACTGGATCCTCGATGCAATTGCTTTGGCTTACAGCTCTAAGGGCGTGGAATGTCCTATAGGGGTATTATTATTATTTTTTTTTTTTTCAGTTGAAGTCAAAAGTTTACACACCTTGCAGAATCTGCAAAATATTAGTTTACCAAAAAAAGAGGGATCATACAAAGTGCATGTTATTGTTTATTTAGTACTGATATGATTAAGATATTTCACATTAAAGTTGTTTAGATATAGTCCACAAGAGAAAATAATAGTTGAATTTATAAAAATGACCCCGTTCAAGTTTACATGCGCTTGATTCCTAATACTGTGTTCTTACTTGAATGATCCACAGCTGTTTTTTCATTTGGTGATAGTTGTTCATGAGTCCCTTGTTTGTCCTGAACAAACAAGGCACTCATGAACAACTATCACAAAAAAAAAAAGGAAAAAAGAAGCTCATTCAGTTAACAACACAGTATTAAGAATCAAGTGTATGCAAACTTTTGAACAGGGTCATTTTTATAAATTCAACTATTATTTTCTTTTGTGGACTATATGTAAACATCTTTTAAGTGAAATATCTTACTCAGATCAGTACTAAATAAACAATAACATGCATGTTGTAGGATCTCTCTTATTTTGGTAAAATAATTAACATTTTGTAGATTCTGCAAGGTGTATGTGAACTTTTGACTTCAACTGTATTTATTTTTTATTTTTTTATCTATGCTGCAAAATTTTCATTCACTATTTTCCCCATGCTGTCTGTTCATCTTTATTGGTGCTGTGGATAACTGTGGTTTTGTCTTTGTATGTGTGTTTCATGACTGTGTTTCAGCTTCACCACCGATGGGAAGAAATGTACTGGCAGACAGCAAGTGAGCAGAAAATCGTGAAGGTGGTGCAGAGTGATGGTCATCAACCCTGCAAGTCAACAACTTTATTCAGTCCAAAATGATGTTTAAACAGAGGACTTCACAGAGAGGGTCAGTGGCCTGTTTGCCACCACCCACATGCCCTACATCTGGGGGGCAATGGTTGTGAGACACAAACACAGTACTAAACACAGTACTAAAATATTTTAAAACGTTTTAATAAAAATACTTTTGTAAATATGTTTGGATTGCCTTTTGATTTGTAATATTATTACAATATAAGTATAATACAAGTATAGTAGTATCACTATTTTACTAACTATATGTATGTACTATTCCAACCACACACACACACACACACACACACAGTATCTCACAGAAGTGAGTACACCCTCACATTTTTGTAAATATTTTATTATATCTTTTCATGTGACAACACTGAAGAAATTATACTTTGTTACAGTGTAAAGTAGTGAGTGTACAGCTTGTATAAAAGTGTAAATTTGCTGTCCCCTCAAAATAACTCAACACACAGCCATTCATGTCTAAACCGCTGGCCACAAAAGTGAGTACACCCCTAAGTGAAAATGTCCAAATTGGGCCCAAAGTGTCAATATTTTGTGTGGCCACCATTATTTTCCAGCACTGCCTTAACCCTCTTGGGCATGGAGTTCACCAGAGCTTCACCGGTTGTCACTGGAGTCCTCTTCCACTCCTCCATGACGACATCACGGAGCTGGTGGATGTTAGAGACCTTGCGCTCCTCCACCTTCCGTTTGAGGATGCCCCACAGATGCTCAATAGGGTTTAGGTCTGGAGACATGCTTGGCCAGTCCATCACCTTTACCCTCAGCTTCTTTAGCAAGGCAGTGGTCGTCTTGGAGGTGTGTTTGGGGTCGTTATCATGTTGGAATACTGCCCTGCGGACCAGTCTCCGAAGGGAGGGGATCATGCTCTGCTTCAGTATGTTACAGTTCATGTTGGCATTCATGCTTCCCTCAATGAACTGTAGCTCCCCAGTGCCGGCAGCACTCATGCAGCCCCAGATCATGACACTCCCATGCTTGACTGTAGGCAAGACACACCTGTCTTTGTACTCCTCACCTGGTTGCCACCACACAAGCTTGACACCATCTGAACCAAATAAGTTTATCTTGGTCTCACCAGACCACAGGACATGGTTCCAGTAATCCATGTCCTTAGTCTGCTTGTCTTCAGAAAACTGTTTGCGGGCTTTCTTGTGCATCATCTTTAGAAGAAGCTTCCTTCTGGGACAACAGCCATGCAAACCAATTTGATGCAGTGTGCGGCGTATGGTCTGAGCACTGACAGGCTGACCCCCCCACCCCTTCAATCTCTGCAGCAATGCTAGCAGCACTCATACATCTATTTCCCAAACACAGCCTCTAGATATGGTGCTGAGCACGTGCACTCATCTTCTTTGGTCGACCATGGCGAGGTCTGTTCTGAGTGGAACCTGTCCTGTTAAACCGCTGTATGGGCTTGGCCACCGTGCTGCAGCTCAGTTTCAGATGTCTTGCCAATCTTCTTATTGCCTACGCCATCTTTATGTAGAGCAACAATTCTGTCATGATAATAATTATGAGGAAGCAGAGATGCAAGTGAAAACTCAGAATTTAATATATATATAGTCAGATACAGTCACAAAGCCGGTAGACGAGGATGATGATGATGATGAAGGTGATGATGTTGATGATGACACGACACGGGCGACACAGGGACTT
The DNA here is from genome assembly GCF_012432095.1 of Onychostoma macrolepis. NCBI lineage: Eukaryota > Metazoa > Chordata > Actinopteri > Cypriniformes > Cyprinidae > Onychostoma > Onychostoma macrolepis. Next base: position 11,505,188 of record NC_081174.1, read on the forward strand.
CGATGGTCGTGAAGGGCTCGGTGAAGTGCTCGGTGAAGATCCAGTGAGGTGACGTAAATCCATACAAAGAGACGACAAGACGATCAGGAACTCGAAGACAGGAACAAACTTGTATGGGACATCACAGGGAACCGGAGACACTCACAACAAACACCAAACAACGCTCTGACAAAGGAAAGGACAAAACAGTGAGTATTTATGGGAGTGTGAATGAGCTGCAGCTGGTGTCAGTGAGTGTGATCAGCTGAGCGCTAATTAGTGATGACACCTCGGTCACGCCCTACACACACACTCACAGACATGTAAACAACAGAGCCACGAGACCCGAAGGAAACAGTGAATTCATGAACCGTGACAGTACCCCCTCTCCTAGGAACGCCTCCTGGCGTTCCCAGACTCCCTTACCTGTCGATTGTAATCATCGATAAGGGAGTGATCCAGGATGTTTCTCGCAGGTACCCAACTTCTCTCCTCCGGACCGTAACCTTCCCAGTCCACCAAGTACTGAACTCCGCGTCCCCTCCGTCTTGAGTCCAGAATACGGTTGACCGAATAGGATGGTTCCCCATCTACGAGACGCGGCGGTGGGGGAACCGGAGCTGGCGGATTAATACGAGAGTAAAACACAGGCTTAATTTTGGAGACATGGAACACGGGATAAATTCTCCTGTACGCAGGAGGGAGGTTAAGGCGGACTGCCACCGGACTAACAATCTTGGTGACAGTGAACGGGCCAATGATTTTGGGAGCAAGTTTATTCGAGACGGACCGGAGAGGAATGTTCTTAGTTGAAAGCCACACTTTGGAGCCGACGACGTATACGGGAGGCCTAGACCGGTGGCGATCGGCTTTGGCCTTGGTGCGCGCCCCCACCTGGAGTAGAGTCTCACGGGCTCTAGTCCAAGTGCGGTGACACCTCTGGACAAATGCGTGAGCGGAGGGGACCGCGACTTCGGACTCCAGACTGGGAAAAATTGGTGGCTGGTACCCTACACTACACTCAAACGGAGATAGGCCCGTGGATGACACTGGTAACGTGTTGTGGGCGTACTCCACCATAGAGAGTTGTTGACTCCAAGAGGAAGGATTCTTGGAGACTAAACATCGCAGCGTTCACTCCAGATCTTGGTTGGCTCTTTCAGTTTGGCCATTGCTCTGGGGGTGAAACCCAGAAGATAGACTGACAGTCGCCCCCAGTAATTTACAAAACTCTTTCCAAAATCTGGATATAAACTGGGGTCCTCTGTCGGAAACCACGTCTATCGGGAGGCCATGTAACCGAAAGACGTGGTTAACGACAGCCAGCGCTGTGTCCTTGGCTGAGGGCAATTTGGGCAAGGGAATGAAATGAGCTGCCTTCGAGAACCGGTCCACCACGGTTAAAACTACCGTGTTGCCCTGGGAGGGCGGGAGGGCGGGAGGGCGGTAACAAAATCTAGAGCGATATGGGACCAGGGTCTCGAAGGAACTGGCAGCGGCTGAAGTAACCCAGCAGGAGGTCGATTGGAAGTCTTACCAGTGGCACAAACTGAACAAGCCAAAACAAAACTGTGAACGTCACGAGCCATAAGTGGCCACCAGAATCGTTGCTTGACCAAAAACTTGGTACGACTGACTCCCGGATGACAAGCCACATTGGAGCAATGTCCCCATCGAATAACGTCTGACCGTAGTCCCTCCGGTACAAATAAGCGGTTAGGTGGACACCGAGTCGGGCGTTACCCTTCTAAGGCCGTCTTGACCTTCGATTCGAGCTCCCATGTGAGTGTGGAGACAAATAGGGTCTCGGGTAAAATGCACTCGGGAGTAGACGGGCGTACGGAACGATCAAAAATACGCGATAAAGAGTCGGGTTTGATGTTTTTGGAACCCGGGCGGTACGAGAGAGAAAAGTCAAAACGACCGAAAAAAAGTGCCCACCGAGCCTGCCTGGAGTTCAATCTTTTGGCAGTTCTAATGTATTCAAGGTTCTTATGATCGGTCCAGACTATAAAAGGTACCCCCGACCCTTCTAACCAATGACGCCATTCCTCCAATGCTAATTTGACTGCCAACAATTCTCGGTTACCAATGTCATAATTACGCTCAGCAGGAGATAAACGATGGGACAAAAACGTGCACGGATGCATTCTGTCGTCTGTGGGAGAACGTTGTGATAACACTGCGCCTACCCCCACCTCTGACGCGTCGACCTCCACCACGAACTGCCGTGAAGGATCAGGGGTGATCAGGATGGGGGCTGAAACAAAACGGCCCTTGAGTTTGGCAAACGCAGCCTCGGCTGCGTCTGACCACCTGAACGGAGTTCTGGGGGAGGTCAAGGCAGTCAGAGGAGCGGCTAGTTGGCTGAAGTTGCGAATAAAACGCCGGTAGAAATTGGCGAAACCCAGAAACCTCTGTAGGGCCTTACGGGAATCTGGGTTTGGCCACTCCACCACAGCCTTAACCTTGACAGGATCCATGCGAAGACCCTCAGACGACACAATGTATCCCAAAAAAGGAACCGACTGTGCATGAAAAGCGCATTTCTCCGACCTTGACAAAAAGCCCATTCTCTAACAGCCTCTGAAGCACTCGCCGGACGTGCTGCACATGTTCCTGGAGAGAAGAAGAAAAAATCAATATGTCATCCAGGTAGACATATATGAACTGATCGACCATATCTCGCAGCACGTCGTTACGAGTGCCTGGAAGACCGCCGGGGAGTTCGATAACCCAAACGGCATTACCGAATATTCAAAGTGACCCCTGGGGGTATTGAAGGCGGTCTTCCACTCATCCCCCTTCCTGATGCGGACCAAATGATAAGCATTACGTAAGTCCAGTTTTGTGAAAATAGATGCTCCCTGCAACCTCTCGAAAGCTGAAGACATCAACGGCAAAGGATAGGTATTTTTTACCGTGATGTTGTTCAACCCTCGGTAATCAATACAAGGTCGCAGGGATCCATCCTTCTTCCCCACAAAAAAGAACCCCGCCCCCGCTGGAGAAGAGGAAGGGCGGATGAACCCGGCTGCTAAAGAATCAGAAATGTATTTCTCCATAGCCTCTCTCTCTGGAGCAGAGAGCGAATATAACTTGCCCTTAGGCGGAGACTTACCTCGCAATAACTCTATAGCACAGTCATAGGGATGATGCGGAGGGAGAGAAGCAGCTCGAGACTTACTGAACACTTCCTTCAGGTCCCGGTACTCTGCGGGCACGTTTGATAAATCCACTGTCTCCTCCTGAAACAAAGGAACAGAGACAGACTGACAAGCAGACACAAGACACGACTCATGACAACGATTGCTCCATGAAACTACAGCACAACTCTGCCAGTCCACACAGGGGTTGTGCTGAAGGAGCCAGGGGTGACCGAGGACGACAGGGGCAAGGGGAGTCCATGATGAGAAATGACAGTCTCGCTGTGGTTGCCGGATGTGATGAGGGTGATAGTCTCTGTGGTGGAGTTGATGGTGGGAAGATTCTGGCCATTGAGTGCGTGCACTGAAATCTTCTGGGTGAGAGGTTTGATGGGGACGTTATATTTGTGTGCAAATGTTCTGTCCATAAAATTACCTTCAGCCCCGGAGTCCAACAGTGCACGGCAGTCGTGGTTGAGTGTTGACCATCTCAGTCTTACCGGGAGGAAAGTTGATGTAGGTGAGGTCTTCTCGGCGGAGATCCCGCCCGATAGTAGCCTCAACGTTACTATCGGGCTCTGTCTTTTACTGGGCAATTAAATGCTCGGTGTCCAGTCCCACCACAGTACAAACATAGTCCTTGGGATCTCCGCCTCTCCTTCTCCTCCCGGGAAAGCCGAGCTCGCCCTACCTGCATGGGTTCGGGATCGTAGGAGGGGCTGACCGCATCCGCTCCGCCGAATCGCTGGATACCAGTCTCTCCAGAAACACGAGTGGGTAATACCCGCCGCTCGACTCGACTCAGTCTGGCATCGACTCTCAGAGCCAACTCGATCAATCCGTTTAGAGATACGGGAAGGTCCAGTGAGGTGACGTAAATCCATACAAAGAGACGACAAGACGATCAGGAACTCGAAGACAGGAACAAACTTGTATGGGACATCACAGGGAACCGGAGACACTCACAACAAACACCAAATACGCTCTGACAAAGGAAAGGACAAAACAGTGAGTATTTATGGGAGTGTGAATGAGCTGCAGCTGGTGTCAGTGAGTGTGATCAGCTGAGCGCTAATTAGTGATGACACCTCGGTCACGCCCTACACACACACTCACAGACATGTAAACAACAGAGCCACGAGACCCGAAGGAAACAGTGAATTCATGAACCGTGACAAATTGTTTTTTTCAGATCCTAAGAGAGTTCTTTGCCATGAGGTGCCATTTTTGAACTTTCAGATGTCTTGGCAATCTTCTTATTGCCTACGCCATCTTTATGTAGAGCAACAATTCTTTTTTTCAGATCCTCAGAGAGTTCTTTGCCATGAGGTGCCATTTTGAACTTCCAGTGACCAGTATGAGAGAGTGAGAGCGATAACACCAAATTTAACACACCTGCTCCCCATTCACACCTGAGACCTTGTAACACTAACGACTCACATGACACCGGGGAGAGAAAATGGCTAATTGGGTCCAATTTGGACATTTTCACTTAGGGGTGTACTCACTTTTGTGGCCAGCGGTTTAGACATTAATGGCTGTGTGTTGAGTTATTTTGAGGGGACAGCAAATTTACACTGTTATACAAGCTGTACACTCACTACTTTACATTGTAGAAAAGTGTCATTTCTTCAGTGTTGTCACATGAAAAGATATAATAAAATATTTACAAAAATGTGAGGGGTGTACTCACTTCTGTGAGATACTGTATATATTACACAATATACAGTAGAAACAAATTTATATGTAAAAATACAAAAGTATGTAGAAAAACACATACTATCGTACACTATCGTAAAGTTGCATTACAGTACATTGCTGTAAACCAAAATACGGTAACTTGCTGGCAACCATGCTGCCAGTAACTTACTGTAAATATACAGGGACATTTTTAACAGTGCAGCCATTGTTGCATAATATAGAACTATTTGCCGGTTCAGGGTACTGACCCACCAAAGACTGTCCGATTAGAGACAAAGTGAAGATGCGCTCGTCTTATGAGAATAACCCATTTATTGTCACCACTCAACAGACTGTGTGGTCGAGGCTGTGATGTTATGTAGTTGTGGTTATGTACAGAATATACATGATAATAGTAAAAATAAATTATATCAAACTGGCAATAACACAACACAATACATTAAGCTTAGTAATTAAACATGAACATTATTAGCAAAAGATAGGTAGCAATACAAGGCAGGCTGTAATTTCTATCTCATAAGCAGCGCACAGCTGTGACTTGACACCTTATTAGAGTCACACTGCTTGTACAGCGCCACTTTGTCTAAGTAACGAGAGCGCATGCGCGTAGAAGGTTGTTACAACATTCTTCCCGTTATATATAAAGAAATACAGTGAACTTGCTTCAAACAGGAACATAACTTGATGTTATGGAGTGATGGTCATCAACCCTGCAAGTCAACAACTTCATTCAGTGCAAAATGATGTTTAAACGGAGGACTTCACAGAGAGGGTCAGTGGCCTGTTTGCCACCACCCACGTGCCCTACATTTGGGGGGCAATGGTTGTGAGACACAAACACAGTACTAAACACAGTACTAAAATATTTTAAAACGTTTTAATAAAAATACTTTTGTAAATATGTTTGGATTGCCTTTTGATTTGTAATGTTATTACAATATAAGTATAATATAAGTATAGTAGTATCACAATTTTACTAACTATATGTATGTACTATTCCAACCACACACACACACACACACACACACAGTATCTCACAGAAGTGAGTACACCCTCACATTTTTGTAAATATTTTATTATATCTTTTCATGTGACAACACTGAAGAAATGATACTTTGCTACAGTGTAAAGTAGTGAGTGTACAGCTTGTATAAAAGTGTAAATTTGCTGTCCCCTCAAAATAACTCAACACACAGCCATTCATGTCTAAACCACTGGCCACAAAAGTGAGTACACCCCTAAGTGAAAATGTCCAAATTGGGCCCAAAGTGTCAATATTTTGTGTGGCCACCATTATTTTCCAGCACTGCCTTAACCTTCTTGGGCATGGAGTTCACCAGAGCTTCACCGGTTGTCACTGGAGTCCTCTTCCACTCCTCCATGACGACATCACGGAGCTGGTGGATGTTAGAGACCTTGCGCTCCTCCACCTTCCGTTTGAGGATGCCCCACAGATGCTCAATAGGGTTTAGGTCTGGAGACATGCTTGGCCAGTCCATCACCTTTACCCTCAGTTTCTTTAGCAAGGCAGTGGTCGTCTTGGAGGTGTGTTTGGGGTCGTTATCATGTTGGAATACTCCCCTGCGGACCAGTCTCCGAAGGGAGGGGATCGTGCTCTGCTTCAGTATGTTACAGTTCATGTTGGCATTCATGCTTCCCTCAATGAACTGTAGCTCCCCAGTGCCGGCAGCACTCATGCAGCCCCAGATCATGACACTCCCATGCTTGACTGTAGGCAAGACACACCTGTCTTTGTACTCCTCACCTGGTTGCCACCACACTAGCTTGAAACCATCTGAACCAAATAAGTTTATCTTGGTCTCACCAGACCACAGGACATGGTTCCAGTAACCCATGTCCTTAGTCTGCTTTTCTTCAGAAAACTGTTTGCGGGCTTTCTTGTGCATCATCTTTAGAAGAGGCTTCCTTCTGGGACAACAGCCATGCAAACCAATTTGATGCAGTGTGCGGCGTATGGTCTGAGCACTGACAGGCTGACCCCCCACCCCTTCAATCTCTGCAGCAATGCTAGCAGCACTCATACATCTATTTCCCAAACACAGCCTCTAGATATGGCGCTGAGCACGTGCACTCATCTTCTTTGGTCGACCATGGCGCGGTCTGTTCTGAGAGGAACCTGTCATGTTAAACCGCTGTATGGTCTTGGCCACCGTGCTGCAGCTCAGTTTCAGATGTCTTGGCAATCTTCTTATTGCCTACGCTATCTTTATGTAGAGCAACAATTCTTTTTTTCAGATCCTCAGAGAGTTCTTTGCCATGAGGTGCCATTTTGAACTTCCAGTGACCAGTATGAGAGAGTGAGAGCGATAACACCAAATTTAACACACCTGCTCCCCATTCACACCTGAGACCTTGTAACACTAACGACTCTCATGACACCGGGGAGAGAAAATGGCTAATTGGGCCCAATTTGGACATTTTCACTTAGGGGTGTACTCACTTTTGTGGCCAGCGGTTTAGACATTAATGGCTGTGTGTTGAGTTATTTTGAGGGGACAGCAAATTTACACTGTTATACAAGCTGTACACTCACTACTTTACATTGTAGAAAAGTGTCATTTCTTCAGTGTTGTCACATGAAAAGATATAATAAAATATTTACAAAAATGCGAGGGGTGTACTCACTTCTGTGAGATACTGTATATATTACACAATATACAGTAGAAACAAAATTATATGTAAAAATACAAAAGTATGTAGAAAAACACATACTATTGTTAAGTTGCATTACAGTACATTGCTGTAAACCAAAATACGGTAACTCGCTGGCAACCATGCTGCCAGTAACTTACTGTAAAAATACAGGGACATTTTTAACAGTGCAGCCATTGTTGCATAATATAGAACTATTTGCCGGTTCAGGGTACTGACCCACCAAAGACTGTCCGATTAGAGACAAAGTGAAGATGCGCTCGTCTTATGAGAATAACCCATTTATTGTCACCACTCAACAGACTGTGTGGTCGAGGCTGTGATGTTATGTAGTTGTGGTTATGTACAGAATATACATGATAATAGTAAAAATAAATTATATCAAACTGGCAATAACACAACACAATACATTAAGCTTAGTTCAGTCAGGACCTCTTAAGTCAAAAGAAATACCATAGACCATCCTTTAAGTCAACTTTTTTATTGGCATATTACTAGTTACATTTGGCGGTATGGCTCTGTTCCAAGTTCCTTGTCCTTTTCATGAGCTCCATGAAAGCCAAGACAGGGAAACAGCAGCCGCTTCAGGGGCAACCCTCCTATTTTAAGAATGGGAGAGTAGCACAAAACCCCCCAGAACAGAGCAAGCAACAATGAAAACAGAATTACATTGTTTTAAGTTACACACAAGTTAAAGGAAGAGATGGGGAGGAGGTGGGTTGCAGGCAGTGTACGGAGGAAGCAGCAAAACAAGCAGACAGAAGCAGCGTTTAAGTAAGGCGCCCTGTTTGAGATTTGCCAATTGAGAGCTTAGGAGTCAGATCAGCTGATAGGGGCCGGGTTTGATCCTCCCCTCAGCTAATAGCGGAGCTTGACTACTAGGCCTGCCTGAACTAACGCAGAATGCTTGATTAATTAAACATGAACATTATTTGCAAAAGATAGGTAGCAATACAATGCAGGCTGTAATTTCTATCTTATAAGCAGCGCACAGCTGTGACTTGACACCTTGTTAGAGTCACGCTGCTTGTACAGCGCCACTTTGTCTGAGTAACGAGAGTGCATGCGCGTAGAAGGTTGTTACATCATTCTTCCCGTTATATATATAAAGAAATAATAATATTATAAATATAAATAAGAAATCGCGGTAATGCGGTTGTCACGGCGACCGTCACAGCCCTATTTATAATATTCGACAGGCAAATTTCGGTCACATTATTTCACTTTCCAAATTCGCTGCCACAAATTCAGTGGTTAAAATTCGGCAAAAAATTCAGCGTTGCACATCCGGGAACCGCAGGAATAGCAGTAGAGCACCGATGCATGATCTCCACCTGCTGTCAGCCGCTCACCAGCAGGTGGCGCAAGCGGCTGTTGATGAAGCAGGCCATATGTGGATCAAGTCATTCATTTAAAAAAACTGATTTGCAGAAATGGAGCAAGCGCTAAGTGGAAGTTTTGATTATGGGGGCCAGTATAAACATGTGGAAATGCTGATTGTGTGTATGTTTAATTCAACATCTTCGCTGTTTCCCGTAGCCTACATGTAAGCAGCTTTCTCTACCACAAAGGAGATTATAATGCTCTTTTACCCAACGCTGAAGTACAGAACTAACATTACATCTGAGGACGACATACATTGCTTTCGGTTGTTTAGTTTCTGTAACTCTGTATCATGGCTTGTGAGGCTGTTCTGTAATACTGGGGTTCCCCTCATATGTCACACTCCAGGATTCCCCAACGATGCTTAAGGTGCCTCAGTGAACTAATACAGTGATATAAGACCTCAGATCTCAGAATACACTTTACTGAAGATTATGCGAACTATATACAGGCATGCAAATGAGGTCAGAAGAAAGCAACGCGCTGCATTTTCGTTGCTTTCCCTTACCACTGATCTATAGAGTCGACAGTCCTACAAAGATATCAACACCACGATTAGTTTTAACAGTAAGCAAGCACTTTATATCGACATAAAAAATGAGTTCAAAACCGCCTAGGTGTATTTGTGTAGCAAATGTAAACCGGAGAAAGCATTGACGTGCTATCGCACCCAAGGGGCCGTCTGACAATTCCACCGACTGGGTTAAAACGTCCAATGTATTTAAATTAAAATTACTTTTAACATTTAAAATAACACAGTGTCAAATTGTAAAGCTTGTATTGCTTAGGATTTACTACAGATTAGATTTTGACAATACAGTACACAATTATAAAAGATCCGGGTTTGTGTCATGTTCCAACCGTTGTAGTACGTTGCTAGATACAAAACTGACTTACTACAGGTTAGATTTTGCCAATATCTCCCTTACGGTATGTACAGTACACAAATATATATTTTTAAAAACTACAGTAATTCACCAAAAATGTTTTTCATGTTCCACAGGTTGTAGTAAGTTGTGAAATTTTGCCAGTATCTCCCTTACTGTATGTACAATTCACAATTGACCTATCGGTAAGCCCCGTCCCCCTAAGTTACTGTTGCTCCCTCAGACAAACAAACGTTTGCTCACTTCTTACAATGCCAGCTTACAGTGTGAAAACCATGTCCCACGATGTTTTTGCACAATTTTGGACACAAAGGCCACCAAATGGGAATTAAATATTCAATGGAGGGATTTATAAAATATTTAAAAATAAATACGGTGGGTAACTCGAAGGAGGGTTTACTTTAGCTAGTTTTAGCCAGAGATACCTTGCTAAAGCACAAGATAACATTAACGTTCTGCTTGAGCATATGAAAATTGTAACTTAATGAGTGTATGACAACCAGAAAATGAATGTTTGTGTTTTCATTTATTTAAAAAAAAAAAAAAAAAACTTTGTGAATTATAGTAATTTCTTAAGAATAATTATATACTGTATGTACAGTGAGGAAGATGTTAGCGACATTTCAACTGTAGTAAGTCAGTCTGGTCACTATAACATTTTGGTGAATTATTGTTTTTTGTTTTTTTTCTTAATATTTGTGTAGTGTACATACTTAGGGAAATTATTGTCTAAGGCGAGTTATTGGCAATATATATTTAGTCAGTTTGAGTAAATTATTCATTTACTGTAAACATTAATTTGAATAAATTATTGGAATTTAATAATTCAATTTGTACTGTGAGGTAAATTTGCAGATGGTCCCTAAAGCAGCCTACTCTTAGAAAAAAAGGTTCTTTGGGGTTCTATATAGAACCCTAGGGTTCTTTACTCAACTCCAAAGAACCCTTTATGCCAAAAAGTTTCTATATAAAGAGAAAGAGCCCTTTTTGGCACAAAAGGGTTCTTTGGGCTGAACCATGCTTTATGTATGTTTACACATTAGGCTATTTAAAATGATTGTACTAAATTATATTTGTGTTTTTATTTCCATTTTACTTTGACACACCTTTATTCTGAAGAAAATAAACTTAAAATTTACATCTGCACTGAATCAACCTATTAATTTATACCAACAAACTGATCAGGTATAAATACATGTGTACTAGCAGTGTATAGCAATCTGGACAGTTTTATCTATTTATTAAAAGGTACACGGTAGTCTTCTATTTAATCAGCACACTAACATGCAAGTTCTTTAGTTATCATGTCATGTAAGATGCCATGCAGCTCTTTTATTGACGAGCAACATACTCAAGGAGTTTCAGTGTTTCGTTTAAAAAGGCTATCCATCCATCCAAACAGATACATAAAATGATCTTTTGACATAAACGGCAAACATCTCTTTTTCTTTTTCTTTTTCCAAATATAGATCATATTCTTCTATGATTCTCAACAGACAACTAAACAAATAGCTTGTAATTTACTAGATTTACTAGAGGTTCTGACAAATGTTAATTGCTGCGGTCTATTTAATTTTTAAAATTTGAATTATGTATTGCAAAATTTGCACCTCTGTTGTGGCTAATATTAATTTCATAATTATCCTTACTCCGTGAAGTAGCAGAAGTTAAGTGAAAATGTGCAAATGGACCATTTTGGGGTGAATTAAATGCAAGTCTTAAATGTCACTGTTTATAATATAAGGCATTAATCCTTTCACATAAAAAAAAAATTGGGGCATAAAAAGAGTAGCCTATCAAAGTACCAACAAAGTATCAACGAGATCAAAGGCGGATATCGCGTTATTCTCACTCATGTGCTAATTAAAATGTGATAATTTCAGTTTATATAAATATAAATATGATGAACAAGACACTCAAAGTGCTTGCTATTTAATACGAAAGGCATATATCATCCATTTCTACTTTAATATAAACATGTATTTTAGATTTTTATAGAAATATGACAACAATCACATATCTCACACAGAGATCTTTAGGTTTGATATTCGCCTAGGCTGCTTTAGGGACCGTCTGCAAATTTACCTCACAGTACAAATTTAATTATTAAATTCCAATAATTTATTCAAATTAATGTTTACAGTAAATGAATAATTTACTCAAACTGACTAAATATATATTGCCAATAACTCGCCTTAGACAATAATTTCCCTAAGTATGTACACTACACAAACATTAAGAAAAAAAAAATACAATAATTCACCAAAATGTTACTTGCTTGCTGTTAAAACTAATCGTGGTATTGATATCTTTGTAGGACTGTCGACTCTATAGATCAGTGGTAAGGGAAAGCAACGAAAATGCAGCGCGTTGCTTTCTTCTGACCTCATTTGCATGCCTGTATATAGTTCGCATAATCTTCAGTAAAGTGTATTCTGAGATCTGAGGTCTTATATCGCTGTATTAGTTCACTGAGGCACCTTAAGCATCGTTGGGGAATCCTGGAGTGTGACATATGAGGGGAACCCCAGTATTACAGCACAGCCATGATACAGAGTTACAGAAACTAAACAACCGAAAGCAATGTATGTCGTCCTCAGATGTAATGTTAGTTCTGTACTTCAGCGTTGGGTAAAAGAGCATTATAATCTCCTTTGTGGTAGAGAAAGCTGCTTACATGTAGGCTACGGGAAACAGCGAAGATGTTGAATTAAACATACACACAATCAGCATTTCCACATGTTTATACTGGCCCCCATAATCAAAACTTCCACTTAGCGCTTGCTCCATTTCTGCAAATCAGTTTTTTTAAATGAATGACTTGATCCACATATGGCCTGCTTCATCAACAGCCGCTTGCGCCACCTGCTGGTGAGCGGCTGACAGCAGGTGGAGATCATGCATCGGTGCTCTACTGCTATTCCTGCGGTTCCCGGATGTGCAACCCTGAATTTTCTGCCGAATTTTAACCACTGAATTTGTGGCAGCGAATCTGGAAAGTGAAATAAAGTGACCGAAATTTGCCTGTCGAATATTATACATCGTATTTTTAAACAGATTGAATATTTTGGAAGTGAATTCTGGAAGGTGAATATGAATTATTGAATTTTTAATTATGAAAATGTGTGCAAAATATTTTGAATTGAAATATTCACAGCTTAAATAAACAACTATTTTAAATTTCAGGACCTAAAAATGCAAGCCCTGGAAATACAAGGCATTAAAATGCAAGCACTGTTAATTGCAATGCATCTTTTTTTATTTTATTTTTTTATTTTTTATTTGTGGAATTCAGCGTGCTTTGTTTCAAAAACTATTGTCATTATTCTGCTTCCATATATTCTTAAATATTTACAATTCAAATACACAGATGACTTTCCTGCCCAGTGAACACTCATGATATAAATAACACTTAAAAAACTCTTAGGATTCAGGAATTATTTTTGCAGCTCAATGTCTGTTAAATTAACATAAATGAAATTACAGATAATAATAATAATTCAGCAATGAACTTGGGGGAACAGATAATTTTCATTTTACTACTGTAAAGTAATCTTTCAGTAGATGAAAAACACTAGAAAAGTTAAAATACCAAAGAATTGTATACGAACTTGGTATGCACCACATAGGCCTACAGTACAGTAAAAAATAAAAATAAGTAAATTCAGCATCCTCTGCACATTTGGTCTAATTTCATTAAAGTATACAATGGTTTCCTGGTCTCCTGACACAAGACTATATCTCTAGGCAGTCATTTCTCAGTTCTGCAAACATGCAGTAGTTACACATAAAAAAATGATTACAAATAAAATTTGACAGTCACACGTTTGAAGGTGTAGCTACAACATGTGCTACAGTTTACTGTACATAGAATATGGAAATTCCCATCATCTAATGTACTGGTACTGTACTGTAATTATACTGAATGCGATCCTCTCTCCGTTGTTAGGATGCAGATTCTGATTGATGTCATCAGTTTTGCTGCCTAATGTTTAATTTACTCATTGTTAAACTTTTGGAGAAACGTGTCTATGGTTTGGGAAAATGGACCAACTAAAATCAGTTATTATGTTAACAATCGAGAAAACTGCAATACGAGATTCTTACCTAACTCTGCTATTAGTTTTCGTGATCGGATGAATCTCAGACATATCTGGACGGGATTAGATTTCTCGGAGGACTTCTGAATAAACCGAGAATCAGTATCTGATTCACGAACAAATGTAAGAACAATTCGTTATGGGCTGCGCTTTGTGTTTTCGACTCAAAAAGAACCGGTTCAGAGTAATTTGTTAATGAAGCCGACTACACTGGGCGCGCTGCCTGCGCGAGTGCGCGTGCAACCATCGTGCACCATCGCGCGCTGTCATCGCCGCTGCTGAAAAGTAGCACATGAAGCACTGCTTACATTTATATTTTATTCTGTGATAATTGTTTACACTGTTAAAGAGTTGGATTCTCATGCTAAGCATGGACAAAGTTTCAAAAAAAGGTGAACAGTATTAGAAACCGCTGCTTTAGAACATTAATTTTGAAACTTGTGAATCCATTAGAATCGTTAGAAGACAGAATCGCGATTCATATATGAATAGATTTTTACGTGCACCCCTAGTTTTCTCTTCCTCTTCTCTAAAGCAGCACAGCATGGCCTCGCCCCCTTCTTACCCGAGGGCGGGGTTTATCTGGGTCCGTGATGTAACAGACCCGGGAAGTAGTTCATTGTAGTCCTTATACGAGCCGTTTTTGTAGGCATTAAACTATGGAAGTTTTTTCCTAACAAAATTCAAATGAAAATTCAAATGCCTGAAAAGATCAAATAATAAATCAAACTCTCAAAACAACTACTCAAATGATAAATCAAATGCTCAAACTATCAAATGATAAATCTATCAAAATGGCTTCTCAAATGATAAATCAAATGCTCAAATGTATTTGATATTTAATTTTCATGATCAACTCAGTATAAACCTGTCATAATTAAATGATAAATAAAATGTTCAAACTATAAATCAAATGCTCAAACCAACATCGCAAACGGCAAATCAAATGCTCAGATTGTTTGCTCAAACGGAAACCGAAAACGGCCATTGATAAATCAAATGCAAATGACGAGTGCCAATCAACTAGCGTGGGCGGAGCTTTAAAGCAGAACTGGGTACCTCATCCACTGTTGAGTAACTTGCTTTCTCCTGACTCTTTGTACCTGCAGTTGCCTCAGTAACTCGTTCAGGTTTGCAACCGCCACCCTTTATTTTTTGCCAAATAACACATACTCACAAACATGAAAAGGTTAAACTGTTATATTAAGCCTCAATAAGCATGCTTACAGAAACAGACACACACATACAAAGACATACATGCACACACATTTTGTTGCAGATATAGATATTTGAAATAAATTATAGTTGACAATAGTTTTTGCAAGTCTTCTTTTTTTAAGAGTCTATATTTCTCTGTGATCATAATATGGCAAAATTGTAAAAACTGACAAAATGGTAAACTTGAATTAAATGTGATTTTAAATGTTATAACAGTGATTTTATAATATCTCCATGAGAAAAGCTATGAACAGTTCTGTTTGAGAGTTTAATAAGCCCATTAGTGGTCTTCCGCTGCCATCTAGTGGTTATAAATAGCAATTTCTCATACAACAGTGTTTTCTGGGTATATTTGGCTACACCCTTTTATTAATGACCCTGTTACAGCTTACCAAATGACAACATTCAACATTTTTTTATAATTATTGATCTAGAGAGTCCAGAGAACATTACTATAGTGGTTTGATCGAGATCGAGCGAGAAACCAGGGACTAGTTCGCAAAAGTAGGTTTTCAACATCATTGAGAATAACTAATGAACGATTTGATTGACAACATTAGTCCTAGAGGCAAAGTTGTTCACAATGAGGAGCTCTATCATATGTTATGAAGATCTAGTGTTAATGTATGAACATGTTCTACAATTTGAGGTCATTTTATACAGAAATATTGTGTTTTTGAGGCCTTTTTAACTGTTATAGCGCCAACTAAGGTCAGATCTCCATGAAACGTTGCATGGCTGTTCAGAGTCATCTGACACGTTTTCCCCAAGTTTTGTAAAGTTTTGAGTTTTCGTTTAGGTTTTATAGGCTTAATTTATCAATGGCCGTTTTCGGTTTCCGTTTGAGCAAACAATCTGAGCATTTGATTTGCCGTTTGCGATGTTGGTTTGAGCATTTGATTTATAGTTTGAACATTTTATTTATCATTTAATTATGACAGGTTTATACTGAGTTGATCATGAAAATTAAATATCAAATACATTTGAGCATTTGATTTCTCATTTGAGAAGCCATTTTGATCGTTTGATTTATCATTTGATAGTTTGAGCATTTGATTTATCATTTGAGTAGTTGTTTTGAGAGTTTGATTTATTATTTGATCTTTTCAGGCATTTGAATTTTCATTTTAATTTTGTTAGGAAAAAACTTCCATATTAAACTTCCAGAATTTTAAAAGACGATATCTCTGTTTGCATTGAACTTTCAGTGCTGCAAATTTGCAGATATTGTTTATGCTCAAACAGCAACATTACACACTAACTAACATTAAAAAAGTGAAATTGCAATCAACTACCCCTTTAATACTGAAAGATGGAGCAGTCCCAGCTATAAAAGATCCTGGTCATGATTCAGACCTGCAGGCGGTAAGTGAAACGACATCAAATGTCTGTTTTGTTGGCAATCGGCGCAAGTGCTCGTCACTCTTTAGCTCCACCCACATGGCACGCCTCCAGGAGCTCGGCTTTTTCCGGAGAGACTCGTAAAGCTCTATATTTTTCTTTTATAATTATGATAAAACTAAAGACTTTTTTGAGATAGTGTATGAAGGATGCAGTACTACTCTATAGGTACTCAAGATTAACATGAGATTGGGTGAAACTGTGTGTGTTAGGTCCCCTTTAAGCGTCCGTCTCCGCATGCCGCTGCACTCAACTGCAGTCTCTGTGAGGGCGGGGGAGATCATGTGGTCATGGTTTCTGGACGCTGATTGGCTCAGGTGAAGTGGTCTGTATATGCGTGTCACTCAAAATGCAGGAGGGAGAGATTTAAAGGTGCAGTGTGTAGATTTTAGCGGCATCTAGCGGTTGAGGTTGCGAATTGCAACCAACGGCTCAGTCCCCTCCCTTTAGAGAAACTAAAGCTTTTAGCACACCCGGGTGACTAGGAGCATGAAATTGTACAGCCACGACTTCCTGTTCCACAGGATTATAAATGCCAACTGTTAAAAAAAAAATCTAAACCTGACTGCCTCTGTTAGAAATCTTATAATGGGCCGTGGTTGGATCTTCCATCAGGACAATAATACAAAACAAACATCAAAATCAACACAAAAATGTGTCACTGAGCACAAAACCAAGCTTCTGCTATGGCCGTCCCAGTCCTCTGACCTGAACCCTGTAGAAAATGAGTGGTGAACTGAAGAGAAGCAGCACCAACATGGAACTGGGAATCTAAAGGGAGTGATTCTGGATGAAGGAATGGTCTCTGATCTCTTCTCAGGTGTTCTCCAAACTCTTCAGGCATTATAGGAGAAAACTCAGAGCTGTTAACTTGCACTCTCAGAAATAAAGGTACAAAAGCTGTCACTGGGGCGGGCGGTATCTTTTCAAAAGATAGACTTTTGTACCTATTACATTCTATGAATGAAAGATCAAAAGAATAAACAATGCAGATTTATTTTCACAGCCGCCTTTGCTTATATTTACCAAGGGTGCCAATATTATTGGAGGGAACTGTACATATTTATGTATTTTTATATATTTATTTTCATTTAAATTTTTGATACACAATGCCCTGTTGGGGCGACTTAATGGCTGCAATTTGTTCTGCACTATGTTCCACCACTTTAAGACAAATGGATTTGTTGTGTATTCAAATTCAAGAGATTATAAGCTAGATGCAGCTTTTTTGGGTTTGCATTGAATGTTCTTCGACTTTTATACATAATAAATTTGTTCATGAATAAAGATTGATCTGTTGAAAGCAGTTATTTTGAGTTAGAAGCCAAATGTTCTCCTCCTATTCAAATTTGACTTTGAAGGGGTGCATACAACGTATTTCAAATATGATTTTCAAGAAAAAAAAAAAAACATGGGGAAAATAAATGCAGAACATGTTCACATAGGACACTATTAACACGACTATATGCATGAAACCATTCAGAAAAATTTGGGCACAAATGGCTTACTGTATAAACATGGTGGCGACTTCCATGTTAGGGGACCTGCGGTGTATGTAGATATAAATTGCTCATTCTAAGTTAATAAAAACATAACGGTTCATTATGTAAGGACTTTATACAACTCTGAAAGCATACACTGTAAAACAAAAAGTTGAGCTTAAAATTTTAAGGCAACCAGCTTCAGCAGATTTTTATTTATTTATTTTTTGTCGTTTTAAGTTTAACAACAAAAATTTGAGAATCTCCCACAAACATAAGTTGAGCAAACTCAAAAGTTGTCACAACACTATGGAGCCAGGGAAACGAGGAGACGTGGAACTTCAGAACAAATTACTTTATTGACAATTACTGACATAACACTGACATACAATGACGATTCAAGACCGAACACTGAGACAAGGAAACACAGGGTTTAAGAAGGCTGGGGAGACTAGATAATTAACAACACAGGGCTGGGGACTAATTAACTAATGAACATGGCAAACAAGGACAGGAACAGGAACTCCAAATAAGGCCACGAGAGGAGGGGAAACACAAGACGCTGAGACGAAGTCTGACACTACTCCCCCCTCCCGAAAGGCATGTCCCGCGCCATACAACATCCAACGGGGAGGGGGGGTGGCCATCCGTCCCCATACTCTGCCCCCTGAGGCCTCCAGAGCGGATCCGGGAACTTGGGGGGCCATGGCGGGTCTGCCTCCAAGACCTCGGCCCCAGCCCCCGCCTCGGCCTCTATGGCAGGAGCCCTACTACCCCCAAAAAAAATTTATTGGGGAAATTAGAGGTAGTTTTGGGCTGGCGTTCAGGCGGAGCGGGCTCTTGGGGGCGCTCTGGAGGCGTGGAATCTTGGGGGCACTCTGGCAGCGCTGGCTCTTGGGGGCGCTCTGGAGGCGTGGAATCTTGGGGGCACTCTGGCAGCGCTGGCTCTTGGGGGTGCTCTGGCAGCGTGGAGCTGGACAGGACCAGCGGGACTCTTGGGGCGCTCTGGAAGCACGGAGATAGGGAGGCGCCGTGGCGCAGGCACTGGGGCGCCTGGAAGTGCGGACTCTTGGGGCGCTGTGGAAGCGCAGACTCTTGGGGCGCCTGGAAGCACGGAGATAGGGAGGCGCCGTGGCGCAGGCACTGGGGGCGCTCTGGAAGTGCGGACTCTTGGGGGCGCTGTGGAAGCGCAGACTCTTGGGGGCGCTCTGGAAGCACGGAGATAGGGAGGCGCCTTCGTGGCGCAGGCACTGGGGGCGCTCTGGAAGTGCGGACTCTTGGGGGCGCTGTGGAAGCGCAGGCTCTTGGGGGCTGGACGGGACCACCGGAGACGCAGGAGGGCTGGACGGGACCAGCGGAGACGCAGGAGGGCTCTGAAGTTTGCCCAGCGGGCCAGGACCAGCCACAGACGGCGGCTGCCTGGAGTTAGCGGCGGCAGGCTGGTGCGGGCGACGACTTCCATCCTTTGTTTTGGTTCGGTCTTCTGTCATAACACCCTCAGGGAAACGAGGAGACGTGGGACTTCGGAACAAATTACTTTATTGACAATTACTGACATAACACTGACATACAATGACAATTCAAGACCGAACACTGAGACAAGGAAACACAGGGCTTAAGAAGGCTGGGGAGACTAGATAATTAACAACACAGGGCTGGGGACTAATTAACTAATGAACATGACAAACAAGGACAGGAACAGGAACTCCAAATAAGGCCACGAGAGGAGGGGAAACACAAGACGCTGAGACGAAGTCTGACAAAAGTCTGCTGAAGCTGGTTGCCTTAAAATTTTAAGTTGGTTCAACTTTTATTTTTATTTTTTTTACAGTGTAGTTATGTATATTATATTGCATTTCTGTCAATAGATCCTCCTAAATATTACACACTGCACCTTTAAAAGAGAGAGATTAGAAAAGTAGAAATTTATATATTTTTACATAGTTGTAAAACCACCTCATTGCTAATTTGTTGTACTGTAACTTACTTTTGCAAAACAATAAAAGCTGAGATGGCACACAAATTCCTTGGATGAACAACACTTTAATCCAGACTGAATTCACTTCCCTATATTCACTTCTCTCTCTTCTGCTCTCTGCTTTTTCTATTGCTATATTTCCCCCTAGTGTTCATTTTTTTGTAATAACAACTGTGTAAACACAACACTCACCAGGGCTGCATTTATTTGATCAAAGATATGGTTAAAAACAATAATATTGTGAAGAATTATCACTATTTTATAGAGCTTTCATATTATAATGTATATTAAAATGTAATTGAATTTTCAGCTATGCTGATTTATTTATTTTTTTGTTCGAGACATTTCTTGACGACGTTGAAACTGCTTAATTATTATTTTTTGACAGTACCATTAAAAAAAAAATTACTAAAATAGACGAGCAACAACAGCAACAAAAAACAAAACAAACAAAAAACAACAACAACAACAAAAAACATTAATAACAGTCGTCTTCAAAGGGGTCGTAGTAAAACAATATACTGTCACAGTCGAGAGCAAAGTAATTGTCAGGAAAAGTAATTTAAGGGAAAAAACTCAAGGCTTCAAATGGCATAATGTCCAATACACTCTTGGTACATTGTGTCTTTGTTGTATGAAAAAATCCCTAAAATACAGATCAGTGGGTCATGGTCCAGAGAGATTCTCAATGTGATATTAATTTCTTGAACGACATCCAATCAGAATACCTTAATATGAAAACAGTCAGAAATACAATGAAAATATGCACTATGTCTTTCATTTTACACTTAACACAGGTCTTTGAAAATGTATTATTCTTTTTGTGATGTTTCACTGGTGAGATCTGAAGCCTATGGATCACACCATTCACAAGTGTATACACCGAATTGATCAAAAGTGACAGTAAAACCATTTATATTGTTTTTACAAAAAAAAAAAAAATAAACATTCTTTTGAGCTTTCTGTTCCTGTATCCTGAAAAAAAAAAAATATATATATATATATCACTGTTTCCACATTTAATATTATTAAGAAGCAAAACAATTTTTTTCAAATGTACATTTTATAATAAGAAATATTTTATTAAATCTACCAACCTGTGGACATCTTGGATTGCTTCTGACCACAGTTTGAGACCCGCTGATGTAGACCATTTCCATGTTATTCAGTTTTCAGCTTCAGAAGCTTTAGTCAGCTGTTGCTCTCATTCTGTCATGTCTGTATCAACAGCAATGCCACTGGGGAGTACAGTAGATGTGTTTGCCACTGAGGACCCGAACATCACAGAAGCAGCCGAGCAGGAGCTACAGATCTATGAGAAAAAAGATAATATCCTGCATGGCCACAGGAAGAAAAGGTGTTTCTTCACTTTGATTTAAAATCTACTTTGTTTCCTTATAGAAGACATAGCCAGTCTACCATAATTCATTGGGCTTCTGTGATTACCCTTTTGAAAAGCATTTTAAAGGGAGAAGGTTGTTACCATGGAGTTCATCAGGAAGTACATCCACGTCGCTAAGCTGGTGAAGCCAGTCCTGACACAGGAGGCATCGGACTACATAGCAGAGGAGTATTCCAGACTCCGGAGCCATGACCAAGTCAACAGTGACTCCGCCAGGGTCTGTAGAGCCCATTTAAAGTGTAAAATCTTGGGTGCTTTTCATGATATTGTTACTCTTGAATTGCTTGGTTTGATTTAGACTGACTGTTATCATTCCCACAGACGATGCCTGTGACCGCTCGAGCTCTGGAGACCATGATTAGATTGTCTAGTGAGGACTCTGAGATGGACGTCTCTCAGAGCCAAGATACAGAGAGTCAAAGGAACCTAAGGTGAGTGTGAAAGGACTTCGACCCTTACGATTTCACAGAAGATGAAAACAGTAGGTCAACTCATTCCCTTTGATTTCTCAGTAAGCTATGTTTAATCAATGCAGGTTCGGTCCATTACTGTACTAAAATCAGTTTTACCAATTTAGTAGTTTTTTGTCTGTTGAATTTTAATATTTTGTATGTATTAAGTGCTTTATATTATTGAATATATTAAGTCCTTTACACTGATGAAAATTATTAAATAAGTAACTTTAAATACTACGGAAAAACAATGTAATTTTTACATTAAATGATTTTAATTATGAATGAAATCAAGAGTTTAAAAAACTGTAAATTCTATATTAGCACTCAATTTAAGCTTGTAAAAATGAATGTTTGATGTATTTTACTTGGAATTGTTTGTTTGCAAAGATTCTTTAAGTAAATCGCAAAGTTATGATCCTGTTGTTCCTATCATGCCCCCTGGGGCATGAATAATTAATAAGGTTAAATTTTTCATGTGTTCCAGTTGTGTATATACACTGTTTTATGGTTGCTTTTGTTGTTAGGTTTAGCAACTTGCTGTTTTGTGACATCTTGAGTTCATTTTCTACTTTACTGATTGTTACTGTCATTGTGTGTTGTGTACGAAGTATTAAGGTCTCCATGCTCTTTTGGCTAATAACTATACTGAGTAGACATTAAAGGGCAACAAGATGTCTACTTGATTACATGTTTGTAAGTGAATCACATGCTTTAATAGCGTGTTTTTTGTTGTTGTTTTTTTCAGTGCTACATTGCTCGAGTAAAGAAATGTACTTCAGTATTGCAGAGTAAACATAAAATAATTAGAATAAGTAGAAATGACTCATCAAACTCTAACTGGCCACATTAAATTTACTTATTTCCTTTGCTAATTTTACATAACTTAGTTAAGTACATTTTACTTAATTCCATACTTAAATTTTACTTATTAAAGATGCTGTATGTAGGATTGACACCGAGTGGTTGAACTAGGTATTGCAGTCCAAATTCAAAATATTGGAGACGGTTTTTTTCACCCAGCCCCTCCTCCTCAGACTTGATGCACAGGCAGGTTGCCAGATTAATGACACCAACAGAAACGAGCTCATATGACGATTAATGAAAATAAATAAGCTGTGTTTTCCGCCAACTGGCAACCCGGGGTGCCGAAATACAATTGGGTAAACTGGCAGTGGGCGGGTTTCACAAACCATAACAAACACAGACATTCCGGGCCGGAACACACATTTTCAAAGGAGAATAACTGACTGTAGAATTGTTTTTCAGATAAACAAGTATGTTAACTTAGCATGTTTCTTAAATATCTGCAAACATATTATGGTATTTTTATGCTTTAGTAGAGTCAAAATCCTACATACAGCACCTTTAAAATATGTGCAAAAAACTTGCAAAAGAAAAAATTAAGTAAATTTTACTTTGTTTTTTGAGTGTATAAATATGATATTGTCTTATATGTGGTGGTGGTGGTGGTGTTGACAGCTGAGCTCAGCCAAGTCAGAAGAGCAGGCCAGTATCTCAGAGAAGCAGTCAAAGGAAGAAGGCTGACATCAGTCAGGACCGGTACAACAGAGTTCTCTTTATTATCAGATAATAGATTCTGGCCTGTGTCAATACTGTGAATTTTCCTGCAATGGAATTTTCTTCCATCATGTTTCTTTTCCCCCCTCATTTTGTTGTAACAGCGTGACCCTTTTGACTTGACATGTTTAGATTGAAAGCATTTTGTTACAGAACATGCCACTAATAAACTGTGTGAGCAATAATGGTTGAGTACTTCTTTTGATCAAGTGCTCTTTTTTATTTATTTTTTTTGCTTTTTATTTTGCATTTACATTTATTCATTTAGCAGGCACTTTTATCCAAAGCAACTTACAAATGAGGAATACAAGAATAAATTCATCTTAAGGAGGCAATGAACATCAGAAGTGCTAGTAATCTAGTAATAAAGTTTCTTGAGAATAGTACTGTTTAGTATTGTTTAGTATTGTAAACAATAGTATTGTTTTTTTTGTTTTGTTTTTTTAATGCAAATTATGATCCAGTCGCTCCAGCTCAGTAATGAAGACACCAATCTGGCAAATTCTGGAAAAATTTTTTTTTTTTTTTTTCTCTCTCTCTCTCCATTGAAGCTTCATGATGTATCCTGCATCTCATGGGGATCTTTTAGTCCATGGTCCTTTTAAAAGGAACTCTTGGGTTCTGCAAGAGAAAATTCAGTTTACAAATCTTTAAAAATAAAGCATAGCCTATACATAAACCTTAATAGGAAATAAAACGTGTCCTATTCTGTGTCCTAAACTCCTGAAACACTGGTGTCTCGTATTTTAGCGAAATCAATACAATTTGGAAAATAAATCAATGATATGTTGGCCTGTGTGTGAAAATATTCAGATAACCCCTTTGTAATTGTTACATTTTCATAGGTAACTGTAATTAATTTTTTCTCAGTAACTGTAACAGATTACAGTTACATTTATTTTGTAATTAAATTACATAATTCCATTACATGTGATTAGTTACTCCCCAATTCTGAATGGGAGATACTGTACATCCATTTACATTTAATAATGAATAATGGTACAATTATCAAGTATGGGAGGAGAAAACTGGTATGTGGATACATACAACCATCTGTCTCTTTGGCTCCTCCTCCTCCGCATCACGGTCATCAATTTCTAATTGCAGGTCTCTTATTTTTGGTCTCCTGGTCGTCAAAAGTCCAGTCACATCTATTGATGAAGTTGAAATTTAAAACTCTTGTCATATTTCATAAGAATTTCACTGGTATTGAATAAGAACTGCAAACCTTCAAGGGACAGGAGGAAGATGACATCCTGTCCTTTAATAAAGTTTCGACTCTTCAGATGACCATGTGTGATGAAATTGTTGGTACGGTGACCCAGCCCCCGGTAGTATCTACTGCCATCTGCGTCAGTGACTAGACTGCCTACTTTTCGTGGGTTGCCCCAAAAATACTTGGCTTTACCCATGGATGCACAAAGAGAGAAAATACTATTTATAAAACACATTTGTGACTTGAGCTAGCAAAATGAGTTACAATGAGCAAGTTTTCAAAAATGAGTTATTTTTCACATTTCACATTTCACATTCTCCATTAAAAGGCTTTCAGAATGATATATGAATTGTTGGAGTCTGACCTACACTCTTTTGAAATCTAAACAATCAGCAAACTCAATTCTGAGAAAAATCGAGTTAAAGTTTTCTGAAGGTTTCAAGGCAAAATCACCTAGCAACATTTAATTTTTTCCTCCACTTCTTTTCTTAATACTAATTAGTACTATATTAATAATCACAATATAGCTATTTTTATTTTATCTTGGTTATTATAAATAAGAACATAGCCTATGCAAAAAAAAAAAAAAAAGCAGTAGGCTAGAACAAATATAAGAAAGAAATATAATGCATTACCTTTTGCATTTTACATCTAAACAAAAAGTAAGAAAAACAAATAATCAAATGTAAAAATCCCCTTAGTGTGTTCATTACAAATAAATTGATTAGGCCTATTAAAACTACAAAAGCAGTTCAATCAAGAGCAGCAAGTGATTCCCTCTTTTCGCGCGCTGCCGGAAACACCTTTTATGCGGGCGCTGGATGACAGTCGGTGATAAGCGAGCAGAGAAAAGGTAGCCTACTCCCCTCAGAAAAGAATACAAATAAAGATAATTTTAGATGCTAAAGTACTATGTGGAGCATTGGGATCGCAAGGGCTTAATGAACGTATTTTTTTGAAAACCCCAAATCTGACTAAAATCCACATTTTTCACTTTTTTTTTTTTTTTGCCCATAGCTCAAAATTAGCACGTGCACATTCTGACTCATTTTGCCGGCACAGGTTGCATTTTATTGACTTTTATCTCTAAATAATCTGTAACCAAGTATCTGTAGGGCCTACTTAGCACATCAGCATTAATGGCTCATAAAAATGACCAATATCTATAACTTTGTGTCTTACAGTCAGTGGAGGTCTTGGCTGGATCTGTAGTGATCATCCTAATGTTGTTCATGCGGTGTTGGATGTCTGGATTCTGGTCCATCAGCTCCATGGATGCCTGACGCCACGGACATGGCCATTGGAGTTTGTTGTCTTTGGGTCCAGAGGTCAGGTAGAAGTAGATTGCCATTTTATTTGGACTATCCTTCAAGCCATTAATGTACAAACCAATCTGAAATGAGTAACCATCTGGGGATAGGAAGCGGGGGCTGTAGGTTTGGGAACCGGCAGGGGTTGTAGCAAGAAGCCTGGTAAAATCACGAATGCGCCAAGTGTATTGAGGACACTTTGTCTCTGAGAGGTTAATGTCATCCAGAGACAGACCACCCTTTGATGGTTTTCTTCCTTTAACTCCTTCAAACACTACTCTGAATTTATCAGAGACATTTAGTGTAACATGGTATAGTTCCCAGGAGCCTTGACGTCCACCTAGGTTGTACAAGTATAAGTTACCCATAGGCTAAAATGATTTATCTATTGGTGTTTTAAACATAAAGAATTATTACCACTGATCTTCTGAATGAGTCTCAGGGCTCCTTTGGGGTTTTTAGTGGTGTATTCACGCACCCAGATGTTTAGCTGGTCATCGACGCCCCCGCTGTTGTAGTGATAGAACTGCAGGCATTGGGACCGTCTTTTGGGGTAAAAGAGGCGACTTTGCAAGTAAGCCTTGTCACCCTGGGTTCCTGTGGCTGTGCTGAAATGCATGAAGAACCCAACCCCTGTGGATATATAAACTTTATTAGATAATAGACCATTAAGCCAGCCTTCTCATTTTCTCTTTGGACCTTATAATGGAGTTTAAAGATCATTTTGCATGTCATATCGTAATCCTTGACGACGAAATTGTCTGGAGAGGTCAAATAATATTTCCTTATTGTATCAGTAAAATGTGTTTATCATGAAGACCAAAGTGCCACCATCATGAAAGAGGCATTTATATTTTGATTACTCTTGTGAAGTCATGGAAATGCAATAGCAGATTTTTTTTTTCTTTTACAGTCGGTGTAAACTTTGCAAAAATGATATTTGCTACTGTATGTGAAAAGGTCAAATTTCCACACAACACCTGCTTGATGTGACTCACAATGACAAGAGTCTGGTTTTTCGATGCATCACAACCAAAGAAATTTGCATTTATATGGCTTTTGGACAAATGAGGTTTCACAATGGGTGGGGCTACTGAGCATGATGGTGCATAAATGGAAAAACAATTGCAAAATTCTCTTAATTCACTTGCATGAAGTTTTATTGCTAGCGATCCTGTGGCTCAAAAATTGCAATTTTAAATGTAAATGAATCATTGTAAATGAATGCATTGTTATCATTGAAATCATTATAAATAAATGCAAAACTCAGTTGGGTTGTGTTGGGTTGAATCCTGCTTTTGTGATTAGGGGTGTTTATACCTTTACATTGACCCAGATTGGTGTAGTCTCTCTGTGGACCACCCTTTACTCTTTTTACACGAGCCCACTTGGCATTTCCACCATCACCCTGGATCATACCACAGATATTCGGCTCCTCAAACTGGCAAGAGTCCAGAAAAGTTGAGGCTGTAGCTGGACAAATTATGAAAAAAGTTTAGGACAAGATGAGTGATAGAAGCAAAGTATTAGTTGAGCAAGCAGTCTGTATCTTATCTGTCAAACTAATGTCAATATATTTATAAAAAAAATAAATGGAGAATTATTCAGTCGGGTCTTCCACAGAAAGTGCTTAATCATAAACTTACTACAATTGTATAGCCGGTTCAGCTTGAGCAGGTCACTGTCACTAAACTCCATGCGTTGACCAATCACATCCAAGAATTCTGGTATTTTGGTAACGATGGTTGGCTTACTGCCTTTGCTGAAGTGTGTTTTACTGTAGTGCATGACTGAACTGTAATCATAGGGCACACCGAGTTTGCTTAACACCTTTTCATCATGTAAATCAAAGTTGTGCTTATGACCTAAGAAAGAAACAAACCGCAAAACAGTTAATGAACAAATTAGTTTGCATTTAATATTAGTATATTTATAAATTTTAGGAGTTTGGCAAGACAGAATGATGTTATTATTGATGCGTGTATTTAAGAATTCAATAGTTACCCTCTTTAATCTGGTCCCACATGATGGTGACGTAGTCGTCTCTATCAGATCGGGACTGCTCGTGCCAAAAACCCAGCGCATGCAGAAACTCGTGCTCCACTGTTGCTAATTGATCACAGTTTGCACCAATTGACAACTCTTGTTTCCCCATCTTTCGATTCCCCACCTTTGAGAAACATCTGATGAAACAGAAAAACATCACATGTCCATTACCCTGAATTTCACATCTTTGCAAAAATATACACCCCTTAGATACAGCCAGTGCAATACAAATCCCAATGTTTTCATGTGCCTGAAAATGTCTAACATGCTTATTTGCCTAAAATGTTATTTAATACATTTTAAATAAATACCCTATATAGTGCACTACATGCCATCCACTGTACAGAAAATAATATGTGAACAGGGCCGGTCGAAGATGGTGGATTAAGCAGGTGGGTTTTTTAAAAGCTTGTGACAGTTGTTCCTAAAAGCTTGCTTGAAGTGAGTAATTCCCACTGTTGTACATCAAGATGTCTTCACAAAAACTGATTAAACCTGCCAAACTAAAACTAGACCCCAAAGGGAAAGATTCCTTGCCCAATGTTGAAAAGAAAGATGAGGCAAAAGTAATGGAGCATACTATGCAATGGAGATTATTGTGCAAAATGCAACCCGAATTCCAGAAATGTTGGGACGTTTTTTAAATTTGAATAAAATGAAAACTAAAAGACTTTCAAATTACATGAGCAAATATTTTATTCTCAATAGAACATAGAGAGCATAAACAATGTTTAAACGGAGAAATTGTATCCACTAAATGAGCTCATTTCAAATTTGATGTCTGGAACAGGTCTAAAATAAGTTGGTACGGGTTCAACAAAGGGCTGAAAAAGCAAGAAATTTTGAAAAGATTCAGTTGGGAGAACATCTAGAAACTAATTAAGTTAATTGACATCAGGTCTGTTACATAAAAGTACATAGCTATAAAAGTGAAAAGATTGTGGAATACTTTAGAGTAATAGAAAACCAACGGACCCAACAGTCATGACATGCATGCTGTTGATTCTGTGTAACCGAATCATTAATTGAAAAGGGCATGCTCAAAATAATAGCAGTGTGGAGATTAATTAGAGAGTTAAATCATTCTGTGAAAAAACTGGTGTCAAACAAGTGACCCTTATTTAAGGACGAAGGCAGCAAATGTTGTACTGTGCATTTCTCTCTGAAAATCTGAGTAAAATGGGTCGTTCCAGATAGTGTTCAAAAGAATTGCGTACTTTGATTAAAAACTTGATTAGAGAGGGCAAAACATATAAAGAAGTGCAGAAAATGATAGGCTGCTCAGCTAAAATGTCAAATGCTTTAAAATGGCAACCAAAAACAGAAAGATGTGGAATAAAATGGAAAACTATCATTTGAATGGATCGAAGAATAAGAAGACTTAGCCAATGATCAGCTCCAGGGTGATCGAAGAAAGTCTAGAGTTACCTGTGAGTACTTTAACAATTAGAAGACGCCTAATCGGCAAGAAGCCGAAATGGGTGTTTCAACAAGACAACAACCCCAAACACACCAGTAAGCGAGCAGCATCTTGGTTCCAGACCAACAAGATTAACTTTATGGAGTGGCCAATCCGATCTCCAGACCTTAATCCAATAGAAAACTTGTGGGGTGACATCAAAAATGCTGTTTCTGAGGCAAAACCAAGAAATGCAGAGGAATCGTGGAGTGCAATCGTCCTGGGCTGGAATACCTGTTCACAGGTGCCAGACTCCATGCGACACAGATGTGAAGCAGTTCTCAGAAACCGTGGCTATACAACTAAATGTTAGTTCAGTCATTCACAAGAAAGCTAAATCTTCAAGCATTTTTCTGTTTATACAGTAAAGTAAATGTTTGACCTTGTAAAGAAAAATGCAGACGCTGCTATTTTTTTGAACAGCCTAATATTCCTTTTTCTTCACTTTCCTCAAATTTGCAAATTTTGTTTTTATGTTTTGATTTAGAATAGAATGTGCAATGTTCCCAATGCATTTGTGTGTATTGAAGTAAAAATTTCGAGCTTTACTCGCTTTTTTAAACACAATCAGGTGTGGGATTACAAATTTATTTAAATGTTTAATTTAGATTCCAATGTAATAGTGTACAAACTGAAGAAGTTATATACCTTGTATTTAGCATTTAAGGTGAAAAATGGTGACATGAGTCAGATCACTACATCAGATGCAAGAGGTCCCTGCCAGTTCCTGTTCTCCTATTGTAAGTGAAATGAGCCAAATGAGCCAGACTCGAATCTTTTGTTCTGCAAATGGCTTTCGGAGCCCCCTGGCCCAGACATGAATCGTTAGACTGATTGGATTATCAATGCAATCGAGTGTTGTTGATTGGGTCTGTCTTTCTCATTTGCATGCTTTGTTTAAAGTCGTCACCCAGGTGCTTTGTTTCCATTCCTAAGCACTGCCCCCTAAATGTATATACACTACAATGTATCACTGCTTTTAGTTAGACTTGGATGACTACAGCGACGCGCAGCGAGTTCTCAATAAAGAGTAACTTCTGTATGAAAGATATCCCAACGTCTCCTGGTCTCTGCTTCGTAGAAGATAAAAGTTCACAACAGATGGTGCTGTGACCCGGATAGAGTTCCAGCTTCCTCACCTGAATCCAGATTGAAAACTTCAAGCTCAAACAAAGATCTGCTTCCAGACTGCATCTTTTGGAATCCAGCGAAAACTTCAAGCTGAACAAAGATTTCCAGACTGAATTTTTCTTTCAACCAAGGTTGTGGTGAGTGCTGTCTCTAATCCAAAAGAACCTTTAAGACCAGTACAAATTTGTTATCCTCTGCGCCGTCAGAGAAGAGTTAACAGACAGCTGTAGGGTTTGGTTAGCTAAGTTATCCTCTAAAAATGTCCTTTTAGAGATGAAGGTTATCCTCTGTCCAGGCAGGGAAGATTAGCATCACGTGCTAATAGTGTGTTATCCTCTGTTTTCAGGCAGGGAAGTTTAGCATCATGTGCTAAAATTGGTTATCCTCTGTTTTCAGGCAGGGAAGTTAAGTGTGAAGTGTTGGTAATTTGGAAAGTTAACAATAGTTAAGCTGTGTTAACAAATGTACCCTCTGTTGATCAGAGAAGTTTTAGTGTTTGTTTGTGTGGTACAGAAGAAACGTACAAAATGGTTAGAAGGAATGCTAGGCGGATTCCAACAACAGAAAAGGGTGGTCTTGCGACTCCATTGTGGTCAGATAGTGAATTCAAAACACTGTTAGGGGAACAAATGAACCTAATGATCACTGAGAAAGTTAGACAAGAACTAACTGAGAAATATGAGATCCATCCAGACAAGACTTGGTCTGTAGATGAGTGTAAAAAGGTATTAGGAGCATGTATTCGCAAGAACAATGTGAAAGGCATTATCTGCTGCCACAGAGAATTTGGTTTAGCGCTAGCTACACAACAGTCTCAGCGTAACTCAGAGCTAGAGGAACAGAACAAAGAGCTCCGTGCTAGAGTATCCTCTTTGACTAAGAAATTGAACCGCAACAAAGCTTCAGAAAAAAATTATGTAGAAGAAGTTAGTCAGCTGGATAACAATTATCCTGATTTACAAGCTTTCTTTGAAAGAGATGTAGCTCTCCAATCAGTAATTGATGTGCCTGTAAGTTCGGTCAATGTTTGTGGTGCTAGGAGAAGATCTCAGGGAATTGAGGAAACTGAAAGTGTTCCTCTCAACTCTTCTGTTGTGCAAGTACAAACTGTTGCCAAAACACTAGGACCTAAAGATATAGAGAGACTGTCCCAGAGCTTACCCTCAGCACGCACAGATTTTTCTGAATTTAGAAGAGCATTGATCAACAAAATGCGTCTCTACGACATGTCGTTAGCAGAAGTCACACAGCTGATGTCACAAATTCTAACTGAATCTGAATTCAACAGTTTTGAGTCTGCCGTTACTTCTGAACTACAACATGCCAGTAAAGGCGATTTGAGAGAAGGGGTTTTGAAAATTCTAAAGAATATCATGGGACCCAAAATAGACTGGTCCAGAATCACTAACTGTGTGCAAAGGAAAGAAGAAACTGTGAGTGAATACACTGAAAGGTTTTGTCAGTCAGCTGTAACTTACAGTGGAATAGTGGATGATTCTGAAAGTGTGCTTGATGACAAAGGACCACTAGTTCGAACATGGTTTGATGGCCTTTTATCAGAGTACAGATCAGCTTTGCCATTCTTAGATCTAACATGGTCCACTGGAAGCTTGCAAAACAGCTTGGACAGGTTAGTTACTTGGGAAAGAGACTCTGATGTTAAAGCCAGAGTAAAGATTGCAGCGGCGTCCTTTAAGGTCAACACAGAGAACCGACAGCAACGTAAATGTCCTAAGAAGGAGGGCAGTTGTCATTACTGCGGTAAACCTGGACACTGGATGAAAGAGTGTAGGAAAAGCAAAAAGACATTAGGAGAAATTAACAGCTTTACTCAGCTCCTACTCAGTCTACTTGGTACTCTGAAGCAGCCCCTCCCCGCTTCACCGAACTGTTGGAGCAGTTTGCTCAGGTGTTAACTGTTAGGGCTGTGAGTGCTTAATTTCCCAGTAATGTACAACAAAGCTGAAAGATTCTTTGTAAATAAAACTACAGGAAGGTTACTGTCACTTCCTTCTATTGAGAGAATGCTAATTAAGTACACTCACAGCCTTCAAAGCTATACTACAGCACACCACAGTCACTCACCTATCCTCTTTGGGTTATGATGTTTGTTATGACTGATGTTCCATTAGAGGATGGAGATGTCACACACTAAAGTTTGCACACCACCTACAGGGATAGGTTAGGACACATGGACCAGTGTGGAGCCCAGGGAAGAACCAAGGCAATAGGCTTCGGGGGCCAACCCTGCGGTGAACATCCCCTCATAGGCCTTCCCCATCCACTAGTCCACCCTCACCTCACTGTTCTTTAGGTGTCACAGGAATTAAGAAATAGGGAAAGAAGGAACAACAATAGCAGACTCAGATTGAACAGAGGATACAACCCTAATGTTTGCAGTCTTTAGAACAAATACTGCTCTGTCTTTTTGTTTTCTTTCTTCCTCTGTGCAGATACCACTTGATGGCTGTCCTGAGACCCATACGCGCCGACCCCCTCACCTGCGTATGAAGCCACAACCTCTAAAAGACAACAAGACTCACTACCGAGCCAACTGTCACGGAAGACAGAACAAAAAAAAAAAAAAATACACAACGCAGAGACTCACATCAGCAAATGACTTCCGCCTCTCACGAGGAAATGACAGTTCCAACCAGAAAAGATTATTCATCACTACAGACAATCAACACAGAACAAGTGCTATGAGCCTGTAACGATCACAAGTTACAAGAATAAACTTTTAAGTGTCTAAATTTGTATTTTGTGAGAGTTATTAGAACTCTCAAAGGGGGAATTGTGGGATTACAAATTTATTTAAATGTTTAATTTAGATTCCAATGTAATAGTGTACAAACTGAAGAAGTTATATACCTTGTATTTAGCATTTAAGGTGAAAAATGGTGACATGAGTCAGATCACTACATCAGATGCAAGAGGTCCCTGCCAGTTCCTGTTCTCCTATTGTAAGTGAAATGAGCCAAATGAGCCAGACTCGAATCTTTTGTTCTGCAAATGGCTTTGAGCCCCTGGCCCAGACATGAATCGTTAGACTGATTGGATTATCAATGCAATCGAGTGTTGTTGATTGGGTCTGTCTTTCTCATTTGCATGCTTTGTTTAAAGTCGTCACCCAGGTGCTTTGTTTCCATTCCTAAGCACTGCCCCCTAAATGTATATACACTACAATGTATCACTGCTTTTAGTTAGACTTGGATGACTACAGCGACGCGCAGCGAGTTCTCAATAAAGAGTAACTTCTGTATGAAAGATATCCCAACGTCTCCTGGTCTCTGCTTCGTAGAAGATAAAAGTTAACAACACAGGCAAGAATGGGACCACATTCCAACACCAAAACGCATAACCTCGATGCCCAGATGTCTTCAAACTGTTTTGAAAAGAAGAGGTGAAGCTACACCATGGTAAACATGACCCCATCCCAACTATTTTGAGACCTGTAGCAGGCATCAAATTTGAAATGAGCTCATTTTGTGCATAAAATTTTAAAATTTCTCAGTTTAAACATTTGTAATGTTATCTATGTTCTATTGTGAATAAAATATTGGCTCATGTGATTTGAAATTCTTTTAGTTTTCATTTTATTCAAATTTAAAAAACGGGTTTTAAAAGAGAATGCTGAGATGGCTAATGAAACCATTTTGGAGGTAATATTGAATCTGGAAAGGAGGGTGTATGAGAATCTGGTGGATTTAAGTGAAAAATCCAAACAAAGCAGCACCATGATGCGTCATTGAAGTATGACGGACTGGTGTTGACGGATGATGTGATACGTTTCTAACTTTAAGACAGTGGGGAATTTTTTTTTTTTTTTTTTTTTGAAAAGGGCAAAAAGCTCATTGTGTGTTTTTACACAAGACTCATTCTTCAGTCTTGGATGCCTCTTTGTGGACTAATCAATAGGGTGATACGATTTTTTTCAGCCATGATTCTAACCTTTCTGGAGGTCTGGCAATATGCTTCAACAAATGTCATGGGGAACTCATTACTTATAAAGCTGATGGTAGTGGTCATTGGTTAATGGTGGTACTGAAAACTGATGGTCTTTTTCTCATTTTCATTAATATTTATGGCTTTAACAATGCAGCTCAAAAATCAGAAATTAGTAGAAGATAATTCTAATGTGATTAAAGAAACTAAAGTGTCCATCTGATAATGCTCTATCTAGTAGTAGGGGATTGGAATATGGTTCCAGATGAGTGGAAGGACAGATGGCCTCCCAGACTTAACAAACGGTGGCTTAACGAATTTTTGAAGACAGAAAATGAATCACATTTGAAGATATTTAAATCCTGAAGTTTTTTCCTGGTTTAAACCTAATGGGGAGAGCAAATCCAGAATTAATTATTGATTGGTTAGTGATTTTAAAATAGGCTTTCAATCTACAATTTTTAAGGCTCCATTAACAGATCATTGCTTGATAGATTTTGTTTTAGAACCCACATTTAAGCAATTTAGAAACAAATGTTATTGGAAGTTCAATGCCTGTCTTTTACGAAAGGAAGAGTTTTGCAGTAAAATCAAGGAATTAATAAGTCGTATAGAGATAAATGAATCTTTTAATTGTAATGTAAGTAAATGGGAATTTTTTAAATTCAAAGATTTTTTCCATATATGTTTCCCTAAAGCCCTATTTGCACAGGATTAGTATTACCTGGTGACCTCTAGTCATTTGTAATGACGTATGCAGCATGTGGTAAGGAACATTTTTCTGTTTATGATAATGTTACTCAAAGGTTTGACATCATATCCAGGGGATTAGTAAATTTGAGTAAAATCACAGGCTTTTCTTATCACATTGCAAAAGCGCCACACAAAATGCTAATGGGGGGTGGGGGATAAAAGGGAAAAAAAGGGAGTTTGAAAGTAATTTTATTCTTAAGTCAGTGTTGTAATAAACCCATTTTAAATAATGAGGAAAAACAGAGGGATGGAGCTTCAGAACAAATTAGATCATCTTTATCTTGAGAGGGTACGAGGGGCCTTTGTAAGGTCACGTGCCAGGTGGATTGAGGAAGGCGAAAATGACTCTTCATATTTTTAGTAATTTAGAAAAAAATAGGCAGCCAAAAAACTCCATTAAAAGTTTAATGGCGCAAGAAGAAGAATGCAAAGATTTTAGAAGAATTGAAAAATAAGTGTTTCTGTTTTATTCTAAATTATATTCTTCAGATATATATATAGAATGATTATAGCCATTCCAGTTGCTTTAAGATTAATGGTTAAGTGAGATACATTAAACTTCCAAGTTTCCTCAGAATTGAGGCAGCTTTCCTTAGAAGATTATCATTTTTGGGAGAAAAAAAAATAGTGTCACATCTCTAGCTGGAGTGCCCACGTGCTCTGCTACAGGGCACCCCATCCTGTATTCTTTACCATTCACCCCAGACTACATTTCCCATAATCCTTTGCCTGGAGACATCATCAACTGCAATCACCTGTCTCTCATCACCTCATCAGTCTCCCATTATAAGAATGGCACACACACACACACACTATCATATTGAATGTCCGTATGTTTTCCGAGTTGCCTATGTTTTGACCCTGGATTGGTTCCTTGTTTTTGATTGTTTGCTGCCTGCCCTGATCAATGCCTGTTTGTGGATTACTCTTCTGCCCTGTCTGGGATTTTACTGTTTGCTGTTTATGGACCCTGCCTGTTTTGACCACACTCTCTTTTAATAAAGCCTGCATTTGGATACCTCCGACTCTGTTGTCGCATCCCTCGTTACAAAGATATTTATTTGAAATTTTATTTTGCAGGCTTACCCAAACTCAATTAGACTGGTGTACATGCTTAAAGATTTCGATATGGTTGGGGGAAAAGTAAAATAAAAATTATCTGTCTTTCCCCCTCCCTCCTAAAGCTAAAGAGGTGAGCTTCAAGATTCTAAATGAGATTTATCCTACCAACTAATTTAAGACTGAATTTTAATTTTGAAACAAGTATGGAAACTTTAGACCATGTTTTTCTTTTTGTGTGATATGGTGCAACCTTTTTGGAGAGAGGTGCAAAACTGGTTATGTTTAAGGAATGTTAAATTCCCACCCCTCAATGTGAAGGTCATGTTTTGGTATTTTTCTTGAAAACAAAGAGTTTGAATTTGTTATTAATTTCTTGTTGTGATTTAGGAAGTTTTTTTTATTTGTGAGTGCAGATGGTTTAAATCTAAACCCAACTTTATCCAATTGTGGAATGAGGTAAAAGTCATATAAAAATCTTTAAAATTTGTTAAAAACAAGCAAGCCTTTAAGTTGATTTCTCTCTTGGATTTGTGTGAATTAATTTAAAAAGCCTTTTTGTTGTATTTACATTTATTTTTGATGCATTTTATTTATTTATTTATTTTTTTCTGGTTTGCATATTTTATTTTTATTTTTGGTAATGCTCAACCAAGGCTGAACAAGATTGGTTATATTTTGGAATGTGATTATGCACCTTGTTTGGTTGTAAAGTTGATGCAACACTGTGAACTCTGTAAACAAGTGATGGATTTCAGCATCTATAATGTAGGGTGCGGGCGCTTCAGATTCTAGAGAGCATTTGATTGGACAGAAATTTTGACGAGAAGCTGAAAAATCGTTGATCCATATCGATGGAAGATAGAGACTGTACGTTTTGAATGGTTATATCTTCTAAATAGCTTATATATGACATATTCATACTGAGAAAAAAATAATTTGGTAGGTTTTTGTTTGAAAAAAGTGACATTCATTTATATAAATGTGTATATAATTTTGATTATTACACGATGTGTGAAGATGAGTTTGAATGTGTGTAATGTTTTGAAGTTTTCTTACCCACTGCCTTTAAATACGAAAATGTAGTTTGGCTCTCTATCCCAGGGTTTAAATTCAATACAGGTCTTGAGTCTGAATTGCTCGAATGCTTTCAGTATCACACCTTTGGCATTGATTTCTATAAAAAAAATTAAAAAAAACATAAGAATGTGAAAAAGAGCAAGTAAAGCAGAAGAGCTTAAATTCAACTTAAAACAATCAATTATTATATATTCACAGACCAAGGCTGCTGTCTAGGACATATGGCACAGTGGTCGGCCAGCGATACTTTTCACTCAAAATAGTGTTTCTGTCTTCTCCCTGTTAAATATAA
The DNA here is from genome assembly GCF_012432095.1 of Onychostoma macrolepis. Taxonomy (NCBI): domain Eukaryota; kingdom Metazoa; phylum Chordata; class Actinopteri; order Cypriniformes; family Cyprinidae; genus Onychostoma; species Onychostoma macrolepis. The sequence goes on from NC_081174.1 coordinate 11,542,861, forward strand.
ACCAAACATGGATTCATTTTATTTAAAGAAAATTTTATTATATTGATGTTTGTGATGTTTAGTGTATCTAACTGTATTTACAAATTAGTTTGACCTCCTGAGGTTAATGTTGACATTTTCTAGGTTAAGGTTAAGAATGTCCTAAAAAATTATTTTGTTATTTTTCAGGCCCAGAGATTCAGGCCCTACTTTGTACCCTGTTTGTGGAAAGCACAAACACTGACCTCATGCATCAGAATGTCTCCTTCCACCAGGTCAAGTCCTGCCGCTATTGAACAAGACAGCAGTTAATGCAAAAATGTTATAGAAATTATGCTACAGATTTAAGACATGATATTAATGTTTCGACAAACCTTCATTTATATTAAATATATCCTGTTCTTCTCCATTATCCACATCAATCTCTGTATTGCCTAAAAAAAGGTCAAATTCAATAGTATATAAATAAAAAAAAAAACAGTTGTGATTATTGAATGCATTGTTATATTAAAATGATGTGATTGTTATGACTCACCTGTGAGTGAAGATGTTGGCTTTGAAAGAAAACATTTGAGTGATACAGTAAGTGTCAAATGTACCCATTTACATCAACAAACTATTACAGTGCAAGCTTTGATATTGTATGAAATAACCACAAACAATCACAAAACCCTTTCAGTCTTGAACAAAGTCATTGTATTTTAATATAACAACAGCTGTGTTAGATTTGTTCTAAAATATGATCATTTGCTTTTGTTTAGCACAATATTAATCAACACATGATCACAAAATTGTTGTTTTTATAACATCTGAATTCTACACTCACCAAACACAGGGCTGTGGCACATACGCACAGAATCAGCAATGTATGGAGAGACGCCATGAGAACTTCACTCTGAGCCGGTCTCTTCAGAACATCAGTGCATTGTGTATTAACCAATTTATAGAACAAAAGTGATGCAAGCTTGTATCTGATAGTTTACGATTTATTACACTAATGGTCAACTTGTTATTATTAGACATGGTAAAATAAATTATCAATAATGATTTGGCTAAGAGTTGGGAGTTTAAAGCAACAGTTCACCTAAAATGAAAATTTTCTGAAAATGTACTCACCCTTGTTATGGAAAAATCTCTTATTGTGAGGCAATAACCCAGAGAGTATTGCAGAATAAGAAAAAACAGGGTTTATTCTTGCAAGAAAGTCAGACAATCATATAAAGCATCTGTACAGTGTGTGACAAAGAGGAACACTTCGACTCAGCATTTATATCCCAAACAAACCAGGATGTTTCTATCTCATCCAATCATAATGCATACTCACCATATGCCTCCTTTTAGGGTATCTGTCTATTTTCCCTCAGACTAGCGTTGATTAAGTATTTAATGCATAGCATCTTTCTTGAAGTTATGGGTGTAGGGCCTCAGAGTAAAAGAAACCATTTCTCATTTTGCACTTGTCTCGAACCATTTCGCATGTGATATCAACATGAGCATCAATAAATGTGACCCTGGACCACAAAAGCAGTCATGAGGGTCAATTTTGAGATGTATACAGCATCTGAAAGCTGAATAAATAAGCTTTACATTCATGTATGGTTTGTTAGGATAGGACAATGTTTGGCAGAGATACAACTATTTGAAAATCTGGAATCTGAGGGTGCAAAAAAATCTTAATATTGAGAAAATCACCTTTAAAGTTGTTCAAATGAAGTCCTTAGCAATGCGTATTACCAACAATCAAAAATTAAGTTTTGATATATTTACAGTAGGAAATTTACAAAATATCTTTATGGAACATGATCTTTACTTAATATCCTAATTCAATTCAAGTTCATTTGTATAGTGCTTTTTACGATACAAATCGTTGCAAAGCAGCTTTACAGGAAATTAAGTTTCTACAATATATATTGTAGAAACTTAATGTATTTAACTTATGGCAAAATTTGGTAATTCTGTATATTGTCTGAGGGTTGGCATCCTCTGAGGTCCTCTGAGGGGTTGGCATCATCTCTTCTCAGGTGTTTGATCATCTCAGATCATGTAAGGTTTGGATCCAGACTGAAGCTTCTGTAATTCCTAGTTACATCCCGTGGCAGAAAGTAACAGAGAAACAAATAGAGACATAATTAGCGTAGCTACTATTCCATCCAAGCAAAAATGATTTGTTCAACCCAAGTTAAAGAATAATAATGTGCATTTGATCAGATATAATATCCTAATGATTTTTGGCATAAAAAATCTATAATTTTGACCCATACAATGTATTTTTGGCTATTGCTACAAATATATGCTACTTAAGACAAAATGAGCGTTCTTTACCTTATATGGTCAAATATACAGTTAATGCTTCAAGCAAATAAAAGAAACGTACACAAACTAAAATTTCCATAACATACCGTCCTTTGATTATTCTTTAATCATTCAGCATATACAACCATTAGGACATCTAACATGTTAGTTCACCAGGATTCAAAACATAGGCTACCATCATTAACTAAAAGGGTAATGCATTTATATTTTTCTCATAAGCGAGACAGATATCTCTATACTAGTAAACATAGGGGAGCTTTTACACATATCATTCTTACACAATGGTTTCTTTGTTATTATCGGATGAACTTGAACTAGTACTAAATCTCGTGGGTTTAGTCACCCATGGTGGAATATAGGGACTACATATGGGAAATCATCATTATCATAATTTTTGGGCACCTGTGTATACATCATCATTTGGTGATGTATACACATTATTTTCTCCATTTTTATCTCCATTGCAGCTTCTCCTCCATTGTTGCAAAGGTCTGCACGTCTGAAATAGAATCAGTAAGTTCAGTCATTAGGCAGTAATCTGCAAGCCTCTGTTAATGACATTAGTTTAGCCGCTTGGGCTGAATAGTGAGACTGAAATCAATGACCCCAACAAAAGCACATCATGTTCCGTAGTCACAGCATAAATGATCTTGTTTCTGCTTGTCTCAGGGTCTCTAGAGGCTGACCCCTCAATAAAAAGCATCATGTCAGCATTGTCAAAGGTGGTCTCTCTGATGTCTGGCTGTGGTTTGCAAACATCTTCAAGCACAGTTACACAGCAAAGTTCTTCCTCATCCCCCTCTGTTGCAAGGTTCATCACAGAGCAGCGTTTCACTGTCACATTTGGCTTTTTAAGCAATACAGTGTGGTATCTTATCCAGCAAGCAGTAGACAGATGTAAAGATCTCTGTTTCAGCAGAATCGTTGACACAGCATGTGAAACCCGCAGCGTGATATCAGCATAACCAATGATTTCTTGGGAAGCCATCATGACTTTTTCTACAGCTGCTACTGCCTTTAAGCATTTTGCCGACCCGGCAGTCACAGGATTTAATTTGCTAGAAAAATAAGCTACTGGTCTCAACCGGCACCTATGGTTCTGCAACTGCACAGATGTCATACAGCGTTCTTTCATCCACAGTCTGTACAGATGGAGAGGGCGCGCTCTGTAATTGAATTTTCAAACTTACGAAGACATTTTCTGCCTCCTTAGTCCATTTCACTTAGTCATGAGACTGCAAACCCTTCCCATGAGTCAATGCGCTCAGAGGGTCTTCTAAGATTGCATAATTTGGGATGAATGTGCAACAATATGAACACATTCCCAAGAATGACAATAGTTTTTTTGCAGCTCGTTTAGGAATTTTTTGAATGGCCTCAACCTGTTTTGCAGACAGTGACTTCCCATAATTAACCAAAAATGTAACTTGCTGTTGTGCAAACTGTAACTTTGATAAGCTTGCTTTATGACTTTCAGCAGCCAAATGCTGCAGCAGTTTAACAGTGTCTTTTTCACACTGCTCCTTTGTTGGGCTGCATACCATCAAGTCGTCAATGTACTGCAATAGGGTGGTGCCAGGTGTCAGGACTAATGGTTCTAGACTCCTTCTCAGTGCCTTGTTATGCATTATTGTTGATTCCCAGTAGCCTTGGCATAATCTTGTAAAAGTGTAACCTTTCCCATTAAAATTGAATGCAAACCAGAATTGCTATTGTGCTGTTATCACCACAAGTTCAGCTCGTTTTATTAAACCCACGTCATACTTATGTTATGTCAATGTGATCTCATGAGAATTTGTATGTATTTCATGTAAAACGTACATTTACTTACAGGCACTAAAACATTGTTATGATCACCAGCTGGAGTGCCCATGAACTCCACTAGAGGACACTCTTACCATTTTTTCTGAACTCCATTTCCCATGTGTTCCTTGCCCCTCATGTGATCTTGTCATGTGCTACCCATGTTTGTGTGTTATGTTCTGATTGGTTCTTTGGTTGCATGTGTCATGTTCTGATTGGTTCATTGGTTGCATGTGTCTTGTTCTCATTGGCTGGTTTTGTCATGTGTTCTCCTTGTCTAGTATAAAAGATGCACACACACACTCTAGAGCGCTGATTATTTAGTAGCCATTTCTTGTTCGCTGCCTGCCCTAACCATTGCCTGTTTGTGGATTACTCTTTTGCCTCTGCCTTGGATTATACTGTTTGCTGGTGTTGGACTCTGCCTTTTTTGAAAACATTTGTTTATAAAACCTTGAATTTGAATCCCCAACTCCGTTGTCACAACTCCCACGTTACAACACTGATGTATTTACAGCATTTTAACATACAATACTGATGTATTGACGACACCTAAAACTTAAATTATTTACGTATGAACAACTTTACACACTTACAAAGGAATTCTTATGAATATGAAATCGTGACATTAACTTTTTATATTCAGTTGTCATATCAATAGCATTATTAAATGAAGCTTACTCTATTACTTAATACAAAATGATAACATTTTGTTCTGTGTGATTTCTGCTGCCAACTCGTTTGGAAAAATACATAATGTAAAACAAGAATACACTTTAAACCCTTAAAATTAATACCATTTCTGCAGTTGTTTACCTGTTACTTATCATGTAATATTTACTTTGTTTGCTGTGTTTTCTCTGACATGCTGTGACTGACAATCGAACCATAAAATACACCAAAATGGCAACATAATTACAAAAGGATCAATTGTATTTGTGCGCTTTAATCCAGGAACAGAATTAACAGGAACAGATTGCGACATACAGTGTTTCTGGTTAAGTGTGTTTGAATGAGAAATGTGCACCTTCACGGAGTGGATCAGGATAACAATCTGGACTATATTTCAGGGGTTAACAACTTTAATTCTGTCAGGACCACTATCGTCAAAATGATAGACGTTTAGCATACAGTTTGGTTTGGCGGTATGGTTCTGTTCTGGGCAAAAACTCCCTGCCCATCAATGCAGCATGTCATGAATCAGCAGGGAGAGCAGCAATAATAACCCCCTAGGGTTAGAACAGAACAAAGCAGATATCATTAATGTACTTAATGATATTTAAGTGTAACACATTACTCAAGATAAGGGAGTCTGATTCAACAGGAATATCAGAAAGCCAAGTCCTGAATGTGGCGAAAGGAGGAGTTGGGGATGGAGGAGGGTAATTTGCTCCCAAGCAAGCAAAAAGCTGCTGAATAATGCTGAATAGAGCTTATATAGGAATGCCATGATAGGTGTCGTATTCCTATAGGTAGATAGCTGATGCAAGCTTGACTCACGTGACCTGCCAGAACTAACGCAATTCACTTAATTTCTACTATGCACCTCACACAAACCTACTATATTCCTCTGGAGAGGACTGTGGCTGCAACGCCTCATCATTTGGACTGCTTTTGATACGACTCTTGATATTTTGCAATAAATAAATTATTGTGATTGAACTTATCTTTCTGTCATGTTTTTCTTTATACTGTACATATTTTTAAGCAATATATGATTAGGAGTGGGATTAGCGACTATAACATTTTTTATTTTTAATGCTATATTGTTACTAAAATGGTAATTTTCCTGCATATTTCAGTTTATTACATTTTATATATTTTTATATTCACTATAAATGGGTAGGTTTAGGTTTGGGGGTAGGTTAAGGGGTCTAAAAATCAAAATTGCTTATCAATACAATTATAAAAATGCATTGATACAAATGGCTTAATGATATAAGATTTTTTTGTTTTAGCTAAAAATACATAGCAATTTTTACGCCATAAAAACTGCCATAAAATCAGCTCATTGTGTCACACTCATATGGAGCCACTTTGCTCAGGCTTCATGCTACTTGTACATCAATCAGCTTCCATTGATATGCATAGTGAACATCTCCCACTCCATTTTCATCATTTCTACTCTTATACCCTCTGGCATGGAAATGAGTGAGATTCCTAGTTTGCACATCAAATCTCTTCCTACTTAGTTTACTGGACACATTTCAGACATTAAGAAAGTGTGTTTTATTACCCTACCAATTTGGTCTTTGTATCTTAAGGGTCTCGTAAAATATTCTTTTTGCATTTGACCGGATAGTCCTGTCGAACAGGCATAGTTGCCAATTCTTTCTAGATAGTGTTGTGAATTCACTTGTTCTAATCACTGAACTTGTAGTGCCAGAATCGACCATGAAAGATTGCCCTGATATACACAAAGTTATTCTTGGTAATTGTTTGGTTTCAGTCCATTAACGAAAATGAGCTTCCCACAAACCCATATTCGACCCCAAGTCTTCTGGGGTATCAATTCCACTGTCCCTTTGCTTGCAGGCAGCTATTCGAGCTGTGTCGATTATGTTTGGGAAGATTTCTTTCAAGGCATCATACTGTTCAGTAATGTCTAATCTGTAAACAGCGTTGTTGGCGTTACTCCAGTCCCTGACTACTGCTGGGTCGTGGATGTCACCTGGTGCAGAGGGTGGCGATTCCCTCTGTAACGGTGTCAGTGGGGTCGATGCTTCCTTATTGTACGGTGGTGGTGGTTGTCGTGGTGATTGTGGTTTGAATGGGGCCAGAAGTCATAGTGTACCTTGAGACACTGCAGCTCAGCAACTGGATAAAGAGGAGGCGAAGAAAATTTCTGAGGAGAGGGATCTGTTCCATTTTAATTTTTTCCCTTCAGGCATGTGCTTCATTGTCTATTTCCTCTCCCTACATTCAGCTTCCTCATACCACATCTTAAGACATTTGTCTTGCATTTGAAGAAAATCCCTAAATCCTTTATATTTACCTTCTTATTTGCTTCATTTCTGATTTCTCTTTTTCTAATTTTCTTTCATTGTGTTCAAATTTTCCAGACTAAATGTCTCTTGTTCTAGAAACCCATGCTATCCATCCAATACAGCACTGTTTTCAGCACATACCACTCCATTCAACCTGAGTCTCTGTTTCCCTGTAGCTGCAATTTACCCTCGTGATTGTCACCATGAGGGGCAATTTGTTTCCCTGACTGCCCGGTATTTAAGACTTCCTGTCTTGAAAAACGCACCGTGTCTCCCCCAGTCACAAGGGGCACAGATTATCTTCCAAATCTGAGCACTAGACTCCCCCTTGAGTCTAGTCTGCAAACCGTTTCCCTGATTTGACTGGTGTCAGATTGTTTTTGAGTTGTGGTGGAAAAATGTTTCCACTTCTGAATGTGAGGCAATAATTGTAGAATAAGAAAATAGAATTTTTTTCTTGCAAGAAGGTCAGACAGTCATACAGAGCATCTGCAGAGTGTGTGACAAAGATGAACACTTAAACTCAGTATTTATATCCTAATCAGACCAGGATGTTTCTATCTCATCCAATCATAATGCATACTCAACATAATGTCTCCTTTTAGGCTATCTGTCTATTTCCCCTCAGATTAGAGTTATATGCTTTTGGACCACTTAGTAAAAGAAAAAAATCATTTCTTGTCTTTTACTTTTTGGCACGTGGCATCAACATGAGCAGGAGGATGCTTTTGGCTCAAGCATTACGTTCTTATATGGTCTAACACACTTTTAATACTTCAAGATGAGAACTAAGGAGTAAATAAAAGAAACATACAGAAACAAAAAAATTCATAACACGCTCAAGCCATCTAAAAAGAAAAAGATATTTCATCACAGACTGCAGAAAATCTAATCAGACTCAGGTCATCCAAGATAAGTTTGTTCCTTCATTGCAACAGATTTGGAGAAATTTAGCTTTACATCTTGCTTACCAATGGATCCTCTGCAGTGCATGAGTGCCATCAGAATGAGAGTCCAAACAGCTGATAAAAATGAAACAATATTTGTTTAGAACTGTTTTGGACTGTATTTGCTTGTAAACGGTGCTTGATCTGTGGATATTTATCTCCTGATTCAGTCAAGACCACTTTTTCACTGGAGAAAGGAATGATATTCATAGAGTACAGGTATTTTAACCAGAAGCAATGGTTTGAAGTTAAACATTTCTTGTTGGGTTTGTATTTTACAAACACACAACTTTTTGCACAAGATGTTAAAGGGTGGACTGGAGTGGTGTGGATTACTTGTGGATTATTGTGATGTTTTTATCAGCTGTTTGGACTCTTATTCTGATGGCACCCATTCACAGCAGAGGATCCATTGATGAGCAAGTGATGTGATGCTAAATTTCTCCAAATCTGTTCGGATGAAGAAAAAAACTCATCTACATCTTGGATGGCCTGAGGGTGAGTCAATTTTCAGTAAGTGCATTGTTTGGTGAACTATTTCTTTAATTGCACGCATTTTCTGCAGTCTGTGAAAAAAATTAAAATTTTTCACAGTAGATTATTGTATTAAAACTTTTATTGCACTTTTTTTTTTTACATCGGGGTACAGAATAAATAGATTTACAGAGCCTGATATCACTTGAACATTCATTCAACATTTTCCCCACAAAGTAAAGCCCAAAAACAGTATAAAAAATATAAGGGTACAGTACATGCAATAAATATTTTATCTGAGAAGAGCTAAATAGTGCAAAAAGTTTTTGGCAGATAAATCATAACTAGTAATTTTAAAGGCATGATCAATTCCTGAGATGCACCAGATAACATATGAAAATGCATTACCTTTTAAAATATCTATTAAATCAAGCATTTTCTGTTGCCTTAAAACCATTTCAATCAAAAAACAAAATTTCAACATTTCCATATTATATTTTACATAACATTGGTAACATCAATATCACATCCTCGATATACCATTTCTTTGACTGATTTCTCAATTGTTTATGTCCTTGTGGTTCAGAATCTTCTTCCCAAGCATTTTTTAAGATGTTGTCCAGAAAAACACCCGAGAACTGTATTGTCATCTTTCTCAAAATGAGATCTAAAAACTCTCCCTATATGATGCTAGAATTGCACACTGGATGTTCATCTCATCAGTCTGGTTGAGATTCTGTGGTTCATAGAAATAAAGGATTACAGTTAAACATTGACATGTGTGTGAATACATTTATTGGGGAAAAGTTCTTCGATTTGTATACATGTACATGACTCACAGTTATATCATCCAGATAGTAGCAGTGACGCAGGTTGAGGTGGCCAATGAAGTTACGGCTGTAGTACTGTGGATCACCGTGGAGCGTCCGCACACACACTGGACACACCTAGAGGGCGCCAGAGAGCACACAAAAAAATCTTGATGGTTTTTCTGTTTTTGATGCTATCCGCCTTTTTCTTCAACGCGGAAGTAAGCCTATGGGTGAGACTTCCAGTTCATTAGCCACTATAGGTAAATAACGAGGAGAATAACAACGTGCAGTAAACGTTAAAACTGTTTTCACTACAAACCAGTGTGTTCATAATTAAGATAATACATTAAAATAATATGATAAGACACATCAATTTTCAATATCAAACAGCAAAACGAACTGTTTTGTAGAGCTAAAAATAGCTGGACGCCAATGAGACCGGAAGCTAGACCCATAGAATTTACAAATGGCCGTGTCCATTTTTATGGCAAGAAAAAGGTGGATAGCACTCAGCAATACTGAGTCATTCAAAACTGAAGTGTGTAATTTGCGTATGTTAAAATATAAGTAAGCCATTTATAGGTTGATTCCCCCTGAAAAGTGTAGTACTGTGACTTTTAGAGCTATCAAAACATTGCTGTGTATGTATGAGAATCACAACAAGCCCAACTTTGCAACATTGGTTCCATCAATAGTGTGAATTTGTGGTGGGACAATCTGTTTTTTCAAACCAATAAAAGATAGGGGGAGTGTTCTGTAATCAAGTTTCAAAATTGCCAAAACAGTTTGAAAATTCAGTTTGGTGACGCTAAAGGTAAGAATGACTCACTTCAGATTTAAATATAACTGAAAGGAACTACTTATGATTCAAATGAATGTTCTGTAAGTTTAATTCAACACATGATTGGATATAATCACTCCACGTGACGTATACACATGAATGGTGACTGACCACACGTTTGCTGTCATTGGCATGATGTTCATTGCAGTGATCACGTAGATCGAGTTCATCCAGTCCATTCTCCTGGCAGTACGGACACACAAAAGTCCTCACAGTTAAACTGAAAAGAAAAAAATTTGGAAAGTTAGTACATGTCAAAGACTGTATTTTTGAGTGTTTTTAGCAAAATGCTTAAGTCTGCTAAATATAAAGGTTCTAAAATGGGAAATTATTTTTAGAATCAGTTTGGGATCCCCAAATAATCTGAAGAACCCGTTTTTCACCATAAAGAACCTTTTGTGCAAAGAAATTTTAAAGGTTCTGCATGTAGCATAGATGCCAATAAAGTACCTTTATTTTTAATAATGATATTATTGATTATCTTTCTAAAAATATATGCCAAAATAAATAAATACTATTTTGAAATAGCCCAATTTTTGGATTGTGTAAATGGTGCATTATATAGGAATATACACTATATTTTGGACAAAAGTTTGTGGACAAGAAAAATCAGATGAAAGTGTTGTAAGCACCAATTTAGAAAGAGATGTAGTAAAACAATGTCATTTTCATTTTCACTTTGTGCACAATAAGGGATCCGTTTACATTTTAGAGAAAAACAAATAAAATAAAAAAAGGTTTAAATAAATAAACGAGTACTGAAATAAATAAATAATAATAGAAGATTAAAATAAATAATTAAATTAAAAAATATATACAAATATATTAAAATAAATAATAAAATTGATTATAAAATAAATAAATAATAAAAAAGATTAAAGTAAACAAGTATGAACGTATTTGGATTGGATATATTATATATGATTGCTATATACAATATATCTGACCTTGGACCACAAAACCAGTCATAAGGGTAAATTTTTTCATTTTTCAAGCCTTTTAAATTTTAGGGGAGTCCTAAAGATGATCCTGTTTGGGGGCAAAGATGGGCACAAATACATCAAAATGTATTTAAAATAAAAATACAAAATACTGTGTGGAAAAATGTATTTAAATACATATACAAAATACTGTACGAGAAAATGTATTTAAATACAAATACAGTATTTTGTAATTTGAAATTACACAAAATACATACTTTATCGCTCTGACGTGTCAATAACTCCTGCCCACTAAAATCTCCACAAATATATTTGCATACCACGGCAATGTATAAATGATATTGAAAAAGTTTTCGATTTACACTTTATATCATCGCCAACATATATATTGTCATATTGCTATAGCAAGCAGTAATGCTTAAAGTTTAATGAACACATTTGACTAGCTAGTTGATAAAACCAAAGTCTGACCAAAAAAAACAACAACTATCAAGACTGACTAGTGCTAATGCTGTTCCCCTTGCTAGTGCTCTTTTTTCCTTCATGCTATTGCTAACTAAAAGCAAATCTGAATGGTGTTCCATTTTAACCTTAATCAACAAGTACAAATGACCATAACATCCTTATATTATGCTGCCTTCACTGGCAGTCTAATAAAGATGTTGATTGGCAAAAAGCATTTTATGTATTTTGAAAATACAAAAATACTAAGATTTTAAAATGTATTTAAATACAAAATACATGTGATTTTTTTCAAAGGTATTTATAGTATTTTTAAATAGTATTTTGTATTTCAGATACATATTTTAAATACATGTATTTGAAATACTGCCCAAGTGCCCATCCCTGTTTGGGGGTCTGTGGCAACTAAAAGATTGAAAACCCCTGTCATTGTGTGCCTTATGATTAGGATTTGTTGAAGTACTGGAATAACCAAACATGTTAATTAGAAGGGGTTTTCCGCATGCTTTTCGCAATGTGTTTGTGAACAGAAGTGAATTAACAGATGTCCTCACCCCTGAGATTGTGGATTCATCTCCATTAGACTGATCTCCGTTTGCCATGGCCTGTGAATGAACAAAAATTAGTTATCCAAACCAGAGTGTCAATCAAACAATTATCCTCTTGATGGGACTTACCATTCATCCATTGCAGCCTGCACATTATCCTGGGACAGGACAGGGTTTAGCGGGAGTGCGGCAGGGGCAGGTGGCGGGAGGACTTGGATAAGACCACTATACGGGGCAGCAGTAAAGGGTGCCGGTTGTGGGGCAGCAATTAAATTCACAAATGAAGCTCTGGTCCGAGGCATAGGAACGGGCCGTGCAGAGGAAATTAAAGGGAAAGGGGTTTGATTCTGTGGGGCAGGTGGCACTGCAGCCTGATAGGGCAGACTGCCTTGAGCAGCAGTGCCTGCCTGTTGTCCCATTGAGTCTCGAAGTTGGCCAAGGCGACTGTTGGTTTAAAAGAAATTATTAATTCTTTAGCATTTGACAGAAAATAAGCTAAATAATGAAATTGGCCTGAGACTTACGCATGTATGTTTGCACCAATAGGTCTTCTTGAATTAAATGATTGAAAATCTGCTGGCAGGATTGGGTGCATACGCCTTCTCCTTCTAGGAGGCTAAAACAAAAATATTCATAAGCATGCAATTCTTGATGACCTCCACTCACAGAGACTGATATTTATTACTCACTTTAGCAGGGTTTTTACTTACCAGGAATGTATTATTTTCATAATCACCGTTGTCTACTGAGCTTCTGCAGTATGGACAATGAGCCCTGTATCGAATAGACTGACTGAGGCATCGCTGGCAAATTCTGAAAGTACAAAGAGAGACAAAGGGTACTTGTGAGAGAGCATAAAATAATCATACGATCAACATGAAGGTAAAAGATCGGCTGGCAAGGCTGGCAATCTTAGCTAACCAATCATGTGATGGAATTTCCCTTTAGAAATACTTTCGCTTTTTGCTGCCGGTAAATGCTCATGTTATTTATCAGAAATGATATGTACTTGTGAATAAGGAGAGACTGCAAATGCATAGCAAATAAAATAAATGTCCATTTTTGGAGAAAATTTGATTTACTGAATGAGTTTGATTTATAATCACTTATCAAATATATTTTACAACTACACATTTTTATACAATGCATTACTGTATAAAGTTGTAAACTATACATTAGCATAATGTTAAATTATGTTAAATGCCTCACAAACCTACAAGTTTGATCCACAAGTATGTCTGTTTGTAAAGTTTCCACATGAAGTCAACAAAATCCCCATCTATGTCAAATATAAGCCACACTTACACTTTTCCACAGCATGGAGACGGTTGAGAAGGATTCTGTATGTTTTCCCTGCATACAGGACACTCTTCCCCTGAAGCGGACATGTCCAAATCGTCTGCTGTTTAGTGTGTCTGTCTGTCTACTGGCAGTCAAATCTCTTCTGATACCTTCACTTTCAGGTTGTACAGCTTAAATGCAGTTCAACTTCCTTATGGTCATAAAGAGGGAGTGTATTCTGTTTGCTTCAGCTGCTTTCTTTTCATGATGATAAATATTGAACCGGTTTAACCTGAAAATGCTAATTTTGTATACAAATCTTTAGTGATGACACTCGGGGACTGTGACAGAAATAATACTTAAAGTTTTTTAGGCAATTCAGAATCTGTCTGTAGTTTATGAACATTTTTATATGAAAGCAAGAGACTGATAAACTGATTAGAAGTTCACTTTGTTGGCATATTAATATACTTACATACTGTACACACAACTTTAATCGTGCCAACAAACAGTTTTATTTAATGTCACATCAATCAATCCCTCTGACACGTCTTTAATTTTGACAGAGCTGTAACTTTTGGTTTCACCTACGTACTTACCTATCTATCTATCTATCTATCTATCTATCTATCTATCTATCTATCTATCTATCTATCTATCTATCTATCTATCTATCTATCTATCTATCTATCTATCTATCTATCTATCTATCTATCTATCTATCTATCTATCTAACTATCTAAACTGCAAAATCGTCAGTGTTAATATCCATTAGCCTATATAAAATGTAATATCATCGTTTCATGTTCATTTATATGTGTTCACACTACCCATGTTACACTTTTTAAACCTTTTGACACCAGTTTTGTGTTGATTCAACACTCTATATTAATCTCTTTGTCGGTATACATGTCTTTGTCTATCTTTAGTACCGAAAGTAAAAAGGTTATTTAGGGACACCAGGGCTTTTATTATGGCAGGCGGATGGCTTTGTGATGACTTTTATGTCATTGCGGAAGTAAAGTCACCTGACCGCCGCTAAGCTTCTTGGGCAAAATCGATCAGCAGGCAGCAGTGGATTTCAACATGTCTGCCGTCGGCTGTCAGTAAAGGAGGTGTTTGTTTTCAGCTCAGCAGCAGATCCGTGAGCTCGGTGAAGAACAGACGAGGTGCGTTCATGGCTCAGTGCGTGCAGTCAGTGCAGGAGTTCATCCAGGACTCGTTCGTGCCGATGGTGGCCGTCCTGTGCAGCGAGGATGCGGAGAGAGTGACCCGCAAAAACAGCCTGAGCTTCCCGGAGCTGCTGCGGCCTTTCTGCCGCCTGACGTCCGAGGGTAAGAGGCCAGCTGGTCAGACAACCGCGGATCACCCACCACAACTGATGATCACTAGATAAGACGGTTGTTAGACAGCTCCCTTACACACACACACACACACACACACACACACACACACACACGGACGGGCTGCGTCTCAAAACCTAGTGAGCTGTCTGCCAAGACGTTGACCAAAACAGTCCAGGTGCCACTACAACGTTCAGACGGGAAAAAATACAATCTAGCTTGGCAGTTCAGTATAGGTTTTGAGAGACATGCCCAAAAATGCTCTCTAGCAAGAATTTGAGAGACACTGAAAATGATATCTAAGTAGGCAGCTCACTAGATTTTTAGTTACACGGCCAAAAGTGCTGTCTAAATAGGCAGCTCACTAAGTTTTGAGAGACGTGCCCAAAAAATCTGTCTAGGTTGACAGCTAACTAGGTTTTGAGAAACACACCCCAAAATGATGCCTATCTTGGCAGCTAACTAGGTTCAGAGAAACACGTCCAAAAAATGTTTAGATAAACAGCTAACTGGATTTTTTGTCATGCACCTTAAAATGCTAGTCTAGGTTGGCAGCTCATTAGATTTTTAGGCCCTATTCTTTGTCCAGTGAGGCCCACTGGGCAGACGTCTTTGTAGACTTCTTTTTTTTTTTTTTTTATAGTGACAGTCATGTTTTGGTTGCTAATATTTTTCTGTATGCTTTCTTGAGGGGCCCGAGGGCCTTGGAGTTCAGCCCAGGGCTCTAATGGTCAGTAAATTCTCTATGTGTTAAGGAACTTAGGGTCTTCTGCACAGAGGGGCCTGGGGCTCTATCGGTTTCTTTGCGATTTATGCACTAGGGGTACTTCCTCAGCAAGTTTTGGTGCCACAAATCTTTGGAGACCTTTGATAGTGTAAGGCCTTCTGGCCCATTCCATAATCCAGCTCTGATCCTCAGTCAAATGATAGGACAGGTTTCAAACCAGATTCATCTGAATTTGATCTCTCTGTTTGTGAAATCTGATCTGATTTCCGCTCACCTGACCATTTAGACAGACACAGCACAGATCAGATGCCTCTGTTGATGAGGGTTAGATTACCTCTGGACTTGCTGGAGAGGTCTGTGTTTGGCCTGTGCTGTTAATCACCAGCCTATATCTAGTAAAGGATATGGGATAATCCTAAAGAGGCAGGCAATCAGATCAACTGGCTCAACTTATGAAACTGCTGTTGTTGACAGTGACACTGTAGTCAGTGAACGACCAAGATACACTACTGATCAAAAGTCTGGGGTTTTATTATATATAATAATATTGTAAAATAAATATTAATTAGTATTTTACAAGCCTTTAATGCTAATCAAGGCTGTTTTTTTTTAATCAAAAAAATGCAGTAAAAACAGTAATATTGTGAATTTAAAGTAACTGCTTTCTATTTTAATATATTTTGAAGTGTAATTTATTCCTGTGCTGCAAAGCTGTATTTTCAGCATCATTAATCCAGTCTTGAGTGTCACATCAGAACGATTTCTGAATTATAATATGCTGATTTGGCACCTATCATTTCTTATTATTATTATCAATGTTGAAAACAGTTGCTTAATATATTTGTGGAAACTCTTCCACTTTTTTACTGTCACTTTTGATCAGTTTAATGCGTCTTTGCTGAAAGTATTAATTCATCAACTTTAACTTTAACTTAAAAACATTTGACAACAGATGCCATTTAATTGGTTCTTTAAAAATGTCAGTCACTCTTACAAGAAGAAATGTTCCTATTAGCCCAGGGCTTAGAAAAAAGGTATTTTTGTGTTCTTTGGCCTCCTTTCCAAATGTTAACCATTGAGGGGGAAAAATGAACCGAATCACTTTCTTGCAACAGAATCTGTTCCAGTCACCACAGTCAAGACTGGACACATGTAGCTCATCTGTAGAATGTGGCGCTTGCAACGCCAAGGTCAAGGGTTTGATTCCCTGGGAAAGAAAGAAGTGATAAAGTGTGTGCCTTGAATGCAATGTCATTTTGGATAAATGTAAATGTAATGCACTCTTTTCTTCATAAGAGCATGTGCTATGAAAGGATTTGCAAATAGGAAGTGATGTAATTCTGACAGTTTAATGTGGAAAAATGTTTTGGTTTTACCAAAAATTATTTGAGCAAAATAACATTATTAACATTTAACAAGCTAAGCATGTTCCACTTTTACTGTAGAACAACTGAAATGGGTTTTGTGCACTGTTTCCCATTTAATTTGTTTTCAGTTTTTGTTCCTTAAACTGCTTTTAATCCCTGTCTGAGCTACATCATCACATTCATTGACTCGCTCCATTTATCAATAATATTGGTCATTCAGGAATCATGCAGTTGTAGGAAAACATGCTACACATTTAGTATAGCACAACAGATGCAGACTTCTCATATCAGTCATAGACGACACTGATACACTTCTCGTCAGAGAACTCTTTCAGATGCCAAGTAAAACCTGTTTCTCACATTGCATTTGTTGCAGTGTGTTATGGATTCGTTGAAAAGCTGGTAACACGGTTAGGCTGACCCAAATGAACACAGTGCTCTCTTTATATGTGTGTGTGTGTGTGTGTGTGTGTGTGTGTGTCCCTCAGTGATGTGATTGGATTTATTCAGGAATGCCTTGGCAGCAGAGGAGCAAAGTCTCATCTTTATTCTTTATGTCGTGCTTATCATGTGAATAGTGGAGTAAAAACACACAGGTGCATTATGGGAGAATGTTTGGTAGAGGGGTGGCAACATATTTGAGCTGGGTGTTCCTGTCATGTGTGTTGCAAGGAAAGGGTGGGTGATGAGGGATCAGGTGGGATCCAGAGGTGGTCAGCTGGCATAAGACTATAATGGATACCCAGCTGTGTTTGGCTATTACTCAACCATGACAGATTTTCAAGATGGGAGTCATAATAGATTGTAAATAATTTATTAAAAGTGTTTGCATTGTGCTGATCTCATTAAATATCATTAAAAAAAAAAAATTATAAAAAAATTCTTCTAAAGAAAAGAATAATACCTTTTCAGAATTGTACCCCAACAAATATTGGCAATATTAATAATCAAAACATTATATTATATCCCAATTATAAAATCCCAAAGATGAATAATTTTAATAATGTGAAGTGATGGGGTAGGGTATTTAATTAATTAATTCATTCATTCTTTTTTTTTTTTTTTTTTGGGAAAGATTTCATTCTTTTGTTTAGCATGGATGCATTAAATTAATAAAAAGTGACTAAAGATATTTGTTACGTAAAATTTATATTTCAAATCACTGCTGTTCTTTTGAACTTTATATTCCTAGAAGAAAATGCAGAATGGTTTCCACAAAAATATTAAAGGGGTCATATGATGCTTTTTTAAAGATCATTATTTGGTGTAACAGAATATGTTGATATGCTTTAATGTTCAAAAAACACATTGTTTTTCAAAGCTGATAGCTGACGCGCTGTGATGTGACCCTGTCTCTCTCTCTCTCTCTCTCTCTCTCACACACACTCTCTCACACACACACACACACACACACACACACATACGATGCGCAAAACTCCGCATTTGAACAGTCAATAGCAAATACTTAAACTAATAACAAAACATACTTACAGTTGCTGATTCAGAAGAGCCAGATTGTCATAGCAAAGTCATAATTACTTCCTCTCCTAGGTTCACGAAACGGTTGTCCATAAAATGGGTTGCTGTTCTGTTGTAAGTAATCTTAATGATTCCTAAATGCATCTACTTTCGGAAGGCCAAATAAAGTGTTTTTGCTTTCACACAGCAACACACAGCGTCTCCCTGACACAGCTGCATCAACACTACTGCGGTTACTGAAACCACACCTTCTTTCTTTGCGTGAACATTTGGGTGGCATTACGCAAATATTTCCACATTGTGACGTAGACATGTGGGGGCGTGTTTGAATGAGCCGTTTTAGGTGGGCGTGGCAGAGACTTAACTTTGATAAAGAATATCTCTTTGGTTTTGAGACTTTAGTCTTTGCAACTTCAGGGATCTGAACGATAACTGTAAAGATAACTATAAGATATAGTTCTAAAAATCATTCTCAATATTAACACCACAACTATAACGATAAAGGCACAGAGAAACGATATCACTGGAATCACTTTCAGAACAATTTTTTTGCAGCTGATGAACGATACAAACACTGACACCCAATCAGAATCCATCCTGCTAAAACGAGCTTGAAATTTAAAGCAGCAGACGTGTGTGCGCTTAGAATAAACTGTAGATGTAGTCTGCTGTTGTGGACGCTAATATAGATATCTTTATCGTTATCGTTCTTGGTGTGAAGTTGTGAATGTAGCAACTCATAATGTAATAAGTGCACATAATGTAAAAACGGCACATAAGTATTACATTATTGTAATAAAATGTTCATAATGTAGTAATTTTCTCAAAACTTAATAAAATCTTGAGCTCATAATGTATTACATTTTGAGAAATTTATTAAATTATAAACTCACCAAAAATATTGTCAAATTTCATAATTGTAATAGACTTTTTTTTTTTTTAAAACATCAGTGCTTCCAAAATTACATTGTACTGTATGTTTCAACATCCGTTGCTCGATTTCCATGCCCTTTTACATTGCTAAACCAAAGGGAAGAGCACAGTACCAACTACAGTATGATGCTCTCATGGCTCTCATTGTTTTTATTCAAGTATCAATATTCTGCATTCCAGAATTCTGATGTTGTTAGAACACATCAGAGAAAGGAGAAAAACACCTAAAAGTATGAATATGAATTATAAATGAGTATAATCGGTGTAGGTATAATAAGAAGACTTGTTAAATATAATTATAATAAACAGCTACAGTAATAGTATTATAGTGAAGAATAAGCCAAAGACAAGTTTCTTTTTGTGTTGTGAAGCAAGGCCGTTGGTTTGATTTTGACATTGGTGGGGAAATAAAGTATAAGCAGCCCAGTACTTCCAAACTTCTAAAATATATATTTCCATTTAGAAATAATTTGTGTGTATGTGTATACTCAAACAAATTCATTCTAAAGGGACATACATATTTATTTTTAGAATGAATATGTACATGAAAAAAAAGCAAATATGTTCACATCTGATATTCATTTTAGCATTTATATAGAATAACTAAACTTTAGTGAGGGGACATTGTTCCTCTTAGCATCATGAAAAAAAAAAAAAAACTCTTATTAAAATTCTGAATGCATTACTGATATCCTAGAATGCGTGCAAAGAGTGCTCCCTTTATAATTTCAGATGCACTGAGCCTGTCACTCATCTCAGTTCATCGGTTCAATGGATGTGTCTGTGATTGGCTACACTGCAAACGTTGTAAACAGAAACATCTGATGCTCTCCAGAACAGAAGAGTTTGACAAATATGTTATTATTACAGTTTTAACTAAGGGTGCTGTTTATTTATTTTGTTTTTATTTTTTTGAGTTGCCTTTTTTTTTTTTTTTTTTTAGTTTAGCTCCCTAAACTGGGTGTGACACGATGCTTTCCGTATAGATTTAATATGGAATGTTACTTACTTTTCATGTTTTAAACACAAGATTATGCTCTTACTTTGGCCATGCATTAAATGCACTCCCTTGAAAGCGCAGTTTTCTTACATATTTACTTTTAACTTCTCAAGTAATGTCCGTGGCATGATGACAACGACAGTGGTTACATATAAATATATTTTAATTGTTTCAAAATTAAGGCATTGAAGGCATGTTCGTTTTTATGAACAAATTTGAAAAGGAAAAAAAAAAGTTTCCAAAGTCTAATGTAGTAGGTTGCATTATCTGCCTCAGGCAACAGCAGCACGGAGCATGAGTTAAATTTAATATTTCTTCACAATAAAAGTTCACAATGTAGCCTAATTTTCTTTTAATGTTATAGCTTATTTTACATAAAGCTATTATTATGCTTTGTGGTCAAATTTGTTATATTGAAAGATAATTATAATATTGTAAACATCAATTTAAATTATGTGCTGGTATTACCTTATGAACTGTGATTACATAAGTTGCCACAGTGTGTTCATAATGTGATAAATGTATCATACAATAACCTGTTACATTATGTGAAAAATTATTACATTTAAAAATTATTACATTATGAGCTCAAGATTTTATTACGTTTTGAGAAAATTATTACATTATGAATACTTATTACATTATGTGCAATTAGCAGCACCATTATTTTTTTTCTCCTGTTGCTGTACTGTAGGTCACCTGCGTGACCCCAATAACCAGGTGGTTGTGGTGAAGGGCCTCCGGATCAGCGTGACTGGGATCAACACACGGCCTCCACAGACCCCAGAGATGCACAGACTCCTGAGCCAGGCGGTCTCTGTCTGCCAGCCTCCTGAAGGGTCGCCCGCCAACGTCATCACGGCTGGAGACTACGACCTCAACATCAGCGGTAAGTGCTTGCAAAGACTTTTGTTCACTTTGACTTCACCAGAGAAAATCCGTAGAGGACCTGATTATGTATTATGACTGCCACATTTTAAAGTAGGAAAGTGGAAACGGCCTGAAGTGAACAAAAATGGGAACTGAGAGATTGCTTCCTTATGCAGCATACGTTGACGTAGCCCTTGCAGAATCTCTAAAATGTTGATCATTTTTATGAAGTATGTGACTATTAATTAGCAGTATTCAGTAAGCCTTCATGACATAAGCTGTTTTGTCTATGGATTTACATGCATGCTACCAATGGGTGGGCAATATAAGCAATCACAGTATTATGGTGGCAATATATATCACCATGTACAGTGATATGATGTGCAGATAAATAATAGTTCTAATTTCCAAAGTAATGGAAGACCTTTAGAAAATGGGATACATCTGGATTTTATACTGTTCATTGTAGAAAAGGAATAAGAAAATTACAAAAAAATAAAATAAAATGTTGAGTAGCTTCTTCTGGACAGAAAAAGGGTTTGAGCTCTCTATAAAAAAAGAAAAAGAAAAAAAAAAGACTAATAATTAGATTCTGCAGGGGGGGTGTAAACATTTTAGAAAAGGAATATGAAGATACAAAAATGTTGTGTAGCTTCTTCTGGACAGAAAAATGTTATGATCTCATTCTAAGAAAAAATGATAATTATAGGTTCTGCGGGGGGCTTGTAAACATTTTATGAAAGTTATTAGTACATTTTTAATATCAACATTTTTTATTTTATTTTTATTTTATTTTTGAATGAGACTCATTGCATAGTAGTCTCATGTCAGCGCCTGATGAGGGCAGCAGAGCCCTTGAGGGGAAAAATGAGAATTAAATGTTGTAATTGTCCATGAAATTAAAGGGTTTGGTTTGCAGTACACATTTGTTTTATCGTTTCTGATCTTTTTTTTTTTTTTTTTTTTTTTAATTTCTCAATTTTTCTTCCCCCCCCCCACCCAATTCTCCAACTTCTCCTGTGGATGAATTCTTGGTAAGAGCTCTGAGCCTCATACACATGTTTTCCTCTGGTGTGTGTATGCCAGGTCACACACGTGTGCTATGCTGTGCTGTTAACCCTTTGAATAATGGGCGTGATGTGTTTGGTCCCTTCTCAGAACATAGGCACCCAGTAGAGTCTGTCCCCCACGTGGTCCCTTTGCTGCACCCTTCACTTGGGTGGGCCTAACAACAAACCCCTGAAATTTAGACACTAACACACCACTCTACACCTGCAGCATCCTCCTTTTAACTGAATGAACATATTGCACCTGAGTATGAGAACAGAGTCAAGATGCAACAAACATCAGCGCTAGCATACTTGTATATGTGAATTTCATGGTTGGTTGGTTTGACTACAAAGCTAAGGTCTCAAAACTCTATGCTTTAAATTCAACATGAAATCAAAACTGTTCCTACGTACTTAAATGCACAATACATATTCCTGTTCTTATTGTGTCAGTTATTTTAGTATGTGTACTGTTAAAATGTTATTTATATTATGAATGAATAAATTAATTATAATAATATTAAATAATTATAATATTTAATTTTATATTTTGAGGAAGCTTTATTATAGCTTTTTATCTTACTTTTCATTTTAATTTTAGTTTAAGTTTTAGTAACTTTTCAAATTCAGTTTTAGTAATGTTACTTCAGTTAGTAGCCAAGACGAAATTTAAAATTTTCGTTTAAGATTATATTTTTTCATGTAATTTTTATATTTTATTTTACATCAACTTTTTCAAGTAATAAAAACTCTTATTTTAATAAACTTTTAATTCATTTTTAGTGAACAATATCAGCACTATATTGCACATTATTTATCAGTGCACATCATTCAAAATGTTAATAAAAATAACATCTTCCAGCTCTGAAATGACTTTTCTGGGTGATGTCATCTAGGACCGATGGTGGGTAAATTAAGGTTAACCAATAGCCAAGTAGCTATTAGGCATTGCTTTCGGCTTGGTAAAGCATCCTCTCTAAAATTTTACAGATTTACATGCAGAATGAAGTAATGTAACAAAAATAATAATACATGTGGGGGGAAACAGTTAACTTTTCAGTTTGTAAAGATGCTTTTGAAAGTGAACTTTACCTTTAGCCTCCATATCTAAGCTATTATTCCAGTTCCCAGCAGGAAGACACTTAAATAAAGCCTGATTCCTTAAACAAAATTATCATCCCATGCACAATCTGCAAGCTCACTTTCATGGCTCTGATTGCTTTTCACAATTCAATACATTCAGAACGAAACAATAAGGACATTGCACTCTAAATTTATCATACAGCATTCTGTTTCCCTAAGAAGTGTGTCACTTTATGGAAGGAGGAGGGGTTGTGAATGGTCTTTCATGTTGATTTTTAGGGATGCACCGATACTGGTATCGGGTATCGGGCCCTATACTGAGCTCCTGTACTCGTACTTGTACTCGTTAAAATGCCCCGATACCAAGCGCCGATACCTCACAGCATGTGATAAGTGCCACATTCAGACAAAGAAACAGGACAACATGCAGCAGAATGGAGTTATTAGAGATTAAGGATGTCTACGAAGCAGATGTATGCAATGAATAATGTTAAACATTCAGTATTAATGCCTTTATAGCTGATGTGCGCGAACTGAAAAGCAAAGCGCTGAGTGGATTGAGCGGCCGCCGGCACAGATGCACGAGCTTGTCGAGTGAATATACTTTTCTCACAGACATCACTGGAACGTTTGTAGTTCGGTCGGATATGTCAAAAACAAGTAAGCAAAACAATGCACAAGTTACTTAACGGTAGGGAGGGAGAGAGAGATAGAGCACGCGTGCACTTCTGTGATCTTTATTGATGTTCGCTCACATAGCATGCATCACTTGGATTAAAACTGAATCGTAAATATAAGACAATTTATAGGGGCATTCACTATAAAATAAATAATTTATTTTCAACCTTAAGCATACATGAGTTTCTGGCAAAAGTGAAACTAGCAGCCTGTGTGAAATGCGCTAGGCTGTTCTGTCCCTCTCATTCTGCACCAGTACAAATACGTGCGCGCGTTGTGCATGTTTCGCTTGCTTCATGAGTGTTTCTGCATTAGAAAGAAAAGCAAAGAAAATGCGACATCTATTTCTGAAAATATCACAGTTAGGAGATTTATAACGAGTGGTTCCCTGCATTATTACAGCAAAACGCGTGATTTTAGCAGCCCCAAATCAATTGAATTAAAGATGATGTACCATAGAGCAAAAAAAAAAAATTAACAATGAAAGTAACAAAAACTTGTAAAATACATTTTACATATTTATACATAATTAAGTGTGAAAATAACCGAAGGATATACAGTCAAACCAAAAATTATTCAGAGACCAAATATAATTTTTGATATTTTTTACTAGTGGGTGCAGGACACTATAGTTCATTTATGTAAGTGAGGATAGCAAAATAAAGTAAACTGTGATATATTATATCCAAAAGTTCTTCATACAGTGGACTACCAATAAAATTGATACAAATTTGGAACCAAAAATTATTCAGACCGAGTCTGGGAAAAAAACAAAACTGAAGTTCAGGTTTGCATGCTCCTGGTTTACAGCATGCCCAGGAGACTCCAGGCTGTCATTAAGACTAAGGGTTGCCTGACAAAGTATTGATAGTTGTGTAAAAATTGTCATACTAACAGCTGTCTGAATAATTTTGGTTGATTGTAATCCATCACATACCTTTCTATCAAAGTTATCTGATATTATCGAGCTGAATTTGTTCTGACACAGTTTAACTCTGAGTTCTTGTCATATTTTACTACCATAAACTACAGCAAATAAACTGTGATAATGTGAGAAGTGTTGAAGGTGTCTGAATAAATTTTGGTTTACATTTACATTTAATCATTTAGCGGACACTTTTATCCAAAGCGATGTACAATATGAGAACAATAGAAGCAATCAGACCATCGAGAGTGTAGCAGTATCCAAGTGCCATGACAAGTCTCAGTTAGCCCAGCACAGTACATGTAGCTAGGTGTTTTTTAATTTTATTTTTTTAAATAGATAGAATAGGTTAGTATTAGTTGGTCAGGTTTGACTGTATCTATTTGATAAATTAAGTTAACCAACTAACATTATACATACTCTTTTGGTTTCTGTACCCAATATTTAAAAATTGACAAATGCAATGAAAATATCGGTATCGGTACTCTGTATCGACAAGTACCAAAAATAAAAGTATCGGTATCGGGCGAGTACTGGAAAAAGTGGTATCGGTGCATCCCTATTGATTTTAAAGCATTGGATTGCTGTGTGTCTGCTGTACTCACCCTGACCAATAGACTTCTCCAGAAACATCCAACCCCATTATTTTTTTCTTCTGCTTCTGCTAGAACCAACCAGAAGTTTGTGTTTTATGTATATCTCAAAGGCGAAGTATGTTACAATGTTTTTTCATTATATGTAATTTTTGAGTCTACTTCATTATCCTACATTTAGTAGATTGCCTTTTCACACAGCGGGAGACGCTGGATTTTAGAACAGTGCTCATTTGCTTTCTGGATCTGCAGTGCGAGCTCAGTTTAGCACATTGTCGAAGTTCACTTTTGTTAAAGGGATATTTCACAGAAAATAAAAAGCAAAGAAATAGTTCACCCAAAGATGAAAATTTGTTGAAAATCTGCTCACACTTTGGCCGACCAAGATGTAGATGAGCTTGTTTCTTCATCTGAACGGATTTTGATAAATTTAGCATTACATCACTTGCTCACCAATGGATCCTCTGCAGTGAATGGGTG
Source organism: Onychostoma macrolepis (assembly GCF_012432095.1). Classification (NCBI taxonomy): domain Eukaryota; kingdom Metazoa; phylum Chordata; class Actinopteri; order Cypriniformes; family Cyprinidae; genus Onychostoma; species Onychostoma macrolepis. The sequence goes on from NC_081174.1 coordinate 11,568,776, forward strand.
CCGTCAGAATGAGAATCCAAACAGCTAATAAAAACCTCACAATAATCCACAAGTAATCCACATGACTCTGGTCTGTCAGTTAACATCTTGTGAATTGATGTTTGTAATAAACAAATTCATCATTAAGATTTTTTAAACTTCAAACCGTTGCTTACGTATTGTCTGAATCAGGAGAGAAATATGCATGGATTGAGTATTTACAACCAAGAACCATCCAGAACAGTTTTAAACCGATATGTCTGTGGGTTTTGATGTGAGAGGGTGGACTTTTTCACTGGAGGAAGTGTTATAATGGATTACAGACTTATATTTTTGGCCAGAAGTTACGGTTTAAAATTAAAATGCCTTTTATGATGGATTTGTTTATTACAAACACACAGCTTTTCGCTTCACAATACATTGATGGACTGGAGTCATGTGGATTATTGTGATGTTTTTATCAGCCGTTTGGACTCTCATTCTGACGGCACCCATTCACTGCAGAGGATCCATTGGAGAGCAAGTGATGTAATGCTAAATTTCTCCAAATTTGTTCTGATACAGAAACAAACTGTTCTACAGTGGCCTGAGGGTGAGTACAATTTCAGCAAGTTTTTATTTCTGAGAGAACTCTTCATTGGACTTAATTGATCTTATGATGTATTTTAGCTCCTGGTATGATTGTAGAAAAGCATTACTACTATCAGTATCTAAAATAAACAGGCCATTTTTACAAACACAAAGAGCAATTGGTATTGAAATTGTGTCTGTGCTGATCACAGGTGCATCTGCAGGGTTTGGGGTGGGTTGTGTTTTGGTTTTGGATGCGTTACGCTTCTGTGATTCCTGTCAGTAAGCTTTAACCAGACTGCCTGTCTCTTCTCCTCTCAGACCGCACGGTCAAAGCGAGCGTTCCCTGGTACTCTGACTGGAAAGAAACACTCACCCAGCTGAGCTCGTCCAAGTACTACACAGGTATTCCCTTCCTTCCCCTGCTGGGTGTGCGTGAGAGGGCTTTCCTCAGTCGCCTTCTCCACGTCATTTCCCGGCCCGGCTCGCTCCGTAGCAGAACTGTCACTAAATCTCCTTTCCTCTTTCCAATCCAGCTTCCTCCGCTTTTTCAGGATGTTGGTGGTGGTTCTTTAGCATTGTGTGTGTTTGAGACTCATTGTGCTGAAACTCTCAGTAGACGTGTTCATAGCTTTGTCAAATAATGGATTGGCGATCTCTTCTGTTACTGTACATCCACATAGTTAGTGTTCCAATTGACAATCAGTTTTGACTGAAATTTAAGTGTAATTTTTTGTTTCAGAAATGTTTGGGTTCAGTTTATTTGTGAGATTTTAGTCCAATGAGTCATTTTACCCATTCAGTCAGTGTGCGTCTCACTTTATAGTCTAGTTTCTTTTCCTCTGTAGATCCATCATTCCTTTTGCTGTGAAGTAGAGATTGACTTTACATGTGCTTTTTCTGAATTCAATAAGAATAAATGTTAATGCAGTTCATCAGTTTGATTTAATGTGAAATATTGGTTTCTTTCTGTTAAATTTACAGTTAAAAACAACTGTGGTAGTCAGAAATTCTGAAAAATACTGTAACAATGTTTCCAGTATTATGGTTGGCATATTTGTGCCTGTGCGAGGCCAATACTCGTATACAGTGCCCTCCAAAATATTGGAACAGTGAAGACAAAATTGGTCTGTTGGCTTTGGAGTCAAGACATTTGCAAATACAGATGAAAAGATTAATATGAGACAAAACTACAGAATGTGACATTTTATTATTAGCTGTTTCAACACATACATGTTTTACCAAATAAAAAGAACAGCACTTTTAGAGTTCATTCCACTCATTGACGTGAGCATAAGTATTGGGGCAGTTGAACATAAGGCAGATATAAAAGATTAAAAGCTGTTATTTAGTTGCAGAACCCTTGCGTACAATCACAGCAGTGAGTCTGTAGTTGTGCACAGGGTCATAAACACAAATAATGCAATAAACATTAACTAAATAATATAAAATATAACACAAAACACCTTGATGCATATTACTGATGACAATAAAAATAAGCAAACTACATTCATACGTTTTATGTCATCCAGTGACTTCTGGTAATGTCCTTTTACTGTTTTCAACATTAAGTTTATGGTAACTCAAAGTTTTTACTTCCAAAAACCATAAATGTGACTGTATTTTAGAGTGAAGTGACATATAATGCAGTATTAAACCAATTTAAACCACATTTTTCACTGTATATGGAAAGATATCTAGCAGTTAAACAATTAATAGGTTTTTCTGTAGCATACGATATAAACATTACACTTTTTAAACACTGTATTGGTACACTGATGGTCTGTTGAGTAAAAAATTAGTTGAATATTTAAATGTTTGGATTTTTTTGTTTACTATGTATTTATTTAGGATATGCAAAACACTTTTTCAAAAATGCCTGGTAGGTTGTCTGAGTAGAAACTGTATATATTTGGTTTTAAGTTTATGTTCTTGAGACATCGATCAGACACTTTTTTTTTTTTTTTTTTTTTTTTTTAGATATGCTTAATCACTTCATATTGTGAATTATAGAGGCTACTTCAAAGTAATAATTGTAATTATTATTAAAAATAATTAGCAGCTTTAACAGGATTACTGCAGGGGGTATGCTAATTGCAGTATTCAATATCCAAAAACAGTATTAACAGGTAAAGTTCAACTAAATATTTAATTGTCCCTCCTACATAAAACATATTAATTACAGTGTACAAGTTTACGAACAATGATGGTTGTTTTAAATAAAATGATCTTTGCAATGTATCTGAATGAAGTCTGTATGAAACATTAATATGGTACATGGTACACATGTTGTCATAGGCCAGACTTTGGACCTTTTTAGGACCTTGGACCAAAAAAAAGTTATGCTTTAAAGCACAAATAAAAGTTAAAGAAAAAGTATATTAATTAGCCGATTTCTTCTCACTAGAATGTTGCAATAGTAATCATCAGCGCCACTGCAAGCAAGTGGTGCGCTTCATTGATTTTAATGAAAGTGATATGGTTTGGTTATGGTGTACAAGCTCTACCCTCTCTGTAAAGATTCAGATAAAGAATTGAACGTGAAGTGCATCATACCGTGTGCTTATTGTCATGAATGATTCTGAGGGGGCCATCGATTGAGAAGAAATGTCAAGGAACTCCGCTAATGAAGCTGGAGCATAAAAATCAGTGCATCCTCATCTTCCTGTTATTGCTGAATAGAATTAAAAGTGGAAAATTTATCATGAATACTAATGTTTCAACCTGTTTTGAACATCCTGTTTCTCTTAAAAAAAAAAAAGAAGAAAAAAAAAGGGTTGAATGCTAATTAGGTCATTAAGTGTTCAAAATGATTTAAGGTGCGAATTTCTGAGATACAAATCTAGTCATTTCAATAAGAATCCACACAGGAATTTCGCCAGAAGATTTTACAACCGGTTCACGTTGCTTCGTAAACCAACAGGAAGCTACTTGGTTTGTCTTCAGTGTGAGCAATGCTTCATACATCACTACACTGTAAACAATAAACAACAAACCATGTGACCTTGGACTTTATTGCTTTATATTTGCAGGATAAATAACATTTATGTGCCACTTTTTTTTTTTTTTTTTTTTTGAAAACTGTATTTACATTTAAATAAACAATTGGGAAAGTATTAGATTGTTGGATTTAAACATTCTTTAATTTTATGTCTGTTATATTGCTGTAAAATAGTCTTGCTGTAAAAATGTGATCTGTTATAATTTCTTCCGGTGAATATCGCATTTCTTGGGGGGTTTTCTATTCGTCTTGGCTTTCATAATGTGCTTCTCTCCTCTTCCGCCTGGAGGGCTGGTCATGCGGCCGGTAATAATCTTGTTTCTGAACAAGACAATATTTCTTTGTGTTCATCTTACAGCAACAACACCATGGTTTGAAACCTATCGGGAGAACTTCCTGCAGTCCATGCCAGCATCAGAGCACGAGTTCCTCAACCACTACCTGGCCTGTATCCTTCCAGATTCTTTGCTAATAACTCTACCTCATTTCTTTTTATGCTTGTATTTTTTGACGCATTGAAATTTGAACCATATATAACGTTCAGCTAAGACCGCTATAAAATGTCATGAAGTATAGTTTATAGTAAATGATTTAATAAAATGGCAATTATAAATTATAATTTGCTCTGTCTGTTGATGACCAACTTTGCATTTATTTGATCAAAACTAAAAAAAAATTAATACTGTGAAGCATTATTACATTTCACATCATTCTAATATGATAACTTACCCCAAACTTTTGAAGGGTAGTTTATCACGCTTGGTAACGATATAAAAAATCCAATCTTTTTTCCCAGTCTGGCTAGATTTTGATTTTAATTGGTTTAAAAAAAAAAAAAAAGATGTATAGCACAGTTTAGCACCCTTTTCTGCAAGTCTCAGTTTTGTTTATCTGTTCTCTGTGAGATCTCCTGAACTCGGCTGCAGGTATGTTGGTGGTGTCGTCCCGTGAGGCAGTGCCGACAGAGCAGTTTCTCAAGCTGTCACAGGAACAGCACCGAATCCAGCACAGTGGGGAATACACTAATCCCAAATGGTTCATCCCCAACACGCTCAAATATTATGTCCTGCTCCATGATATCAGTGAAGGAGACGAGCAGAGGTGTGTGTGTGTCTTAAGTGTTCTCTTATACCTGTGTTGCTTGTTTCCTTGGTTATTTTTTCTTTTGCAAACTTTTACACAGTCAAACAGTCACACATAATGGTAAAAGGGATAGTTCACCCAAAAATGTGAATGCTGTCATTATTTAATCAGCCTCATGTACCATAAAAATAGTCCATAGAACTGTATTCTAAGTCTTAATTTGAAGTCATTATTCACTCTAAATCTTCCCCTCCAGTGAGTTCATTTGAAAAACAAATTGTGGGGATGAGTCACTAAAAACATAAACACTAAAAAGGAGATCAATTTTAAGAAGTGCAATGCTTGGAAAATTATTGACTTTTTTTTATTTCTTAACAAGAAAATTCTGGAACTTTAGCATTGCATCACTTGCTCACCAATATGGATGCTCTGCTGTGAATGGGTGCCGTCAGAATGAGAGTCCAAACAGTTAACACAACTTCAGTCTATCGATAATATCTTGTGAAAGAAGATAAAAAGCTGTGTGTTTGAAATAAATCGATAATTAAGACGTTTTTCATTTTAAACCATTGCTTCTGGCTTCAAGTCCTTTATCCATAAAATGTTTATGTGAGAGGACAACAGGGGATGGACTTGAACTTTTTATAACTTGATAACTGTTTGTTCTTTAATTACTTTTATTTGTGTTCATTTGCATAGAGCTACTACGTGATTGTGCGCATGCATTCTCTCACGATTCATCATCGTTAATTTCACTGGAAAATAATTATTAATTAAACCGCTTTTGGAATGTAGCTGATGTCTGGAATAAATGTCCAGCACCTAGTGAATGCAGTTCAAAGCTTTTGATATTCCAACTGCAATTAAACGAGCAGAGTTGATTAACACTGGAAGCATGTATCCAACACTGCCTCAGGGATTAAAGCTTAAGTGATGTCCGGAGAAAACATTTCTGCTTCTCCTTTGTAATTGCTTAGATTTAATTAGAGAAAGTATTATGAGTAGAATAAAAATTAATCTTAAAAGCAACATGAACTGCATTTGCAAAGCGTTTTTCTATGAATATTAATTTTTGACATCATCTGACTGACAGGAAAGCTTGCTTTCCTTTCCACTTCCTCCTCAGAGAGTTCTCATGTAGATAAGTTGCCAGTCACGGTAATCGTGAGCTGCCTGCAGCCTCGAGGTCTGATGAATAGAAGATAAGCTGACTGTGGGGAGAAAGATTAGGCTGTCATATATATATTTATGATGGTATAGAACAAGTATTGATGTCTGTCTCTGTGTCTCTCAGAGCGGACTCTGTGTACGAGGAAATGAAACAGCGGTATGGTACTCAGGGCTGCTATCTGCTGAAGATAAACTCCAGGAGTGGTAGCACTGGTGCGGATGAACAGATGCCGGACCCCTGGAGTCAGTACTTACACAAGACGAGCATACACAACCCTGTGAGTGCCACAAATTCACTTCAGGCTCTGAACATACAACTCATAAACTTCTGATTATCGTCAGAAGGTCTGGTCCATATAGCAGCTTATTGTGGCCAAAAATTGAGTTTTGATAACGTAAACCTTGCAAATCCAGAGTGTACATGTAATGCAATATTTAATTTTTTAATAAATTAAAAATTATAGACCATGGTGGAAGAAATCACATCTAATTCTAAAATAATATTACACATTATAATATACATTTTTATAGTGTTCTTCCACTGTGGTCAATAAAATTTGTTAATTTACCAAATATTATGAAATATTATTCTCAAACTTTAGTCAGCTGAGCCCATTTAATCTAAAATATATCCTTGAAGTGCCCCCTGAGATTTTAATATTTAAATGTTAATATGCTAATGTTTCAATAATATAACAATTTAATTATATGATTGTTCATGGCTCTCTGACAATGCTTAATGGTCACATGAAATGCAGGTAAACACAGTTTTTATTTTAAACTTATTTTTATTTTACTTTATGATAATTAGCTTTTTGTCAACTCACAAAGGTTATAATGTAATACTGCTGTAATACCTTTTTTGCAAAAATTTATTGCAGTCTTTATTTTCACTGTTATTGCAAAACAACACTGAAAACTGTTAATGGAAAAATAGTAACATCTAAGCTGGTTTTACTCAAGTAAAAAAAAAAGATTTAATATCGCTGAATCAACATAAATACATTAATGTATACCAACAAAACTAAATTCTATAAGTTAGGTATAAAATAACTTTTTAAGGTAATAATTGCAGGTTATCATTTTTTGCAGTGAATGTGAATTATTTTGTGAAACTAAAATAGTTGTAATTTTTTTACATTATTGAAGTTAGAGACTTATCTGATGACACGACAAATAGTAATTGCTGGAATTATTTGCTTCGTCCAACATGTACTGACCTTATGGAATTACTCCGTTGTATCACGGTTAGATTTCTCTGAATTTGGAAAATTGAATTTGATCGGCTAAATGAAATGTTCCTCATCCCTGGTGGTGTTTTATAGGAGCTATTTGAAGAATCTGCAGTGAGTAATGCGGTTGAAAACAACATCGGCGCAGAGGAAGATGGTCTTGATCCATCCAATAGAGGTTAGTCCAGCACAGTTGAACCCCATTATCAGGGATTTTGGTTATAAGCCTCATATTGATGAGATTGATTGAACGATTGTCTAATGTTAATTAGATGTTCCTCTCATGTTTGCAGACGGCGTCTCAGAGACTCATCCTCTGCAGCTGGATCCGCCCACTGATGCCGGTTACCCTAGCAACAACGCCAGTCAGTCTGTAAACAATGTGGATGTGACGAGGCCTCAAAAACAGGCCAGCGTGACCTCTCACACCACCCCGACCCCTCGAGGAACCTGCCTGACCTTGAACGACCACGACCACATCCGGCAGTTTATCCAGGAGTTCACCTTCAGAGGATTACTGCCGCACATCGAGAAGAACATACGGCAGCTAAACGACCAGGTACATAAACACAAGTCTCTGTATTGATTGACTCTTTCTTCACTTTTCCTAGTAGTTGTGTATTTTATTTGTTGAGATAATGCCAAGTTTGGGGGCTGTAAGATTTTTTTGTTAAATTTTTGAAAGAAGTTTTGTATTCTCATTTAGTTTTGCATTTATTTAATCAACAAAAAACAAAATACTAAAACAGTAATATTTTAAAATATTATTACAACTTAAAATAACTTTTTTCTATTTTAATATTTTTTTTTAATGTAATTTTATTTTTTCATGTGATGCAAAGCTGAATTTTCAGCATCATTACTCCAGTCTTTAGTGTCTCCTTTCTTATTATTATCGATGTTAAAAACAATTGCTTAATATTTTTTGTAGAAACATTTTTTACAGGATTTTTTGAACATAGAACAAATAGAACATTATTTTTCAACATTATCCCTACAGTCAATTGTTTTCAGTTTAATGCACACTTGCTGAATAAAAGTATACATTTCTCAAGAATATTAAGCACTTTATATATTGCTTTTGAAAAGATTAAAATTATATTAAAATTAAATAAAGAAATAAAATTAAATATATATTATTTATGTGTTATATTAAAAAAATAAAATAAAATGGTTATTGTTTTCCAGGTACTGATATGTACTGATCTTTTCCATCTGTGTTGATAAAATAAACAGAACAAAGAAATTTAAAATAAAAAGAAGCAACAGAGAAACTAAACAACATTGGTCTTGTTTAAATTGTACAGCACATGATATTTATTCAGTAACATCTTATACATTAAAATCACTCAGACAGTCATGTTTTCCATAATATTGGCCCCAATGTCTTATTTTTTTGTTTACCCCCTAACATGGATAACTTTATAATTCACTCTTATTGGCTGTATATTATTAGTTCATTCCCCCATTGTTTTGTTGTAGATTTATTTGCTGTTTTCCTATTTAATACGCATATCTTCACTGCATTCATACATAATGCATTTTCATATTTTCAAAATAAACCTCACTTAATATGCCTTAAATTGCCCAAGAGTCGAGGGTCCATTAATATGAATTTCCTTAGCTTTTGACAGTAATGCAAATATATATTTTATATATATTTCTAAAACTTGAACTTCTCTTTTCTGTCATTTTCTTCATCTTTATTTATCTCTCATTCTAGCTTGTCTCAAGAAAAGGTCTGAGCCGATCTCTATTCTCCGCCACTAAGAAGTTGTTTGGTGGAGGGAAAGTCCCAGAGAAGAGTATTGCTGAACTAAAGAACACTGCAGGGCTGCTGTAAGTGACTTGAAGTACAAATAAAATAGTTTTTGTTGTTCTTATCTGACTCTTGACCTCTGCGATATCAGCTATCCCTCAGAGGCTCCAGAGCTTCAGATCAGGAAGATGGCCGACCTCTGCTTCCTCGTTCAGCACTATGAGCTGGCCTACAACTGCTACCACACTGCCAAGAAGGACTTCCTCTCTGACCAGGCCATGCTATATGCTGCTGGAGCGCTGGTGAGATGCGCACCACAGTCATAGCGCAACTGCTGCTTGAAATTAGCTCCACAGATAGAGACTCTAGCTTTGTTTCTGTGGGTTATCAGAGTAATACTGCAACTGAATGAACTCACCTCAGACTGACTGCCTGGCCTGCTGTCTCTATCTCTACAGGAGATGGCTGCTGTCGCTGCTTTTCTGCAGAGCGGGGCACCCAGGCCGTACCCAGCACACTACATGGACACGGCCATTCAGACCTACAGAGACGTGTGCAAGTAAGAACATGCATTCGCTTGCGTTTGGTTTTGTAGCGTGCTTTGTTGATTCATATGGAATTATTTTCCTCCCACCCCCATTTATATACTATTTGGTAACATATTATATAAATGTAAAATGTTTAAAAATAAAATTAAGTAAATCTAATGCTTTGAACACTAGAACCGCCACGGGGTAAATTTTACCCGTAGCTGTTTTTCAAATGTAAATAACAGATTTTCAACAAAACATTCAAGTCTCCCAGTCATTGACTTTTACTAAAATTATGTAATTTACAAACCAATGTTGTTAAAAATTATTTAGATAAAACCAGATCAAAAAAGGGAGCATTTATACCTATAAGTGCCGTGCGGGTGAAATTTACCTGCTATATAATGCATGTATTTTCGCGCTGTCACTGTCTTGCTGCTTATGTTTTAACATTGCACATTTCTAGGCAACGCCTTTCACTCACCGATTTAGCGGTTATCAGTTTCATAAATAGTCAAAATGACTAAAATAAGGCAATTTATGGAAGGTATTTCCATTTATTTATTCTACTCTCGCCGTTTCCTGAAGAAAAAAAAACAAATCCAATCTATGATGTAATTTCTTTTTTTTTTTTTTTTTGATTACCCGAAGTTTATTGTTGTTGTTCTCTTATTCAAATTATAAATGATAGAACTAAACAAATTAATAATTGGGCCTAGGTGAAGCTGTGCGCTTGAATTTGTCATAGCATCATCCTATGAAAATTATTATTGCTCATTATTGTCTATTGGTTATTTTAGTAAATTTAAATAACATGGGTTATCCTAATATATTGATTAATGACATTGTATTATAATATTACACCACCCAAATATTTACTACCTTCTAATTTTCGTTGTCAGTGCAGGCTTTTTTTTTTTTTAGCTTAGCTTACTGACCATTATGGATTAGTGTAGGCTGCATTAAAAAGTCTTAAACATAAAACAACAGGGTAAAAATATAGTTGACAACTAGACATAATCATTTCATGACTCTAGACACTTCTTTGTGAAGACAGTGGCATAATACAGTGAAATAATATGTTCTTTAGCCATATAAAAACAGTTGCCATGTGTGTGGGTAAAATTTACCCGCTGGCGCTTTTAGGTGTACAGCGACCTCTGGCGGTTCTAGTGTTAAAATTAAGATGTAATTTTAGTTCTTGCTTTTTCAAGAATTTAAATTTATTAAGTAACTAACTATTTGAATTTTTGCTTCAATTTCCAAAATAAGTTTAGTACTTTACTGTTTTAAGTAGTATTTTAAATCAATAAATTAATGAATAAAATTAGTTTTAGTTTTTTTCTTAGTTTTAGCGTCATCAGTTTTTGTTTTAACTTTTTTTTTTTTTTTTTTAAATAAATAAATTAAATTACATTTATTTTAGTTCTTGGATGTAATTTTATGTGGCTTTTAAAAATTTGTTTAGTTTTGTTAAATAAATAGGCCAGACATTGCTTCATGTGCTTTTAGAAATTATTTTATTTTTTTATTTTTATTGTTCTTATTATAATTATTATTTATAATAGTATTATTATTATTAATATTATTATTTTTGTTTTTCATTTTATTTGATAAAATAAATGAATAAAATACATTTTCATTCTTGCTTTCTTTCTTTAGACCGGACATCACTTTATGTGGCTTTTATAAATTTGTTCAGTTTTAACATTTTATTATTTAAATCAATAAATCAATCAGTTGTCATTTTTGCTTCCTCTTTTAGGTCAGACATCAGGTTTTTTTTTGGTTTTTTTTTTACTAATAATTTTAACAAATCAATAACATAACATTTTCATTCTTGCTTCATTTTTTAGGCCTTGCTTCATTTTTTGTGACTTTAAATTAGATTATTTTCTTTATTGATTTTATTAGTACTTTAAATAAATAAAATGAATTTTAGTCGTTGCTTCTGCTTTTAGGTCAGACATCAGTTTATGTTGCTTAAGTACTTGATGGAAGGATCATTCAGATTTTGTTGGAAACCTGCATGCATATAATGTGTGTAAGACATTGTTTTTTATGTCTGTGTCACAGAAACATGCTATTGGCTGAGCGGTGTTGTCTTTTAAGTGCTGAGATTTTGAAGAGTCAGACCAAATACTCAGATGCTGCCACACTTTTGATCAAAATGACCAGTGAGGTGAGCTCAAGTCCCAGCTGACAGCGTTTCTGAATTACATCTAAATTACAAAAACTAAATCAAATGTTTTAGAAGCGTGTAATTACAAAAAGGTGTTCCCGCTTCAAACTCACGTTTTTGGCTAGGCCAATTGCCAATTTACGTCACTTCCTCTTCCCTCTCTGATAGGACTCTGACCTGCGGAGCGCACTCCTATTGGAGCAGGCGGCTCACTGCTTCATTAATATGCGCAGCCCCATGGTGAGGAAGTTTGCCTTCCACATGATACTTGCTGGTCATCGTTTCAGCAAAGCTGGACAGGTATGACAGCAAACACAAGAAACACTTTCCTAAAATGTAAACGTCTGTCATTGTCAGCATTAGTAAGAAGTAATAAACCATGTATTCAGGGGTTTTCAGATTTTGTCTTTGACAGTGCAGGGCCTTGCATTTGCAATGCATTAAACGTCACGAAAACACACACTTTTAAGCATTGCTAAAAATAAATTATTTTAAGCCATTAAAATGCAATCAGCAGCGAAAGAGAACTCAATTGGCTATATGCGTGTGCTGTCTGATGTCAGAGAGGCGAGCGCACGTGAAGACGACGCTCATTGAATGCTGCAGTTATTTTTGCCGCTTTATAGGCCTTTTAGTGTTAAGTGAAAGCAAACAGCTGAGAAAGAAAACATGTGTAACAGTATATTGGATCCGGGCAGCTCTTAAAGTGACTGCAGTCTAAAATTCCTGCTGTCTGTCATTCATGTTAATCAAACAACAAAAGTGAGAATATCTCCCACTGCTCTTGACTAAACCACGTTTGTAACTTTAATAAGAAGAAATATATATTTTATTATATTTACGCCGTGAAGAATGTAACATTTCTTATTTATTTGTTCTACTGTAGTTTTTTTGTCCTATTGCTTGTGTAATTAGTTTCTGAGTATATGAGATTTTGATCATATCACCCACATACATATACTCTTGCTCTATCATGTGACCATTATAGCAGACCTCATCTTGAGTGTCAAATGCTGATATCTTGCTGTAACAGATAAAGCTATATAAATTTGCTGCTTACTGCCCTGAATAAAACAAAAGCTTACAAGACATCTGAAAAGGCATTGGCTCTTAAGAAAAAGCTGTGTTTACAGGCTGTCGATTTTCACCTGGAAGCTGACGCTGCTTTAACAGCTGTGAAAGCTATTGATGTTGTAGTAAAATGAAGTGCTCTCACGGATGCAGACGCATTCTTTTAATGTGTCAGTCAGTTCACACTGTCTCTCTTGATGTTACAGAAGAGACATGCGTTGAGGTGCTACTGCCAGGCTTTGCAGGTGTATAAAGGTAAAGGTTGGACACTGGCTGAAGATCACATCAACTTCACCATCGGGCGACAGTCCTTTACTCTGCGGCAGCCAGAGAACGCAGTGGCCGCCTTCCGGCACATTCTCATCAACGACAGCAAACAGTCGGCTGTACAGCAGGCTGCTTTCCTCAGGGAATACCTCTATGTGTACAAGGTTAGAAACACACATGGGCATCACATTACGTGCAACTTAAGGCTCATTCACACCAAGAATGATAACTATATTAGTGTCCACACCAACAGACTGTAACGTTTGTTAAGAGAGCGCTGCAGTTACGTCGTCTGCCACTTTAAATGCTTGAGCCCCGGCCAGTTTTTATTGTTCATCAGCTGGGTAACAAATGGATAATGTTATTGTTCTATTGTGTCTTTATCGTTATAGCTGTGGTGTGAGCTTCCCTATTTTCACAGAATTATAGTGATTTATTAAAACATTATAATTATCTACTTTGTGTGAAGACGAACATGAAATCAAAATTGACTTTAACTCTTTCCCCACCAGCGTTTTTTAAAAAGTTGCAAGCCACCGCCAGCATTTTTGATGATTTTCACCTAAATTTGACAGCCTTCAGAATTTTTTCTGCTATGAATATAAGAACATATTATTAATCAAAATAAAGAACAAAGCCTCTGCTTTTAAACAAAACAAAAAAAAAAACATTTGAATGCAGATAGGTTTCATCAGAAATGCAACATTTTGGACAAAAAACTGAGAAAAATGCATTATCAAAGTAGTGCATTTTCAAGCAAAATACATCCAGATGTCATATTCTTTCACCTGTAAATAATTATATGAATAATTGAAATTGCATTCAATAAACAACAAACAGAGAGAGAAACACACACACACACACACACACACATATACATACTAGAGGTCGACCGATTCATCGGTTTTGCCGATTAATCTGCAAAAATCCATGCCGATAGTTTTCTGGTTTGCAACCATTGCTGGAGTGGCTGAGAAGGGTCCGCTGGCATTATACAGTACGAGAAATCACTGACGGCACGTGTTGTTTATTTTGACACGTGACACAGAGCGGGAAACTCCAGACTCACATTTAAATACAGCCGACAGAAAAGCCTGCCGCGGAACAGAGCGCCATTCACATAGTTTTCTATTAAATTACATTATATTTGTCCCAAATCATTGTGAATGTACATAATGACTTCACCCTAGGCTATAAATTATGTATTGTGCATTTTTCAGCAAAACATTTGTCTTTCTGTGGCTCTAATAAAGTCTGTATGCTTCATATAGAGAGCTGTAATACAGATCGCGCTTTCTCTTTCCGCTTGCTCTGTGTTTTTTTTTTAAACGCCGAACTTCAAACTCATTTATGCCACACTGTTCATTCTTGAAGCAAACTTATGTCCGTTTGGTGATTAAATAAATTGTTTTAGACCGCCACTTGATTTGAACGCAAAGCGTCTGGTGTGTGTGTGTGTGATACCTCTGAGTTCTCCTAGACGCAGTGCTGTGCTTTTGCCCGATGTGTGATTAACTTTTTTTTTTTTTTTTTTGATTAGATAATTATCAAGTGTTAAAAAATAGAAGCAAATAAAATGTGTGAGTACACATACAATATCCATATGCATGTAATTTTAATGCTATGGCCTTGTGTAGATATTTAAAGATGGCCATCTTTAAGCGTGACTGTTGAAATTAAATGGTAACACTTAACAATAAGAGTCCATTCGTAGCATTAATGAAAACTGTAGAAGTATTGTTCCTTGTTAGTGTTTTCATTTCTACATTCACTATTAGCTACTAATAGGCTACATTTTTAAATTTTGAAGTTTCTTCTTTTAACATTAGCAAACTATGAAATAACTTTAATGATCAGTATAGTAAATACTATTAATATTTTTATTCATTTACAAAGTACGGTTCAGTACTGTTGCTGCTTTTTTTTTTTTTTAATAGTAAAGCACTAGCTCTCTTTCAGTATCCATTTTGAAAACTATCGGCTGATTAATCGGTATCGGCCAGTGTGGTCCAACCTAGCTATCGGTATCGGTAAAATCCACTATCGGTCGACCTCTAATACATACATATGATTATATACACACACACACAGGCTACATACAAACATATGCACACATATACTGTGCACACACACACACATATACATATGTATGTGTGTATGACCCTTTCTGGCGAAATGAGTCAGTAGTCGCAATGTTCCATTTTAAGATATGGGCGGATAATGTGGAAAAACAATGAAAAAATCGATTTTTCTTTTTTTAGCTCATTTCAAAGAACAGACATTCAAAAATAATCTCCCAAAGTTTCGTAGTCCAGATAATTGAGTACAGGTATTTAAATGTCTATTAAAGGGATAGTTCACCCAAAAATGAAAATTCTGTCATTTACTCACCCTCAAGTAGTTCCAAACCTGTATGAATTTCTTTGTTCTGCCGAACACAAAGGAAAATATTTTGAAGAAAGTTTGTGACCAGGCTGTTTTGGGGCACCATTGACTTCCATAGTAGGGAGAAAAAAATACTATGGAAGTCAATGGTGCCCCAAAACTGCTCTGTTTCCCACATTCTTTGGAATATCTTCCTTTGTGTTCAGCAGAACAAAGACATTCACACAGGTTTGGAACTACTTGAGGGTGAGTAAATGATGACAGAATTTTCATTTTTGGGTGAACTATCCCCTTAAAGTTTTACTAAATTCGCTGGAAATGAACATTGCTTTTCTCAACTCCTCTTGTCACTTCTGAGCATTTCCCTATATTCCGGGTATCCCCTGAAACGTCACTATCTCTGCTCTCCAAATATGGTGTGAAACGTTGTATAAAACCAATCAAAAAGTTTAGAAATATACACAAACAGTGACATAAACGCTGATCATTTGTCAATGGGAAGCTCCGTTTCGACTGACCGGCATGCGATTGGTCCAGCCATCCTCCTGTCAGACTAGCAGCGCTCTGTGTAAACAAGCTAGCAGATCTCCTCAGAAAGATACTGTGTAGTGTAGTGTAGTATACTGTGTGTAGTTCTGTTTATTAATTTGAGAAATGTCGCTGTCAAAAGAGAGCAGTCACCAAAGCGTTAAACTCATTCACTCTCTCACTCAACCACTCTCTCACACGCTTTCTCTCTGTGACTGCGTGTACGTGCGAGGTGACAGTCAAGGACACATACACACACACACACACTCTCTCTCAAGCAAAAATGTAGCACCTCTGTTCAATCTTTCTGATTTTAATAAATCTTTGTAAAAATGCCTTTTTAAAATATTTATTCAAATAAATACTTTCAAATAATTTGAGCTTCAGCCTGGTTTAATAGCATTTATATATACATTTATATACATACAAATGTCTTTGGCCAAATTAAGCTGTAAAATAAATAGTTTATCCCTTTAAATGGAATGGATTTTGAAAGATATCAACACAAACGGGCAAAAAACTTTAAAAGCGATTTTCTCAGGTTTTCAATTGGAAAAAGAGGGCAGACGACCATAATTCAAATGGGTCTATCTTTAATTCCATTCTTTCCATGGTTTCTTCATTTTAAAATTTTATTCAAGTAAAAAACAACAACAACAAAAAGTTCTTATTAAATTGTAATAATATTTCACAATATTAGAGTTTTACTCTATTTTTGATTAAATAAATGCAGCCTTGGTGTGAATAGGAAACTTCTTTCAAAAACACATTAAAAATCTTACCTACCTCAAAATTTTGAAAAAAAAAAAAGTTTTTGAAAATAGTGATTGATTTGTACACACTCATGTTTCAAATATGTGACCATGGACCATAAAACCAGTCATAAGGGTCAATATTTCAAAATTGAGATTTATACAACATCTGAAAGCTGAATAAATAAGTGTTCCATTGATGTATGGTTTGTTAGGATCTGACAATATTTGGCTGAGATACAACTATTTGAATATCTGGAATCTGAGGGTGCAAAAAATATTGATAAAATCGCTGTTAAAGTTGTTCAAATGAAGTCCTTAGCAATGCATATTACTTATCAAAAATTAAGTTTTGATACATTTGTGGTAGGAAATGTACAAAATATCTTCATGGAACATGATCTTTATTTAATATCCTAATGATTTTTGGCATAAAAGAAAAATCGATAATTTTGGCCCGTACAATGTATTTTTGGCTATTGCTACAAATATACCCCAGCGACTTAAGACTGGTTTTGTGGTCCAGGGTCACACATTACTTTTTATATTATTACTGTTTTTACATTTCACTTGATGGTTACACCACATGACATTTTTACTATTCAACCAAACAGAGACATAAGATAAGAGCAGTTTTCACAGTGAACCTGCATTTCCTCTATTACTCTCAGAAAGAAGCTAGACTCTGGTAGTGTCACATTCAAGCCACTGACCCAGTTTCTTTCCTCCACCCAGTCAGACTTTAGCCCTGAGTTTAACTGTCTGTGTCTCTGCGTGAGACTGCTCTTTCGTCATCGTTTGGTTCAGTCTTTTCATCAGCGCTCTGGCCTTGGGTTGTTCTGGTCCACAAAACTCCATCACCTTCAAGCACTCGGCCTGAATACATAATAAGAGGAAATGACAACTTTCTTCTTTGTTTTGTTTCTTAATGGGAGTTTTATGGTGCCATTCTAGCACTCCAGGAGCAGTGTAAAACCTCAGTGTCGCGTATCATAGACAGCAAAGCTCTTTGTGCAGTTCACTTATACAGTATATGAGTACAACTCGTAGGTGAAAAGAAGTGCCATTTCTTCAAGTGATGTTTATGACACTTTGACTTTTACCCTCAGAGCATGAGTCAGTTGACCGGTGACGGCTCCCTCCCGCAGCTGCCTCTGCCCTGCCTGCACAGCTCACAAACACGCGTGTTCTTCGGCCACGAGCGCAGACTCGCCGAAGGTAAGCACCCTCTGTCTG
The DNA here is from genome assembly GCF_012432095.1 of Onychostoma macrolepis. Classification (NCBI taxonomy): domain Eukaryota; kingdom Metazoa; phylum Chordata; class Actinopteri; order Cypriniformes; family Cyprinidae; genus Onychostoma; species Onychostoma macrolepis. The sequence goes on from NC_081174.1 coordinate 11,586,521, forward strand.
TCTCACTCATTCATGTACACAAGAAAGTGACTGTTCACACGAACATGATGAAAAATTTTTTGTTCCAAACTGTTATGCGTTTCTTTTTTCTGTGGAATACAAAAGGAGATACATAGCAAAATGCTCATGCTGCTCTCATGCATACAATGAAAGTGAACAGAGGTTAGGGTTGGTAAAATCCCCCCAAAATATGACAAAACGCCATAAAAGTAGTCCATACATTTATTATACATATTAATATTTTTTTCCTGCAATGATGCATTAACCTAAATAAACATTTTGACATTTTATTTTCTTTTATTTCAAATAAATGCTGTTATTTTGAACTTTCTGTTCATCAAAGAATCCTGAAAAAAAGTGTAACAGTTTACACATAAATATTAAGCAGCACAATTTCAACACTTGTAATAATACAAAGCTTCTTAAGCAGCAAATCAGCATATTAGAATGATTTCTGAAGGATCATGTGACACTGAAGACTGGAGTAATGATGCTGAAAATTCAGCTTTGCATTAAAGGAATAAATTACAGGTTACAATATATGAAATAAAAAAAACGGGTTTTTTAATTTGTAATAATATTTCACAATATTACTATTTTTACTGTATTTTTGATCTAATTAATGCAGCCTTGGTGAGCATAAGAGATTACTTTAACCCTAAACCTTTCAAAAGAATATTTCAAGCATTTTTGTGAGAAACCGACTGTAATTTTAGTCATTATTCATACAAAAAGCAAGCATATTGCCTTGGAAAGTGACCTGAACAATGATATAATTCACTGTTTCTGCACACAAATAAACAAAGCACAGCGCTAGGGTTATGAATGACATATTTTAACATCCACATTAAGTTGCGATAGCCTTTTTCCCCATCATACCCACAGTGAAATGAAGATGAACACAGCACCATTTATATACTCGGATAAAAAAGTAATTTCCAGCGAGAATTTCAAATGAGACTTAAAAAGGAGTAGTAGTGCTGAGGGGCTGCTCCTTACATCGCAGAATAAATTACGTTTCAAATAAGAGAGAACATTTGTTATCTGCAACGAACTTCACTTCAATTAAAAGAGACGCAAACAAAAAGACTAATTTCAGAAATATCATGGAACTCAGATGTGTGTTAAAAAAAAATGGTGAGTAAGCGATGGAGTGAAGAGAACAGGCCTGAGGAGGTGTGAAAACCTTTTTAATTAAAGTCTTTGCCTGGATCTCTCTCTGAAAGGGAGGGAAGCTTTAGTGGTGTGTGTTGAATGATGAATGTACATACCTGTTGTCTCTTCCAATGCGCCACTTGCCTGAGGCTCTGAATGCCAAATATCTTCTGAGACACTGGCTGTTTGGACATAATCCAACTCTCTTGAGTTTATATATTCTTCGTTCCATAATATTCCCTTTCTGCTGCCTTGATTTGCCGGTCATATTTGTAAGGAGAGAAGAAATGTGTGAAGGGAAACCTAACGATCATGTTCTTGATTGGGCATGATCCAGAGAGAGTCTTGAGCCGTTTGTACAAAATGTCACATGTTACGTTACATTTCATCAAACTATTAAACAGCATTTTTCTTGTATAATTATGCATGCAGTTTTGGTAACGCATTACATGCACTTACTATTATAATAACAACAGTAAATCATGCATAATTACATGCAAGTAACCCTAAGCCAAACTCTAATCCTAAACCTAACCATATAGTAAGTACATGTAGTTAATTAATATTGCTCAGTGCTTAAATGTATAGTTACAGTGTAACAAGAACTCCTTAAAATAAAGTGTTACTGCAGTTTTTATTGTCATTAATTGAGCACATGGAATACTATTTATAAATGCTTTATTACAATTTATTGAGGACAAAACAGTATTTAATGATGAGTGACCACTATCAAAATGTAAACTATTTACACACCTATACTAATTTGAACTTAATTTTTTTTTTATATTAATGCCCATGTTATTTTATCTCATCTGCATGAGATTACTGATCTGACTGACTGGCATGTACAGTACCAGTTGCATTTTCTAATCTCTTACTTGATTTTCCACAGGCGAGAAACAAGCCGCAACGCATGTCTCTTTGGACCAGGAGTTTGACCGGGATCTTTCCCAGATGTGGAGGGAGTTGGAGGAACGGGTCGTCGCCGTGACGAATAGAGGGACGGTGCCCAACACCTTCCAACCCTCCCAAAGCTGTCTGAACAGTCAGACGGACAACCTCAGATACCCCCTTGCCGTAGTGGAGGGTACGTTTTCCCTCCTACAACACCTACTTTTTAAGCATTTTTGTTTGTGCTTTTATATATGGTCTTCTAATGTTTGATTTGAACACATCTATAT